>NC_089045.1:4492500-5110000 GCF_034140825.1 Oryza sativa Japonica Group
AACATATTTATACTAAATTGTTAAATAAAACGAATGATCAGATGCTATTTCAAAAGTCAATGATGTTATCTATTAAAAACATGTTTTTAATAGTATTCCTTTTCAGTATTCTCCTTTCTTAGGTTTTTTGCTGCTGCTTGGGTATGCACCCATGATGAAATCACTGCTTTCCACCCTACAGAAGATGGATTTGAAAATAGAAGTAATCGCCTGCTAAAAGCCTAAAAGTACATTTTGGATGCTGATAGCCGGCCTATATATTGATCTATTGTTGTAATGGCAATTTTGCAGGAAGGAAATCATTGCGAGGCACTCATATATTCGCAAATCATCTATATCAATCGCAGGGGATTGAGATCCTCTAACTTCTTCTAACTCATGTCACTTATATATGGACCCTCTACCCAGTGGGCCCACATGTCAGTGATTCAAAGTCAGAGAGAAGTAAGTCAGGGTCCTCTTCCAGTCGCAAGTTTTGACAGCAGCACTTGGTGTTCAGCTTAGAATATTCCCCGTCAGAGGCAAAATGAATCGAATAATCTGTTTGTTGCCAACTCTTTGTGAGGTCTCTGCACCAATTATAACCTTGTTGTATTCTCGGACACCACTATAAATTAGAAACAAATATTATTTTCTATACTTCTTTAAAAAAGAGAGTAGTGGTAGTAACGAGTGCATCTGTCACCAGTCCACCATCCTACCACCAATTCCCTAAAGTTCTGTCCATCCTCTCTCCAAATAGCTGCATATCGTTTGAACTCTGAATGATAGTAGCTACTAATTGAGTCCGCTTAAAAATTTTTAGGCAAAAAATATAAAAAGACAAAAAGAAACATCAAACTAATTCTGAAATTAAGCTATAATATTTGAAATATATTTTTTATGTGCAATATGATGATGTGATTATTTTATAAAATTCCGTAATAATGTTTGGGCATTCTGCTGGTAGAGTTTACAAAATATAGAAATGATTGTTGAGTTATATGCTGTAGATACAGAACCGATCTGTTGGTTTGACCGTTGTGGCTACGCTGTTTCAAGTCATGTATCTTAATTTTCAAACTGTTGAACGGTGTGTTTCATACATAATTTTTCTATGTAGGAAGTTCTAGAAAGACCATATTAATCTATTTTCAAGTCTAAAATATTAATGTTCAACTAATTATGTGCTAATGGCTTATCTCATTTTACTTGCCACTGAGAGTCTTGGCAAAACAATCAACCTGACATGCAACAGAACAAGATAAGCCTGTTTCTGTTTGGATCAGAGACTAAAAATTTAGTCCTGTCACATTGGATGTTTGGACACTAATTAGAAGTATTAAATGTAGACTAATAATAAAATCTATTCCATTACCCTAGACTAATTCGCGAGACGAAACTATTGAGTCTGATTAAACTATGATTAGCATCGCATAGGCTAATCATGGAATAATCAGACTCAATAGATTCGTAATTAGATTTCATACTACTTCTACAGTGAAAGATAGAATATTCTAAAAAAATACACCAAAATTGACATATTGGGTGGAAGTTCACTCTTTATTACCATCTCTGGTTTTTTTATGCCGTTGAACTTTTCATGTAGCATTGAACTATTTATTTTATTAAAAAATTAGTATAAATAAATATATAAAAGTATAAGTCAAGATTATAGTTTTTTTTATGTTGAAGCAAATCAGAACAAAATAAATAATATTTATATATTTTTTAATAAGATAAATGATCAAACATCACGTTAAAAGTCAAAGTCAAAGGTATCATAAAATACAACGTAGGGAGTAATTTGCTTCACACAAATTTATATTTTACAAAAGAAATGGACATGTTACATAGTGGAAGATACAACTGGCTGAGTTTTTTTCCCCCAACTTTTCCAACTCACTTCTCTTGTTTTTCACGCGCACACCATTTAAACTACTAAACCGAACGTTTTTCTTTTTGCAAAAATCATATTAATATATCTTTTTTAAATAAAATAGGAAATAATTAATTAATTAATTATAAGGAAATGTGTCTGCTCCATTTAGCGTGCGCGGGAGGTGAGTTACACATATTTATTAAGCAACATGACGATCGCGACCATGAAGATCAGCACGATCACCGCAGCGCACACCATGCTGCACAACCCATCTTCATCGTCGGCGCTCCGCGCCGTCGTCCGCTGCCGCCGCCGCCGCCGCACGGTGGACAAGCCCGCATTTCCCAGCTCGACGTCGACGAACTCGCCGGTGAGCTGACGTCTTGGCGGTGGGTTCATCGTCTCAGGAGGAACAGGCGGCGCCGATGGCGGCGGCACAGGTGGCGCGTGCGCGCGCAAGCGATCGACGTCGACGACGGTGGAGCTCACGTTTCCCAGCTCGACGTCGACGAACTCGCCGCTGAGCTGACGTTCTGGTGGGAGAGGCGGCGCCGTCGGCGGCGGCACTGGTGGAGGCCCGACGACCTGGCTCGACATCACCGGCAGCCGAGACGACGACGGTGGCGCGCGCGCAGCAACGACCGATGAACCAGCAGGTGAGGTCTAGCTTGCTTACTTATTGCAGCTGTGGCTTTGGATCAGGAGATGGCTTCGTCTCCAACATATAGGGTCTGTTTGGCACAGTTCCAGCTCCAGCTCCACCCCTCCTGGAGCTGGAGTTCAGCCAAACAGTTTCAGCTCCACCAAAACTGGGAGTGGAGCTGGGTGGAGTTCTATCACAAAATGAACTAGAGTTGTGGAGCTGGGTTTAGGCAGCTCCACAACTCCACTCCAGACCCAACTCCTGGAGCTAAATTTAGGAGTTAGAGCTGTACCAAACAGGCCCATATATTCAGATCGACGCTCTGATTCAGAATCCGAATCGGACAACGAGAAATCTTGGACGTGACAGCCAACGGAGTCCGACATCAAGTCGAAGTCGGAGTTGGATACGCGTGTGCGAGAGACGCGATGCAGCTACAAATCGCATCCATGAACGATCCATCCGCATCAACTCTCTCTTCCATCGATCTCTTCTCTGAGCCTTTCGTCGACGTTCGATCGATCCATCGATCGATCTTGTGTTGATGAAGAAGGTGGAGGCGCGGCGGCGGGTGTACGAGTTCCTCGACACGGTCGACGGCGACCCGACGCGCGCGCAGGGGCGCGCCGTGCGCTGCTGCGAGATGGCGCTGAACCTGTACGCGGAGTACGGCGACATGGCGGAGGCGCGGGGCCTCCTCCGCGGCGGCCTGATGCAGCGCGACGCCGACTACGGCAGCATCTACCGGGGCTGGATCGCCATGGAGGCCGACCACGCCGGCAACGTCGACTTCGCCAGGGCGCTCTTCGCCGAGTGGCGCGCGCTGTGCGGGGACAACAACGGCGGCTTCTGGTGCCGCTACATCGCGTTCGAGGCACGCCACGGCGGCGCCCGCCGCGCGCGCGACGTGGCCGAGGCGGCCGTGCAGGCGTGCCCCGGCGAGCCCGCGGTGCACGCCAAGTGCGCCAGGCTGGAGCTCCTGCTCGGCCACGAGGGCCGCGCGTTCGCCGTGCTCGCCCGCGGCCTCGCCGCCTTCGACTCGGACGCCGCCGCGCAGGAGTGGCTGGTGGACCAGGTGCGCGTCTACCGCGACGCGCTGCGGCGGCGCACCCTCGCCGGGCGCCTCCGCTCGTGCTGCCGTGCCGTCATGGCGTCTCGTCGTCCGCGTGGATACGAGAGGCTCCAGACCGTATGATGCGACGACGCGAGTGCGTGTGCGTGTACTCCCAGCATGCTAGTGAACGTATTTGATCTGTATTACTCCCTCCGTTTCGTTTTATCTGACACCGTTGACTTTTTAGCACATGTTTGACCGTTCGTTTTATTCAAAAACTTTTATAAAATATGTAAAACTATATGTATGCATAAAAATATATTTAACAATAAATCAAATGATAGGAAAAGAATTAATAATTATTTAAATTTTTTAAATAAGACGAACGGTTAAACATGTGCTAAAAAGTCAACGGTGTCAAATAAAACGAAACGGAGGGAGTAGTATTTTGCATGTTTGTTTCTTCCTGGAATTCTGATAAATTAGATTCTGCTTGGATGTAATTCTCTAAACTGTACTCCCTCTGTCCCAATAAAACAAGATTCCTAGCTTCCCAATGCATAATTAGCAGCAGCAACAAAGGTCAGAAATACCCTCAACAAGTACATCCATTAATAAAGTTTACTAGTTGAAAGAGGAGAGAGATTAAGCATTTCTAGTGTGAATGGGAGGCAAAAGTGGCAGCAACTTTCAATGTTTCTTGTTTTTTGCGCAGGAATCGATTTATACTGGGACAACTTCTCCTCTCCATAGATCGTCTTTTTTGGGGACGGAAGGAGTATCCTATTATCGAATGCTTGCTGCTCCCCCAGAGTTGTTCAAACAGAGAGAGTATGGACGCGGCTCCTCTAACTTATCACCGACATATGGGCCCACATGTCAGTGACAGTGTCCCTCTGTCTTAAAGTTAGAGGAGCTCCTTCCGAGAGAGTATGGGATATCGAAAAGGAGACGTGTGGTTCTCCATCTGGCAGGGTTGGGGGTGTTTGGATCCACGGACTAAATAATCCCTGTCACATTAGATATTTAGGCATTAATTTAAAGCATGAAACATAGACTACTTGCAAAACTCGAGACACATTTTTAAGTCTAATTATTTTATAATTAGCACAAGTTTACTGTAGCATCATATAGGGTAATCATGGATTAATTAGTCTCAATAGATTCGTGTCACGAATTAGTCCAGGGTTTATGGTATGTGTTTTGTTATTAGTTTACGTTTAATACTTCTAATCAGTTTCTAAACATCCGATGTGACAGGGACTAAAACTTTTTAGCCCATCCAAACAGGACCAGACTAATTGCGCCATGATTTGACAATGTGGTGCTATATTAAACATTTGCTAATGACAGATTAATTAGACTTAATAAATTCGTCTCGCAATTTCCTAGTGGAATCTATAATTTATTTTTTTATTAAACTATGTTTAATACTTTAAATGTGTGTCTGTATATCATATGTGTAGTTCCCAAAAACTTTTCGCAAAAACATCACATCGAATCTTTGTACACATGTATGGAGCATTAAATATAGATAAAAATAAAAACTAATTGCACAGTTTGCATGTAAATCGTAAGACGAATCTTTTGAGCCTAATAAATCTATGATTAGCCATAAGTGCTATAGTAACCCACATGTGCTAATGACGTCTTAATTAGGCTCAAAATATTCATCCCGTGGTTTCCAGACGAGTTATAAAACTAGTTTTTTTCATTCGTATCAAAAACAACTTTCAACATCCGATCAAACGTTCAATGTGACACCCAAAAATTTACATTTCACCATTTCACCGACTGCCTTCGTTGAGCCGTGAAAAGGGGACGCAGGCACGCACCTCCTCTGACAAGGGACGTGGAGCCTGACAGGTGGGGCCTACATCATGGGCTATGGCCCACGTCCCTCGGAAAGGAGCCTCATCCGTGAAGAGGACGGTTCGTTCCTCCTTCCATTTGACCTAAACCCCAAACGCCCTCTGATTGCGGTGCGGAGGGACATCAGATGGCGGCCTCCAACACCACCAAGAAGGGCGGCGGCGGCGGCGGCCCGGCGATCGGCATCGACCTCGGGACGACCTACTCGTGCGTGGCCGTGAGGCGGCGCTACCGCAGCGAGGCCATCACCAACGACCAGGGCAACCGCATCACCCCCTCCTGCGTCGCCTTCACCGCCGCCGACCGGTTCGTCGGCGACGCCGCCGAGAATCAGGCCGCGCTCAACCCCACCAACACCATCTTCGGTCAGAAAAACATTCACTCCTTTATACTGCTATGCTAGCTTCTTGTTATTTTTCTTCCATCTTCCAAGAACTAGCACGAACTAGTACTGCTATGTGCAGGGCCTCTGAATTTCTCTCGCTGCCTGTTCATGCTTCTGCGGTTTTTTTTTTACCTTTTGTTAATGGAATGCTCCGGCCAAGAAAAACCTTCCTTTTAAACTAAGGTTGTGTTTGGTTTGGTGGATGAGGTTGGATGTGAGATGCCCGTGCAGATTTTTCATATGTTCGATTAATTTGTGGGCTTGCAAAAGATATGGCGGCCGAAAAAGAATTACTACCTGAATATACCAGATGAATGGATCTGGCTGATTTTTTTTCCAAATTATTAGTATTGCTTATATTGTACACACATCTACTCGATCCACTTCAAAACCAGGCCTATTTTGATTTCGGTCATTTCGGTTCTTCCAAAATTCCTGAAATTTCGGTCTTTTCGGCACTTCTTTGGTCAGAAATTTTAAAAGAGGGTGTGTTTAGTTCACGCCGAAATTGGAAGTTTAGTTGAAATTGAAATGATACGATGGAAAAGTTGAAAGTTTGTGTGTGTACAAAAGTTTTGATGTGATGGAAAAATTGAAAGTTTGAAGAAAAAATTTGGATCTAAACTCGGCCAAAGTTTAACTGAATTTGACTAATTGACCAAAAATAGCTCCTATCTTTTCTATACTATAAACATTATAAATTACTGGAACTAGGCTATTTATGTTTCACTCAATTGCTTAACATGACTTAAATTATTGATTTATGTTTCACCCAAATTCTTAACATGACTTGAATTATTGCAGAAGTGAAGCGACTGATCGGCCGCCGGTTCAGCGATAAGTCTGTACAAGAGGACATCAAGCTTTGGCCTTTCAAAGTCATTGCTGGCCGTGACGACCGGCCAACGATCGTGGTCCGCCATGAGGGCAAGGAGAAGCAGTTCGTCCCCGAGGAGATCTCCGCCATGGTGCTCTCCAAGCTGAGGGACGCCGCCGTGGCCTACCTCGGCGAGCCGGTCACGGACGCCGTCATCACCGTCCCCGTCTACTTCAACAACGCCCAGCGCGAGGCCACCCTCGACGCCGCCACCATCGCTGGCCTCAACGTCATGCGCATCATCAACGAGCCCTCCGCCGCCGCCCTCGCCTATGGCCTCGACAAGATGCCGCCGGCCAGCGGCGGTGCAGGGAGGATGGTGCTCATCTTTGATCTTGGTGGCGGCACCCTGGATGTCTCCCTCCTTAACATTGGTCGTCCGGGCAACAACAACAGCAGCGACAGCGGCAGCTTCGAGTTCGAGGTGAAGGCCGTCGCCGGCGACACTCACCTCGGCGGCGCCGACTTCAACAACGCGATTGTGAAGCACTGCATCAACGAGTTCATCAGGAAGCACGGCGTGGCAGCAGAAGGCATCTGGAGCAACCAGAAGGCGATCAGGAGGCTGAGGACCGCGTGCGAGAGAGCCAAGAGGATGCTGTCTTTCACGACGCTTGCCAGCATCGAGGTCGACTCGCTTCACGACGGCATCGACTTCTGCGGCAAGATGAGCCGGTCCCGGTTCGAGGAGCTGAACAAGGAGCTCTTCGGCAAGTGCGTCAAGGCCGTGAAGAAGTGCCTCGAGGACGCCAAGATGGACAAGAACGCCGTGGACGACGTCGTGCTCGTGGGCGGCTCCAGCCGCATCCCCAAGCTGCAGAGCATGATCCACGACTTCTTCGACGAGAAAAAGCTCCGCAGGAACGTCAACCCCGACGAGGCCGTCGCGTACGGCGCCGCCATCCAGGCCTCCGTCCTCAACGGCGACGCCGACGAAGCCGACGACAAGAAGCAGGTGATGATCCTGCGCGACATCACGCCCCTCTCGCTGGGGATCGAGGTCGGTCTCGATCACACGATGAGCGTCGTGATCCCGAGGAACACCTTCATCCCGACCAAGAACGTGCGGCGTTACTCCACCATATTCGACAATCAGATCGCCGTGAGCATCAATGTGTTCGAAGGAGAGAGCGCGAGCATCCTCCGCAACAACCTGCTCGGCAAGTTTGTGCTGTCCGGCATCCTCCCGGCGCCCAGGGGAGTGCCCCAGATCGACGTCACGTTCGAGTTCGACGCCAATGGCGTCCTGCACGTGTCCGCGAAGGACATGGGCACTGGGAGCAAGAACAACATCGCCATTACCAACCACAGCGGCCGGCTGAAGAAGGAGGACGTCGAACGCATGGCGCGGGAGGCCAGGAGCTACAACAGGACCAGATCATCTCTAGCGTAAGTAAATCATACTCCCTCCGTTTCACAATGTAAGTCATTCTAACATTTTTTATATTCATATTGATGCTAATGAATCTAAACATATATATCTATCTAGATTCATTAATATTAATATGAATGTGGAAATTGCTAGAATGACTTATATTATGAAACGGAGGAAGTACATTATTATTGTTGTCTTGGTTTGGTTTTAATTTAAGCAAATCATACTAGTGCTGTCTGTGACTTTTTGGTTTGGCAAATCATCTCTATGTTTGTATCTGCAGGATAACTTCTGGGAACCTGGTGATCTTTCAATGATGTTCTGCTTCTGCACCTGCTTGCTGGATGTCTTACATCTGCCCATCGAACTGATTTCAATGACGGGGAAAAGTTTGTGCTACTAAATTTTTTTGCTAAAACTAATCTAGGTCTAGTGACTACTTATCTAAATGAGCTAATGCGGAAGATGATGGCATACTGACGTGTGTTTGATGGAGCCATAATTAATCTTAAGTCGCATTTGGCGTTTGTAGATTGTAGTCGTAGCAGAAATAGCCAGGAACTGGCATGCGCAAAATATATAGGCAGCTTCGCTGGTCGGGTAGGTGCAGGGCGCCGGTGATGCAGAACATCGGCAAGATTGAGGGCGCAGCAACTGAACACCGGCGATAAGATGATCAAACTCACCAACGCTATTAGTGTATTAGTGTTTTGAGGAGTGGAGGAAATATGTGTGTTTCTCAACCCACACGAGCCATGTTTTGTTTCTCCCGTTTTATAGTGCTAGGGAGTGATAGGCGGCGGCTCCATTATATTTCGTTGACAGTTTAGCCACATGTGATCTGATCACAAAGTAGGATCAAGTTTGAACTTTTATTCGTTTACTTAAATGATCTTTTATTCGTTTACTGAAATGAGTCAAATACAAGTCCACTGTTCATAGTCAAAGATAACAAAAGGTCGTAAATTAACTTACAGCACAACTTTGTGAGTAATGATATATATATATATATACCACGTCACAAGTCGAGCTAGCTCATTAACATTTTTTTGAGTCCAGCCGAGTCGAGTGAAGTTGGACAGTGTGGCGAGTCATTAACATTTTTATGAGTGGAGCCGAGTCGAGAGAGGTTGGACAGTGTGGCGAGGTCGTTCACTAGTGGTTGATTTCACACGAGCTGTTCCCTACTTAATTTTCCTCTCTCACTACAGATATATTCCTTGGTACTCCCTACGATCCAAAATGTAACAACTTTTGGCTATTAATATGGACACGTATGCCCAGATTCATAGTAAAAAATTGTTATATTTTGGAACGGATGTAGTATGTTCTTCCATCGTCTCTCGTGTGTCAATACAATCGAGGTAGCAATGATTGGTATGTTTCGACTTTCGACCGCCGCCATGGCCTCAATGCTACGCTGCCACTCACGGCCTCACTGCCTTGGTGCTCACCAAAACACCGCACCCCTCTAGAAGACGGCGCCGGTCAGCCCTGCTAGACTAGCCTCTCCATCCACTCCTCACTTCCCACTCCCGTCTGCACAAGCCTAGGATGTTGTGGCATTTCCCACCTCCCCTCATGTTCTCCATCTTCAGTAGCTCACTTCATTGGGTTTGTCGCTGCCGTCCGCACCTCCTAACCCGATGGTCTCATTTGCCCCCACCGCTGGCCCTACCCATCCCCGGTCTACATCCTCACAGCACCTACGGTGCCCCCCACTACCTTGCCACCCACCCATCGCTGCTGGGTTGACCGCCACCCACGGTCATCTCTCTAGTGCTAGGGACACCCTCCTCTTCCACCTCCAAAGCCCCTCTCCTATCCTGAAACCCTAAATTATAACCTCTTCATGTGATGCCAACGACGGAGAAGAGGACTTCACCGTTGCCAAAAAAAAGAGGACCTAGCCATTGCTGCAGCCACCGTCAGGAAGGTCACCGTCACCGGTGTGTTCATCCGCACTTTCTTCCTCCTTACCCAAAACTAGGATGGTAGGTTGAAGGTTCACCTGAAACCTAGCAAACATATAAGTCATGTTTAAAAATTCTGTAATTATAAAATAAGTTACAATGAAATAAATGGTAATTAGACAATATTTTAATAACATGAATGGTTAAACATAGGTTCAAAAGTCAATGGTGTCACATATGAAGAAACAAAAGAGAGCATTAGATCTTCACCATTGTAATTTGGTTCCATCATGATCTATCAATGAAAATATTTTTTTTTCTGCGATCAACATGGTGGAGTAATTTCAACTTGGCCTCTTTTCAATACACTTTTTTTAAAACATTGAACAAATGTAGATGCTCACAACACGCACAAGCTCACCCCGATAAACACGTGCACAGCCGCACACACTGCCCCTGTAAACACCTATGTAAGACATTTGCACTCGAATTCATTGTATTTATAAATTTTCTTAATTTCTACGTGAACTCACAGATTAACCACAACGGGTTTATACTTTTTTTATCCTATTAAATGAAATTTCAAAGACGGGAGAGTTCTCTATTAATAGACTGATGAAATATATACCCTCTCCATTTTATAATATAAGGGATTTTGCCTCTTATTATCCCACAATATATAGGATTTTGATGTACTACTTGTTATATCCATTAACTCCAATTCAAATTTCTACCTACTTTAACCTCGCAATTACCTACTCACCACAAGCAAATATCATTTAATAGAGGTATTATAGTATTTTGTTACTAACCTTAATCTCACCCAAAAGGGAATAATCCCTTATATTATGGGATGGAGGGAGTAATAAATAGAAAATTCAAGAGCAAAAGCCACCGAAATATATATTAATTGATAGATTTCTCAACTTCATTGAGCCGTGGAAAGGGGACGCAGCTCCTCTGACAAGGGACGTGGAGCCCTCACAGGTGGGGCCTACATCATGGACTATGGTCCTTGAAGAGGACGGTTCGTTCCTCGTCCCATTTGACCCAAACGCCTCTGATTGCGGAGATCAGACGATGGCGGCCTCCAACACCAGCAAGAAGGGCGGCGGCGGCGACGGCGGCGGTGGCGGAGGCCCGGCGATCGGCATCGACCTCGGGACGACCTACTCGTGCGCGGCGGTGAGGCGGCACAACCGCAGCGAGGTCATCACCAACGACCAGGGCAACCGCATCACCCCCTCCTGCGTCGCCTTCACCGCCGACGACAGGTTCGTCGGCGACGCCGCCGAGAATCAGGCCGCCCTCAACCCCACCAACACCATCTTCGGTCATAAAACACACTCACTCGTTTATACTGCTATGCTAGCTTCTTGTTATTTTTCTTCCATCTTCCAAGGACCAGCATGAACTTGTACTGCTATGTGCAAGGGCCTCTGAATTTCTCTCGCTGCCTGTTCATACTTCTTCGTGTGTGTTTTTTTCCTGTTAATGGTGTTCATATTTCCTGTTCATATATACTCCGGCCAAGAAAACCCTTCCCTATAAATTTAGGGGTTTATTTGGTTTGTTGGACTTGGATGTGAGATGTCCCTTCAGATTTTTGACATGTTCGATTAATTTGTGAACAAGCAAGGGATATGACGGCCAAATAAAAATATATATTACCTCAATACACTTGATGAGTGGATCTGGCTGATTTGGTTACCGCATTATTATTGCTTACTACTCCCTCTGTCCCAAAAAAAAGGCAAACCCTGGGTTTGCGTGTCCAACTTTGTCTTATAAGAAATTTTTTTATAATTCATATTTTTATTGTTGTTAGATGATAAAACATGATTAATATTTTATGCGTGACTTGTCTTTTTAATTTTTTTTTTAAAATTTTTTCAAATAAGACGTACGGTCAAACGTTGGGCACGGAAACCAGGGTTTGTCTTTTTTGGGACGGAGGGAGTACCTTGTAAGCACATCTGCTCCACTTCACATCTATAGGGCTGTGTTTAGTTGAGGGGGAAGTTTGGATTTTGGTTGAAATTGAAGATGATGTGACTAAAAAGTTGTGTGTATATGACAGGTTGATGTGATGGAAAATGACTGAAGTTTGGATCCAAATTTTGGATCTAAACACAGCCCTAGGGGATTTGTGTATACAAAGTCGTACTACATTTTCACATATGCAACTACATTTTGTACCATACAATAAATACTTCCTCCATATTTTAATGTATAACGCCGTTGACTTTTTAACAAACGTTTAACCTTTTATCTTATTTAAAAAAATTATTTGATTATCATTTATTTTATTGTGACTTGATTTATCATCAATGTTCTTTAAGCATGAAATAAGTATTTTTGTATTTGTATAAAAAATTTGAATAAGACGAATGGTCAAACGTTGGTTAAAAAGTCAACGGCGTCATACATTAAAATACGGAGGGAGTATTATACTTAAATTATTACTGGAACTAGGCTATTTTTGTTTCACCCAATTGCTTACATGACTTAAAATTATTGCAGAAGCGAAGCGACTGATTGGCCGCCGGTTCAGCAGCAAATCTGTACAAGAGGACATCAAGCTTTGGCCGTTCAAAGTCGTCGCTGGCCCTGACGACAGGCCGACGATCGTGGTGCAGCATGAGGGCAAGGAGATGCAGTTTGTGCCCGAGGAGATCTCCGCCATGGTGCTCTCCAAGTTGAGGGACGCCGCCGTGGCCTACCTCGGCGAGCCGGTCACGGACGCCGTCATCACCGTCCCCGTCTACTTCAACAACGCCCAGCGCGAGGCCACCCTCGACGCCGCCGCCATCGCCGGCCTCAATGTCATGCGCATCATCAACGAGCCCTCCGCCGCCGCCATCGCCTACGGCCTCGACAAGATGCCGCCACCGCCGGCCAGCGGCGGCGGTGCAGCTGTGAGGACGGTGCTCATCTTTGATCTCGGTGGCGGAACCCTCGACGTCTCCCTCCTTAACATTGGTCGTCCGGGCAACAACAGCAACAGCGGCGATAATGGCAGCAGCTTCGAGTTCGAGGTGAAGGCCGTCGCCGGCGACACTCACCTCGGCGGCGCCGACTTCGACAACGCGATGGTGAACCACTGCATCAACGAGTTCATCCGGAAGCACGACGTGGCGGAAGAAGGCATCAGGAGCAACCAGAAGGCGATCCGGAGGCTGAGGTCGGCGTGCGAGAGAGCCAAGAGGTTGCTGTCCTTCACGGCGCAGACCAGCATCGAGGTCGACTCGCTCCACGACGGCGTCGACTTCTGCGCCAAGATGAGCCGGTCCCGGTTCGAGGAGCTCAACAAGGAGCTCTTCGGCAGGTGCGTCAAGGCCGTGGAGAAGTGCCTCGAGGACGCCAAGATGGACAAGGGCGACGTGCACGACGTCGTGCTCGTGGGAGGCTCCAGCCGCATCCCCAAGCTGCAGAGCATGCTCCACGACTTCTTCCAGGAGAAGAAGCTCCGCCACAGCGTCAACCCCGACGAGGCCGTCGCGTACGGCGCCGCCATCCAGGCCTCCATCCTCAACGGCGACGCCGACGACGCCGACGACAAGAAGAAGGCGATGATCCTGCGCGACATCACGCCCTTCTCGCTAGGTGTCGAGATCTATGATGAAAATGATCATACAATGAGCGTCGTGATCCCGAGGAACACCTTCATTCCGGCCAAGAACACGCAGCGCTACACCACCCACCGCGACATGCAGACCAGCGTGAGCATCAAGGTGTTCGAGGGCGAGAGCGCGAGCACCAAGAACAACTACCTGCTCGGCGAGTTCGTTCTCTCCGGCATCACCCCGGCGCCCGCCGGCGTAGCCCGTATCGATGAAACCTTAGAGATTGATGCCAACGGCGTCCTGCACGTGTCCGCGGAGGACATGGGCACGGGGAGGAAGAACAGCATCACCATCACCAACCACAGTGGGCGGCTGAAGAAGGAGGACGTCGAGCGCATGTCGCGGGAGGCCAGGAGCTACAACCGGAAGCGCAAGCGCACCAGATCATCGCTCCAGTAAGTGTAGTAAAAAAATCATGTCATATGTACTACCGTCTTGGTTTAATTTTTGTTTGCAAAATGCATCCATCCATGCTTTGTGCTAATTCTGTCACGGTAACTTTTGGTTTGGCATGTATGTACGTATGCATGTATTTCTGCAGGATAAATTCTGGGAACCTGGTGATCTTGGAGTAATCTTCTGCACCCTGCTAGCTGGATGTCTTTGCATCTGGCAATCGAACTAATTAATTAATTCAAGTGTTGGGGAACAATTTGTGTTACTGTAGTAATTTTTTTTTGCTAAACTTAATCTTGTTCTATATACATGATTACCTAATTCAGCTTATGTGGAAGATGATGTTATACTGATGTGTGTTAATTTGATGGAGCCGTAAGAGCCGCTTTAGTTGCAATTGGCATTGTAGTTGTAGATGCTGCAGTTGCAGCAACAGCCTGCAACCGGCATGGAACTATTTTGGAGCCCGGCGGTGCTCGTGTTTGATCTCGGTGGCGGCACCTTCGATGTTTCCCTCCTTAACATCGATCCGGGGGTCAACACTGACATGGGCCGGCTCTTCGAGGTGAAGGCCACCGCCGGTGACACTCACCTCGGTGGAGCGGATTTCGACAACGATTTGGTGAATTACTCCCTGCGAGAGTTCAAGCGGAAACATGGGTCGATCGATGGACATTGAAAGCAACCAGAAGGCGTTAAGGAGATTGAGGACAGCCTGTGAGAGAGCGAAGAGGATGCTGTCAACAATCTGCTTGGCGAGTTCCGACTATTCGGCATCCCCCCGGCGCCTATGGGCGTACCCCATTTCGATGTCACCTTCGACATTGATGGCAATGGCGTCTTGAACGTTACTGCAGAGGACAAGGACACCGGGCGGAAGAACAACATCATCATCAGTAACCGCAGTGGCAGGCTGAACAAGGAGGAAATCGAGCGGATGGCTCTGGAGGCCGAGAGGTACAAGATGAAGCGGATCAAGCAACTGCAAATCGAAGCTGTCCAAGGGAACTAAACGTGGACTCTGCAACGTCCTAGCTGCCATGATCCAAGAATTATCATTGCCATTGCCATCCTAATGCAATGGGCGGCTACAGGGATTTGATTAATTATTGGGTATTTGCACTGGATGTGCTTTAATTAATGCTAGTATTGTTATGCAACTTCTGGGCTTCTGGCTTGGCACATGTACGGCCATAGCCTAGCTAATGCTTTTATTAATTGTTTCTGGAACACTGTTTTAATTCGTGATATTAGAGTAATCTTCTGTTCTATATCTGTTTTCTTGTATTGCATTTGCGGAACTTTGGGAGTAGTAGTTTCAGTTTAACTTCCACAGATGCAGTTGTCTGATGTCAAAATGGCTTAATTAAAGTGATTTTTAGTTCTTGTATCCCTAAAAGAAAGGATGCTGATTGCATGATAGAAAAACCCATATAGAAATTAACCAGAACTGGAACACGACTCAAACTAGAATTCATAGTGCAGACACATTACACGAATATGCCTTTTGTATCATGTGTAGAATTTTTTCTTTTTGAAATGACCCACAGAAGACAGTGCAAAGTTTCATATTGATATAGCAAGAATAAATGGGAAAATATGTAGTGCAAACCACATATGTAGTGGAAACTTGGAAACTACCGTTGGATCGAGAAATGGACGTCCGAGATTCGTCCATGTCACCATGAGTTAAAATTTAAGTCCCAGAAAAATTTTAACTCATGAGTGAATCTGCGAGTTAAATTTTAACTCATGTTGACGTGGACGAATCTCGGACGTCCATTTCTCGATCCAACGGTAGTTTCCAAGTTTCCACTACATATGTGGTTTGCACTACATATTTTCCCAGAATAAAATTACAAGATTACAATCTTGAAAGGCTGTAACTAGGAAAAAAACAAACACACCACACACCACCTCTGCATGGTAGGAGAGGCACTAGCACCAAGTTAACCACCGCTAAGCGTGAGTGCGTGAACAATCATTGCTAGACCTACTTGGGGTCGACGCAAACGCCCTGCCAAACACTGAAACCTCAAAGGAGATCAACAACAAGATCCTAATCATCCTCATATAGAAGGGTTAAGGTGGGAGAGGGCGCGAGAGAAGAAGATCTGGTCATCCCCCACATTAACATATGACAACCATAGAGAAACCGATGAGGACCAAACTAAGAGAAGGTGGCAAAGGCAGGAAGCAAAGACCTCATGTGAGAAGGTGGCAAAGGCAAGAAGAAAAGACCTCGTGGGCACTAAATCGATTGAGTCATCTGTTCCTTTACCCAAGAAAAAGTATTTCTATTTTCCATGTCCAATCACAGCTCCTGGAATTTCTATAATAAATTAGATAGGTAGCTAAGGTAATCTAGTTCCCTATACACAAATCTGTTGTCATTCTACTGCAACAGTTGTACTGGAATGATGAATACCTTGAGCAAGTAGAAATAGAAAAAAATAATTTTGCTAAGATGGAAAAAGGCTTTCTTTCTAAAGGAAAAATGATGCTAATATATCTATCTATCTATTAACTTATTAAAGTAATAGAAAAAGGAGCCTCCACGTTCGCTCTCATGGTTTAGAAATTACCACGTTAATCGAAGAAAATAAAAAAAATAAAAAAGACAAACGGAGAAGGATACGGTAATCAGATGAAAACAAAAATTAAAGAAAGCAAACGGACACGGCCGGATTCATGAAACTGTCAAACATTAATAAGAAACAGACTATGATCATAGTGTATTAGTGTGGAAACGGACAAGAGTTTAGAGTACATATAAAAAATGTTACAATTTAAAATATCTGAAATACAAAATTAAAAATTAAAAATTAAAAAAAGAGAGTCTAGATAGAAATACAATTTAGATTAATCTGAAGTTTTGATAAGAAAAATAAAAAGTGCTAATATTGAGACAAGAGTATAGAAAAACAATTTAGGAGAAAAAACTGAATTTTGAATTGAAATTAAAAATAGTTCATATTGAGAGAAGAGCTATGTAGAAATAAAATTTAGAAACATCTAAGATTTGGATTAAAGATAAATATTATGGAGAAAGAGTACAGTTTAGAAATACCTGAAACTCGGATTAAGAACAAACAGTATGAAGAGAAAAAGTTCAAGTAAAAATAAAATTTCAAATATCTTAAATTCAAGTTAAAAAATACTATTGAGAAAAGAGTTCACATACGACTACAATTAACAAAAAAAACTATGGTCTATTTATAAATAAATTATAAAATATCTATAATTAGGGAAAATAAATAAATTAGGGAAAATAAATAAAATTAGTAGAAATACATTTAAGAAAATTCTGAATTTAGGATTAAAAATTACAAAATAAATGATATTAGAGGTAGGAGTCCATGTAGAAATACAATTTAGAAACATCTAAAAATTCATATAGAAAATACATTATATGAAAAGAAAGAGTCCACATAGAAAAATCGGATTGAAGATAAATATTATAGAGAAGAGTTTGGGAGTAGTGCTGTTTAAAAATATTTTAAAATCGGATTAAAAATAAATAATATTGAGGGAAAGTGTCCCGGTACAAATACAATTTATAAATATCATAAATTCAGACTAAAATAAATATTATTGAGAAAACATTTTATCAAGAAGTCGATTTAGAACTATTTTAAATGTGGATTAAAATAAATAATATTGATAGAAGAGTCCACATTTTTACAATTGAAGGCTAGCTATTCTATTAGCCCCATATTAATACTACCAGATAAAAACTAGCTTAAAAAATCTCACGTTAATTGAAAATTTTTAGGATACACATGATAGCTAAAAATATAGAAAATAGCTTGATCATCCAATTTACATTAAAAAAACATAAAACTAGCAGATGAGATTGGATCTTAACCCAATACCAATGTGACGCACGAGTTTGTAAAGTTCAAACTGCGAGCAACATTAACAAAATAAAATATATAGAAACCCAGTTTCAGTAACGATAGACATTTTTTTTATTTAAAACAGGTTATGAACTTTTATGAATATACAATACAACATGCCATCTTTAGTAGGTGGAAAAATGTCATTTGAGGTAGTGGAAACAATATTTCTATATAAAAACAACTACCACCACTAAACTAAATAAAGATAAACAAGTACGCCATAGAATTTATATATCTTTGATTTATTGTATTATTACAAGAATACTAAAAAATTCATCGTGTTTTTTTTATGGACATGGGAATTACAATATTAATCGTTTGTTATTTTAAATATCTGTTCACAATAGAGTATGAAGTATATACGTTATTTTACGAGGATATTTTATAGCGATGCTAGCCGCGCAATCTGTGCGGGCCACTTTGCTAGTTATATTATTAAAGGAATAGAAAAAGGAGCCTCCACGTTCGCTCTCATGGCCTAGAAATTCTCACATTAATCGGAGAAAAAGAAAAATCAGGGTTCATAAAGAAATACAATTTAGAAATAGCTGAAATTCGGAATTAAAAAATAATGAATATTAGAAGAGGAGACTAGAGTCCATATAGAAATACAATTAGGAATAACTAAAATTTGGAATTAAAAATAAAGGAATATTATAAGTGGAGTATAGAGTCCATATAGAAATACAATTAGGAAATAGTTGAAATTTGGAATTAAAAAATAAGGATTATTAGAAGAGAAGACTAGAGTCCATATAGAAATACAATTTAAAAATAGTTGAAATTCGGAGTTAAAAAATAAGGAATATTAGAAGAGGAGACTAGAGTCCATATAGAAATATAATTAGGAAATAACTGAAATTAGAAATAAGGAATATTAGAAGTACAATATAGATTCCATATAGAAATACAATTAGGAAATAACTAAAATTCGGAATGAAAAATAAGGAATATTAGAAATAGAGTATAGAGTCCATATAGAAATACAATTAAAAAAAATAGAAATTCGGAATTAAAAAATAAGGAATATTAGAAGTAGAATATAGAGTCCATATAGAAATATAATTTAGAAATAGCTGAAATTCGGAATTAAAAAATAAGGAATATTAGAAGAGGAGACTAGAGTCCATATAGAAATACAATTTAGAAATAGCTGAAATTCGGAATTAAAAAATAAAGAATATTAGAATAGGAGACTAGAGTCCATATTGAAATCCAATCTAGAAATAGCTGAAATTCGAAATTAAAAATAAGGAATATTAGAAGTAGAGTATAGAATCCATATAGAAAAACAAATAGGAAATAACTGAAATTCGGAATTAAAAATAAGGAATATTAGAAGTAGGGTATAGATTCCATATAGAAATATAATTAGGAAATAACTGAAATTCGGAATTAAAAAATAAGGAATATTAGAAGAGGAGTATAGAGTCCATATAGAAATACAAATTAGAAATAGCTGAAATTCGGAATTAAATAATAAGGAATATTAGAAGAGGGGACTAGAGTCTATATAGAAATATAATTTAGAAATAGTTGAAATTCGAAATTAAAAAATATGAATTATTAGAAGAGGAGACTAGAGTCCATATAGAAATATAATTAGGAAATAATAGAAATTCGGAATTAAAAATAAGGAAGATTAGAAGTGGAGTATAGAGTCCATATAGAAATACAATTAAGAAAAAAAATAGAAATTCGGGATTAAAAAAAAGGAATATTAGAAGTAGAGTATAGAGTCCATATAGGAATTTTAAACTAACTAAAATTCGGAATAAACATAATAAAATTAAAAGTAGAGTTTAGAGTCCGTATAAAAATACAATTTACAAATAACTAAAATTTGAAATTAAGAAAAACATGGGAATAAGAGTTTAAAGTCAATATAGGAATACAATTTAAAAGTAACTTAAATTCGAAATTAAAAATTAAAGAATATTGAAAGATGAGTTTAGAGTCCACATAGAAATACAATTAGAAAAAATAAAAATTCAGAAGTAAAAATATATAATATTGGAAGAAGAGCCAAGAGTCTATATAGAAATACAATTTACAGAAAATTCGGAATTAAAAAAAGAGAAATATTAAAAGACGAGTCTAGAGTCCATATAGGAATATATATAATTTACAAATAACTAAAATTTGATATTAAAAATAATTAATAACTAACACGTATATAAAATACAATATGAATACTACACATTAGTAGTGTCGTAAAGTTATTGCAAAATTTAAAATTATGTTGTCATTTTAATATATTTAAATAATATAATGAGAAAACATATATGCTATTATATGAAAGAAAATATAATGATGCTAGCCGCGCAATATGCGCTGGCCACCATACTAGTTTTGATTAATATCAGGAGATAAAATAAGTTTATGCTGATCACTAATTGAATGATAAATGACTACAAGCGAAGGATATACGCAGTTCAAAAAAAAGGACCCAAAATTTCAAACATGTATCTAGAATCACAGGAAAACTACAAATAAAAGTAGAGAAAATTAGCTCGTTAGGAACACCTCCCGGAAGGTCGTGACACCATAGGTGCCACCGTTGGCCGTCCAATTGGACCGAGTTTTCACTCGGAAAGTCCTACCAAGAGAGGAAGGATATATATATAGCAGCTCGACAATGCCCTAGGGGATCACGGCGTCCAAAACGTCATCGTTTGTCGGCTCACGAAACCCCGAGTTAGGCTTCCGCCTGCAGCATCCTCGCCTTCACTTGTCGTCGTCATCCCCAAGCCCCGCCACCCCAAAATCCTTTGCCAGCATGCAGCTTCGCCATCGGTGCCCCCAACCGGTGAGTCCAAGCCCGCTTCTATCGGGTCTCCCGAGCCGCCCTCGACACCTCCCGCCAGATCCCGCATTAACGCTGCGTCATCAGAAAGTCCCCCTTCCGCAGCCGCAGCCACCACCGCTATATCGTATCGCTAGATGGAGCACCCCACGTGGAAGGGGAGGAGCTCCACAAAGAAGAAGCAGGTGCTAGCAAAGACATGCATGCTAACTCAGGAGTGGCAGCCAAGGCACAGACCATACCATTGAGGTAGACTCAGCTCACTAAATCAAGGCATCGATCTCCGTGTCAACGTACATCAATCGGTTCTGATTCAAGGACCTAAATAAGGATTTCTTCAGCAAGTGCATGGAGGCTATGGAGAATTATTGCCTCTGCGACGCCAAGGTACGTGGACAAGAACAGCATTCACGATGTCGTCCTTGTGGGCAATTCAACCCGCATACCCAAGGTGCAGAAGAAACTCAGTGAATCCTTCGATGGGAAGGAGCTCTGTCGGAGCCTCGATGATAAGCCGTCACGTATGGCGCCGCCATTTATGCCTCCATTATAAGCGGCTGAACCGACGATAGGCTATATTGGTGGATACTCCCTCCGTCTCACACATCCTAGGACAACAAATCTGGACAATATCTCAAAAAAACTCAACCTAGAAGGGGATATGATCCTAGGTTAAGATTTTCTTGAGACAGAGGGAGTATGCTTCTGCGCGACATCTATTGAGATTATAGACATATAATGATTTAATCTATTCTATAAATAAATCATGACATTACAGATGAAAACTAGCATGAACGCATCATTAGATCTACACATGTAAACTACACAGTATAACATGAACAGATCAAATATGCGCAACATATTGAACACGTACCGAGGTGACGGAAAGACCGGCTGCTTGGTCGAAACTTTTCGCAGGTGTCTACGAAGGCACGAAACACGCGAGCGAAGAGGAAGGCGAGCCGTCGCGAACGAACAGGGAGCAGTCGCGCGAAGCGCTTCCCAAAAACCTTATTGCCGCCTTCTCCCGGTGCAGGACGTCGAAGGCAGAGGTTCCGGAGACCTGCTCTCCCGATCGCCGGTGCACGCCGGCGAGCGGGATGGAGTAGTCTACGAGCGACGGCGCAGTACAGAGTAGGAGGCAAACCCTAGATTGATTTCGCGTATGTTGCGTGAAGACGGCAGGTCGGTTTATATAGAGAAGGGTCGCTTGATCAGGACGCCCGCACGATCTCTACTGCGCGTAACCGAACCGGATAAGTCGCGCGTAACTTATCCGGACTCCACGCCGTTTGCACGCACCGGATTTTTCGGAACTTTTCCAAAACAAAAACGAATCCGAATTTGCAGCAAAACAAAACTGCAAAAGGAGGCTGCATCTGCGCAAGGGTGAGGAGCCAATTTTTCGGACCATTCGACGCGTACGTCGTGCACGCGCGCCGCCTGCCGGCCCGGCCCGGCGAGGCGAGGCGAGCGAGCGCGCGCGTGTGTTTCCCCTCTTCTCTCCACCACACATGCTTCAAGTGACTAGGAGGGCATCCTCCCTTTTAAGGAGGTCCCCCTTCTCCTAGAATAAGCAAGGTGGTACTAAACTCCACATGCATGCCATCCCATGAGGTGGGCTTTTGTGATTTTCCAAAGAATTAATCTTCGAGTGGGCTAAGGCCCATTCATTAATTCCAACAATCCCCCACCAAATCTCAAAATCCCACTGAGATTTGCCTTTTCCAATGTACTGTTTATATACCAGCGGTTCGATGGAGACCAATTAAGGTTGAATATCCACCTAGAACTCCAAGCTACACTTACTCACAACTTGAACAATGGACTACGCCTTGAATTGCAAGTCTTGTGCAAGCAAGTTTCACTCAAAGTCTTATCTGGTACTAGACCGTCTGTAGACTACCCCTCGGGTGGAGCGTATAAGTCATACTCCTAGGTCTTTAGTAAGCTTCCTAGAAGATTCACCCAAAATCTTCATAGACTGCGACCAACAGTCAAGCTCACAAAGGTGAGTTCTTTCAAGAATGCTCTGCAGGACAACATCTTCGCTAATTAAAGCCAACATAACTCATTAAGGCATAGCCAACCTGCCTTGCAGCTCACGAGAGTATATGCATCTTCACTTGGAGAGGGTATATATATTGGTACTCTCCTCTAGTTTATTAATGGTTTGTTCTTCCCAGGATCTAATTCACGGGATCTCCGATCACATAGACTGGGTTACCACCATAGTATAACTCACATGGGTCTCAAACCCATCTCCTTCGATGCATTGTCTATCACATTTCGTGATAGTCCCTTCGTGAAGGGTTCTGCCAGATTTCTCGCTGTTTGGATGTAATCCAACGTTATAACTCCGGAGTTTCTTAATTTCCTGACAGACTTCAATCGTCTTTTCACATGTCTAGACGATTTCATATTATCCTTAGAACTATTCACTTTGACAATTACCGTTTGATTGTCACAGTTCATAAGGATAGCCGGCACCGGTTTTTCAACAACAGGCAGATCCATTAATAGATCACGCAGCCATTCTGCCTCAACAGTAGCAGTATCCAGTGCCGTTAGCTCTGCTTCCATGGTTGACCTCGTCAAAATGGTATGTTAGCAAGACCTCCATGAAACAGCACCACCACCCAGTGTGAAAACATATCCACTAGTGGCTTTGATCTCATCCACATCAGAGATCCAGTTAGAATCACTATAACCCTCCAGTACCGCAGGATACCCAGTATAGTGAAGCCCCAATTCCACAGTACCTTTCAGATAGCGCATTACTCGCTCAAGCGCACGCCAGTGATCATCTCCCGGATTAGAGATAAATCGGCTCAACTTGCTCACAGCAAAGGAGATATCAGGCCTAGTTGCACTAGCCAGGTACATCAACGAGCCAATGATTTGAGAGTATTCCAGTTGATTCCTAGCAATTCTCTTGTTCTTGCGAAGCAACAAGCTAGGATCATAAGGTGTTGGAGAAGGCTTACTATCAATGTAGCCAAAGCGATTCAAGATCTTCTCCACATAATGGGACTGCAAGAGTGTAATCCCATTCTCACCTCTAATTAGCTTAATGTTTAAGATAACATCAGCTACTCCCAAATCCTTCATATCAAAATTTTGAGACAAGAATGATTTAACCTCATTTATCACCTCAAGGTTTGTCCCAAATATCAGTATGTCGTCAACATACAAGCACAAAATAACTCCCTCACCCCCACCATGGCGATAGTACACACATTTATCTGCCTCATTGACTGCAAAGCCTGCAGATGTCAATGTTATGTCAAATTTCTCATGCCATTGCTTAGGAGCTTGTTTCAGACCATACAAAGACTTCAACAATTTGCACACTTTGCCTTCTTGACCTTCAACTACAAACCCATCAGGTTGATCCATATAGATCTCCTCATCCAGCTCTCCATTAAGAAAAGTTGTCTTAACGTCCATTTGATGAACGAGAAGACCATGTGAGGCTGCTAGGGAAAGTAGCACACGAATTGTGGTCAATCTAGCAACAGGTGAGTAAGTGTCAAAGAAATCTTCGCCTTCTTTCTGAGTATAGCCCTTAGCAACAAGCCGAGCCTTGTACTTTTCAATAGTACCGTCAGGCCTAAGCTTCTTCTTGAACACCCACTTGCACCCCACAGGTTTACACCCATAGGGTCGCTCTGTCACCTCCCAAGTCCCGTTAGCGATAATGGAATCCATTTCACTACGGACAGCCTCCTTCCAGTAGTCTGCATCAGGAGATGCATATGCTTCTGAAATTGACTTAGGAGTGTCATCCACGAGGTACACAGTGAAATCATCACCAAAAGACTTAGCCGTCCTTTGTCTCTTACTCCTTCGAGGAGCTTCACTGACATCCTCCTCAGAGACAAGTTCATGTGTATGTTCAGTTTGTTCTGGTGGTGTGATTGAACTGGGAATTATTTCAGAGGGTTGGTTCGAACCACTATGTGTATCCTTCATTGGGAAAAAGCTCTCAAAGAAGGTAGCATCACGAGACTCCATAATTGTACCAACATGCATGTCCGGTACCTCGGATTTAACTATTAAAAATCTATAGGCAATGCTATGATGAGCATATCCCAGAAAAACACAGTCCACAGTCAAATAAGAAAGTGATGGTTTTCTACCAATCCATATCTCATATGGTGTTTTGTCCTTATTTCTGTTAGGAACTCTGTTTAACACATGATTTGAGGTCAACAATGCCTCCCCCCACCATGCCTTAGGCAGTCCCGCGGTGTTCAACATGGCATTCACCAAGTCGAGGCGAGCGAGCGCGCGCGTGTGTTTCCCCTCTTCTCTCCACCACACATGCTTCAAGTGACTAGGAGGGCATCCTCCCTTTTAAGGAGGTCCCCCTTCTCCTAGAATAAGTAAGATGGTACTAAACTCCACATGCATGCCATCCCATGAGGTGGGCTTTTGTGATTTTCCAAAGAATTAATCTTCGAGTGGGCTAAGGCCCATTCATTAATTCCAACAACATCACCGTTGCAATGTGCGGACCAGACCTGAGAAGTCCTATCATCGATTGGCATCCTAATGCAATGTGCTGCTACAGGGATTTGATTATTGGATAGTTGCATCGATTTTGTAACATGAATAAAAAATTTTGATTTAGAAAAAAACCAACTGAATTTAAGAAAAAAGTTTCAGTTAATTAGCAAGCGCCTCACTGATAAAAAGAACCGTACGTGACGTGCAGGAAGTGTCCAATTGTCCACATAGCAAGGACAAACTTGATGAACAAATTAAGGCTAATTTTACTCGGGAGGAAAAACTTGGTACATTATCAGATATACTTCGAGTTACCAATAATATTTTAGAGTAAAGTTTTGGTACGATCGTACAATTTCTCACAATTAAAAGGCATTGACTATCTGTACGATAAAATTAGTCCAGCGTTAACTACTATACTTGTAGTTGTTGCATTGTTGCACAAGTTACATGTACATGCGTATTTTCTTGGAAACACATAGAAAATTGAACGAATTAACCGAGGTAGAATTAAGCGTTGTACGTTTTTAATTAATTTGTTTACGAATATTCAGAAAGTTAGCGGCAGGCAATCGAGTTATTAGGAAGTGGTCGAGTTGTTCTGTGAGAAATGTGAAAAATATTAATTTATTATCCATCGGCAGGCAATCATATTAATTTATTTTTTAAGAAAATAGCTAATATTTAAATAATTATGTGCTAATGAGTCGTTTCGTTTTGTGTGCGCGAGGGATGACTTCTCAACCGGGTCTAGATCAGCCGGAGTAGTTGAGTATTACTCTACCAGATGGAATTGGCCAAATCTATGCTATCCATAGTTTTCTACAGCTGAGATCATTCCTCATCAATTTCACCTAATAAATTAACTCAAATTAATGGTTATGGCTTCCGAGGAAACTTAATTTTTTTTTCATGCATTTCCTCTATAATAGCGATTTGATTAAGTTCTCACTAAAAAAAAAGTAACAGAACAGCGTTTTGTGTCGATCAACTCTAAAGCTGCAAGCCCAACATATATAGTACTTTCACATATATTCAAACAGTGAACCATATCAATATTAATGTATATGATTTTTATATAATATATGAAGCATGAAATTTATGTGCTAATTATACTGTAAAATGATCTCATGACAAGTTGTTGATGCTAGTTTATTTGTTGCATGGTCAATTGCTGGTTTTTAAGTACAAATTAATGTGGCTTAATCCCAGCCCTGGAAGCATACGGAATGGCACAGATTTATTATTTATTTTATGAATATTTAAATAATAAAATATTTAATAATAATAATAATAATAATTAAATGGAGATTATTTAATTTTGTACAAATTAAATGGAGGTTCTACCCATGTTACGGCTGACATCAATCTGGATCTGGACCCGTTCTCAACCTGAGGAACAAACTCAGCCTAAGCGACTACGTTGGCTGATCGATCTGGTGGTCGAGTTTTTTCAGTGTCGCGCACAAAAATGTGCATGAAGCCGTCTCCGTATGAGTCGGGGTTAGAGTTGAAGGTGGGCGGGTGCAGCGATATGGTCCGGCCAAAACTACGCGCCGCCAGCGCGCGATTCCGTAGATGAACGTAACTAACTCGATTAGTTTTGGATAATGATGATAATTAAGAAAATATTTTCCTTTTTTCCGGAATATTTTTTTACTAACAGATTAAAAAGAAATCTATACGTGAAAAAAACTTTCACGTAAAATTTAAAACTTTCAACTCAAAATTTGAAACTCTAAACTCAAATTTTTAATATTTTCAACTTAAAATTTGAACTTTCAAGTTAGATTTGAAACCTTTTGACTTAAGTTTTAAACTTTCAATTCAAATTTTGAAAACTTTAAACTCAGGTTTGAAAATTTTCAACTTGAGATTAGAAAACTTTGAACTCAGATTTGAAAATTCTCAACTCGAGATTTGAAAACTTTCAACTCTAGATTGAAAATTTTTAAGTCCATATTTGAAAACTTTCAAATTATAAAAAGGAAGAGAAAACACGTTGAGGGGAAGGAGGCCAAAAGAGGAGAAAAAAGTCGCGCGCAAAAAAAAGAGAAGGGAGGGCACGCGCGCCAATTAGCTGCCCCCATGCTGTCCATCTCGACGTCCTATTTGATGACATGCACCATAAGGTTTCAAATTAAACTTTGTACTTGAAAAAAAACGATGACTTGTATATCGAAAAAGTTTGTGCTATGCGATGCTGATATGTGGGCCCCATGAAGGGAGGAAAAAAGCACGAGAGAGAGGATGATACGTGGGTTCATTGCTATTTCTGAGAGTATGAGAGTCTTACATGTGGGTCCTGCCTATTTAATCTTTTTTTACTATAATGTTATTGAAGCATCACGTCATATAAAAGATCGTGTTAGAGTGTCATGTAGAATAAAGCCACCATCTAAACCGTCTAGTAAGATAAATTGATCCGATTTTAATAGTTGAAAGATACTACAAACCTGATTTTATACATTTGAAAGACACAAATCCAATAGTTGAGAGGCGAACATTTTTCTTTCTTTTTTCATTATTGTGACCTAGCCGCTGTGATGCTATATATATACAGCTGCTTCCAGGGTTTGCAATTTCGGAACTTGTGTTTTTGCCGGTGGGGACCGAAAGAACCGATATCACCGAAATTTCAGAATTTTTTGGCCGAATTGTTTTGAATTTTTTAACATATTTTGACTGAATTCGAACAAATTTTAACCAAATTTACAAATGTTTGATAAAACCGAAAATTTCAAGGCGATTTTGACCTTGCCGGTGGGTGCCGAAATTACCAAAATTTCAGAAATTTTGAACCAAAATTTCAAACCATAGCCTGCTTCTCGTTCAAAATGGAGGTTAACCACAGCACCCTCCTTACCGACGTCCACTGCTGTCAAAACCTCGCCGGCGCCACCCCAGCCGCCGCTCCTGGTAGGGCCCTGTTCTACTCTGTTTGGGCCGCTCCTGGCAGCTCACCTAGACACCGGAACTGGTCACCTCCAACGATATATTGACAAATTCGCCGCCTATTCCCGACTCCTTAATTATTCCAAATCATTCCATGCCAGTTTTGGCTAGGTATGAGTTAGAGACTCTTCCCCAGGTGTAATGTGATCATCTCTCTTTAATTTGCTTAAGCTTGAAAGTTGAAAAGGACCAGCGACCTCTGACTGTTTAGCGTAAACATTGGTCTGGTTCCCCAGGTCTAAATGTGATCATTGATCTCTCTTTGCTTAAGCTTGAAAGTTGAAACGGAGCAGCGACCTGACTGTTTAGCATAAACTTTGGTCTGGTGAGAAAATAACTATGTGCCAAACAGTATGGTATCAGTAGGACATCAATACGATTTCCTACTCATGATACAAAAGGCACATTCCTGCAAATATGTTTGCACTATGGTGACAGTTGCATATGTTCCAGTTCTGGTTTCTTGATGAGTCAAACAATCAGCATTTCCTTTCTTTTAGTGATACAAGAACTAACAATCACTTCAATTAGGCCATTTTGACATCAGACAACTGGGTGTATCGAAGGAAAACTGAAACTACTACTGCCAAAGATCAGCAAATGCAAGACACTAAACAGATACAGAAGATTACTCCAATATCAGCAATTAAAACATTGTCCCAGAAACAATTAATAAAAGCTTAAGCTAGGATTTGGCCATACATGTGCCAAGCCAGAAGTTGCATGACAATACTAGCGTTAAGCACCCAATAATCAAACCCCTGTAGCAGCTAGCCCATTGCATTAGGATGCCGATGATACTTCTTTGATCATGGTAGGTCGCAGAATCACTTTCAATGTTCAGTTCATTTAGACTACTTCGTTTTGCTTGATCCGCTTCATCTTGTGCCTCTCGGCCTCCAGAGCCATGCGATCGATTTCCTCCTTGTTCAGCCGTCCGCTGCGGTTAGTGATGGTGATGCTGTTCTTCTGTCCGGTGACCTTGTGCTCGGCAGAAACGTTCAAGACCCCGTTGGCATCAATGTCGAAAGTGACATCGATAGATGGCACTCTCTTGGGTGCCGGGGGGATGCCATATAGCGTGAACTCGCCGAGCAGGTTGTTGTCCTTGGTGTTTGCGCTCTCACCCTCGTACACCGGAAAGCTCACGTTGATCTGGTTGTCGTAGAGAGTAGTGAAGTTTTTCACCTTCTTGGTCGGGATTGCAGTGTTCCTTGGGATCACCACGCTCATTGTACAATTATCTTCAGTCTCAACACCTAGCGAGAGCGGCGTGACTTCGCGGAGAAGCATATCAACCAACCTCTTATCATCGGTTCCACCACATAAAATGGAGGCCTGGATGGCGGCGCCATACGCGACGGCTTCATCGGGGTTGATGCTGCGGCAGAGCTCCTTCCCGTCGAAGAACTCACTCAGCATCTTCTGCACCTTGGGTATGCGGGTGGAGCCACCCACGAGGACGACATCGTCAACACTCCACTTGTCCACCTTGGCGTCGCGGAGGCAATTCTCCATAGCCTCCATGCACTTGCTGAAGAGATCCTTGTTCAGCTCCTCAAATCGGGATCGGGTGAGGGTGACGCGGAAGTCGATGCCTTGATGGAGCGAGTCTACCTCAATGGTGGTCTGCATCGTGGATGACAGCATCCTCTTCGCTCTCTCGCAGGCGGTCCTCAATCTCCTTAACGCCTTCTGATTGCTTTCAATGTCCATCGACCCATGTTTCCGATTGAACTCTCGCAAGGAGTGCTTCACCAACTCGTTGTCGAAATCCGCTCCGCCAAGGTGAGTGTCACCGGCGGTGGCCTTCACCTCGAAGAGGCCCATATCGATGTTGACACCGGGATCGATGTTGAGAAGGGAGATGTCGAATGTGCCGCCACCGAGATCGAACACGAGCACCATCCTCCCCTTGTTGCTGACGGGCATCTTCTCGAGACCGTAGGCGAGGGCGGCGGCGGTGGGCTCGTTGATGATGCGCATCACGTTGAGGCCGGCGATGGCGCCGGCGTCCATGGTGGCCTGCCGCTGCGCGTTGTTGAAGTAGACCGGGACAGTGATGACGGCGTTCGTGACCGTCTTGCCGAGGTACACCTCGGCCGTCTCCCTCATCTTGGCGAGCACCATGGAGGAGATCTCCTCGGGCATGAACTGCCTTTCCTCGCCTTCATGCCGCACCACGATCATCGGCCTGTCCTCTTGACCTGCCACGACTTTGAAAGGCCAAAGCTTGATATCTTTTTGTACAGAATCATCGCTGAATCGGCGGCCAATCAGTCGCTTCACTTCTGCAGTAGTAATAATTAACTTTGAATCATACGGTAACAAGCAATCGGGTGAAATATAAATAGCCTAGCTAGTTGCGATAATTTTTTTATGAGACTCCTATACCATTTCTGTAAAAATATTGATCTTGCAGCTACGAATCTAATCCACCAGATTCTTTTCTTTTCCCTGAAATTTGAAGGCTACATTATCTTAATTTGCTCTAATTAATTGTCAAGTTTTGCTTTGGTGCTTGCAACAATTCAATGACTTGCGAAACATGCTTTGAAGAACGACAGGTTTATATGGCAGAAGTGTTTAATTACTAGAAGTGCATAGGGAAACTAAATAGTCGTATTGGGAACTAAAGAGTCTCGTATAATGAAAAGGTAGACCTATAGACGAGTAAAAACAAAGGTAAAAAAGAAAACCCCCAGAAATGTGAAAAGGCAGAAAGAGAAATTTTAAGAGGCTTGTATACCCTGCAACCGTACAAATATAATATATTATACTTGCTTGCTATACTCGTTCCTGCTAGTTCTTGGAATGGTTTCAATGGTATGATCGGTATTTTTTTTATGTGGTGTAGTAGACAAATCCACTTCACATCTAATAATCTAGTCTAAGAATATATCTATACACTCATAAGAGAGAAAAAAAATGTCTACATGAATACCTCAGAAAATCAGGATAAATTAATGACCAAATTTTGATTTGACTGACACACATACTATTCGTTGCCACTTTGATTATATTGAGACTATTGGTTGTTACTTGAATTGTATTGACACTCCTTGTGACGAAAGCAGAAGACACCAAAAGTGAGGAAGGAAACAAGCTGCTCCAACCGTTGAATAAAAAGTCAATCCAGTATTAGATGTGTAGTACCGTGTTATAATGTATCACATCATATTTTAGATTTGTTTTTTTTTGGATTGATTGAGTAGAAAACAGCTACTATTTCTCACCAAAGATGGTATTGGTTGGGTTGAGTGCGGACTGGTTGAAGGCAGCGTCGCCGACGAAGCTGTCGTCGTCGTCGGCGGTGAAGGCGACGCAGGAGGGCGTGAGGCGGTTGCCCTGGTCGTTGGCGATGACCTCGCCGCGGTCGTGCCGCCACACCGCCACGCACGAGTAGGTCGTTCCGAGGTCGATGCCCACCGCCGGCCCGCCGCCGCCGCCGCCCTGCTTGCCGTCGCCGGGGGCCGACGCCATCTCTCCACAATCTGAGGCGAGTATATCGGCCTCTCGGGAGAACGAACGCTAGCTTGCACGTCGTCCTTATATAAGGCAACCAACGAGAGCGTTTGGGCTGACGCTCTGAAATGGACCAAGGAATATTGAACGAGCCTCGAGGTCATGGCCCAACGGAATTGAGAAATGAGAAATCTTTTATGTAATTTGTCATTTATATATTTGGGATTTTGTTCATGAATTTATCATTCATATTTTCTCATATATATTATTTAATTTCTATTAATAATTTAACGATATATATATATATAAATATATATAATCCCTATGTTTTTCAATATATAACGTCATTGAGTCTTTAACAAACGTTTATCATTCGTCTTATTCAAAACTTCTATGTAATTATCATATAGTATTATGTTGTGACTTAATTTATCATTAAAGATTTTTTAAACATGACTTATATTTTGGTATGTTCGAAAACAAAATTTGAATAAGATAAATGATCAAAAGTTTGTTAAAATATCAAGGTGTCATATATTTAAAAAAATTAAAGATAATACATCCGTTTAGAAAATTGTAAAAATAATGTTCTCTAGCTCTTACCCACTTTACGATCGACCAGATTTATTTTGAGACCTCCGTGATCAGAATTTAATTAGCATGTAGGGGTAAATTTAAAGGTAATATATAGAGGCTTATAGTATTTGCCCTTATGGTTGTTCCTCTCTGATAGCGTGGCGTCGAGTGGCACATAGATAACAGACAAAAAGCTTGCCTCAAGCCCTCAGCCACCCACGACCGACCTCTCCGTGCTGCCCATTTCGACTTTACTCGACTCAACTTGACTTATGAAAACTTGTTAAGTTAATCAACTAGTTTATCCCGACTCGTTAACATAACAAGCTAAAAATGAAACTCGAGTTGACTCGTTAAGCTTGTTACAAATAATGCATGATGTAAAATCTGCATGTATATAGTGTCATTTTATGGGCCTGTGACCGAGGGCTATGGTTAACACGCTATGCATTATGACTCTTTAAGGTTTATACTAGCAAGTTTAATAGTATAATCCACTACCAGCTCCAAATCATCTATAGCCAATATAATAGCCAAATCATATAATAGTTGCTTGCTATATTATTAATACCTGGTCCCATCTGTCATACACATATTGCATCTTAGAGGCCGTGCTGCAGCTGGGTACAGATCTGTAGCCCGCTGCTCTCTCTATTCCTTTAGGGCACCCACAATGGTTATCTATAAGCTCTCTACAAGATATCCATGTCAGCATATTTTCCTACTTGGAAGAGATTAAATGAAGAGAGAGAGCAAAGCTATCTACTAACATGGAGATAGTCTATAGAGAAAAACGAGGCAATGGATTAGAGAGCTATAAATACCCATGTAGACATACCATTGAAGTGGTTTACTATTAATCTAATCTATTGCTGAGATGTACATGTTTTATAGATAGCATCTTATTTTACCATTGCGGGTGCTCTTATCTCTTTAAAATATGTTTATAGCTGGCTTATAGCCTGCTATTGTACCTGCTCTAAGGGGGTGTTTGGGAGAGAGGGACTCCTAAAATAGCCAGTTGTGAGTTTACGTCTTTTGTAGCTATTGATTATGCACAATGCACTTGTACTCTAATGCTTCATCAACTAAACAAGCTGTTGTGTTCGATACAATGGGTTAGGAACCCAACTCCTCCACATGGAAAACGGAGCGGTCCATTAGCACGTGATTAATTACTCCCTCCGGGCTAGGTTTATTAGTCGTTTCGGACAGGATTTCAAAAACCAAGAAGTCATTAAGTATGGTTCTTATTTCCTATTTTATCCCTATTAAAAACGGTTAGGTGTAGCATGCAAACAAGCAACAACTACTCTCTCAGTTGGTTTAGTGCATTCATATTGGTGTCTTGGGACCTGAGTTCGATTTCTGCTCTAGATACATACCTTTTTTTTTGTCTTGGCAATTTTGCATGGCACCATGCATGAGTGTAGCCCATGCAGCTTCAGTACAGATAGCGCGCGAGGGCATGCGAAAATTAAATGAGATGGAAACGAAGCGTTAAAAGGAGTAACAAGAAGGTTATCTGGGAACAATAACGCCATCAATGCACAAGGGCAATCTCGTCTCATGCGTGGGAAAAATGCTCCAACGACAAATTTTCTCATCCACAGCTAACCGAGCCAAAACGACTAATAAACCCATCCCTATTAGCTATTTTTTTCAAAAATGGATCAATATGGTTTCTGGTAAACAACTTTCGTATAGAAACTTTTTTTTAAAAAAAACACACTGTTTAGCAGTTTAAAAAACATGCACGCAGAATACGAGAGGGGTTGGGGAACCTCCCCATCCGAACTCAGCCTAAGTGAGTAACTTGCGAGCTGGCTCGAGCTCAAATATGAGCAAACCTATAGTTGAGTTAGCTCATGAGTTTCGAATTTTTCCCTACCTACTACTTGACACTTGTCCCTTGGTGTAATACTCCCCATGGTTTTCGCTTGTGTTTAAAACCTTTTTTGAATATAAAAAATATAATTTCAAAAGTTGGATCTTATTTGATTTTCAGTTAAATACGCCATAATGATCTCAATCTACTCAACCATGGGTTTGCCCTGGAAAAATAAAATCAAAAATCATCCTAAATCAAACAATCCCTGGAAATCGTGAGACCTCGCTCTGCCGCGCCGCACGAGGCAGCACGACCCCCTGTGGGCTGTGGCCGCCATCATCACCACCTCGTGCCTTTTCGCCGCCCCAAGTCCGCGCATTTACCCACGAATCCAGCCGGCCACGCCACACCACGCCGCGCCCCGTCGCATCCACCTGCTCTATCCCCCCCCGCCTACCCGCCAAACTGCCTCCCTCCCTGGCGCCATGTACGATTTGCTAGCAGAAAGAAACAAGCTTTGGAAACGGGAAGGGACTCGCGCGCGTAGATGTAGGCCTTGTTTACTTCCCAAAATAAAAACTATTCACCTATCACATTGAATGTTTCTACACATAACACATGCATGGAGTATTAAATGTGGAAACAAAAATCAATTATACAGTTTGTGTGTAAATTGTGAGACGAATCTTTTAAGCCTAATCGTGACATGATTTAATAATATGTTGCTACAGTAAATAATTACTAATAACGGATTAATTAGGTTTAATAAATTCGTCTCACAGTTTCTAGGCGGAATTCTGTAATTTGTTTGGTTATTAGACAACATTTAATACTTTAAATATGTTCCGTATATCCGATGTGGCAAAAAAAAATTCCATCTATACCAGCAGGCTGTGTTTATTGACGGGTCACATCAAACATACGGACACATATTTAAAATATTAAACATAGACTAATAACAAAATAAATTATATAATCTGCATGTATGAATTTATTAAGCATAATTAATCTGTTATTAGTAAATGTTTACTGTAGCACCGTATTGTCAGATCATGACACAATTAGGCTTAAAAGATTTGTTTCGCAATTTACACGCAAACTGTGTAATTGTTTATTTCAATATTTAATACTCCATACATATGTTAAAACATTCGATGTGACGAGGCAAAAAAATAATTGCCGGTGGATCTAAACACCCCCGTAGATGATGAGATGAGACATTGCATTTGCAACTCTTTGAAAATATAGGCTGTGTTTAGATCAGGGTGAAAATTTTTACCGTGTCACATAGGATATACGGACACACATTTGAAGTATTAAAAGTAGTATAATAACCAAACAAATTATATAATCCACCTGTAAACTGCCAGATGAATTTATTAAGCCTAATTAATTCATCATTAGCAAATGTTTACTGTAGCACTGCATTGTCAAATCATGGATCAATTAGATTCAAACGGTTCGTGTTGCAAATTAGTCATAATATATGCAAGTAGTTATTTTTTAGTCTACATTTAATATTTTATGTAGGTGTTTAAATGTTTGATGTGACATAATTTTTTTGTGTGGAACTAAACACACCCCATAGTTTTTATTTTTTATTGATTTTACATGAATATACACATTTAAAAGCGAACGAGAAGTGTACACATCTCGCGCATGAGGGACGCGACCTCGACCGCACGAAACTCGGCGCAGATTAATTAGCATCATTAGCAATTAATTAATTATTCTTATTTCTTGAATTAGGCTGTGTTTAGATTTAGTGGTGTAAAGTTTTAAAGAGTCACATCATATATACGGACACATATTTGAAGTATTAAAAATAGTCTAATAACAAAACAAATTACAGAATTCGCATGTAAACCGCGAGACGAATTTATTAAGCCTAATTAATTCGTTATTAGTAAATATTTATTGTAGCACCATATTATCAAATCACGACGCAATTAGGCTTAAAAGATTCGTCTCGCAATTAATTTACACACAATATGTGTAATTACTCATTTTTTTCGGTTTATATTTAATACTCCATGCATATGTCTGAACATTTGATTTGACAGGGTGTAAAATTTTACCAGTGAATCTAAACAAGCCCTTAGTATTATTAGTAATTAATTAATCACTGATCATGATGATTAATTGCGTCATTGGCGTCCATTCATGTTGCTTTGCCAACCAGAAAGACCGAAGCGACACAGAGCGTGTATAGCCAAATTCTAGGTCCAAATCATATATAGCTAATTTAATACTTCCTCCGTTTCACAATGTAAGTCATTCTAGCATTTTCCACATTTATATTGATGTTAATGAATGTAGATAAATATATATGTCTAGATTCATTAACATCAATATAAATGTGAGAAATGCTAGAATGACTTACATTGTGAAACGGAGGGAGTATCTTATTTATACAATAGTTAACTATAAAATTATACTACACCATTAATACCTGATTCCACCTCTCATACACATATAACGTCTTGAAATCCGTGTTACAGCTGAGTATAAATCTGCAACCTGCTTTCTTCTCTATTCTTTTTTCTTCTCGATACATAGTTATAGCTGGCTTAAAAGCCTGCTATTGTACCTGCTCTTATGATTCTCTTTCACAGTACCAAACCGCGATGATGGTGTTCAAATCTAGTACTCCCTCCGTTTTAAAATATAACAACTTCTTCACCAACGATCTCTTCCCAACCAATCACAATTCTCCACCATTCACTTTTCCTACCTACCTACACTACTCAACCAATCACAACCCTCCATCATTCACTTCTATCTACTTTCTTAGTAATCGTGTCCAACTCTAAAAATACTACCCTATAGTTTTATTTACAACGCTTCAGATCGGATGATAGCGGCGCATGCGGGGGTCACACAGCGGGGGTCAGATCGGATCCCCTGCACGCAGTCATCGGGTAGAAAATCGCACCCAGGGTCATCTGTCGGTTTCCTTCCTCTTTACCTCCGCACATCGCCGCACCACCATCCCTTCAACCGCACTACCATCGCGGAGGACGGGAGCCGCTTCAGCCGCTGATCGCCTCTGCCTGCGCATCCACCCCTCGCGCCCCTTCCCTCCCGCATCCATTCCTCCCGCTTCTCCCCCTCCCTCGTTCCCTCGCCGATGGCAGCACCTCCACACGCACCACCTTTGGATCGACGGGAGCCGTCGACCGTCTTCTTCCGCCAAACATGCACAGCGCCGCGCCCCCGCGATCTCCTCTCCCACCGCCCCTCCCCTCGGGCTATTTTGTGAATAGAGTAAAGTCCATCACTGGTCTCTAAACTTAGACTGCTGTATCATCCCGGTTCCTAAACTCGCAAATCGACCGTTCAGGTTCTCAAACTTGTTCGACTGTGTCATCCTACTTCCTAAACTTGCAGATCACTCGTTTAGGTCCTCCAACTTGTTCAGTTGTGTCACCCCTGTCCCTAAACAGGATGGTATAAAAACTTTATATCAAAAATAATTCATAACTTTTTCATGTGAACTCTAATGAAGACAAACTTTATATCAAAGTTGTAACCCTTGATGCGATCTACAACTTTGTAGTTGAATAGTTTTTGAATTAAAACTGTTTAGAGTCCCAAAATATTGTTGCATGTTTATAGATTTTGAAATTTTAATTTTTAAAATTACATTTTGGGACAAAAAATGACTTAAAATAAAAAAAATTCAATTACAAAGTTGTAGATCATGTCGAGGGTTACAAGTTTGATATAAAGTTTGTCTTCATTAGAATTTACATGAAAAAGTTATGAATTATTTTTAAATATAAAGTCTTACCATCCTATTTGACCCAGATGATATTCAAATCCAAGTTTAGAGACCGGGGTGATACAACTGAACAATTGGAGGACCTAAATTAATGATCTGCAAGTTTAGGGACCGGGATGACACAGTCGAACAAGTTTGAGAATCTGAACGGTCGATTTGCAAGTTTAGGGACCGGGATGACACAACGGTACAAATTTAGAGACTAGTGATGGACTTTACTCTTGTGAATACGTTCTCCGTATCATCTCGTGCCACAAGCATCAGTTTGGACCAGGCTGATAACAAGACTATATGTTAACATGTGTATCTCTATAAATATGTACTTTTGCGATCGGCAAATTTTAATATTTGTTCTACGTAGATCTTTAAATAAGAAGCTAACGAGATGACTAACAATTGTTATCTTGTTATACATAATGAAACTATTAATTTGACATCTGCTATTATCTTGCTATCTTGTTATACTTCTTATCAATCTATTATTTAGATTTATATTCACTGGCTCATGCTATGTACTCAAAGTGTAGCGGCCGGCGTGTATCTTGTGTGACGAATAGAAAAATCAAGATTTTAGAAGTTATTAAATACATATAATTGCACCGTAGCGTTTAGCACGAGCATATTATTGGTTTCTTAAAAAAAAACTTTTCATATTTTCCCTTGCTTGGCATGGTCCTCTTCACGATATAAGTCGCATCTCGGTGCTACGACGTGTTTGCGTTCATGAATCTCTTCGATGCAACTTATTTCGATGTCAAACGAAACAAACTCTACTTGTACTAAGGACTGCAAACCTCTAGGTTGATCAACGGCGACCTACGCCTCACCGATCAGCAATGTTCTTCACCGGCTTATTTTCCATGCCGGTCGTTCCTGGCAGTTGCTGCAACTACAACATCTATAAGACAAATTGCAACTAAAGCTGCTCTTACGGCTCCATCAAACACACATCAGTATATCATCATGCATCTTCCACAAAAGCTCGATTAATTAGGTACTGTACTAATCATGCATATAGAGCAAGATTAAGTTCAGTAACTAAATTTACTAACACAAACTGTTCCCCAACACTTAAATTAATTAATTAGTTCGATTGCCGGATGCAGAAACATCCAGCTAGCAGGGTGCAGAAGATTACTCCAAGATCACCAGGTTCCCAGAATTCATCCTGTAGACATACATGCCACACAAAAAGTTACCGTGACAGAATTAGCACAAAGCATGGATTGATGCATTGCAAAAAAAATTACACCAAGACGGTATATATATGACATGATTTACTATACTTACTGGAGCGATGATCTGGTGCGCTTGCGCTTCCGATTGTAGCTCCTGGCCTCCCGCGACATGCGCTCGACGTCCTCCTTCTTCAGCCGCCCACTGTGGTTGGTGATGGTGTTGTTGTTCTTGCTCCCCGTGCCCATGTCCTCCGCGAACACGTGCAGGACGCCATTGGTGTCGAAGTCGAACGTGACGTCGATCTGGGGAACACCCCTGGGCGCAGGGAGGACGCCGGACAGCACGAACTTGCCGAGCAGGTTGTTGTCGAGGGTGCTCGCGCTCTCGCCCTCGAACACCGGGAAGCTCACGCGGATCTGGTTGTCGTAGAGGGTGGTGTAGCGCCGCGTGTTCTTGGTCGGGATGAAGGTGTTCCTCGGGATCACGACGCTCATCGTGTGATCGAAATTGATCTCGACCCCTAGCGAGAGGGGCGTGATGTCGCGCAGGATCATCACCCGCTTCTTGTCGTCGGCGTCGGCGTCGGCGTTGTCGGAGTCGCCGTTGAGGATGGAGGCCTGGATGGCGGCGCCGTACGCGACGGCCTCGTCGGGGTTGACGCTGTGGCGGAGCTTCTTCTCCTGGAAGAAGTCGTGGAGCATGCTCTGAACCTTGGGGATGCGGCTGGAGCCGCCCACGAGCACGACGTCGTGCACGGCGCTCTTGTCCATCTTGGCGTCCTCGAGGCACTTCTCCACGGCCTTGACGCACTTGCCGAAGAGCTCCTTGTTCAGCTCCTCGAACCGGGACCGGCTCATCTTGGCGCAGAAGTCGACGCCGTCGTGGAGCGAGTCGACCTCGATGCTGGTCTGCGCCGTGAAGGACAGCAACCTCTTGGCTCTCTCGCACGCCGACCTCAGCCTCCGGATCGCCTTCTGGTTGCTCCAAACGCCATCTTCCGCCACGTCGTTCTTCCGGATGAACTCGTTGATGCAGTGCTTCACCATCGCGTTGTCGAAGTCGGCGCCGCCGAGGTGAGTGTCGCCGGCGACGGCCTTCACCTCGAACTCGAAGCTGCCATTGTCGCTGTTGCTGCTGCTGTTGTTCCCCGGACGAGCAATGTTAAGGAGGGAGACGTCCAGGGTTCCGCCACCAAGATCAAAGATGAGCACCGTCCTCCCAGCTGCATCGGCGCCGCTGGCCGGCGGCGGCATCTTGTCGAGGCCGTAGGCGATGGCGGCGGCGGAGGGCTCGTTGATGATGCGCATGACGTTGAGGCCGGCGATGGCGGCGGCGTCGAGGGTAGCCTCGCGCTGGGCGTTGTTGAAGTAGACGGGGACGGTGATGACGGCGTCCGTGACGGGCTCGCTGAGGTAGGCCACGGCGGCGTCCCTCAGCTTGGAGAGCACCATGGCGGAGACCTCCTCGGGCACAAACTGCATCTCCTTGCCCTCATGCTGCACCACGATCGTCGGCCGGTCGTCAGGTCCAGCAATGACTTTGAAAGGCCAAAGCTTGATGTCCTCTTGTACAGATTTATCGCTGAACCGGCGGCCTATCAGTCGCTTCGCTTCTGCAATAATTTAAGATATGTTAGGCAGTTGGGTGAAATAAATAGCCTAGTTCCAGCATGGACATGTTCAATGGTAGAGCTCAATGCGATCTCTCATATACTCAACGTAAGCAAAAGATGGTACACCTACAAGGATTGGGTGGTCTCTTAAGTGGATTGGGTGGTCTCTTAAGTTGACTCTGTATTAATGAATGCTAATTAAGTACTCATATTTGGCTGATGAATGAACCGGATCAAATGTACCCTTTTCGTATCTGCTTTGTGTTGCTTGTTTGAGAGAGAAAACTATACATATATACATGCTGCAAAGAAACATAGTATTGTCCAGCAACATATAGGCTGTGTTAAGATCTATAGTATTGTCCAGCAACATATAGGCTATGTTTAGATTCAAAGTTTAGATCCAAACTTCAGTCTTTTTCCATCACATCAACCTGTCATATACACACAACTTTTCAGTCACATCATCTTTAATTTCGACCAAAATTCAAACTTTGCGCTGAACTAAACACAGCCATAGTAGTTCAATTCTAGGAATAGAAATAAATAGCCATCTCGAAAAAATAAAAATATAAATAAATAGCCATCTAGGAATAAGCGTTGGATTCCTTCACTGAAAAAAAAAAAGGTAAGTTTGTTTCTCTCCGACAGATCGATAGTGCAACGCTGTCTTTCCTCTTGTCTCATCGTGCTTTTAGCGAACAGAGGCGATGTTGGTTCGATGTCATGCAAAACATCGATGTTTCTCCGCTTTCCTTTCTCTCCCAGCCATGTCAGTGAATTTTCCAATATAGCAACGAAGAGAGTCAGGTAATAGAGACCGTTGTACATGCCCTAATATTTATAGTATAGTACAAAATGTAATTGCGTGTACTTTATCAGTCTTATAAAAAATCAAGATACATTTATCCTCACATCCATCCTAATTCATTATTAATGGGACGGTGGGAGTACTTTGTATAGGCAAATCCCCAAGATATTGATGGGAAGTGGAGTAGATAGTATGTGTACAACGTAAGCAATATAATAGAGGGACCCAAAGTGAACTTATTCCAACCAGGAATGAGCCGTGCCCTCTTCACGGCCCAACTGAATTGGGAAATCAATGGAAAAAGTGCACCGGAGGTCCCTCAACTTGGCATCGAGTTACAAAATCGTCCCCCAACCGCAAAACCATATATATGTCGTCCCCCAACTTACAAAACCGTTCATTCTAGGTCCTTTGTTGGTTTTGACACCGGTTTTGTCCGATGTGGCGGCTGAGTCAGCGTGAGACCCACATGTCAGATGCTATGTTAGCACCCTCTCTCTCTCTTCCCCTCCTCTCTCTCACTCTTCTCTCAGCAGTATTGTGCCCGGTTTTGGATGACATGGCGCCTACGTGGCTCCCTTTGACTAGGTCCTCGTCCCACGTGGCATTGACGTGACGCTTACGTGGCAAATGGATCCTGAAAAATAATTAAAAAACGTGGGACCCACATGTCAGCTACACAAAAATAATAAGAAAAGGTGGGGCCCATGTGGTCCCACATGTCAGCCCCCTCTTCTCTCTAGCCCCCTCTCTCTCCCTTACAGAACGGCGAGCGGCGGCGCAGAGGGGGGCGATGGGCGGAGCAGCGCGCGACGGCCGGGCGAGGAGGGGTAGCTTGCGGCGGCGCAGAGGAGGGCATGAGGAGGGGCCGCTCGCGGCAGCCGGGCATGAGGAGGGGCCGCTCGCGGCGGCCGGGCGAGGAGGGAGGCGGCGCTTGGCGGTCGGGCGAGGAGGGAGACGGCGCGTGGCGGCCAGGCGAGAGGAGGGGCGGTGGGCCGCGGTCGGACAAGGAGGGAGGCGGCGCGCGGCGGCTGGGCGAGAGGAGGGGCCGCTCGCGGAGGTCGTCCGGGAAGCAGTGGCGGCGGCCTTGGATCCCGGCGGCGAGGTTGCTCAGAGCGAGGCGGCCTTGGATCCGGGGAAGCAGTGGCTGCGGGCCTCGGGCGAAGCAGGGCGCGGCGACTGATGGCAGAGGAGCGGTGCGTGGCGGCCAACGGGAGACGGGAGAGGAGGGAGCGGCACGCGGCGGCAGGCGGTAGATAGGAGAGGAGGGAGCGGCGGCCGGAGCTGCACGACCTCGGACCCACCGCCATCGACTCCTACTGCGCCGCCGACTCTTCCTTCGCGTGCCATCGTCTCCGCGTCCGCCTCTCTCTCCACCGGCTTCGCGCGCCGTCACCGACGTGCTCACGATGCGCATGGGAGCTCCCCGCCGCCGCCGCCTCCATCCCTCTCCCTCGCGGCCTTGGCGACTGATGCCGCGAGAGCGGCGGCGGAGCCTCCCTCCGCGGCCGACGCGTGTTGGCTCCCCTCAGCGGCGGCGGCGGTGCTGGGGGCGTCCTCCGCCATGGATGCGGGTATGTTCGCCGTGGCCATTTGTTCGCCGTGGTGGAGAGGGGAGAGACCGAGAAAGAGAGAGAGAGAGAAAAAAGAAGCTCTGCCGCCCCTTCCTCTTGCACCCACAGCCGCCGCGCCGCTCCCTCCTCTTTGCGCGCGGCGATGGATGACAACGGCATCTTGGCGTGCGTTGTGGCGACGATGGGGAAGAGGAGAGTGAGCCGAGAGGGAATGACATGTGGGAACCATGTGGGCCCCACCATATATTTTTTGTTGTGTAGCTGACATGGGCCCCACCATTTTTAATTTTTTTTGTGTGCAGCTAACATGTGGGGCCACACTTTTTATTAAATTTGCGAGATTTAATTGCCATGTAAGCGCCACGTCAATGCCACGTGGGACGGAGACCTAGTCAAACAAGCCACGTATGCGCCACGTCAGCCAAAACCGCCTTCAAAACCGCCGAGGGACCATGTTTACCCGGTTTTTGTAAGTTGGGGGACGGGTCATACCCGGTTTTGTGGTCAAGGGACGAAAATCGGACTAGGCGACAAATAAAGGGACCAAAAGTGAACTTATTCCAACCAGGAACGAGCCGTGCCCTCTTCACGGCCCAACTGAATTGGGAAATCAATGGAAAAAGTGCACCGAAGGTCCCTCAACTTGTCATCGAGTTACAAAATCGTCCCCCAACCGCAAAACCATATATATGTCGTCCCTCAACTTACAAAACCGTTCATTAGGTCCTTTGTTGGTTTTGACACCGGTTTTGTTCGATCTGGCGGCTGAGTCAGCGTGAGACCCACATGTCAGATGCCATGTCAGCATCCTCTCTCTCTCTTCCCCTCCTCTCTCTCACTCTTCTCTCGTACCGCTGCATCGCCGTCGCCTCCGCGCCCTTGCCCCGCCACACGCCCGCCCGCCATGGCCTCGCTCACCACGGCCAGCCCGTCCTGGCCGCTCATGCCGCCGCCCTCGCCGTCCTAGCCGCCGTCCTCCTGCACGAGCGCGTCGACGTGGAACGGCGAGCCCAGGAACCACACCGACGAGATGTCCGTCTCGACGACACGCGACATGGTGCAGTCGCCGCCGTGTAGGTCAACGGTGAAGACGAGACGTGAAGGGAGGGACCCCGACCATGGCGCCGGCGCCGGCGATGCCGCCGCCGCCGCCTCGGGGAACGGGAACGCGTCGGCGAAGAATGGCGCGGCGGTGGTGTGCTCGGAGGTGGAGGCGGGGCCGGGCGCAGCGGCGGTGCGTGCTGGCGGCCGGCGGGCGCGGCCGGCGGCCGGCAGGGGAGGAGCCCGCCTCTCGGAGATGGCTGCCGCTCGGAGTCGCCGCTCGCCCGCCGCGCCCCCCGCCCCTCTGCTCCGCGTTCCCCGCCTAGCTCTGCCCACGCCCGAAGCAACGACGACGACAAGGCCGAGCGGCGTGGAGTCGTCGGTGCCCGCCTCTCCCCATCCGCAGCCGCGCTCGCCCGCCGCCGCTCTCGCCCGCTGACGACGCCTCTCCGCAGCCGTGCTCGCCCACCGACGCCGCCGCTCCGCCACCGCGCTCGCCCACCGATGCCGCCACTTCGCCTGCTCTGGCCGCCCTTCTAGTGCGGCGGCGGCTTCGCGGCATCGATCCAGCTCTTCCCGGCACACGAGTACGACGCCGGTGAGCTTGGCCCGTCGCGTTTCTCCGTGGCATCCGTGCACTGCGTCGGCATCCTCGACGTCCGCCTCCTCAACATCGACCGATACGCCGGCAACATCCTCGTCAAGAAGTCGCCGGAGAGCGATGACGCCAGCGGAGGCAGCACGTCGACGCCGCTGGACCTCCTCAGCGGCAGCGGCATCGCCAAGGGCGTGAGCTTCTCCGTCGCCGTGCTACCGCCGCCGCCGGCCACCGTCGCAGCGCCGCCCTCCTCCCCTCCCGCCTCACCTCGGCGGTCTCCTCCCCAGCCGCCGGCCGGTTTGCCCAGAAGAAAAGAGAAGAGTGAGAGAGAGAGGAGGGGAAGAGAGAGAGAGGGTGCTGACATGGCATCCTGACATGTGAGTCCCACGCTGACTCAGCCGCTACGTAGGTTAAAACCGGTGTCAAAACCACCAAAGGACCTAGAGTGAACGGTTTTTTAAGTTGGGGGACACCATATATCTAGTTCTGTGGTTGGGGGACGATTTTGTAACTCGATGACAAGTTGAGGGACCTTCGGTGTACTTTTTCCGCAAATCAATCAATATAGGAATAAGATCACTTTGACTCCCTCAACTGACCACCGAATCTAAATCATATCCCTCAATCGTAATACCAGAAATCTTGATCCCCGAACTATCAAAACTGGTACAATTTGACTCCTTAGGTGGTTTTGGAGGACGGTTTTGCTGACGTGGTACACACGTGGCAGTGTTGACTTGGTTTTCGTCCCACGTGGCATTGACGTGGCACTTATGTAGCATTAAAATTAAAAAATATATGCGGGGCCTATTTATCATTCACACAAAAATTGTGAGACCCACTGACATGTGGGTCCCACATGTCATCCTCTCTTTATCCCTTCTTCCTCCTCCCTCTCCTCCCTTCTCTATCTCTCCCTCTTTCTCTTCGTGCGTGGGGAGCGGCGTCCGGATTGGCGGCGGCGACGGCGGGCGGGGGCCGGAGCGACGGCGGCGGCGGGCGATGGCCGATGGATGGAGCAGCAGCGGCGGGCAGGCGGCCGATGGAGTTGCGGACCCGGAGGCGGCGGCGGTGGCTTGTCGCAGTGGACCACGATCCGAACTACTTTGCCAAAAAAATGGTAAGTTTGAAAATGTCAAATCTGAACATCCTCTTTAAACATGTTTATTTTTATTTTAGTATTTACTGTTATGGCATGTGAATAAACTACTCCCTCCGTTTTATAATGTAAGTCATTCTAATATTTCCACATTCATATTGATTTTAATGAATCTTCCTCCGTTTTATAATGTAAGTTATTCTAATATTTCCCACATTCATATTGATGTTAATATTAGAATGATTTACATTATAAAACAGTGGAATATGTAATAAGATTCGGCTGTGTGAATCATATCATACGCGATACTCTAACAATTTATTTATTTTGCTTCAGTAGCATGTTAGCGTGGGAGCACGCACTCGTAAAAGAATATATACTTCTTATTCAAAGAATTTGTTTCCGTAGAAAAAAAAAATACTCCAGCTAGCACAGTACACAACCGTTCTATTGCTTTCTGAATTCTCGTTGGTTCCTCTTTTTTTTTTTTTGAGAACTGTTGGTTCCTCACTTCTTCTAAAAGAAACCTGGCTGAAAGATGGGTCGATTTGCAGGGACTTTTGCTCTTGATGTGGCTGTTTATGATCGATTTAACAAGAACTTTGACCACCGACGAATTGGGAAAAATTCAACTGTTTGATATTTCTTTCCTCATCTTCAGCGTCACAATGTTGAGTGGGGGATTTTGCATGGCCTGACTGATGATCGAGGGAGTGGCCTGATCGAGCACGCGATACTACTGTATCCATGAAGAGTATTTGGAGAAGCATTATATTATACTATTAAGGGTTATATGAAATCTTCTGGTAAGAATTATTTTCATCAAGTGTTATGTGGACCGATCGATGGGTGACTGTAAAATCAGTAACCGGTGCAAGCCACAATTACAAATCAGCACCAGAAGTTCAGAACAATTTATATGGCATATATATTTTTTGAACGACGTTTCATGTTATAAAAGAACATATATACTAAACTACTACCTCCATTTCATATTATAAATCATTTTGAATTTTTTTAGTCAAACCTTTTTATGTTTGACCAAGTTTGTAGAAAAATATATCAACATCATCAACCCAAAACAAATATATTATTAAACTATATTTAATATTACATTTAATGAAACTTATTTGGTGTTATAGATGTTTATAAATTTTGCTATAAACTTGATCAAACTTAAAGAGCTTGTTTGGCAACTCAAGGGAAAGGGATTGGGAGTTTTGTGGCGCCCCAAACCTCATAGGTCCAGAGGCCACAATACTGTACTTGTGTAACATGTACCAGTCCTAAGATACACAAGCTGGTACACATGGAATATCGGTGATTCAAAGCAGTCTAATACTATTATTACATCATTGGGAAATTAATCTATTCAAGGAAGCTTATCCAGAAGAGACCGAATTCAAGGAGGATACACCGTGGCATGTTATCTATTAATTAGGAAGAGTTTGTTAGTTTTCTTTTATTTTTAGGAAAGTGTGCTTAGTGTCCCATAAGGACATTATGTTTTCCTTTTATCTTTTATGAAAGTTTCTTTCTTACACAGGGCCTTTTTCGAAAAACAACCATGTATATACGTCACTCCCAAACCCTACCCGGCCGCCTCCTCGTTTCCTCCACTAGCGCGCCGCCACCGTCTCCCTGCGCCTCCGCGCGCCCGTCGGAGTCGCCGTCAGTGTTCTTCCCCCGTGCGCCACCACCACCACCCCTAAGCGCATCGCCGCCGTCTCCCGCGCCTCCGTGCGCCCATCGAAGCCGCCCTCCCCTTGTGGTGGCTCCGACGGGGGAGGGAGGACGCGGCGCCCGCCGGTACTCCCCTCCTTCTTCCTCAACTTGTGGCGGCGGCGGCGGTGATAGGGTGACGGCAGATCCGGCACCTGGCGCCGGTAGAGCTACCATGCTGCCCCCTCCCTCCCCTTGTGGTGGCAGTGGTGGGGGGACTTGCGCGTTAGGAACCAAATGGGCTGCTAATGGGCCTATTTTCAATTCACACAAGATGGCCCAAGTACATTCAAAGAAAGATATACAAAAGAAACAACAGCTGCTCTTCCAGGGGGCATCGAACAGAACAGGCACGGCGGCGGCTGGAAGAACGGCAGCGGCGACCTAGAGGCCGGCTTGGCTCCTTGTCGAGTATCATTCTCCTTCCTCCACCTCTCCATTCCCCCAGCTTCTAGAACCTTCTAGCCCCTTGTATTGCCCCATCTTCCACCTCTAAAACACCACTATTGACTGGATAGTTGTTCATGGTGAAATTTCTTGTTGTTTGGTGATTGGGTTGCTAACAATATGGTATCAGAGTCGCCGATCTGTGGGATTTCAAGCATGGAGAAAATGGGGAAGTACTGTGGCGGTGGCCCGTGCAGTTGGTCATTGGATTTGGGCAAAGCTACTGTTCATGGCACCAACGCCCACAGCCTGGTCGATGAAATGTCAAGTCAAGGAGAGGTGTCCAAAGAAGATCCAAAGATATCTGAGGCCGTCCCCATCAATTCCACCATGAACAAAGAAGGGAAAGGATGGATGAAGCTATAGATCGGATATTGGAGAAGCTTGAACAAATGGAGGCTAAGCGTAGGTGTGATGAGAAGATTGATCGGATTTTAGAGAAGTTGGACGAGATAGAAGCTAATAGGAGCAAGGCTACCGAGGAGACGATTGCTGCCAACAAGGCAACCAGCACCATCCTCAAGGCTGCATCATCTCCAACACCTATGGCACCACCTCCTCCAACGCCTACCAAGTGTTCGACGATATGTTCTAGCTCTGACGCCAAGGCCGATATCACTGTGGCTACAATGGTTACTTGCGTCACCTCTGTCGAGTCATCAATGGAGTTGGTAGCTACTGACAGCACCACCAAAGGCACCCACATCAACACCCCTGATAGTACCAAGGTGATGCCCGCCAACTTTGACGGTTGGCCTTGGTGTCAAGGGTGGCGCAGACTTTGCTAGGGTCACATGCCAGACCATGATGGGTGTGCCTGAAGGCGTTCTAGTACCTGATGCATCATCTGAAGTCTTCTCGCCATGGTTGATCGCTGAAATGGACCCTATGATGTTGATGGTCACTAAGTGTTCGATGAAATGCCCTGAGTGCGACAGTAAGGTGACTATGTCTACAAACACCTATGAACTAGGGTTGGGCAACTGGGATTCACGACCAGCACATGGGTTGGAATTTAGTTATTGCTGGGTCGAAGAGTTTAAGTTGCCACCATGGCCACCACCAATTGAAGTAAGTGATTTTGCTTTAGTAATTCAGAATATTGGATTACTTCCTACTAAGATGATGATTATAAACTTGCATTGGGCTGAGCTAAAACCATGGCCTCCACCAACTAGATTAAATCCATGGCCACCATATGATCTACCATCTCTAAATGCTTGTCAATTTATGATAATATCAGTCCTGGGGGTCTTATTTTGCTAAACATAGTGAAATTGCAAGAGGCTTGGAATTACATAGAAGTTAAGGTTCCATGGCTGTTACTTGACCAGGCAAGGTTTAAAGGAGTTCCAATGGATTATGCTATGGTTGGCTAGATCACTGATATAAACGGAAAAAAAGTGCAGAATTCAGTTGGCTCACTTGTTTTTTGGGGTTGCTGTAATACAACATGTAGCAGTCAATAGTTGTGTTGGAGTTGGTGTTACCACATGGTTCACAACCCATGCCATGGCAATATTAAGAAGTGAAGATCAAATTACCGAGCACACATACTGTCCAAAGTGGTACTACCTCCATCCTAAAATATAGCTATTTCTAGCACAGTGTCTTATTCCAAAATAAAGCTATTTCTCCCCGAATTTTTTATTTATGGTAATTATTATCCTTGAAATTAAATAAGTAGTAAATCATGGAGGGGATTTAGGAAAATAGGATGGACGTTATCTACTAGGACGTCCAGTGATGGACGCAGCTGCGAACAACGTCCGAGTGTGGACGCTCTTCCTAAGCACGTCCACCCATGGTGCAGCCTAGCGGCGTACTGAGACTATAAAGGCCACGATTTGAACGAGAGAAGAATTACGAGGACTGCTATTGGCAGCGAAGCAAACCCAAGCTTACACGAGAGTCTAGCTAGTCGGCGATGGAGCAGCATGCAGGTCGTGGACGCCGTTACAAAGAGCGTCCTCAACTGGACGTTGTTCACAACAACGTCCATACTTGGACGTTTCACAAAACAGCGTCCTTCTTATTTTCATAAATATCAGTTTCCATTTACTAAGTATTTAATTCTGAGACTATCAGTTACTATAGTAAACAAATTCGGTATTTCTCCACCTACCTCCTCCTCCCAACCAATCACAACCATTCTTCTTTACTTACTTTCTCTTTTCAACCAATCACACACTTCCTCCAATCATTCTCACCTACTTTCTTAATACACATGCCAACCTTAAAAATAGCTATATTTAGAATGGAGGAAGTATGTTTCTTGCATGATAGCACTATATGTAGAGCAAATGAGGGCTTCCCATGTCCTGAATTGTTCAAGAAGTATGAAACATGCCATTCGAGTGGTACCTATGCCCAGATTGATTAGAAATGCAGTGGAAAGGGTGGTTGTTGAGTTATCTATCAAGGTCGTGATTTATCCAATGGTGACAAGGTTGCTGCATTCATCAGAGAAGAATGATGTGATATGGTGGAATACAGCAGGTTCTGAACTGCTGCAATTACCAAGGTTTTGTGTACATGTACTTGGTCCCGACAAGTTGCTAGCAATGATCTGCAAATTGCCATCCAGAGTAAGCACACAAGTTTCCATCCTCCATGAATTGGGTGACTACAAGAAGAACAGCAATACAGTTCATCCTTTTCATTTCAAGATGATCCAAGCTATAAATCTATTTGACGATGATAGACTTGCTAGTTGTATCCAAGAATTTCAGACACCCTAGGATCCTAGTGGCAGTGGTAACAATTTGCATCGGTTTGAGGACAAGCCGAATGTTAAGAAGAGGGGATTGTTAAGAACCAAATAGGCTGCTAATGGGCCTGTACTCAATTCACACAAGATGGCCCAAGTACATCCAAAGAAAGATATACAAAAGAAACAACAATTGCTCTTCCAGGGGGCATCGAACAGAACAGGCATGGCGGCGGTGAGCTGGAGGCCGGCTTGGCTCCTTGTCGAGTATCATTCTCCTTCCACCACCTCTTCATTCCCCTAGCTTCTAGAACCTTCTAGCCAGGGTTTACGATTCCGACAAAATCCGGTCGGATTTCGCGAAATTTCGACGTTTTGACGAGGCTCGAAAGTAGAAACCGTCTGAGATTTCGAGGAGTTTTATCCAAATTCAAATTTGAATTCATAAAAAAAGAAAAAAAATCAAAAAAAATCTTATAAATACTATGATATTCATAGAACCTATTAGGATACAAATTTTCGAAAAAAATGATGTATTGTGTGTATTTACTGAAACATATATCAGGAAAGAAAAGAATTTCAGCAAATTACCTCTATTACAAATTATTGATCGAAATTTCGATGATTTCGATCGGAATTTCACCAAAACTGACCGGTTTTCGAGAACTTGTCGGCAAACTCAGGAATTTGTATTCAAATTTTGGTTTATGAAATTTGTTCGGAATTTACCGGTTTTCCACCGGATTTCACGAAATTCCGAATTCCGCCAGTGCCGGAAACGGAAGGGGCTGTCGGAATCGTAAACCCTGCTTCTAGCCCCTTGTATTGCCCCATCTTCCATCTCTAAAACACCACTATTGACTGGATAGTTGTTCGTGGTGGAATTTCTTGTTGTTTGGTGATTGGGTTGCTAACACTGCATTGGCGGTGGAGCCGGCCAGTCGTCTGCCGCCGATGCCACCTTCCCTTGTGGCGGTGGCGCGCGTGCTCCGCTAGTCCGAGCCGGCACCGGTGTCTCCTCTCTCACCTTGTGGCAGCATCGGGGCCTACGGCTATGCCCCTTCTTTTCACTAACCTCGCTGTGGCGTCGGACCTGGCTCCAGTGTCCTTCTCCCTCATCAGATCTGGAGTAGCACCGGTGGTGACGCGGGCCTAGCTCTGTTGGCCATGCCGGCCTGAACGGGCTCCCCTCCGTTGAAGGCAGTGTCGAGGTAGTAGGGGTGTGCGCACGGCTTAGGCTTCGGGGAGATGGCGTGGCAGCAAAGGAGGCCGGCCACCTGTGCCACCGCTCGCCCTCCCCCACCTCCCGTTCCTACTTCTCACGCCACCACCATCGTCGTCGATCCTGATTCCACTCGCCGCCCTCCTCTCCTGCCAGGTGACGACTTACCTTCTCGGGTACTAGGGTTTGAGCTCAGTTGAGTCCAATTTGGTTATTTGAGGAGCTACTTTTTAGGGTTCTTGGGTCCCGGGGTTCTTGCTTCTTGTTTTTCCCTGGGTTTTCTCGAGTTGCTTAACCTACCGCGTTCGGTTCGGATTGATTGGTAGATTATTTTCTTGGATTGCGCGAATGTAGTTTTGGGCTCCAAATTCTTGGGCTTGCGATTTTTTTAGATAATGGAAATGGATTACATCTCCGGCTTCTGTCATAAGACACACAGCCATAAGTTTAATAGTAATCTTGGGCTTGCGATTTGATTCTAACTTGATTTTTTTTAGTTCATGGAGAAGGTTTGACCAATCGTTCGGTTCTTGAACAATTGATGCAGCAAGCACGCATTCAAGTGCATCCGCAGGCGGCTGGCTCTCATACGGCGGAAGAAACAGGCGATGATTCGATTCATGAAGGACGACATAGCCGACCTCCTCACCAATGGCCTCGACGCACATGCATTTGGACGGCTAATTATATCGGTTAACTCATTCTCGACGCTGCATTGCATTGTTATGCTGTTGAAAGATTTTGGGTTCAAGGGGAATCCGAGAAAGTTGCACTCTTTCCCCCTTTTTTTACATGGAAAAAGTTATACCTTTTTGGCAGATGGTTTAATGATTAATGATCAAATTCTGGTCTTTTTGGTAGAGGAAATTGGTGGTGACTGAATTGTTGATGTTGTATTCTGTATCTACTTTCCTCTCTGGAATGCAGTGGATGGGCTGATAATTGAGATTAACCATGTTTCTTGCTATGATATGATTGAGCAGTTCTGTGAGTACATTGGTAAACAGCTCAACAGCCTACAGAAACCGAGGTAACTACCTACCTGTTTTTCTTTCATATTTTTGTTAGCAACGACTAGCAATCACTGTGATACTGAAACAGTCTTCCTAAAACTCACAAGTTTGTTGATACCTCGATAGAGTAATTAATGTGTCCTACATTGTATATACAAATTTATGATTTTTTGGATGGTTTAGTTTAGTGTTAGCAAAAGCATCATTTTTTTAAAGAAAAATAAAAGGATGGTCTGGGAGCTTTGCTTGGTCAATTAAGCATACTACTGCTATGAAGAGGAATAAACAAAATGGATTTCCAGTTATCTTGATGATAAGAATTGTTAGTTATATCTATGCCTTTACTTAAGATAGCACGTTAATTGAACTTACATAAAGCATATGCTTGTGTAGTTTGAAGTTTTCCGTCTTTGTTTCTTTTTATGCTAGAATCTGATACACATGCTAATGCAAGCTGGTAACAGAATCTTCAAATGATACACTCTTTTATGTTATTTACTATCAGATGATAAGATTAAAGAAGCTCAAGACAGTCCAAGTAAGCTTGCCGCACTTAAGTCTACTGCTGCTGCATCTCCTATACCAGAGGCTATTGTAGAGGAAAGAAAGAATTATGGGAAATCAAAAGCTGGTGATGCTGACAGTGACGAGGAAGGTGATACTTCAGGCGAGGATGAATCTAATGATGATGAGGTTTATAACACAGTAACACTTTTAAAATGAGCAGCCATGACAATTTAATGTATATTAGTTTTCTGTCTGGTGATTGTAGAGTGCTTGCTAGGAAATCAGTAAATGAACTCAATGAACAATCTAGAATATAGATCTCCTAATTAAATTACTTTTTTCAAGTACCCCTTATTAAAATTCTAAAACATGTCATGCATGTTATTTGGACTCATTTATGTGTTTACCAGATTACTCCTTTTTTTTTGTCCTTTGAATTGTGCAAAGCTGGATCGGACAATAGAATACACAATCTGTTTGAGAGAGCTCTGGCCGATGATAAGTTATAGAAATCCGTTCTGTCGTGGCGCTGTTATCTAGCTTACGAGGCAGAGATAACTTGCAATGCTTTTGCAGCTCGGTATGTGTTCTTTAGAGCTATACATGCCTGTCCATGGTATGGTACTGAAATATGTTGTCACGATTTGATGCTACTCTGGTTATACTTACATGATTGCTTATTCTACCATGCCGCATCGTACTGATGTGATCGATGATTTTTCACATGTGGTGATCATGAGGTTTCTTGCGGATTAATCTCCCTGGAGGCATCGGGGACAACATGGATAGTAGATGCTCTTGCTGCTCTTTGTTCTGTTGGAAATATGGTCATAAATCGGCATATTTTAATCCGAAATATTAAGACAATAATCATGGCATAACCAGTGTAGGGTGATCTAGTGACAACATGTAACATAACCAGTAGCATACTAAAGGCATCATGAATAACATAGCAGTAACGCAGTAGCACGCTAAAGGCATCATGAATATCAGGAACAGGAATATAGCAGTAAAGCGCTAGCATGCTAAAGGCATTATGAATATTAGGAACAGGAACATAGCAAAGTGCTCATGGGGCATGACAGTTTCTTGACTAGAAGTGCTAGGTGTATGTTTCATGGGAAATTCATTCTCAAAGAATGTAGCATCTCTGGACTCAATAATTGTACCAACATACATGTCAGGTACTCCAGAATTTACTATTAAGAATCTATAGCCCACACTGTGAATAGCATAACCAAGGAACATACAATCAACAGTATTTGGTCCAAGTTTCCGCTTTTTGGCTATAGGTACATTTACCTTGGCCAAACAGCCCCATGTTCGTAGGTATGAGAGATTTAATTTCTTCCTTTCCCATTCCTCGAATGGTATTACTTCCTTATGCTTCATTAGAATTTTATTCAGGACATGACACGCAGTCAAAACTGCCTCACCCCACCATTCCTTGGAAAGCCCCGCAGTGTCTAACATGGCATTCACCATCTCAGTTAGAGTACGGTTCTTTCTTTCGGCCACCCCATTTGATTGGGGTGAATAGGGAGGCGTCCTCTCATGAATAATTCCAAATTCTTCGCAAAAGGATGCAAACTCATTGAAAAAATACTCCCCACCTCTATCAGACCTCAACAGTTTGATTTTCCTTTCAAGTTGGTTTTCTACCTCAGCTTTATAGGTCTTAAAGAAATGCAATGCTTCATCCTTTGTTTTCAATAGATACACATAACAAAATCTAGTGCAATCATCTATCAGTGTCATGAAATATTTCTTTCCCCCTTTAGTCAACACGCCGTTCATTTCGCACAAATCGGAATGAACGAGTTCTAGAGGTGCCAAATTCCTCGCCTCAGATGTCTTGTGAGGCTTGCAAGGTTGTTTCGATTGAACACAAGTATGGCACTTAGAACCTTTGACCAAAGTGAATTTTGGAATTAAACTCATGTTAGCTAAGAGCGTCATACAACCGAAATTCACATGACAGAGTCGCGAATGCCACACATTAGACTCATCATTCTCGCTAATATGGTTCACAACATTATGATTATTACACATGTCATTCAAAGAAAAGCGGAACAAGCCTCCACTGTCATAACCTTTTCCAACAAAAGTTCCATATTTAGATATGACACATTTATTGGATTCAAACACAAGTCTAAAACCTTCTCTACACAATAGAGAGCCGCTAACAAGATTCTTCTTTATTGAAGGGACATGCTGCACGTTCTTCAGCTGCATGGTCTTTCCCGAAGTAAACTTCAGATCGACCGTACCAACACCATGAATAGCCGCAAGCGACCTGTTTCCCATCAACAAGGAGGAACCTCTCCCGACCTGATAAGAAGAAAACAGAGAAATGTCAGCACATGCATGAATATTAGCACCAGTATCCACCCACCAATCAGGTGAGTGAAAGACAGAGAGAACTGTAGGTAATATTTTACCGTACCCCGATGTTCCTCCGCCCTCGCTAATGACCATGTTGGCAGACTTCCTGTCTTTGCACTCAGGACAGTCCTTGGCCCAATGCCCAGACTTGCCACACACAAAGCAGTCTCCCTTTGCCTTTCCCTTGCATTTCTTCTTAAATTTGGTTGCAGCCTTGGATTTGACATCAAGCTTGATTTTCTTGTTGTTGTGGGATGCATGAGGGTTCTTCTTCTATACCATATTGGCACTAGAACCTCCCTCAACCTTTTTGCCCCGGTTGTCCTTTGCCCTCGCCTTCTCCTCAACACCCAAAGAGCCAATGAGATCAGAAACACTGAACTCTTGTCTCTTGTGCTTTAGAGAAGTGGCAAAGTCCGATCAAGAAGGTGGCAACTTGGCAATAATGCCACCCACCACAAACTTGTCTGGCAACTCACAGTTGTTGTTCTCAAGTTCCTTAGCCAGCATCTGAATCTCGTGAGCTTGTTCTACTACAGAACGGTCATCGACCATCTTGTAGTCATAGAACTGCTCCATGACATACAGCTCACTACCGGCGTCGGAAACTCCGAACTTGGCCTCAAGTGCATCCCACATGTCCTTCCCGGAAGGCATGTGCATGTACACGTCCACTATGTTGTCAGCGAGTACACTGATCAATGCTCCACGGAACAGGCAATCCGAAGCCTCGAACTTAGCCTCTTCCTCAGGAGAGAGAGGTGGTTCACTTCGTTTGCCCCGTGAAACAAAGAAGCATTGCATCGCTGTCAACCACAATAGTGCATGTGCTTTCCATCTCTTATAGTTAGAACCATCAAAAGCATGTGGTTTCAGTGCAGCAGCAAAGCCAACTACCGAAAATGACCTATCAGGTTTTTGGATTGTTGGAAATATGGTCATAAATCGGCATATTTTAATCCAAAATATTAAGACAATAATCATGGCATAACCAGTGTAGGGTAATCTAGTGACAACATAACCAGTAGCATACTAAAGGCATCATGAATAACATAGCAGTAACGCAGTAGCACGCTAAAGGCATCATGAATATCAGGAACAGGAACATAGCAGTAAAGCGCTAGCATGCTAAAGGCATCATGAATATCAGGAACAGGAACATAGCGGTAAAGCGCTAACAATAGGAACAGGAGAAGGATATACCCCGAGAATGGCCCTCCACTGGATTGTGAGGCAAAATTGCCTCCGTTGATGTTGTTGTTCGTGGCACCGGCTCTAGCTCCTAGCGCACCACCTCCGGCTCCAGCTCCAGGCACGCCATCTCCTCCAACAGCCACGCCGGCGGCTCCGGCTCCAGGCGCAGACATGGTGGACGAGGACGAGCAGTCGTGCGTGACATGGTGGACGAGGACGAGCAGTCGTGCGGGAAGCACTCCCCAAAAACCTGATCACCCGCCTACCCGGTGCAGATCTCAGGCGAAGGTGTGGTTCCGGAGGCCCTGCTCCTTCCAATCTCTCGTGCGCGCAAGCGATTAAAAGCGAGGAGGCGAGAACAGCACAGGCGCGAAGGAGGAGGAACTAACACCCGGGAAAGAAGCAAGCGGATCGCACTGATCGGGCTCGCGGCCTCCTTATCTATTAGGAGAGAGGCAGTCGTGGGAACGTGGGTTCGTGGTTGCAAAAGAGTAGCGACGTGACGTACGCCCGCCACGCCCTCGGCCCGGCCCGGCGCGCGCGCGGGTGGCTTTCCGACCCCCACCTCAACCAGTCAACAAGGAGCCTCCAATAACTCCCTATTTAGGTTGAGATATTCCTCGCTTAAATCCTGAGGTGGTATTATTATCCTTAACACTTATTATGGGCCTTTGAGATTTAATATGATAAATTGGGCCTAGCCCAATTATTCTAACATGTTCATGGTAATCTGTGCTGTTTCTTAGGAGATCTTTGGCCCATTTTAAGTCCTAACGTATCTAAAATAAGCTTCATAGCTAAAAATATTTACATTTTGGGACGGAGGGAGTATGTATCATTGTATCAATAAAAAATGACAGGCTGAGAGCTCCTGTGGGTTCCTGTTGCAGGACAAGTTTGTCGAGATGGGAAGACAGGCACTGGTTTGAATTCATTCTCTTCTTTCAACCATCATTCTGCTCATTTGCCAGTGGTTTGGACTACATATCATCTTGCAGCTATGCTATGCTTCCAAGCCAAGCTGTGTTAATAGGAGCACAATAGTTTGATGCACTTGTAGAAATCTGCTGTTACAATCATGCCCTCCCATTGTGAAGATTTATAACTGGTGATTGTTTCTTATTAGTAGTCTGAAATATGGCTCAACAATCTAAGGGGGCTATGATAGGTTATTCCGTAATCCATATACCTAAATTATCCATGCAATTTAGCTAACCGCCTAAATTATCCATGTAATTTCTTTTTCAGCAAAATTTGCCCTGGGACACCCAAAAATTTTGTAATTGGCTGTGAGACACTGTAAAATCGCGTCGTTGCTGATGGACACCACAAAATTTATGTAATTTGCTGTAGGACACCCGGGACAATATTTTATCATTTCTGATAAAAAGATGGGATAGAAATTTCAAAAAGGCAAAATTGCCCTCAGCCCTATCTAATCCCCACTGCCCTGGCCGCAACCACCTCTGTCGCCACCGCCGCCATCGAAGCCGCTGCCGTCGGGCTCATCAACCGTCATCGAAGTTACCGTCGTTTTTCCCTGTTGCCTCTGTTGCCGCCGCCGCCGCCGGGCTCGTTGACCATCGTCGAAGTCACCGCCGTCGCTCGCCGCTGCCACTGCCGTCGTTGAAGCCGCTTGCTGGGCTCGTCGACCATCGTCGAAGTCACCACCGTAGCCTCCACCGCCACCGCCACCGCCACCGCCACCGCCGCTGCCGCCGTCGAAGCCGTTGCCGGCAGGCTCACCGACCGCCATCGAAGCCGCCGCCGCCGAAGCGGCTGCCGGACATGCGGTACACGATGTGGCAGACGAAGGTGAAGTCCCGCTGGCCGAGCGGCGCGGATGGGCGCCCAGGCAACGTCTGCCGCGCGGAAGCGCCCGCCCACCACCTCGTCTCAGGCCGCTGCCACCTCCCCGGCGAGCCCAGCCGCTAGCCCGACGCCACCACCGCCACCGGAGAGATCAGCTGACATGAGGCCGATGCCACCGAAGGGGCACTTCTTCATCCCGCACCCGCACTTCCTTGTACCAGGCGGCTACGCCGACCACCACTAGGTCTCCAACACCGGCAATGGCAGCACCACTAACACCAACACCGCCAAAGGCGGCGGCAACGACGACTGGCGGAGGCACACGTGGCGAGGTGCATGCTGCCGTTGTCCGTGTTTATAATCACTGGTGGAGAAAGGGGCTTTACTCCCGGTTCGTAACCCCCCTATAGTCCCGGTTTTCAAACCGGGACTACCAATCCGGGACTAAAGATCACTATCTTTAGTCCCGGGTGAAAAAACCGGGAGTAAAAATCCATTTTTAGTCCCGGTTGGTGTTACCAACCGGGACTAAAGATAGAGCCTTTTTAGTCCCGGTTGGTAACACCAACCGGGACTAAAGATAGAGCTAGACTAGCTAGATCCGGTTGCTCCATTATTATTTTCTTTTCTTCATTATATTGATTTCACCCCATCCCCTTCCCAAAATCCCAAATAAATTATCCCCAAATCCTCAACTCCCCAAATCGATACATCACAGATACATCACAAATTTTACAAAATTCATCATAGATACATCACATTCACATCACACACAAATCAAATACACAGATCCGAATCACAAATTCTAAAAAGAAGAAGAAAAAAAAAGCCCGTTGCCACTGCCGCGCCGACCGCCAGCCGCTGGCCGCCGGAGCGCCGCCCGCCGCGAGGCCGTCTGGCCCTTCGCCGCACCGCCCGCCACCGCACCGCCCAACGCCGCGCCGCCCCCAAACACCGCGCCACCCGGGCCGCAGCACCGCTCGGCCACCGCGCTGCCCGCGAGGCCGCCTGGGCCGCTGCGCCGCCCGGCCACCGCGCTGCCCGCGAGGCAGCCCGGGCCGCCCCCCCCTCCCGCCCGCGAGGCCGCCCGGGCCTCCGCGCCGCCGGCCGCCAGGCCCTCCGCCCGCTGGCCGCCAGGCCCTCCGCCCGTCGGCGCTGGTAGAGGAGAAAGAGGACAAGGAGGAGAGAAGTTAAAAGGAGAGGAGGAAGAAGAGGAAGAGATATGGAGGAGGAAGAGATAAGGCCAGGGAGGAGATAGAATATATTAACTGCTCCTCCTCCTCCTCGATCTGGTCTCGTACTCTTCGCCGCCCATGTTGCGCATGCCGATCTTTTATTCCGGTTATCTTTAGTCCCGGTTGGTAACACTAACCGGGACTAAAGATAATAGAGATCTTTAGTCCCGGTTAGTGTTACCAACCGGGACTAAAGATAGATCTTTAGTCCCGGTTGGTAACACCAACCGGGACTAAAGATAAAAAAAAAACTCTATCCTTTTGAACCGGGACTAAAGATATCTTTAGTCCCGGTTTTTATTGCAACCGGGACTATTGTGTATTTTGGCCGACCGACCAAAGATGGTTTCTCCACCAGTGAATATTCAGCTCAGCAGCATATAGCAAAAATCAAGGTAGGGTTTAATCAAATCCGGAGGAGGGCTTAATTAATGGATTACTCCAACCTAGTTCGTTAAAACCGATCAATCGATATGGATCGATGGAAGTGCCGGAGGAGGAGGAGGACATGGCGGTGGCGGCTGAGTCGAGCGAGAATGAGTCGAGAATGCGGCAGGCGTCGGCGCACCGAGCAGAAGGGGAAGAAGAGAAGGGGCAAAACTGTTATTTTATATGGTTTCTCTCTCATCAATTCAGTGGATATTATATTTTAATGCGCCTAGTGTCCTGCAGCAAATTACCACACTTTTAGAGTGTCCTCGGGCAAATTCACATCTTTCAGGTGTCCCACAACTAATTACACAATTTTTAAGTGTCATGTAGCAAATTTTGCCTTTTTGGGGACTATTGTCATGATAATATTAGCATTGCATTGGCAATGTTGCCATGATTATATTGGAAAATGAATTATCTTTGCCTGTTCATCACAGGGAAGAAGCTTGGAGCAGGTGAAAACATTAGGAGTTCAGCGTGCTGTAGAATCCAATTTGGTTATGGTCTTTTGTTAAGTGACTTTCAGTCTTGTCGATCTTGCCGTGGCATTGTATACATACGACAGTCTTTAGTTAAGTGACTTTCGGTCTTAGTTGATCTTGCTGTGGCATTGTATACATATGACAGATTAAGTGTGTCCTTTTTTAGTTTGCTAGAACATATTTTTTGCACATTTGATTGTGTAACTTACGTGACAAAGTTGCTTACTTTTTATTATGTTCTGATCCCTGTATTGACATTAGCCATTTTGTACTAAACACGCAACTTGGTCAATTATGGATTGTCTGAAAGTTTAGGTGTTAGTCTTACAATAGAAAAGGCTAGATGCTCTCATGTCAGATCCCCGGGCTAAATTTCACCAGGAATCTGCAGGAATCGAACGAATTGAGGCTGAAAAGCTACCTACTGGGAATCCTACGGTGAATTGAAGGAAAATAACAGAAATTAAGGAAAATATTGAGGGCGCCGCAAGACAAGTAAATGTAGAAACTAGGGTTTATATTTCTCAGTGCCCATTACAATGGATCCGGCCGGCTTATAAGGAGTGCACCGCCGCAAGACACAGGGAGACAGCTCAGACGCTAACAGCAGCGAAGCACGATTAAGACAACATTTGGAGATAAACAGTGATTACTGAAATCAACGGGAGCCCTCCGATTTACATTAGCGAACCGGTATCGACCCCATCTGCACCGTTCATTCCCGCGCCTTCCACTGTATCGCATATGAGACACTGCAATTATTCAGACTTCAGAGATTCTTCAGATAAGTTGTAAGCCGATCCTGACATCTCAGGTTCATGGTTTTTTCTACAATTTTCTCTGTTCATGTTATATCATTGGCAACACCAAAAAGTTTAGTGGTTTTTCATTGACATCATCCGCTAAAGTTAATTATAGTTTTGTTACCGGTATATGTTTCTGTGCACGGCAGACCCTTTGATACTTATGTTTCGTTCTGCTCTAAATATTTTGATGATACCCTGTGTGCATATTAACGAGACGCCGCGCTTACCATCAGCTAATAACTCTTCTAACGGATGCGATTTTCTCACATTTTTTTATTTGTTTTCGGCTCCTCGGGAGGACTACACGTCTTCGTTAGTCGTTGATGGCGCCCCCTTTCTTTTTGGGGGTCTCTACTCTATACTACTACATGTATATACCATATATACATGCGTGTGTGTACATATATATATATAATTATATATATACACACTTTAATGTATAAAAAGATATACACATATACATAAAGTTTGTGCGTACGTATAAAAAATCTAAAATATACGTATATATAAACTTTGTATATGTGTATAAAAACTTTGTATACGTGTATACAAAATTAGTATACGTACGTATAAAACCTCAAAAATACACGTATACAAACTTTATATATGTGTATACAAACTTTGTTTATTCGTATACAAAATTGATATATATATATGTATAAAATCGAAAAATACACGTATACAAACTTTGCATACGCGTATACAAAGTTTGTATTTGTACATATACAAACTTAGCATACGTACGTGTTAAAACCGAAAAAATACGGAAAGAAAAAAATCAGAAAAAAAAACAAAAACGGAAGTTACGGAAAGAAAAAAATCAGAAAAATAAAACAAAAACGGAAGTCACGGAATAAAAAGGGAAAAAACCAAAAGAGAAGAGAAACGAAGAAAACAAAAAAAATGGAAAAACTGGGAGCCAGCCCGCCGTCCGCCGCTCCCTCTTCACACGCGACACGTGTCCAATCACGCGGGGAGGGGATCGCGCGACTGGTCGCGGAATAGCAATTTCGCGCCTCCTGCGGGCAGTTGCGACCGGCTGATTAAGGTGTGCCAGTTAATGTGCTTAATTAGTGTCGTTGGGGTTGGTTGCGTGCCGGTTGGGGTGATGGGGTGCCCGGGAATCTTGATTAGCAAATTCTGTTTGGGTGAATTAAATGTGGGAATCTTGATTAGCAAAAGTTGTTGCCGGGAATCTTGATTAGCAAATTGTGTTTGGTTGAATTAAATGTGGGAATCTTTATTAGCAAAAGTTGTTGCTGGGAATCTTGATTAGCAAGAATTGTCGCCTGTGTGTACTTACTGTTTTGTGTTTGGGTGAATTGAATGTATGCGAATCTTGATTAGCTTATCTTTATTCAAGTTTAATAGTAGAGCCAACTACTGGCTACAAATCATCTATAGCCAATTTAATAGCTAATTCATACAATAGTTGCTTACTATACTATTAATAACTGGTTCCACCTATCATACACACATTACGTCTTGGAGTCCGTGCTGCAGCTAGCTACAAATTTGTAGTCCGCTCTTCTCTCTCTTCATTTATCTTTTTAAAATATGTTTATAGCTGTCTTATAGACTGCTATTGTACCTGCTCTTAGCGCCGTTGCGGCCATTTTACTGTGTAGTCTGGTAATTGATTTTTACTACTCCCTCCTTCCCAAATTGATTATCATACAATGGAATTCAAAATTTCTCAAATTGATCATTATATAACTACATGGATACGGATTTCATCATAATATAATTAATACAGCATAGGAGAATGTGCGTATACTAAGGTGTAATTAGCATGGTGTTTTAATCGATGCATGTATTATGAGAGAATGTGTGCATGGTGTCTTGATTGATATGATTTAAATTATCCTTGATCGTGGTGCATAAATCTATATGATAATCAATTTGGGAAGGAAAGAAGGGAGTATTTTGATTACCTCGGAAATCATGATTAGCACTTCTTAGAGCAAGTTTAATAGTATAGCCAACTACTAGCTCCAATTCATTTATAGCCAATCTAATAGCTCATTCATACAATAGTTACATACTATACTATTAAGAGCAGTACAATAGCAGGCTAGCTATAAGCCAGCTATAAACATATTTTAAAGAGATAAAGAAAGAGAGAGAAGAGTAGCGGGCTACAGATCCGTAGCTAGCTGCAGCACGGACTCCAAGACATAATGTGTGTATGACAGGTAGGACCAGGTATTAATAGTATAGTAAACAACTATTGTATGAATTGGCTATTACATTAGCTATAGATGATTTGAAGTTAGTAGTTGGCTATACTATTAAACTTGCTCTAATACCTTATCCCACCTGTAATACACACACTGCGTCTCGGAGTCCGTGCTACAGCTGGCTACAAATCTGTAGTCCGCTGCTATTCTCTCTCCTCATTTATCTCCTTAAAATATGTTTGCAGCTGGCTTATAGCCTGCTATTGTGCCTGCTCTTACGGTGCTTTATTGAACAGTAGCCATGTCGACACGCATGTCCGGCTCTCCCTCTCCCTAAGGCATCGTTCGTTCTAGGGAGATAGGGGAGATTGAGTCTCATTTTCCGCACGCACGCTTTTCAAACTACTAAACGGTGTGTTTTTTTGCAAAAAAATTCTACAGGAAAGTTGCTTTAAAAAATCATATTAATCCATTTTTAAAATTTAAAAAAGTTAATACTCAATTAATCATGAGCTAATGGCTCACCTTGTTTTGCGTATCTTTCTAATCTACTCAATCCCCTTCTCCTCAAACACACGATTCGTGATGATATGTTGAAAAAAAATTCAAATATACTTATTTTTTTAATAATTTATGTTTATATATATATATGCGTGGAGAGGTTTTACGGAAAAATATACGCATCCGTGAAACGAAAACGAGGGATAGCGACCGCGCGGAACCATCATGGTCCCCCGTAGCTCTAGAAAGCGCGACGGTCCCACGTTTCCAAAACGCGGAACCGCAGTGGCCAGCGACTTCAGCACTGTGCAGCACAGTTTATACTTTATACACTGTTTTGATCTTGTGCAGCACTGTTCACACACTGTCCATGCCCGGTGCCGCGTCTTCATTGTGCGGAACTGACACGGGAACAGTGTCAAACAGTATTAAACACAGTGCCACACAGTAAAACAATGCTGGCGCCGCGCTGCGCGAGCGTACCGGTTCCGCGTTACCGGCATGCGGGACTGGCTCGGTTCCGCAGCCCCATTCCACGCGAACGCCTCGGCCGTCCACTCCGCGCTGCCACGCCGTACTTTTGTTGCGCTCCCGAAAGGTATATTTTCGTAAATTCATCATACAGTGTATATAAACGTAAATCTTTTTAAAAAATGGATATTTTCAAAATTTTTTCATGATCTGTTTGCTTGCACTGTTTTGCATGTCATACGTCTTCTTTTGCACGTTTCTTGCTTGGTATTCGCTTAGTTGTTTTCTCCTCTATAATGGGCTAGGGCACCAGTGCTTCGTTAATATACCTTTGTGCTTTTCCTGCTTGCTTGGTTTCTCTCCTTGTTTGCTAACTATTGTTGTGTAAACTTCTCTTCCTTATGTTATCTTGGTTTTTCTTGTGCTTTTTCTTGATTTGTGTTGGTCTGATGCCGCCATCCATGTTTTAATTATTTTTATTGATCAAATGTGAGGACGGCTAATAGACGGGTGACCGCCCTAGGCGATCACCCCTTACACTTCTCTCTTCATTGTCCTTCTCTTTCTACTACACCATAAATTTTTAAAAAATAAAAAATACAAAGTTGAAAAAAAATATGTATAGAAAATACTATATATATAAAAAATTAAATTCAAATTCAAATTTAAAGCGGATATGTAAACTTTTGACTTATAAACTTTGGGTCTATAAACTAATATTTGAATTCAAATTCAAATTTGAATCGGGTATGTAAACTTTTGACTTATAAACTTTGGGTCTATAAACTTTAGGTGTATAAACTTTAGATGTATAGAAATACTATATATAAAAAATATTTGAATTCAAATTCAATTTTGAATCAGATATCTAAACTTTTGATTTATAAACTTTGAGTTTTCTAAACTTTAGATGTGTAAAGTTAAGGTGTACAAATTTTAGTTGTATAAATTTATTAAAATAGAAAAGTAATGCGGTGGCAAAAAAGAAAACCACGTGAAGAAGAGGGGGCGCGCTAGGGGTGATCGATCACCCCTTAGCAATCTCGCTCAAATGTTCGTTTCCTTTGTCCACTCTATGTTGCCAGATATTCTTCTTAATAAGCGTATGTTCGTTGGAAACGAACATGCTCAAATTGACACGGGCTTTGTAATGTGATTTTTCCAATCATTGCTACGAGGCACAATCAAATAAATCATACACTTATTCACCGTTTATAGAATAATTAACTGATCTTGATAGCTTATTCACCGTTTATAGAATAATTAACTGATCTTGATAATTTATCTTGCATATACCTACGTGCGCGGCGTGAAGTCGCGCCGGTTCTTATAGTATATCCAAAATCTAACCAGTAGTCAATCATTCGAGACTAAGAGCCCACCGGAACTAAAGGTGCCTCTTTAATCCCGATTGGTATTACCAACCGAAACTAAAAGGTCCCGACGCATGTGACCCCGCACCTGCACGAGGACCTTTTACTCCCGGTCAGTGGCGAACGAAAATTACCGGGGGTCCTTTACATGTCATAACACATATAATGCTATAATTTTTAACTAATGATATAGTTAATATAGGCTAAAACAACTAAAGATTGGAATTCTACCCGGTGTCCGGTGATCCGGGGTAGTATAGCGTAGGAACGCCTCTCTCCCGGTTGGTAATACCAACTTGGACTACAGATTTTTTTTTTCAACTTTTCCATATAAATTATAATTGTTGCTTCATATATTAATCCGAGTTGTTGCTTCGTATTTGTACAAGTATTCGCTCGTATTTTATGCATGTCATCGCATTAATTATAATAAGTACTATATTTACAATTTTTTTAGTAATTTACACACATCAAACTAGCTAGTATTTGTAAAATTAATGTATATACAATACATTATCCTCCAAATTCCTAGGATCCTCTCGACGTGGAGCTGCTCAGTTGATCAAGTGGATGTCCATCGTAATAAAATTTTCTATTGGGATTTTATCATCTCGTCCATCAGAAATAGGAATCAGAAATCCTATAAGACCTTAACTGCCAACAGTCTATCCTCCTCAATGAGTTGATACTTAATCCGAATCATCTGTAATATGTAAATATGTTAATATTATATTACACCCAACATTTAAATATATAAGGAGCTAAAAAATGATGAATTATTAATATGTTTATTATACGTAGATTATAATCATCCTCGGGGTTTGCAGTTGTGAAATGGTGTATGTGCTCACAGACGTAGTATCAACATAAATTATTCTCTGGTTCTTGTCTCAAACACTATGGTGAAGAACACTACTGCAAAAACCATTTTTCGTGGCGGCCATTTTGGGTTTTCGCTGGCGAAATTTAGAGCCGCCACAAAACAATGACCAGTGAAGATCAAGATCTTCGCTGGCGGTTATCGACCGCTAGCAAAGAAATATTTTTGTTGGCGGCCGCCGTAAGCCAGCTGCCAGAGTGGACTCAGAGTGGACGTCTTAAGCCAGACGCCAGTAAAAATTCATTTTTGCAGGTGGCTATCTTAATCTAGACGCCAGCAAAAATGGAACTTTGCTGGCGGCACCATTTTTGTTGCCGGCACCTTTAGGTCAACCGCAAGTAAAAAAGGTATTTTAAAAAAAAAAACAATTTGTTACAGGTGCAAATATCAATTCAAATCCCACCTCAATTCAAACCCCACGTCACATCCAAATCTCATATCATATCCAAATTTAAATTCACATCCAAAAATCAATCGATTTTACACTTCGTTTTCAACATCCAAACATTGAAGAGCAAACATCCAAACATCAAACATCGCTGTTACAAATTTAAATTCACATCCAAACATTCATTTTACACTGCTGTCGTCGCCGTCGGCTCTCCGCCGCTGTCGCTGTCGAACCTCCTTTGCTGGGACTCCTTTGTTTTGCTTGGGGTTGGGGTTGGGGTTGGAGTGGACTCTCCTCCTCGTCGGAGGGCGTCGGCCGGCGATGGCCGACCTCCCGCAGCCGCCATGCCTCATCTCGCTCCACATGGCCTCCTGAGACCACGACGACGACCCACCCCCCAACCACACCTGCCTCCGGATCCGCGGCCGCTAGGCGCACCTCGAGCTCATCATGCGCATGGCCGCCGACCGACACGCCGAGCTCCACCGCCTCTCCCACCACCGTGCCGTCAGCCCGCACCCTCCCCGCGGCCCGGCGGCGGCGGATCAGCGCCCGAGCTCCGCCACCCACGCCCGAGCTCGCCGCGGCCCGTGCCCGCACCAGCCCTCCCTGTCGCCCGTGCCAGAGCACGCCGCCACCCGCGCCTGTGGATCTGGATGGAGGGAGAGAGGGAGTGGAGGGAGGAGGAGATAAGATAAGGATGGGTAGGTGGAGTTGAGGATGGAGGAGATAAAGATAAGGATGGGTAGGTGGATTTTAAATGTGACTTTTCAAGGGTCGTTGCGATGCGGTCTTCGCCAGATTTTTGTTGGTGGTAGGATAAAAGGTCTGCCATAAAAATAGGGTTATTTTTGCAAGCGGACTTCTTAAGGCGACTGCTAGCGAAGACCTGTTTACGCTGGCGGCCCGTGACCCCCCCCCCCCAATTTTCTTCGCTAGCGGTTTTCTCTCATTGCCGCCATGAAAATTTGTTTCCAAACGCCATGAAAAACCGTTTTTCTAGTAGTGGAAAATGTTTATAAAATATTCATGTGATATAATATACAAAATGTGCAAGCTCAAGCTGTTTTTTGAAATATGTACCTGAAAATCTATTGTAATTATAAGACTTTCTTTGAAATCACCATGATGATTCTTAAAGAAAATTTTTCTATGATCTGCGAATTAAAATAATGAATGATACAGTGTTAGTTGAAATTTTAGGACAATCAAACTTTTGAATAGAGATAAAGTCTCATAAGTATTTTTTTTATCTCAAACGTGCTCTTTATTAACTCATTTGCTCGGTACGATCACGAGATACCAGCACATTTACAAATTCTGGGAGGGGTCCGCCCAAACAGATAGCTGACCCGGGTCCCAACCCACACTAAGACGGACAATGTCATGAGCACACCTATTACATGAACTCTATTTGGAGCAGAGCTCTGATTTGCTTGAAAATCACACCGCCCGGAGAACAATCAAAGTCACATGATGTCAAGGCACCCACCAGTGCAGAACAATCAGTCTCAATAGCAAAGTGAGAGATGCCATGGAGTGAAGTGATCCGAAGAGCACTCAGACAAGCTTCAGCCTCAGCATTCATAGCATCATGAACTGACCCGATTCTTCCTGCACCCGCCAGCACTCCACTTCCTTCATGGTCCCGAATCACGAAACCCCAAGCACTTGTTTTATCAGTTTCAAAAAAGGCACCATCAACGCTTCAGCTCACCCAAAGGAGGAGGTTCCCAGGACTTTTGCACTCGGGGGATCTCCGGTTTGTTTCATCAGGGAAATTTCTGCAACCATCCTTTATACTCTGAAAATTACTTCCTCCGGCGCTCTTCTTTCCTCCTCAGCATTCACCTTATTTCAAGCATCCCACCAGTTCCAGAGTAAGAACACTTTAGTCTGTCTGGTTTTCTCCCCCACTTTCAGGATGTGTTTGCAAACTTCCGAAGCTGACACACACTGAAGAAGTTCTAGCCGGGTGTCCTCCAAATCTAGCATTCTCCAACAATGCTTCACAAAATTGCATTTCAGAAAACAATGACCTTCATCCTCATCCATCCAAAGACAGACAGGACATCTAGTATCCACCTCCAAACCCCTTCTGTCGATATTCAGTCTCAAAGGCAGGCTGTTATGAGCTAGGCGCCAGAGGAAATGTTTCACCTTTGGTGGGTAATGCAGGCTCCAAATTCTTCCCCATTCTAATTTAGCTACCCCAGAGCTGACAGATGAAGATTCTCCCACCTGTCTTAATGAAAGGCGTTCACGCTGATCTTCTAGGGTGTGGTATGCAGACTTAACCGAGAATCGACCTCTAGGATCAAAATGCCAAGCCGCGGTGTCCTCAAATCCAAGTCGCACTGGAATAGCAAGAATGTTGCGCACATCTTCTTCCCAGAAAATATCCTCAACAAACTTTCTATCCCAACCTCCTGTTGACGGATCGATCAAGTCTGCCACCTTGTTGAGCACCACTCTGTTAGCAATGAAATTTGGTAAGTCCTAAAGTCATCATCGGCTGAAATTAGTATTGGCTTCGGAGTTCTCGAATCAGCCGATTGGAGTCATCAAATCGCCAGCAACCATGTTTCCGATGGAGTCAGATCAACTAAAAGGAATTTATCTAGAAGAGTCTGAGTCCAAAGAGGATGCGGCATGGTAAGTTATCTATTAATTAGGCATAGTTTAGTTTCCTTTTATCTTTAAGAAAGTGTGTTTAGTGTCCGATTAGGACTTTATGTTTTCTTTTTATCTTTAGAAAAGTTTCTTTCTTGTCTTACAAGGACTAGTATTTACCCATGGGTATAAATATGTACACCTAGGGTCATTGTAATCAATCTCATCGATCAATACAACTACTCTCGGCGCATCGCCACCCTCTTTACCGAGGTTTTTACTTATCTACCAGCGGAATTTGGGCACCTGACGTGGGGCTGCATCGGTTCAGTTCGATCTCCGACGAAGGGGTAAGTCCTATGTTCCGTCGGGTCCTAGTGAATCTGTCATCTACGTCGGCATCGTTCAAGGCTGCATCAGTACATTCGACCTCTTGGATTGCTCTGGTTTGGATGATATATTTGCCTACTTATTTATGATATGCCTCTGTTAATCTAATCTTAGCATATCAATTTAGCTCTATCGGCTGCTTCTCGATTTAGGGTTTATCCCGGTATCGGCTAAATCGTGTTGCTAGATTAGATTAGCTTAGGCATCTACCACCCTGAAAATCAGTCAAGGGCTTGATTGTCTAGATATTGTGTTTCTTTTCATACTTAGTGCTGCATCAGTTAAGTTTGATCTACTAAGTCGTGCTTAGAACCATAATCTCTAGCCTGCTTGTTGACTGCCAATAAGGGTTTCATCGGGGTTTCAGCCGATGGATTATGTGGACGTTGCATCGGCTTATAAGGATTATACATATAAGTTGGATATAGCCGATGACAACAAATGTTTCACTGTTTAATATAATCTTATGGACTTTATGACATCGGATCTCCAGCCGATGTATGCTTTAACCTTCGGATTAATGCTTATTCTATCATATCACATTGTTAGCCGATTAGTTTATATTGGATATTATTGTTATTTTATTACATCATCATCAGCCGATTGCCTTTATATCATCATCTACATTGGACATATAGCCGATTGCTTAAACCCTATCGCTGTCGGCTGGTATCGGTATCGGCTATTATCGGCTATCGGCTGGAGTTACTCCATTGGCTTGTCAGCCGATTGGCTCATTGATCTACCGTTTACATATCTTGTCAGTTGCAGGATCAAATTGACTGGCACGCCCGCATCTCATCAACCTTTGGACCTTCACAGGAGCTAAGCAGATCTCCTAGACCGGTGTGTTCGATTTTTTTCGTCAACACACTCCCATCCTCAGAGTGACCGGTCTCAGCTGGGATCCATGGATCCTTCCAAATGTCAATCCGAGAACCATCACCCACTTGCCAAATCAAACCTGAACTAAGTGCCTTGACGCCTCGAACGATGCTTCTCCATGAATAGGAAATTCCCGGCCCTTCCTCCACCTCCTCAGATTCCCATTAGCAAAGTACTTTGCATGCAACACCCTCGCACATAGTGAGTCCGGGAATGACAACAGGCGCCAGGCCTGTTGGGCATGTATAGCTAAGTAAACAGGTGAACATCTCTATACCCCAACCCTCCTTGTGGGTATCGGGGTCCCGTCACAGGAGTCGCTCCCTGTGGGATCGGCTTGGGCGTCGGTCCTCAAGCTGCAGCAGAGAACCAGAGAGAGTTGACGGCCGGCGTCAGGGCAATGAAGACAGGGGGCGTCCACGCAACCGGGAACGCTCGGGTCCTCGAAGCAGAAGCGGTCGGTCCAGAGAGCCAAGTGAGGTTAGACCACCCTTTCCCTCTTCTTCTGCCCCTCAATTTGGAGTTGGCACAGATCTTCGTTCTTCTTCCTCTCCCTCTCAGTCTGCTTCCCCCTGCAAGCATCCAAGCTCCCGCCGCCATCCGAGCCCGAATGGGGGCGAAGCTGCAACTCCCTCTGCCAGCCTAGTTGTCCAAGATCAAGCTATTCTTCAGGCTGACTCATGCTTCTGTTCGCAGGGGCAGGGAGATGTCCTCTCCGTTTTGGAGAGTCATCTTGACCCAATGTTGCATGAGGCGTCCGTGCAGCATTCCATCTACTCACCAGACAATGCTTCTCCCCGAGCGGCTTCTCCTGTTTTTGTACTTTCTTCTTTTGCAGAACAGGGGACTCCGCATTCCAATGGGGTGGCGACGGATGTGCAGACTCAAGCAGGGCCGATGGCGAGGCAGGGCAACAGGGTGGAAGAGTTCTTCTCTGCTCTCTCGACTCCTCTTCAGCAGCCGCTGCTACCTGCTCCCGACGTCAATGTTTGTCGTCCAAGCCGTGCTAAGGTGACAATTCCTGCCATCTCCTCGGCGCAATGCCACAGTGAGCGCCTCCTTTGCAAGAAGCGGGCGGGAGCAAAACCTGAAACTCTTGCTCAAGAAATCCTGTCAAATAAGTTTGGCATTTTGGATGATCATGCTTCCTTTGATGATAACATCAAAAAGATTTATTTGCAGCGCTACAAGAAGCCTCTCTCTCCATCCTCCTTGAAGACAATCGCTGAGCTCGTGGAGAAGGGGGATGCAAGACCATCCGTCTGAAGGCTGCAAAGAAGAAGGCGGCGGTCACGCCCCTGTGAGCAGAACGCCCCAGGATGAAGATGGGCTGCACAACAACCATGAAGAGCCTTTTGTGCTTGACCTACTTCTGCCTGTTGCTTGCTGTGTTAAAGCAGAGTTGTAGCATCATCTTTTGCCTGTGTTTCTTCCAGTGTGGCTGGTTGTGTTTCGGCAAAAGCTTTGTTCCTTTCCCCATCAACCAAAGATGTAGTTGCAGCAGCTCATGTTTCAATGTCACAAGACAATGTCTACCTGTTTAATTGGAATGTTAGGGGCCTGAATTCAAAGGCGAAGCAAGACGCCGTGAAAATTATTTTGCAACAATATGGTGCTACTATTGTTTGTCTCCAAGAAACTAAGATTGCCTCTTTAAATGATCGTGTTGTTCTCAACAGTTTGGGCCAAAATTTTATGCGGCAATATGTGGCCCTTCCGGCGGATGGCACCAAGGGTGGTCTGTTGTTAGCTTGCAATGAGAATTTCTTTTCTCTTTCTGATGTTGTCCTTGGACAATACTCTTTGTCTGCAACTGTGACCATGCGAGAAGAGGGGCTACAGTGGTCAATCACAGTTGTGTATGGGCCTCAACTAGAAGCTGATAAAGTGGTTTTTCTCTCGGAGATAGAGAGCCTGCAGCCCTCCATGAAATCTGAATGGCTGATCATCGGAGATTTTAATCTCATCTATAGAGCATCTGACAAAAACAGTGATCGTCTAAATAGACGAATGATGCAGCGCTTTCGGGGTCTGCTAGACAAAATTCAGGTTAAGGAGCTTCAACTCCCTGTTCGTCGTTTTACTTGGGCAGGGGAAGGCGCAAACCCTACTCAAACCAAGATCGACCGCTCTTTTGTCACGACTGACTGGGATTTGATGTTTGAGAGTTCCAATTTGTATCTTTTGTCTTCAGCATGTTCAGATCATGCGCCTCTCTTTCTGGTAGGAAATGAGCAAAGATCGAAATTCCCAAGCTTCAGATTTGAATCTTTTTGGCTCAAAATTCCTGGGTTCTTGGAAGCGGTGCAAGACTCATGGCAACGGCCGATCCTTGCCACTAATTGCCTAGCTATTTTCCGCATCAAACTACGATGTCTCGCTCGAGATTTAAAGAGATGGAGTCGGAGTCAAGTGGGTGATATTAAGTTACAACTTGCGGTTGCATCTAAAGTGGTCTTTCAGCTGGACATAGCTCAGGAAACTAGGACTTTGTCAGATGATGAGCGCCTCCTGGTGTCTAACCTCAAAAATAGGATTCTGGCTTTATCAGTTCTAAACAAAATCCAGATCAGACAACGCTCTAGGCAAACCTGGCTCAAAGAGGGAGATGTTAATTCAAATTTTTTTCACATCAAGGCCAATTCCAGAAGAAGAAAAAACTATATTCAATCCCTGCACACGCCATCTGGGATTGCAATTTCAGCACAAGACAAAGAAGAGGAACTGCTGCGTTTCTTCAAGGAAAGAATCGGATCTCGTTTTCAAAGAACGTCAGGGATTAACTGGAATATGATGGATTTGCCCTCCCTTGACCTTGGCGATTTAGAAGAAGACATCACAGAAGAAGAACTGAAGAAAACTGTTTTCTCAATGCCACCCGAGAAGGCTCCGGGGCCGGATGGGTTCATTGGTGCATTCTTCAAATCAGCGTGGGAGATCATTAACGAAGATCTGTTATCGACAGTAAGATCGTTTTTTGATCTTAACACTTTGCAGATAAAGGATCTAAACTCAGCCTTCATTTGTCTTCTTCCCAAAAAAGAAGATGCTTTGGGAGCTGAACATTATCGACCGATAAGCCTAATCCATAGTTTCTCTAAGATAATTTCCAAAATTTTGGCAAACAGGCTAGCGCCAAGACTGTGCGAGCTTGTCTCCACCAACCAGAGTGCCTTCGTTCGGAAAAGGGCTATCCACGATAATTTCGTCTTCGTCAAAAACATGGTACAATATTTACATAGAACGAAGAAAACGAGTCTGTTTATCAAAATTGATATTGCCAAAGCTTTTGACACGGTTTGTTGGCCCTACCTTCTTGAAGTTCTTCGTCAGTTTGGATTTGGAATCCGTTGGCTTAACTGGATTTCCAATTTACTTGCAACCTCTTCCTCCCAAATGCTTCTCAATGGATCTTCGGGGCAATCAATAAACCATGTCCGAGGCCTTAGACAAGGGGATCCGCTCTCGCCGATGTTGTTTATCCTAGCAATGGAACCTTTTCACCGAATTATTAAGGCGGTTGAAAATGCATCACTTCTCTTTCCGATGGGTGGGAGTTTTGACAGATTCAGGTGCTCCTTGTATGTAGACGACGTGGCAGTTTTTGTGAAGCCTCAGGCTTCAGACTTATCGGTGCTTATGAGGCTCCTAACTTTCTTTGCGCAAACCTCTGGCCTTCACACAAACATCAGTAAGACAGAGATCTACCCGATCAGATGTGAAAACATCAACCTCGTATCTCTTCTTGCAAATTTCCCTGGAATGGTAAAGCAATTCCCTTGTCGCTACCTTGGCCTGCCTCTCCATATCCGAAAGCTAAGGAAAATTGACTTCCTGCCGCTAATCGAAAAAATTGGCTCGCGAATTCCCGGCTGGAAAGGGAGGTTCTTTACTTCGGCCGGAACAAAAACTCAGGTCCAATCGATCCTAAGCTCTATGCCAATTCATCACTTCACCGCATTGCAAGTGCCCAAATGGGTGATAAAAAGAATTGATCGCTTTAGGAGATCTTTTCTTTGTAAAGGAGAAGACCCTGACAAAACCAATCCAGGCAGCAGTTTAGTCAATTGGCAGACGGTGTGTAAGCCAAAAATTTTGGGTGGATTGGGCATTTTGGATTTAGAGAGGTTTTCGCGAGCCCTTCGTCTTCGTTGGCTTTGGCTTGGTTGGAAGGATGAAAACAAACCATGGGCTGGCATGAGCGTTCCCTGTGATGATACAGATAAAAGGTTGTTTCAGGCAGCAACGACAATTGAGCTAGGTAATGGCACAAAAACAAGCTTTTGGCATGACAATTGGCTACGAAACAACTGCCCAAAAGACATTGCACCACTGTGTTTCAAGTTGGCAAAAAGAAAGCAAAAAAGCGTCCAACAAGAGCTCCATAACAATAACTGGTTGATCTCTTTCAGGCAAATAACATCAGTAGAAGAAATCCACGAACTTGTTCACCTTGGGAGCATGCTTCAGGGAGTCCTGCTTATCCCGCGTCCTGATGACATCTCTTGGAACTGGAATGAATCCAAAGTTTACACAAGTAAGAGTGCTTATCTTTTCCAATATCAAGGAACTTTTGTTTCCTTAGATTTCTCTTCGCTCTGGAAGGCGCCGGCTGAGCCGAAACTTCAATTTTTTGGCTGGCTAGTCCTCCACCAGAAAACTCTTACAGCTCAAAACTTGTTGAGAAGACACTGGCCATGCAATTGGATTTGTAGTTTATGCACAAGCGCCTTTGAAGACACTAATCATTTGTTTAGTGAATGCTCCTTCTTCAAGGAAGTTTGGTCTCTAGTTACTTCCTGGCAACATTTACCTACAAACAATGTTGGCCTCTCTATCGGAACCTCTGATTGGTGGGCCCAAATTGATTGTGTGCGATCGAAGGAGCAAAAGAAGGCGATGAGAGGAGCTCTGCTTACCACTTGGTGGAATGTTTGGTTAGAAAGAAACAGGAGAATTTTCAACAACATTTCAACCTCAGAGAGAGCAGTGGCATATATAGTAAAACAAGATCTTGATCTCCGTCGCACGGCTTTTAGGCCTCCATAGTTTTCTTTTGTTTCGTGTCGTGTCGTGTTTTGTTGTTCTGTTTTCTTTTTATTTTCGGGACTGAACTTGTTTTGTTCTGTTTTTCCTTCTAATTAAATTCCGGCAGATCTCCTGCCGTCGTTCTCCTAAAAAAAAACCCTCCTTTCTCCTTTCTGCTGCATAGATGCTCCCAAGCAATCCAATGCATTTTATTCTCCCGTTCCTGTTGGGCCCAAAAGAAACGACAGATGAGTGAAGTAATTTCGTCGCATAGCCCTTTGGTTAGGTTAAAACATGACATAGCAAAAGCCGGGATTGCCTGCGCTACAGCTTTAATAAGAACATCCTTTCCCGCCCGTGACAGAAGTTTCTCCTTCCAACCCTGAATTTTCTTCCAAACCCTCTCCTTCAGGTAGCTGGAAGTCTTTGCTTTTGATCTGCCCATATACACCGGTAAGCCGAGATATTTTTCATTCCAAGCCCCCACTCCTATATCCAACGCACCCATGAAAATCTGTTTATTAACCTCCTTTATATTTCTGCTGAACATAATCGACGATTTCTCCTTGTTTATTGTTTCCCCCGAGCATCTTTCGTACAATGATAAAACATTCTGCAGACAAGCCGCACTCCCTTCATCAGTTTTTAGGAGCAGCAAAGAATCGTCCGCAAACAACAGGTGATTGATACTCGGTGCATTCTGGCAAACTTTAATTACCGAAAGATCTCCTCTTTCTTCTGCTGCGTTCAGAAGAGTTGAAAAACCCTCAGCACATATGAAGAAGAGATACGGTGAAATGGGATCTCCCTGACGTAAACCTCCTGTCGGATTGATCTGTTCAGTGAACTCCCCATTCACCTTTATACGGTAGGTCACCGATGTGACACACTTCATCACAATAAATACCCAATTCCTGTCAAAACCCAGCTTCAACATCATCTTTTCCAAAAATCCCCACTCCACCCTATCATAGGCTTTACTCATACCCTGCTTTACTGCGGCAAAACCAACAGATCCCCTTCTTTTTGTTTTCAGGAAGTGTGTTAACTCATAGGCCAGCAAAATATTGTCCGTTATCATCCGCTGTGGTACAAAAGCAATTTGGATTGGGGAGATAATTTCTGAGAGCAGGGGTTTCAGACGATTAGCTAGAACCTTTGAAGCGATTTTATAAACAACATTGCACAAACTGATTGGCCTGAGATCTTTTATGCGTTCTGGATTGGGAACCTTTGGTATCAGCACAACCACAGTATCATTCCAGCTATCCGGCATTTCCCCACCACCTAAGAAATCTTTAACTTCATGCACAATATCATCCCCCACACATTCCCAAAATTGTTTATAGAAGAGGGCAGGCATACCGTCTGAACCAGGAGGAGCTTTCAGGTCCCCAATACTGTCCAGAGCTTTCTTTATTTCCTCCGTCGTCACCCCTTTCATCAGTTCATCATTCATAGTAGACGTTACTCTCTTTGGCACATTCTGGAGAAGCTCATCTAAGTTCAACGGCACCCCGGCAGTAAACAGTTGTTTATAGAACTCCGAGATCAGAGACAGAGAACCCGCCTCATCTGTGATCACCTCCCCATCATCCCTCCTTAACTTCTTAATTTTATTTCTTTTCTTTCTCTCAGAAGCACATTCATGAAAAAATTTTGTATTTCTATCACCCTTTTCCAACCAATGTTGGTTGGCTCTCTGCCGCCAATATAATTCCCTCTGTTCCTCCAATTTATCCAGCCTGTATTTCAACACCGCTTCCCGCGAAGCCGTACTGCTACTGATTGGAGAACGTCTGTGGGCTTCTAGAGCCTGTTTAGCCTTCTTGATGCGTTTCTCTAGGTCCCCCAGGAAATTTTTGCTCCAATCCCACAAATTAGCAGCCACTTCCCTGATAGCGTCCATAACCTTGCCCCCTCTAGGGCCCACTGACAACTTCCATGCATTCTCAACTATGGGAGCGCAGTGTTCCTCCCTCGCCCATCCTGCCTCAAACCGGAACCCAGGTTTTGATCTGCCGCCATTCCATATAACTTCATTAGATGTTGTCACAATGACTGGGTGATGGTCAGAGTGCCTTGGATCACCCTTCCTAACTCGGAAACTAGGAAAACGACAACACCAATCAGAATCGGCCACCGCCCTATCCAGCCGTTCCCGAATGTAACCATCCCGAACACACCAATTATTCCTCCAGGTGAAAGGATCACCCGTGAATCCCAGGTTCGACAAGCTACAGCAATCCAGCGTCTGACGGAAACGATCCATGCAACTCTGGGCCTTAGCGTGACCTCTTTCCTTCTCCCAACTGAAAAGGACTTCATTGAAATCACCCACACACAACCACAGCTCCCCTTTCGTTGCATTTAGCGTCCGGAGAGCTTTCCACGTGAGATCCTTTTTGTCTGACCTCGGTTCACCATACACCCCCGTAAACCTCCACCAGAAACCATCATCTTCCATCACATCCACATCCATGAACAGTCGAGACACTGTTCGTAGCCGCAAATTTATTTCCTTTTTCCAAAAGACTGCCAAACCACCACTCTTCCCCTGGCAATCCTTCACCACCAGATTCGGCATTCCCAATTTCCACCGAAAACATTGGAGTTTATTCGTATCCATCTTTGTGTTAGACAAAAATAGAATATCGGGGTCATCCTCCTTCTGAAGATTCAGAAGGCCACGAACCGTCGGGCCGTTCCCCAACCCCCGGCAGTTCCACGCTATGATCTTCATTGGGTATTTGTTAATGCAAAAACACGAGGCCTGGGAGATCTGCTTAACTCCTGTGCAGGTCCAAAGCTTGTCTTGAGGTTCGTGAGCATGCCAATTGATTTGATCCTGCAATCAACAAGAAGGATAGACAAAAGAAACCGCGGTTAAATCCATAAACGATAGCCGATCGGCTAATTGCCGATGACGTATCATTTATCTTTGAGCCGATGTCATCTTTACATCGATCGGCTTAGCTAGGAGTGAAATAAGAATAAAGCTAAATTTATCTGATCGGCTGTAGGTATCAACGGTTTGTAATCCTTATGTCGATATATATTTAAATCAAGTGATTGGGATAGATCGGTCGCCGTGCCGAGACAGTATAAATCACTTAGATCGAAATATATATTAACGAGAAGATTGCAAATGTTCATAACATAGCCGATCAAAGAGATCTAGCATGTACCGGCTAATACTCCGATACCACTCTATACTAGGATATCAATGCAAGTGAAATATATTAAACAAGAAGTCTAATACATCTAAAAGCAACCAAGATCTTAATATAAAGGACATATCTAGCATATCATTAAGCACGTAAAACATAAAGCTAAATCAGGTAAGATCGGCTGAAACTCCGATGCTACTCTAATTGGCATCCAAAGACAGGCTAGAGCTTGAGATTCTAATCATGACTTATAAGGTCAAACTCAACTGATGCAGCTATAAGTATGAAAAGAAGAACAATATCTAGACAATCAAGTCGTTGGATGATTCATAGAGTGGTGGATATTCTATATAATCTATGTCAACGTTGAAACCTAACATGATCGGCTGTCTCCTAGCGACAGGTGTTAGCCGATTGAAAGCTAGATAACAATATTGCCAAAGATTATATATAATATATGATAACTCGACAACTTACATAAATCAGATTAGAGTATCATAATGATGGAAGCACTAATCCCGATAACGCAAGCCGCCATAACAAGTTTTACCTCTAGTTGAAGATTGAAACCGATGCAGCTCAACCCGAAAGCAAGAACTCGTCGAAAGTAAACGAAAGCAAAAGGTGGCGATGCGCTGAGATTGTATTTGAACATGTGTTATCGATTACATAGGTCTCAGGGTCTATTTATACCTGAGATTACAAAGCATGTCCTTGTCGGACACGACTCTTATCCCTAACAAACTCTAAAATACCATAAGTCTTTGCGGCAGACTTTTGCCTACACTTATCTCTAAGGAAATTACATAAAATATCCTAATTAATAGATACAATTGCCTCATCAGGACTCAATCCGTGTGCGGCAATTCAGATGAAGTACTTTGATTCAACCCGATGACCCACACCGAGTCATATTGTCGTAATCGGCTCAATTGGCTAACCTCGTCCGACTCTGATTTTGTCAATCGAGGTTGCAGCTGATTCGGACTTAGCCGATTCTTGCTCTGTTTCCGAAACGATCTTGGCCTTGGACTCCGCTTCGATCCGATCCTCATCTCCGATACTTAGATTACCAAATTTGGTTGTTAACAGTAATGCAGGACTGGTCTGCCAGTCCCGCTAAATTTGTAGGCATCCTGTTCTTCTCAGATTCCACCGTCACTTCCTTCACCTTCTTCGACTGATCCACCTCCATGCATTGAACATCATCAATCTTCCTCTTCTTCTCCTGTGTTTGGGTTAGGGACATGACTCCCGATTTCAGCTCAGAACACGACATTCTCTTGAACTTCTTAACAGACTTGTCCCAATTTTCTCCAATAGTCACCTCCTTCCCCCCATCCACGGACTTAACAGGAAGATCAACATGCACATTCTGCTTAGTAGACATTGGCATGACCTGGGTCCTGCCACCCCCCCTTGCCCGACAAAACAACTCCCTTCCCACTAGCATTAGCGTCCACGTGATCACTCTGCATAGCTTACATGGTACTGTTTTACCCCACTGCTCCTATACTAGCATCTTCCTCTTCCCTCGCAATTTTCCTCACCTCCTCAATCACCGCCTCTCTAAAGAGAGCCTTCTTGGAATTGTGTGTAAGAGCCTCGGACGCCTTGAGTTTTAACGGGCTCTGGACCTCCGCCTCCTCACCAGCCATCTTCTCCTTCTCCTTCTCGCCTGCACTTCCTATCGAGAGCTTCCGCCATGATGGGCCATCGCTGCGAGATTTCTCCCCACTTCCCCTACTACCAGAACTTCCACCCGGTCCTCGCCCAGCCGAAAAGTTACTCCTCCATTGGCCACTACCCCGTGACTCAGAGAACTTGCCACCCGATAAAGCATCATTTCTTCTCTTCTGAGGGATGATTCTAAGATCTTTCCCGTATGGTTGCTTCTCATCCTTCCCCAACACAACATCACAAAATTTCTCTGTATGCCAAATTATACCACAAATGTAATAAAAGTCATGCAAGAATTCATATTATATGGGACACCACCTCTCCTCCTCCTTCTTGCCCACTAGAACCGTAACACTTCTCATCAAAGGTTTACGGATATCAAGCTGAATCTTTACTCTCAAAAATCTACTCGACATTGGATCACTATCCTCCAGGTCCACCTCCATGACTTCACCAATTTCCCCTCCAAGCGCCTCCCCCACCATCCTGTTCATCATCCCTCAGGGAGGTTTGTGATCCGCACCTAGATCGGGATGAAAGAAAAGTCTATCTCATCCAAGGATTTTGAACCATCAAAATCAGCCATCACCAGTAGATCTCTAGAAAGCATCCATGGACCCTCATTCAAAGCCTTCTTCTTACCCAAAGCCTGGTGAAAGGTGAACATAAAGTGATTATCACCCCAATCTGTGCATTCAATACCCTTGATTGGACACCAGATCTTCCCTAGGGTTTGCACAAAAGCCTCCACAAGAGCCGGTTTCTTTGAGAGGAGTCTACCGACTGTGCGATGATCCATCCCATCCTTCAACTTGTCTTCCTCCACCTCCTTGATCTTGACCCCCTTCTTCTCCGTTGCCGACAGCTTGAGTTTCTCCATCAACCCTTCAACCTTCTCCATCACAGCACCGAAAGCCAAGGAAACCGCATAACCAAAACATGCTAGCAGATCTAGGGTTTTACCGGCTGCAAAACTGCAGTGATATGGTGGACACCAGATGGCACGGGATTGGTTGAGGCGACCTAGAAGATGGGAAGGAAAATGAGAGGGGATTGGAGACCGAAAATACGAGGAGATTGGATGGGTGACGAACCCTAGACGACCGACATGAGACTATCCTCGAGTCGCCTAGGAAACCCTAGATGCCAAGACCTCATAACTATTACTATTGAAGCATATCTTGAAGGTCTTGGTAGTCTTTTGGGTCTTTCCTCAATGAATAAAATATAAGGATGTTGCTCAAGTCAATCATTATTATAAGAAGAATCTAGTGGAAACTGTGTACATCATTGCCCAAATTTAAACTAAATACTCCCTTCGTTTCTAAATATTTGATGCCGTTGACTTTTAGTACATGTTTGACCGTTCGTCTTATTCAAAAAACTTTTGTGAAATATGTAAAACTATATGTATACATGAAAATATATTTAACAACAAATCAAATGATAGGAAAAGAATTAATAATTATTTAAATTTTTTGAATAAGACGAACGGTTATATATGTTTAAAAAAGTTAACTGCGTCAAATATTTAGAAACGGAGGAAGTATCATTAATGAGGTCAATTAGGAAAATGAAAATTAACCAACATAGATGGTAACAACCTATGCCCCCAGGACCTGAGGTTGGGACCCCGTACGGGAAATTGATGAATGCTATTACCAAATACAGTTGTCTATAATATGTAACTATTCTTTATAACATATTTATAAATATAATACGAGAATGCTCGGTGCCTGGCGTCCGATGCCGCGTGCTTGCATCGGACGCTCCTGCCGCGCAGGGCCCCCACGCCTATGCTGCCCACGTGCGCCTGTGCTGCCCACGCCTCTGCGCTGCTCCCTCCACGTGTCCCCACCATACACGCCGTTGCAACAAATCACCCATATATTTTGGAAACCCTCTATTAAGGGAATTTAGTTTATTTTTTGTTCCACCAAAAATGTTTCACCTAGTGTAGTCACAACGTTTCACTATGTATAGATCTAATGTTGCAGTGAACTAAAATACTCCGTTGCAATAAAAAACCCACATATTTTGGAAACCCCCTATTAAGGGAATTCGTTTTATTTTTTGTTCCACCAAAAAATGTTTCACCTAGTGTACTTATAATGTTTTACAATGTATGGATCAAATGTTGCAGTGAATTGAAACATTATTTCACTATTTGCTGAAACATTGTTTTTATATAAGGTGAAACAACACCCGATTTAAACGAGTGAAACATTTTCGATCTACTTAGTGAAACAATTCCGATATACCTGGTGGAATATTGTGCAACACTTAAAAATAATTCAATAATAAGCTAAAAAAAATTCGTCGGAATATATCCATGTGTGATCTTGTTTTTTTTAAGTTGGCCAGCAGTGTTAACACTATTAGTATTATTTTTCGAAGTGGCCAATAGGGTTTGTAGTATAATTTTCCATCTTTCCCTACAGTTTTTGCAATTGCCTACAATGTGATCCCCACATTACCCACAGTTTTTGTAGCTGGTGAATTGTACCATCACTGTTGGCCATCTATGCAAAGACACTGTTTGGGAAAACTACAAAGACTTGTAGTAGGGCATGTTCATCATCACTAATACAGTTATCTTATTAATAGTGCATGCTCAGCAATAAATAGGTCGTAACGCCTAACCACTCTGCATTAGTGATAAACAATCCAGTTCAGCGCGCAACGCCTAACCACTCTCTGCACCGTGACTGAGCGTATCTCCAACAGGCTCCTTATCTCACTCTCCAAGTTAAATTTTGATAATTTTAGAGTAAAATCGCACTCCAACAAGCTATCCAGCTGGCTAAACTCCTCGCTGGCCAAATTTGGCCAGCCAACATCAGTAGCTAAATATGGGCCCCACACATCCCCACGATTTTTTCCCATCCTCTCTCCCCCAGATCGAGACGGGATGGGCAAGAGGAGGTGCATGTGCGAGCGCTGTCACCGGCGGTGCCGCTCCTTCCCAGCACCCCCTCCACCGATGCTGCTCCTCCGCGCCGCCTCACCTCCGTGGATAGCACCACGCGTCAAGATGGGCTGGGCGAGAGGAGGCGCATGTGCGAGCGCCGTCACCGGCGGCCGGGCTGAGGCCGGCAACGCCGACCGCCCTCGCCGACGCCCTGATCCGCCAGTTGCTGTTGCTGTCGCCGGCTGAGCTCGATTCTGGTTGCTGTTGCTGCCGCCACCGGCTTCTCCCCCTCTCGTCGCCTGCCGTCGCCGCTGCCGGGCTTTTCCCTCCTCGTGGCCTGCTGTCGCCGGTGGTGCTTCCCTCCCACGTGGTCTGCTGCCGCTTCTCTCCTCTCGCCACTGTTGTTGTCGTCAGTGGGTTGGGAGAAAAGTGAAGGGGAGGAAGAGTGAGAGAGTGACATATGGGTCCTAGTGTCATAGACCCATAATAGAGAGGGTGGATGGAGAGGCTGTTGGAGTAAGCAACGGGTTTAACTTACTAAATCAATTGAAGAGGTGGCTATATATAGATGTTTAGAGAGTGTGATTTGGGTGGTGTGTTGGAGATGCTTTGACCCTCTATAAAATTAAGTTGATACCGGAGCATATATACGCACCTTAGCTATTAGACCACCACCTTCTTCCGGACTCGTACATGTGGAGGCTGAAGGTGTCGGAGGGCGGCAGCCCATGGCTGCGGTCGGTAAACAATCTCCTCGGCCGGCAAGTGTGGGAGTTCGACCCTGACCTCGGCACGCCAGAGGAGCGCGCCGATGTGGAGAAGGCGCGCCGCGAGTTCGCCGAGCACCGCTTCGAGCGCAAGCATTCTAGCGACCTCCTCATGCGGATGCAGGTTCGTCCATGTCCACGACACATCCATCGAGCACATCTTCTCGGTCCTGTGGTCCTTGGCGCAACCCGTTGTACAAAATATTTTTCATTTCCAGCACGGGAAGACGGCTAGCTACTTTGGGCTGAGTCAGAGCTGTGCGCTAAACTGAACCTAATTCACACTAAACTACTTCCTCCGTTTCACGATGTAAGTCATTCTAGTATTTCCCACATTTATATTAATGCTAATGAATATAGACATATGTTTATATCTATCTAGATTTATTAGCATCAATATAAATGTGAGAAATGTTAAAATGACTTACATTGTAAAACAGAGGAAGTACTTAACTTCTCTTGTAAAATTGGCACTGAAAAAAAAAACATACACTGTTCTGTGCTCATGACCACACTGACTCTCTTACCTTCTGCTCTCTATTTTGCAGTTCGCTAAAGAAAACTGTCAAAAGCTGGACCTTCTCGCTGTCAAGCGTGGAGAGCACGAAGACGTCATGGGGGAAGCTGTGTGGAGCTCTTTGAAACGGGCCATAAGCCGCGTTTGTAATTTGCAGGCACATGATGGACACTGGCCCGGGGATTATGCAGGACTTATGTTCTTTTTGCCTGGCTTGGTACCTGCTCCATCTTGTTTTATCTATCTATTATATTATTAAAACAGCTTTAAAAAGAGACATCATATTCGCTGTGGAACCTAGAAATTACTACATTAATCAAAGAAAAAGAAAAAATATTAACCACGTTAGATCATGGTAGATCCATATTTTAATGGTCTTAGATTGATACAGCAGGAAAAGCAATGGATATAGACTCCCGCATATAGAGTCATACAAGGATAGAGTCTGACCATATCGACTAAATCGAGCCCTCATAGTAGAAGTCATACACGTAAAAAAAAAGGCATCTGCATCTCCCGCGTATGCAAATATATTCTGAGTTTTCTTCGTCCTTATCACTTTATGTTCTTCCCTCAAACATATATCTCTATTGGTTTGATGCATTATCTTAAAAAATATTCTATTTGTGTCTACGTTTGCACAAAAATAATGTTAGGTCTTTAAATGATTTTCTAAAAAAAAATATTAGTTTCATATGTTCTTCCTGTCAGCGAAGGAAAAAAAAAGATAAAATTTAAGTAGGAATACAATGTATAAATAACCAATTTTTTTTAAAAAAAGGTAAAATTGAAATAGCATACATCTAGAAAACAACACGAGATTAATTAAAATTTAGAATAGAAAATAAAATAAATTCTAAACTGGATTTTCAGTACAAAATTCAAATAAACTTTAAAAAACAATAAAATTCAAAACAAAATATAATAAAATAATTATATAAGTAAAGACTACATAGCAAGAATAATGAGTTTAAGTAGGATTATAATTTAGATCGTGGTCGGTCTAGATTTTAACGGTTGAGCTTCAATAAGAGTCCACAAAAAGTTCTGGAAAATTACAGTCGTCTATCTAAAGTGCATTAGAAACAGATACATCGGTACATTGCAACGACAGACTACGACTCGGATATGTACAAAAAATTCAAACAAATTAAGTAGAAAAATTGGAATAATAAATCAAATAAATTCCAAATTTGGATTTCAACACAAATTCTAAATAAACTTTAAAATCATTAAAGGATCAAAATAAAAACTCACTTTGGATGGTAGATAGTCCCACATTAACCTGAGTAAAAATAAAGAAGAGTTCAAGTAGAAATATAATTTAAAAATATACTATGTTTGTTTTAGATATTAGAAATTCTCACATTAATTGAAGGCAAAGAGAAAATATCCTTAGAAATAATTGAATACAAAACAAAATTATATCCTTAGAAATAATAGAAAGGGTTGTAAAAAGAGGAATTAAGAAAAGGTTGCATAACTGGTGGGCATCCTAATACGATTCGGACTATTATGAGGACTTTAGCCTAATGGAATTTTTTTTCTTTAAAAAAAAAAGACTCGAGACCTGCTAGAAAAAATGAGGGCTTTCCGATAGGGGGAAAATGCAGAGGCGTTGTTCGATCAGGCTGAACTGCTTAAGGCTCATGTACAGGCATTCAGCCCTACATTGCAGCCATACATCGATTGTCTCATTAAAATTTGAAATAAAAAATACATTGTAAAATTGGATTTCAATACGAGTTTCAAATAAACTTAAAGAATCATTAAATTCTGAAATGAAAATACAGTATCAAAAACTACCAGAGGACGATGACAGGAGGAAAACGAGTAAGATAGAGGATACGGTGCTGACCATATATGTGGGACTTCTATTGTAATCACAGCGATAATAAGTTTAATGAAAATATAATATCAAGAACTACCAGAGGGTGATGATAGGTGGAAAGCGAGTAAGATAGGGGTTACGGTGCCGACCACATATGTGGGACTTCTATCGTAATCACAGCGACAATAAGTTTCAATTTTGAATGGCACTAAATGATAAAGAAAAATAAAGATGGCATGGCTTGACGAGTGGATAGACGAAAAAGGGGTAGGGAGGCAGTGGTTTCCATGGGAGAGCAAACCGAGAAGCAACAAATGAGTAAAGCAATGGTGGCGGTGTCTAAAAACTATAAAAGGAAACCCGGACAATGCTAAGGTTCAATTTTATAAGTGCCGATGACAATAAAGATGAAAACAGCAGCACTGGTAGATAAGTGGATGGGTGACAAAGGAGCAGGGAAACGACGATTTGCCATCAAAGAGTGAGCTGAGGGATGGCAAATGACAATAAATAGGGGGAGCAACAAATGAACTGTAAAGGAGTACATCTAAATATTGTAAAAAAAACCTCAATTACAACTAGATTCAATTTTAAGAATCCCAATGTTGATAAAGAGTAAGTGTAGCAGATAGGTCATAAAGGTGTAGGTTTATGGCGGTTGACTGGACTACTAGAAAGTAAAAGAGTAAACGCACAATAATCAGGTTTTATTTTCAAATTTCCAATAAGAATAAAGAGGGGAGGGGGCAATAAGCGGACATTAAAGGAGTAGGGTGACGATATTTGACTGGACTTCTAAAATTTCTAAAAACATAGCCTGATAAGACAATAAACTCTGAAACCTATAAGATCCAATTATTTTAAAAGTGGATGAACATAGAAGTCATGGAGGGCCGGATAAACAATTAAGCGGCCAGTTAAGGAGTAAGGGGTGGTGGTTGATGTGACTCAAAAATATAAAATTAAAAACTCGATGATCAAGAGGTTCAACTTTTATAAAGTCCTAAGAGAATGATATTATTATTTAATAGTTCTTATAGAAAATTATGTGTAAAAGGATTGGAAAATTTTATCTGGGTGCTAGCCGCGTAATTGTGTGGGTTATTGTATTCCATGACACACCGTGCTATTTTGATAATTACCCACGTCACGACCTGGGTGCATTTAATTTTGTATAGGCAGAATGCACCCACCCTCTAGGGTGTTTGGTTCGTAGGGACTAAAATTTAGTCCCTTTCGCATCGGATATTTAGACGCTAATTTGGAGTATTAAACATAGACTAAGTACAAAACTTATTCTGTAACATTGGACTAATTCGCGAGATGAATCTATTGAGCTTAATTAATCCATGATTAGCCTATGTGATGCTACAGTAAATATTTGCTAATTATGGATTAATTAGGCTTAAAAAAATTCATCTCGTGGATTAGCTCTCATTTGTGAAATTAGTTTTTTATTAGTCTATGTTTAATATTCTAAATTATTATATAAACATCCGATATAATAGTAACTAACAAAATTTTAGCGCCATCTAAAAATTGCAGTTTTGTTGTAACTGCTCGATCCAAATTGCAACTCGAACCGTTGCAACCGGCTCCATCCGAGTTGGAACCAGCTCGGTCCGAGTTGCAACTGGTTTGGTCCAATTGCAATCGTTGCGTCAAGCTGCAATTGGCCTAGTCTCTCGGTTGCAACTGCAGCGTACGTGCATTCTGAATAGAGAATGCAACTGGGTGCATTTTAACCTCATATGTTATTGATTTTTCAGTTCTTGCTAGGTAAGAAAGCTGCTCATCATTATGTTTTGACTCGCATGTGCTCAGATTATAACATTGCATGTCAGTGGAGTTCTGAACACTGTTTTATCATCGGAACATCAGAAGGAGATGCGCCGGTACATCTATAATCACCAGGCAAGGTTACTTTAATTAATTTGTTGATAAACTTTACAAATTCTATGCTGCGAGAAAGCAAATTCATTACTTTTCGTGAATATATGTTGGAAATTGAACTTACCACAGCATCAATGTGAACAGATCTCGTTTGTGCCACATGCTAATGCAACCACATTAAACAAATTAATGTGACTAGCTAGAACATCTCCACCTAAGGTTGTTCTCAGCTGCCCCTCTTTCCAACACCTCTCTCGTTTTTCACGCGTACGCTTTTTAAACTGCTAAACGATGTGTTTTTTTGCAAAAAAGTTTCCATACGAAAGTTGCTTAAGAATGGAATTAATCCATTTTTTAAAAAAATAGTAAATACTTAATTAATCACCCACTAATCGCTGCTCCGTTTTTACAAGATTCAAACATGCATGCATAAGTCTAGATTATTCCTAACAATATATATAATTGCAGAATGAAGATGGAGGGTGGGGGTTGCACATTGAGGGCCACAGCACCATGCTTGGCTCATCCCTGAACTATGTTGCTTTGAGATTGCTTGGGGAGGGTCCAAATGGTGGAGATGGATGCATAGAGAATGGTCGAAACTGGATTTTAGATCATGGAGGAGCCACATTTACGACATCATGGGGGAAGTTCTGGCTCTCGGTATGGGATTAATACACTTCTTTGTTTATGGCATTTATGCCATTTCAAACTTTTTCAAATTGGTTTTATAGAGAAGCTTCCGTAGTTTCATTTCACTTATTATCTCAGGTACTTGGAGTATTTGATTGGTCCGGTAATAACCCAGTGCCACCAGAGTTATTACTATTGCCGTATCAACTGCCGTTTCACCCAGGTAGTACTGCTTGCTTTCTTGAGGCATCATATTCATGCACGTGTTGTATAGGGAATGTGTTTGGGGTTAGCCCCAAAAAATCTTAGTCGCAACTTAAATTTAGGAAAACCTGGGGTGTTTGGATTGTAGCTATGCCAACACTATCAGTATATACCATATATATGGGCCTTATGTCAGCTCTATGGACAGCCACCATGTACGAGTAGTCTAATTCGCGACTAGTCGCGCTAGCTCTCCCGCGCGACTGACGGCGTGTCGCACGCAGAGAGGAGGCGGCGAATGCGCGTACGGTTTTGTTTTTTTTTTTCTGTTTTTTCTCTTCCGTATCCTCTCCAGTTTTCTTTTTTTCTTTTTTTTCTTTTCCGTATATTTTTCCGTTTTCTCGGTTTTGTAATACGTATGTATGTAAACTTTGTATACACGTATTTTTTGGTTTTTTATACGTAAGCCCACAAACTTTATATACATATGTATATTTTTATACATTAAAAGTGTATACATATGTACGTATACAAAGTTTGTGTACGAGTATACAAACTTTGTATATGTGTACAAACTTTATATACGTGATGTATTTTTTTATTTTTAATATGTACATATATAAAGTTTGTACGTCGTATATAAACTTTGTATACATATGCAACATATACAAAGTTTATATACATGTATATATTTTTTATAGTAGTAGTACTAGTAGGACTATAGTATAGTAGCAGTAATACTGGTAGTAGTACCGTTGTAGTAGCACTGCATGAGAAGGTAGTACGGTATTTAGGGGTGGCCGCGCGCCTAACACCACCCCCCCCTAAAAAAACCATGTACACCCTCTCTCCATAGTACACGCGCGCGCAAACACATATCCGTATGGCACCTCTAAACACTGTACGTTGTGCACATGTCATCTGAATTTCACAATGCGTATCACCACTATAGCTCATGTACAGATCAACACATAAGAGAGGAAATTAATCTTATTAGCTACGACTAGAGATCAATGAATGAGCCTCCATCTAGGGTGAAAATTAAATTATCTTAATACGGCAGATTATTCAACTGCAATACACCGAATTGATAAATGCTGAAGTTTCTATGTTGTTGGCCATTCATTGATAATATGATGTATTACTGATTCATAACATAATGCAGGTCGAATGTCGAGCTATATCCGAATGGTGTTTATACCCATGTCTTACATTTATGGAAAAAGGTTTGTTGGCCCAGTAACACCAGTTGTGCTAGAGCTAAGAAGTGAACTATACAATGACCCCTATGATGAGATTGACTGGAACAAAGCTCGTACTCAGTGTGCAAAGGTTGGTACAGAAAATTGTGTAGAATAAAGCTCGTAGTCAATGTACTGTACTATTTTTATTAATGTACTGTACCACTAGAAAACTGTTGTTTGGAAAATATATTAACAAACTATTTGCTAATTACATATACTACCTCGGTTCTTAAATATAAGACGCCATTGATTTTTTTCATTCATTTGAGTTTTCATCTTTCCGGCAAATATTTATTGAAATAGACAAATATATTTGTAAACCATAAAATAGTTCTGATGTTAGATCTAATGTTACCCATTTCACTTTACACTAATTGATTAAATAAATATTGTGAGTCATTTGAGTAAGAAGTTAATGGTATTATACATTTAAGAGCGGAGGTAGTACTTGACATTAATGTATTGTACCATTAAAATATTGTTGAATCACGACAAACTATTGGCTAATTACACATACTTTAAAACAAATATAGCTCTATAATTAGCGTCTTGATCGTCTCACCAGAATATACAAAGCAACTTCATAGTTGCATATATACTATCTCCTTTGTAAAAGTGTAAAGTTTAGGATAAGGTTTTTAGCTCTTTTAAAACTAATTAGCTTGTCGTAAATCTCATGTATTAAAGATTGAAGGTAGTAGAGGAATAATTACACAGAAAATTATCTACAAGTTGTATATGTATTGGACTTGCACTACAAGAAACCAGAATATCCTTAGCGGCCAAAAACAGTTTGTTTCGGTTATTTTTATATGACTTTGTTTCAACAGTTTGAATTTAAATTTCAAATGATGACAACTTCAAACAACGTTTTCAAATAGTAAATGATTTCAACTGAAAAAATCATCAACAACAAAGTGGCATAACTCATCAAGATCTATAACTTCTATTTTGGTCATTTCTTCATCCGACAAAGTGATTTGTAACATTGTTCACAAAATGTACATATCTCCTATATAGTTTTATAAACTATAAGAGAGATATACAAATTTTGGGAAAAATGTTACTATCATTTTGTCGGATGAAGAAATGACTAAAATATAAGTTATATATCTTGATGAGATAACTTTTTTAGTTGAAATCATTTACTGCTTTAAAATATTATTTAACTCCCATGAGTTAAAATTTTACGAGTTAAAATTTTACTGGGAGTTAAATTTTAACTCATGAGTGAATCTGCTGTTGGATGGGGAGGGAATGGACGGTTGAGATTGAGATCGCGGGAGAAGGTGTGGATCGATGATGTGGCGTGAGGCGCAAATCGGTGATTTGGCACTTGGCGGGAATTTTTGACCTGCAGGTGCACGTAAAAATATGAAATTATCTTGGCGGCTATTTCCAACCGCCAAGGAAATATGTACTAAGCAAACTATATATTTCCTTGGCGGTTGGAAATAGCCACCAATGTTTTGCTTAGCGGCTAATTTGAACCGCCAAATTAAAATATAATCTTGGTGGCTGATTTTAGACCGCCAAGAAAATTGCATGGCCACCAAGCCACCAAGGATATTCTGTTTTCTTGTAGTAATTGTATGTTGTCGATGCACAGTTTGGTAGAATAAGATCATTGGTCTTCCTAAGAATAGGTGAAAAAGTATCAACTATCTGTAAAATGGAATTGAAATAATTTATTTATAAAATAATACCATGGAATAAATATTCTTATGGAAGGATCATTCTGTGAATGATATAATTCACATCAATCAGATGAAAATTTATAAAAATGCATTTTCTATGAATACATACACTACTATACAGAGCTAATTATATAGCAGATCACTGACACCTTATTTTATCAAATGAATATTGATGAGCCAGCATTCATGAACTGGAAGTGATTAGCCATGATCTATTGATGACAGTTCTTGGTAGACTGTTGGTGATAAAGACAATGTCACTGATGGTTCTTACTTGATAGTGTCATTCTAACTCCGCAAAAAAAAAAGTCATACGAGGATTTTGTAGGAGATATTAACAAAGAAGTGAAGTGATCTTCCTTTGCCCCTATTTACTAACGAAAGGGCATGTAGCCTGACCTGAGTAGTACCGGTCCTGAATTCAAATATCCTATGGAGCGAATTTCAGATTGAGTTGTTTGCGGGGCTAAGTTCCCTATTTCAATGACCGTATATATCCGGTTGGATGTATAGGCCTGGTAAAAAATACCCTTCTCTAAAAAAAAAGTCACGTTACTAATTGTTGAAAAACATATAGGGTGTGTTTCGCCATGAGCACTCAATGGAAACAATGAATATATAAGACATCAATAATTATTGAACATTTTTTCCCTGAAATTGTAGGTTGCTTGCAATCAAGAGATTTAAAGTTTGACTATAAATATTATTTTTAATATTTCAAATATACCTTTGAAAATAGCATAACTAGATTTTTTCTTGAAAATGAATTTAGCAACTGTCCTACTATATCACTAATTTATAGTCTATGTAGTATGTTGGGTTCCTTGTCTAGTAAAAATGGCACTCTGTTTTAAACAGATAGTAGTTACAATGTTGCTGTGAATTTTGGCTAAATTAACAACGAAATGTAGCACAAGTCAATGCAGTAGGGTTTGTCTGAAATTCCCTTGCAGCCTGACTGCATATGAAAACACCTTACACTAATGTAATAGGATTAACCAGGAAGTCCCATTTTTTAGAGTGCATAGGATGTAATAAGTTAGCCTCGACCTATCTAAACTTTCAGTGTGATCCAAAATCAGACAACAAAAATTAACAAATTAAAATGGGCCTTGCCCATGGTCACCTCAATAAATGTTAACAGTCAAACTATTACAAGTGTTGGCGTCACTCTACAGTAAATAGTCTACACAAATAATAGTCCTTATTCCTTTTCATCAAGAACACACGATATTCAGTGATCAATATGACTATTTACAGATTTTAACTGGCAATATAGTTAAGTGCATCTTTCATACGAATGTCTCCTGAAGTATATTTTCCATATCAGATAGTAATTGAGCACAAAGCAGTTGAGTGACATGAGAATTAATTATACTCCCTTGGTTCCAGAATATAAGTATTTTTAGTATAGTGACAAGTCAAATATTTTTAACTTTGGCTATTAATAAAAAAATAAAGAATATCAATCATGTAAAATTGATAGTCATGTAACTTTGACTATGATAATATGCAACTCTTTTTATTTAAAACATTTTATTTCTATAGATATTGTTAGTCAAAATAGCATCTCGAAGAACGTGTCAGAGTCAAAAATACTTATATTTTGGGATGGAGGGAGCAGTGAAAACTAAGAAAGTATATATATAAGAGATGTCGTATTATAGATGTCATATCATCTTGTTCTGTGACCAGGACTTTTCTACTGTCTAAATGATCATTTATATGCTCACATCTCAGGAAGATATGTACTATCCACGTTCATCCAAACTGGATATGTTTTGGTCCTTTCTCCACAAGTTTATTGAACCAGTTTTGTTGCGCTGGCCTGGGAGAAAACTGAGGGAGAAAGCTCTGGCCACTTCCATGAGGAATGTTCACTATGAAGATGAGTGCACTCGATACATCTGTTTCGGTGGTGTACCCAAGGTAAACTGACTATGATTGTTTGTTATTTTTTACATAATAGAGGTGCTGTCTTCTTGCTTAGAACTTTCTTGATGCTAATTGACGCAGCTACTTTTTTAGTGACCTTGCCAAAAAAAAATACATGAGTGGGTAGTAACACTCCATTTATTTTAGGAACAAGAAGTCCATCTTTAGTCTTTTATAATATGACAGTGCATATACACATAGCGTCCCTATCCATTTTCATGGGGCATAAACAAGAAAGTACTCCATCCGTTCCAAATAACTATTTTATTTTGTCTTTTCTAAATTAATTAATAGTAATTTGGAAGGGAGGGAGTACTATGGTTGATGACTATATATATATGACTTATGTGGACTGCACGTAGCGCGGGTGGCAGGAGCCAGTGGCTCGCTCGGTGCTAACCAGCGTTCAAGTCTCAAGACTTGACACTCGTCCCTCGCCCGTGGGGAATTTTCCCCTCTTTCCCCGGGACTGTCTTTGGAAGGTCCCGGGTAGGTAATAAGATATACACACGCGTACACGTTCAGTGGGACTGCACGTTTTCAACGTGCACTGAGACCTAGTGCCTACAATCTCTTTCCTAGCGTGTGTTAGGGACGTGCACGCTTGTGTGTGCGTGTGTCGTGGTGTGAGTGTGGTGTGTGTAAAGTGTGTGTCCTAAGTTGTACCCTTCTTAAAAAAAGATATATATGGCTTATAGGAACAATCTAATCTCACGGAAGATTGTTTTGCGGTCTGAGTTGGAAAGTGTTCTACTATTAGCAACGACCACTAGAATATGTTCGGTCATCTGTAACGGGTCTAAAGCCTCATCTCTATCGGATAGCGCCTCCGTCACTAAGCAAAGGTCACTGATGTGAGAAAATATCTCAATTAGGCATCCGGCCATCACGGATGACACACATCTCAATCGGGCCAACACTATAGCCCATCACAGATGACTCTCATCTCTAACGGACCTAAACTATAGCCTGTCACGGATGACTCCTATCTCAATCGGGCCTAAACTATAGCCCGTCACGGATAACTCTCATATCAATTGGGTCTAAATTATAGCCCGTCACGGATGAGTATAATAAAAAATAAATAAATTATGTTTTTTTGGCTAGCCTCAGCACACATAACCGGGAAGAATTTCTCGGTCGGTCACCCATCTCAAAATTGCTCTAACATAAACACGCTTGACCTTAGAGTTCTTTAGGATCACCTTCCGGAGAAGAAGTTGTACGTTGATTCACACACACAACCATCAATATATTTAATACAATCACATTCACATAACATCCATTTTGATCACATATTTCACATCCATTCACATATTTCACCAGCAAAACCGAGTTAATTTGATCAAATATATATTTAGCAAGTATGAGGAGGAAAATCAGACTTCTAGGCAAAAATAAATTTCGAATTGAATTTTATAATACTAAATGAACTCATATGAAAAAATCGTCAAAAACAAAGTTGTAGAACTCATTGAGATCTACCAATTTTGTTTTGGTCATTTCTCCATCCGGGTTTGATTGAACTATATAAAATTTGAATTTTAAAATATAAGAAATTTAAATAATTTTTCGAGCAGTAAATGATTTCAAATGGAAAAATTGTCAACAACAAAGTTGTATAACTCATCAAGATCTATAACTTTTATTTTGGTTATTTTCTATATAACATTTTTTGAACAGTTTGAATTTGAATTTGAAAATATGATAACTTCAAATAATATTTTCAAATACCAAATGATTTCAAATAGTAAAGTCATCAACAACAAAGTTGTATAACTTATCAAGATTTACAACTTTTATTTTGGTCATTTCTCTATATAACATTTATTGAACAATTTGAATTTGAATTTGAAAATATGACAACTTCAAACAACAATTTCAAATACTAAATGATTTCAACTAAAAAAGTCATCAACAACAAAGTTGTATAACTCATCAATTTCAAGCCTGTCACGGATGACACATATCAGTGACGGACCGTAGTTTAGGCCAGATTGAGATAACATTGCATATCTCAATCGGACCCCAAGTTAGCGCCCGTCACGGATGACGGGCGCTAACTTGGGGTCCGATTGAGATATGCAATGTTATCTCAATCGGGACTAAACTACGGCCCGTCACTGATATGTATTATCCGTGACGGGCCTGAGTTATCTCAATCGGGCGCTTTTTTGGCCCGATTGAGATTCTTGTGACAGTCACTAATTCCAAGCATATTAGAGGCCGTCATAGATGGAAGATTCTGTACTAGTGGACATTACTATGTGGAAGACAAATTGTGATCATCAAAATGCTTGGTAGAATAGCTTAATTAGTGAGAAAATATTGTAACGGCATCTTGTTATTTATTTCAGCATATACATTAGGAAAAAGTAGTATCCATAAACCACCACTACTATTTGTAGGAGCGCCCCCATCTTTTTGCAAGGGCGGACAAAAAGATCTGTCACCCCTGTAAATATATTTACCAAGGGTGGACGTGGGAGGCAAGCCACCCCTAAAAAGCAACTCCATTTCCAAGGGCGGAACACGTACACATAGGGGCCGAGTCTAGTTCCAAATTTTTTCTTCAAACTTTCAACTTTTCTATCACCTTAAAACTTTTAACTTTTCCATCACATCGTTCCAATTTCGACAAAACTTCCAATTTTAACGTAAACTAAACACACCAGGAGATACAGCTTCCAATCCAAGTAATTAACAAGCAATGAAAGGTGAACCGCTTTAACTTCGATCCGGTGCTGGAATTCACACAGCACACGCTCCGAGAAACCGATCAATTAATTTTCTCTTGATGAATGGGTTCAAATTCTTATCCCAATTGGGGTGTGTTTAGAGCAACTACAATAGCAGACTATTAGCCAGCTGTAAACATATTTTAATGAGATAAGGGATGAGAGAGAAGAGCAGCGGGCTACAGATCTGTAGCCAGCTGCAGCGCGGGCTCCAAGACATAATGTGTGTATGACACGTGAGACCATATATTAATAGTATAGTAAGCAACTATTGTATAAATTGGTTATTAGATTAGCTATAGATGAATTGGAGCTAGTAGTGGGCTATACTATATTGAACTTGTTCTTAGTTCCAAAGTTTTTTTTCAAACTTCCAACTTTTCCCATCACATCAACCTGTCATACACACACAAACTTTCAATCACATCGTTCCAATTTTCAACCAAACTTCCAACTTCGGCGTGAACTAAACACAGCCTTGGTTAAAATTAATACCGCTCCGTTAAAAAACTATTCTAACCAGTTAATATTCAAGCTGGCTAGCATATAGGATATATGTGCCGGTAGGGAATAGCACCGGTTGTCGTTGGTACAACAACAACGATGTATGTTTAGTTCATTATTCGTACAACAACGGTGGTACGTTTAGTTCATTATTCGTATCGGTTGTCGTTAGCACCGGTGTGAATGTACTAAACACAACCGTGTACTTTGGACCAATACGTATGAGCCGATACGAATGACGGTCTCTGCACTAGTGATATTTTAACACCAAGATAAACAGATGCGTATGTACAGCGCATCTGTTCAAGCTCTCATTATCTCTTCACCCAAACCGAAGAACCCGTGCTTTGACCAACAAGGATAATGTTTTAATACATGCAGTGCAGTCAAGAAAAGACAGATGTGAGGTTCCAATACCCATCTTATAAAGGGGCAAAGTGCCTCTGAACGAACTATCCAAGATTGACCCTTTTGGACAATATGGTTGTTATCAGGGTCATTGTATGCTGTTGTTCATAACATCGCTCATTCCAAGGATTTTATAAATGAATGTCATGCCTATTATACAGTACCATATTTAGAATATATGGTTCTATAGTTCAGTGGCATTAGAGAGAAACCAGGAAGGCCATGGAAGTACTGACGTGGAGTAGTGGACATATACTGATATAGGCTTTAACACCATATGCTACAGCTAGCTTCATTACCTTGAGGTCGTGTCCTTCACACAACGGATAGTATGAACAAACATGTTGAATAATTTTGCTAACTTCAAATCAGAGAGATCCACTATCTGTCTATCCATCTCTATTCTAATCACAACCTCTCAAGAAATTCCAAGGTTAGTTTGAGAAAATAATTGACTGTTAATCCAATGTGGGGCCAAGTAATAATTAATGGTGAGTGTTGGAAATTTTTTGTAACAAGTTGACAAGCATGATCGTAGCACCTAAACGCCTTGCGATGATATGGTGTTGCCAACCACCCTAATCTAGCAATTGCTAAATCAAGATGGGTTTCGATAGATTAAACCGGCTAGAGGAACCGATTTAGAGATCAAAATCAGCCTCTAGGCCGATTTAGATCGATATGAGGATAACTACCCGTCTCGTGGGTAAAACGGAAGGTTTTTAGGACAAACCTACAAAGAGGTGCCGCCCTCTCGCAGCGGCGGCGGATGATTTACGGCGCAAATCGATAAAGATGTACTAAAACTAGGGTAAAGTAGAAAACATGGCTAAAGATAAAAAGAAAAAGCGATTCAAGTATATTGTGTATTCAGGGTATTACAATGAGCTGGCCTTGTCCCTTAAATAGGGATTGGTCTTGCCCTCTACAGGCCCTTCTCCACATTCAACTCGGGATAGAAACCAAAAGAAACCCAAAACATGCCTTTCCGGGCAAGGAAACCCGAGACCCGATGAAAACAGACTCGGACTCGGACCCTGACGGTCTGACCGACCACATACCTGTGGTTTAGACACGGCCCTACTAGCCGGTGAGACCGCCCACATACCTGTGGTCTGACCAGCCCTGTGAAGGAAACCCGGCAGTTTCTAAACTTTGCCAATTTTCTCTATTTCGTCCATAGGTGCTAAATTTGGGTGTAAACACATGCATCCCTGCCTTTTTTATGAACATCGTGAATCTAAAAGCATAGAACATGTTGTCTTAGGGCGATAATCCAATTACCAGCCACAGGACTTCCTAAGCATCTCGCCAAACGCTAGGGAAGTATTTCTTCAAGTATTTCCCATGGATTGTTTTCTTGAAGTGCATCCATCTCTTTCAAAGTCTTCAAACGCTTATCGATGACGTCTTCAAAATTGCCTCCCATCAATATCTTGTAATCTTCAACCGACAAGTCGTCTTGCTTGAAATACCGAAGATAGCCAAGATTTACCTCAATTGGCAAAACGGCTTCTTGTCCACAGACCAATTCAAAAGAAGTGACTTTGGTAACACCATGTTTAAATATCCTATGAGTCCATAATGCTTCCGAAAGCACCTCATGCCACTTCTTTTGGTGTTCTTCAATCTCCTTTTCGACTAATTTCAACAATGTTTTATTACTCGACTCGGCTTGTCCATTAGCCTGAGCGTAGTAAGAAGAAGAACTCAACAACTTAATATCATAAGATTCGGCAAAACTCTTCACCTCCTTGGACATAAAAGAAGCTCTTTGATCAAAGTTTAAGGAATATCAAATCTATGAACGATATGCTTCAAAACAAAGTCAATTACCTCCGTGTAAGTAATATTCTTGAGCGGCACGGCTTCGGCCCACTTGATGAAGTAATCCGTTGCGATTAGCACGAACCGCTGCCCCTTTGATGATGAAGGATAAATTTGACCAATGAAATCCAAAGCCCAACCTTGGAACGACCATGGTTTATTGATAGGATTCAACACAGTGGTAGGCACTAATTGAACATTGCCGATCCGTTGACAAACTTCACATCCTCTATATTACTTGAAACAATCATCAATCACTTTCAGCCAATAGAATCCCACTCTCCTAAGCAACCAAATCCATCTTACGGGCCAATTGATGAGTTCCACAAATCCCTTCATGTACTTCTCCCATAGCAACCTTAGATTGATCATTATCTAATCACTTCAAAAGTACTCCATCTATTTTTCGACGATATAATTCTCTATCAAGCAAAGTGTATTTGAACGCTTGTCACCGAATTTTCCGATCAATCCTGAGACTAGGATCTTTCAAATATTCTATTCAAAGGGATTCTCCAGTTTTCTTCTGACTCTTCGGCACAAATATCCGAATTCACAATTAATTCAGCCTTTGAATCAATTATAACGTGCCCCTTAGCTTTTTGCCCGGGATCAGTTAGACTGGCCACGCAATGCCGGTCGGACCGCCCTATCTGCCCGGTCAGACCAGCCATGCAATGCCGGTCAGACCGCCCCTGGTCTATGATTTTGTCAATTTCTCCCAAAGATTTAAAAAATCAAGCACCGGCTTTTCTAGTTTCAAAAAGTAATCCTTTCTTCATATTATAGCCAGATGTTTGGTGTATCAAATTACTAGACCAAAATTTCTTCTTTCTAGACATATGAAAAATTATAACATCCAACTAATATATCTAGATGAATACTAATTCAAGTGGCTTTTGAAACAATAATCATCAAGGCATCAAAAATGCTTAGCCGCTTGAAGTATGATCAATAATGAATCACCAAAGTCATATGTGTCACATGCATAGATTCCAATAAACTACAAATGTAAGTAATCGACTTAAGCATGTATGCAAAATATTAACAATGCCAATGTTCCTAAAAAAAACCACTCTAGAGCAAATCATCACATTGACCATTGACATTAGCCGAATTACTAAGCAAAATTTTCATGGTGCAATAAATATGAAATCTATATCTTATATGGTGATCCATAAAAACATACATGATTTGGCTTTTAATAAATATCAAAGAACCATGAGCCAAATCATACTTCAAACAAATTATATGCCAATTTACCAATTCCACTACTTAGAACTGGCATTTGCAACATGTATGTATAATATCAATTTGATAAGCAAAAACACATGTGCTAGATAGCAAGCAATGTTCTAACATGGCATAGGCATATAATATAATGGTAAACATAATAAACACATACCTTGTCTTAGCATCCAACAAACGGCGGCTCAAAGATGTGATGTTGTACCCATCGTTGTTCATCTCTTTTGATTTCTTCATGAGCATATTAATGTCTTGCCCCCCGAGCAAAATCGGCTTTCTTGATTGCACGATTTCAAAGGCAAGATGAATACCGCACTAATACCCATAGCATCATATGAATGAGACTTATCTCTAATGACCGATGATTCTTCTCTCATCAAATTGGATTTATCACTACTTTGGGAAATCACCAATCTCTTAACTTTTATCTCTTTAGGTCTCCACGCTCGCTTAGGTGTCGTTCGAGGCTCAAAATTGTTACATATTTTGTTCTCCACATCTTCGGCTTCTTTTTCTTTTTGACCTATGGCTCGAAGATGTTGTAGCCTCCTCTTCTGAGAGCGAGATAAGCCAGAAGGTATCCACTTCGGCTGTGGTTGTATTCCAAGAGCTAAATGATGATTCTTGATTTTTTTTCAGTTGAAGTGGAAGTTCTTGTGTTGTTCTTAACTTTCCCACTCTTCTCCAATGCCCCCCGGTCAGACCAGCCTCTGGGCCCGGTTAGACCGGTTGCAAGCCGTCGGTCAGACCAGCCAGCTGTCTCGATCAGACCACCACTTTTGGCAGTCACGGCGTCGGCTTCAGTCTTCTTCGCTTGTATAGTTTTCACCGCATCTCTAGTAGGTACTTGAACGTCTTGAGATTCCTCCTTGATAGTGACGACCTCCGGAGCTTTGGCTTCTTTTCTCACCCACACCTTCTTCACCTGTTTCACCTTTGATCCACCGGACCGACTCTTTTGTGGGAAACGGTCTTGACTAGAGTTAAATGAATGACTTGGTACTGACCTAGATGATTGCTTCCATTCTTGATGAAACGGCATATATGGTTGAGGCATCCATGGCATATAATACATAAAAGGATAACCATATAGTGACATTGGATATGGATACCATGGCATCACAATCGGAGGTTTGTATGGAGTTGGTATAGTTGATGGCTCCGATTGCTTTGGTGTTTGACCAAATCTCTTCCTACGATATGATCTTGGTCTTTTCAAATCACTAGTCTGATTATCGAATTGTTGACCAGCTAATCCTTTCTTGTACTTAGCCATAAGCATCTCAAAAGTGAGGTTCAGCTTTTTGGTCTTTTGGAAACTAGATGACTCATCCTTTACAACTTTATGATCGTCGGCTTTTGTATTATTGATCCTAGTCTTAGGCCGAAGATCCCCAATAATAACACATTTCCCTTTTGTGGATTCGGCTTGACTAGGCCGAATCACTACTTTCTCGTTATCTAAATCAATAGGACTAATAGGGAGAGGATTACTAACAATTCTGGTCTTAGCAAAAGGTATAACCGAAATAGTATCACAAGTGACCGATGAATTATCAATCGGATTTTGCTCCATCAAGCTTGCATCTTTAAAATAATCATGAAACTCATGCTCCATTTGCGACCATGTAGAAATTGAATTGGGAGCAAGTAAACTATACCATATAGATGCAAAGTTTGACAAAGAAAGAGAAAACAATTTTAACTTAAGCAAATCATTACTACCGGTCTTACCAGATTGTTCAATAAATTGGCAGATATGCTCCATTGTTGTTCTAGCATCCTCACCTGTGAATTTCGTGAAGTTGGGCACCTCAAATCCTTGCGGGTATGGGACCAAATCTATGCGTTCAGGATACGGCCTTTGATATGTATGCATAGCTACTTTGGATTCTATTTCACTACTATACCGCAAGACATTGTCATCACCTTTTCCAACATCCACATGATTGATTTGTGACTCGATCTTAGGTGACAATACTATTTCACTTTCGCTTGTGATACAATCCGAACCATCATTTAGTTCGGCTATATTTTCAATGGCACTATTGTCTAAGCTAGCAACACAATCCGAACCAACACTTAGTTCGGCTATACTCATTATGGCATCATTGACCAAATTATTAACACAATCCGAACTATCGCTTGGTTCGGCTATACATGATATTGCACTATCATCTAAACTAGCATTTAAGCTATTGTTATCCACTCGGCTTTCCTGAGCCAGAGCTTCATGCAACACATGATCAACATCAAGAAATATCTGGCCATTCAATCTCTCTTTAATATAATCAAGCAATCCATCATATGCAATGTCGGCCAAATCTTTGTCAGTTATTTTCAAACTAAAACATCGGCTTTTAATATCTCTAAACCTTTCAATATAATCAGCAACAGATTCATTGTGTTTGTGCCTAACCGATGTTAAATCAAACAACCTAAGCCCAGTTTTACCAATGCAAAAATAATTATGAAATTTTTGTTCTAATTGAGCCCAAGTATGAATAGAATTTGCCGGTAAAGAAGTAAACCATGTAAAAGTAGTAATGGACAAAGATAAAGAAAATAAGCACAATTTATAAGTATCAGAACTACTAGCCTCACCACGTTGCGTTAAAAACTGACCTACATACTCCCATGTGGTCCTACTATCCTCACCACTAAAGTTGGTAAATTCAGGAACTCTATAACCACGAGGGTATGGGATATTGTCATAATAATCAGGATACGACTTTTGGTACTCCCTAGCACGATCCATCGCTTCAATCCCAAATTTATCCCTAATAATGATACTAGTTAACTCTTCCATATTCTCAGGCCTATGCTGATTTGGTGGTGGGTTTGGTGACCTAAAAGGTTGTGGTTGTGGCGCAATATAATTATATTAGCCATACCTAGTATCGGGAGGATATCCCCTAGTAGGATCATTGTAAACATTAGGGATATGTGGGGGAACATAGGGATTAACAGTAGATACAGGAGAATCATGTACCGGAATATGGTATAAAAGCACATTATTTGTCATTGGATCAATCCCCTATACCAGGATAATTACGCCGATCTGACCGGTCTAGGGCCCGTTCTGGCTGGCATCCAGAGGTGCGGTCAGACCGGTTTAGGGTCCGGTCTGACCGCTGGGAGGAAACCCGGTCTGCCGGTCTGACCAGCGGCGAGCGCGCGGTCTAACCGGCCGTCTAGCCCGGTCGGACCGGCTGAATGCGCAGCTCCTCCCTCGCTGGTTGTTTGCATATTTGCCCCATCGGTTTTGGGGTAAATTTGATCTACATGGGCTTAACTAGTACTGGTAGAGGCTTTATTTTAGGTTGGAAATCGGCTATAAAAGAAACGAATTTATTTCTCAAAAAATCAGCAAAACGAGATTCAATAGATGCATCTAATTTACTATTTAGAGCAGCAATGGATGAATCTATTGTAGTTGCTATGTGTTGTTGGATAGGAATTGATACCTCTTCAGTACTCACCATATCAAAACTAGGTTTGATCAACGGTTCAGGCTTGAGAACCACACCTTGGTGGGTCCTAAAGCACGATCTCATTAGCGCCTCCTGCGTGATCGCTTTGATGCACTCCTCCGTAATCTTGCGTGCTTCCACATCAAGATCCTCCAATGAGATCTTGTTGATCTCGTTCCCGCTCGTCATGATTGATGAAGAAACTCCTTAATTAATTTCAGCCATACAGCTCATAACCAAAATATTTTGACCGAATAAATTAATATACGGTCTCTAAATTTCCTTGATATGCTACTGTTCTTAGCCAATTTTGTCCAAAACTAGCTTTTGTTGATTTCCTGGACGTAACAGTGAATTCGGTACTGTAGCAAAATATACAAAAATTAACCGATCTGAAATAAGATCGGCTGCTCTGTTTCCTATTTTCTTTTTGGTAACAGTGTGCTACAATAAAAAGGAAACAATATTCTTGCTGCTTTTTGTTTCTCAGCAACCGTGTATAACACGTACTAGCACGATTAATCAGACTGATCGGCTGCTGTGCCGCTGTTAACTGGTTCCTTGCGTGTTGATGCTCCTGCTTCCTGCCGACTAGATCGGCGACTGCCCTGGTCAAACCGGACTGAATACGTCGGTTAGACCGGTGCAATATGACCGGTTAGACTGGCTCGGCTATGTCGGTTAGACAGGCACAGTGAGCGGTCAATTAATTGACAGATAGATTTCGGCCGTTGGGCCGAAACTCTTGATTGGATGAAACGATAGACAATTAGATTAAACGAAATTCAGCCGTGATATGGCTGATTAGATCGTTCCCCAGCGAAGTCGCCAAAAAATCGTGTTGGCAACTTTTTTGATAAGTCGACAAGTACGATCGCAGCACCTAAGCGCCTTGCGGCGATATGGAGTCGCCAACCACCCTAATCTAGCAATTGCTAAATCAAGATGGGTTTTGATAGATTAAACCGGCTAACGGAACCGATTTAGATATCAAAATCAGCCTCTAGGCCGATTTAGATCGATATGAGGATAACTACCCGTCTCGTGGGTAAAACGGAAGGTTTTCAGGATAAACCTACAAAGAGGTGTTGCACTCTCACATCGGCGGTGGACGATTTACGGCGCAAATCGATAAAGATGGACTAAAACTAGGGTAAAGTAGAAAACATGGCTAAAGATAAAAGAAAAAGCGATTCAAGTATATTGTCTATTCGGAGTATTACAATGAATTAGCCTTGTCCCTTAAATAGTGTTAACAGTGAAATTTGGTAAGCCCGAAGTCATCATCAGCTAAGAATAAGTATCGGCTCTAGAGTACTGGAATCAGCCGATGGGAGTCATCAAATCACCAGCAACCGTATTTCCCGTGGAGTCGGATCAACTAAAGGGAATTTATCCATAAGAGTCCGAATTCAAGAAGGATGCGGCATAGCAAGTTATCTATTAATTAGGCATAGTTTAGTTTCCTTTTATCTTTAGGAAAGTGTGTTTAGTGTCCGATAAGGACTTTATGTTTTTCTTTTATCTTTAGGAAAGTTTTTTTCTTGTCCGACAAGGACTTGTACCAACCCATGGGTATAAATATGTACACATGGGGTCTATGTGATCAATCAATCGATCAAAACAACTACTCTCGATGCATCGCCACCCTCTTTACTGAGGTTTTTACTTATCTTCCGGCGAAATTTGGGCACCTGACGCGGGGCTACATCGGTTCAGTTCGATCTCCGGCGAAGGGGTAAGTCCTACGTTCCGTTGGGCCCTGGTGAATCTGTCATCTACGTTGGCGTCGTTCAAGGCTGCATCAGTACATTGGACCTCTTGGATTGCTCCGGTTTGGATGATATGTTTGCCTACTTATTTATCATATGTCTCTGTTAATCTAGTGTTACCATATCAATTTAGCTCTATCGATTGCTTTTCGCTTTAGGGTTTCTACCGGTATCGGCTAAATCGTGTTGCTAGATTAGATTAGCTTAGGCATCTACCACCCTGAAAATTAGTCAAGGGCTTGATTGTCTAGATATTGTTTTTCTTTTTATACTTAGTGCTGCATCAGTTAAGTTTGATCTACTAAGTCGTGCTTAGAACCATAATCCCTAGCCTACTTGTTGACTGCCAATAAGGGTTTCATCGGGGTTTCAGCCGATGAATTATCTGGACGTTGCATCGGCTTATAAGGATTGTATATATAAGTTGGATTTAGCTGATCGCAACAAAGGTTTCACTGTTTAATATAATCTTGTGGATTTTATGGCATTGGATCTCCAGCCGATGTATTATTTAACCTTCGGATCAGTGCTTATTCTACCATGTTATTATTAGCCGATTGGTTTCTATTGGATTATATTATTGTTATTTTATTACATCATCATCAGCCGAATACCTTTATATCATCATCTACATTGGACATATAGTCGGTTGCTTAAGCCCTATCGCTATCGGCTGGTATCGGCATCGGCTATTATCGGCTATCGGCTGGAACTACTCCATCGGCTTGTCAGCCGATCGGCTGTTTGATCTACTGTTTACATATCTTGTCAGTTACAGGATCAAACTGACTAGCACGCCCGCTTCTCATCTTTTGAACCTGCACTGGAGCTAAGCAGATCTCCCAGGCCGGTGTGTTCGATTTTTTCGTCAACAAATAGGGATTGGTCTTGCCCTCTACAGGCCCTTCTCCACATCCAACTCGGGATAGAAATCAAAATAAACCCAAAACATGCCTTCCCGAGCAAAGAAACCCGAAATCCGAAGAAAACAGACTCAGACACGGACCCTGATGGTCTGACCGGACATATACCTGCGGTCAAACCTGCCCTACTAGTTGGTCAGACCGCCTACTTACCTGTGGTCTGACCGGCCCTGTGAAGGAAACCCGACACTTTCTAAACTTTGATAATTTTCCCTTATTTCGCCCATAGGTGCTAAATTTGGGTGTAAACAGTTAGGAATAAAGATTTGAAGTTAGCATCTCTATTCTAATCACTACCCACGAGTCCATATCCCTCACGTTTTATTCAATGATATTTTTTCCTGAGATCTATCTAAAATGTACTCTAAGAAATCAGAGTCATCCCTCCAAGAAATCCGAAGCCCTCAACTGTAATATCCCCTGCCCTATGTATCACTGTAGTAGTAGTTGATGGCCTATGTGGCCCAACTGTAGTAGTGATATGGTGGGGTTGGTACAATGTTCTATGTTTAGGGGGTGAGGGGCCAGCAAATACTCGTCATTGCTCGAAATGTAAAACTTTGGTGTTAACCGTTTTACATGAACTGATCCTTTACGATTTATTACTTTGTGTACTTCATAGTTATTGAACTTCTGTCAGAAATTAGTTTATGCCCTAGTGTGGTTACATTTGTTTCCCATCAGCTTGTCACTAATAGCTGAAAAATAAAATAACTAAGTAAATTATACACAGGCATTAAATATCCTTGCTTGCTGGATTGAAGATCCAAGCTCAGAGGCATTCAAATGCCATATTGCACGCGTATATGATTATTTATGGATCGCTGAAGACGGCATGAAGATGCAGGTAACTTTTGGTCGTTCTTTGATTGTTTTTAAAAGCAAGTATAATAATGAGTTTTAAGCCTACTATAAACTTAGATGGAGAAGAGAGATAGTAAAAAACAAGGATGTTGGCTCTCATGCAAGAGCTAGCTTATCACAAGCTCCAAGATAAATACATTAAATGTATAAGTGAGAGATAGAGAGAGGAGAAAAAAATTATAGCTAACCTTATAGCTAATCTATTATATATGTTGGTTTTAAGATAGGCTAACAGTAGGAAGTGAGCTCTACTATTATCTTTGCTCTAAGAGCACCCGCAATGGTAAAGTAAGGTGCTATCTATAAAACATGTACATCTCAACAATAGACTAGATTAATAGTAAACCACTTTAATGGTATGTCTACATGGGTATCTATAGCTCTCTAATCCATTACCTCGTTTTTCTCTATAGACTATCTCTAAGTTAGTAGATAGTTTTGTTCTCTCTCTTCATTTAATCTCTTTCAAGTAAGAAAATATGCTGACATGAATCTCTTTGTAGAGAGACTATAGATAACCATTGTGGGTGCCCTAAGGCTCACTTCCTGCTATTTGCTTCACAACATTCCATACAATGGCTACTGCATTAACAAACTAATTAATCAACATTTACACTTCAACGGTGTTTACTAATTGTTTGTTCATGCTCAATAAAGCCATTTTTAGTATACCAAATACTGAATATATCATAACTGTTGAGATTGATGTAGTTTAATAGATGAAAAGTCCTTCCTACCCTCTCAATAAATGTCCTTTGTTGGGACAGAACTCAACAAGTGTGTGTATTGCCTCTATATTCAATGTGCCTGAATGTGAGCAGTGTTTACATATATATATACAAGGGTATACAAAAGGAAATGTCTTCAATGCCCCTAGCCCTATGATGAATCTCGAGTGGCTGGCCAGTAGGCCAGCCTTTAATCTATTAGTAATATCATAGGTGGCAGGAGGGAGGTGTCCATTAAGGAGGCAGTACCGATTCCCGAGGTAGCTCGCTATTGCTCGCCTAAAAGCATGCTCCGGGTAATAACGTGCACCGTCTGGACGTCATCAACAGTGTCAGGGTTAGTTAGAGCATGTAATGCGCATTTACTCCAACCCACTAGCGCCTGGTCCTTGAATTTGGGCCGTTAGGGCGTATTGTGCCTTGGTTCCTTCCGAGCCGCACTATTAGCTCTGGAAACCTCCGAAGCTCCGAAGTCCCTGGCCGCCTCCGGAGCCCCTTGAGCGTGCTCCGAAGGCTCGCCAGGCTCCGGAGCTCGAGATGCCCTCCGTGGCTCCAGGAGCCTCGGATGCTCCGGCTTCCTTGATCACTCTCGGAATCCCTTGGGCGACCTCCGAAGCCTTGCCAGGCTCTGGAGCCCTTAGTGGCCACCGGAGCCATTACTATTCTCCGAGACCCTTAGTAGTTTCCGGAGCGGCGGCTTCAGCCAGGGGACCCAAAGTGGCATTCACCCTCGGTTATCTCCCTGGGGAGGATGGCTCCTCGAAGCCCTGCAGGCCTTCCGGAGGCTGACCATTTAATCCGGAGCCATTCCCCCAACATCCTTTAATATACTACTATTCAGGCAAGGTGAAGGTAAATAGAAAAATTACATTCAAGGACTCCACTGCTACCTCGGTGGGTAGTCAGTATTACGAGTTTTAATTTGGGCTACGCAGCCATTTGCAGTTGCTCAGAAGTCTCCATTAGCATTCAAATTTAAAAACTACTATTCATAACATAAATGTGTGGTGGAGGCGTGGAGCAGTAGCGCCCCTGATTTCACTGCAGGGTTACGACTTCTCAGGCCCTAGTGGGGTTACAACGTTAACTATTTAGTGCAGATTTACGATGGCAGCCAGGTGTGGGACGCAGGTTTGACAGTTGAGGCCCTTGTGGCTACTGACCTTGTCAAAGAGCTTGGACCAACTCTTAAACGAGCGCATTCCTTCCTTAAGAATTCGCAGGTATATATAATCATGCCACTAGACCTCAGTAATTTGTCCATAAAATGTCAATTTCAATCAGCATTACTTACTGGTTATGTATAATAAGGAAGCTATTTTCTATATGAAAGTTGCTTGACAATTGCCCCCGAGATTTCAACCGCTGGTATCGCCATATATCCAAAGGTGGATGGACATTTACAACAGCTGATGATGGCTGGCAAGTTTCAGATTGCACGGCGACAGCACTGAAGGTAAACGATTAAATTTTCCTTATTACCAATATAGATGTTTTTTCATCTAATTTAATTTCTTTCCCTTTGTCTACCGAAAACGTTATGTGCTCATGCATATACAAAAAATAAAGTAGTAATTCTTTCAGAAGCATAACAGTTTTCCTGGACACCACTACTACAAAAACTCCTTTTACAGTTGCTGCAGAACTATATATTACCGCAGTAGGATAAAGAACTTGCTGTCAAATAAATTAGTATAATGTTTGAATATATATATATATATATATATATATATATATATATATATATATATATATATATATAGGGGCATGCATGAATGAAAGTTATCTTTTTCATTGTCCAACCAAATCAAGTTGAACTAAGGTACTATGGTTGTGTTTAGTTCCTGAAATTGAGGAGAAGTTTAGAGAAAATTGGTAGTTTGGAAAAAAAAAGTTGGAAGTTTTGTGTAGGAAAGTTTTGAATGTGATGTGATGTGATGGAAAGTTGGGAGTTGGGGGAAGTTTGGATGTAATGTGGTGTGAACTATAGATTATTTTCTGGAATACATAGAATAGCTGCAAATCGTATCATTATGGAAGGATAGAAAAAGAACCTCCAGAACATGCCCAAATCAAAAGATGCATAATCACAACCCACCAAAGTCAAATTAGACGGGACCCTTAGTGGACGAACAGTCACCCCAGCGAACGGTGGGTCCCACCTGCCCTTACTCATTCCTTATCTTCTTTTTTTTTCTTCCTTTCCACCATCTTCTTCCCCCGACCACACGTCTGCACCAGCAGCAGCATGTACCGCCCGCGGCCAGTGGCGAAATCGCCACCGCGCCCAGGGGTGGATCTACAGTATTATGACCGGTGTCAGGCGACACTGACGACTTTCGGCAAAATCTATAGCAAATTTGCTTATCCATATGTTATAACACCATAATTTAAATATAATTAGGATTCTATGACACCGATAGACACGTTATGACACCAATGAATCGATTTTCTGGATCCGCCACTGACCGCGCCTCCCCCCGCCTCCCACCCCTGCGGCGTCACAGCATCCTCCCGTGCTATTGCTGACCCCTGCCACTGGGGTCCTCCCAAATCCGGTCGGCAGCGCCACCGCCGGCCGCAACCCGCCAGGCCACCACCACGGCCGGCGACCATCCCTCTAATCCTGCCTGCCATGGAACATTCGAAACCCCAATCCCTAACTCAAATCCCTCCCCCACACCCCCGCCCCCGCTGCTGGCCTCCGCCACCACCCGCTTCTCCCACCTCTCGCCATGGCCGCTTTTCACCACCCTTTTGTTTCTCTTGACGAAGAGTTGAAGACAACGGGTGCGGATGGATCAGAGCAGAATCAATCAGCACCTTACGCGTGTCCTTTCATTACTTACGGTAGCAACACACGTTCATCAAATAATATAAGGATTTCGCAAATCAGAACAGAAACACCACTGTCAATGAAAGGACCACCATAGCACATGACAACACATGGAGGGGTTCCTGGATCAGTATATATATATTAAGACCAGACTCTTTAGATACTAAATAATTGATTGTAAGAAACTGGTTGTAACTTTTAAGGGGTGGACTTTCTAGCCATAGAAAATGTGAATATGAATATTAGAGACTAGCTGCTATCTAGCTAGTTAACCTCAGATCATGGTTGTCTCCTTCAAATAATTAATGAGTTGTCCAGGACATTAAAATGGCCAAATTGGATTTGAGTAAGGGTTGAAGAAAGTTTTAATTATGGAATAGGTTCAAGTTCAAACCAGCCAAGCAAGGGTGTGTTTAGTTCCACGTCAAAATTGGAAGTTTGATTGAAATTGTAACGATGTCACGGAAAAGTTGAAAGTTTGTGTGTGTAGAAAAGTTCGATGTGATGTTTTTGGGTTCAAAGTTTGCATCTAAACACGGTGTAAAATATAACAAAATTCAAGAAAGTCCCATCAGCATCATTAATTCTTGGGTGCAAGTTCATTATTAGTGATGTTAAATTGGAGTAAATAACTAGCCCAGTGCAATAGTAATTTGTTTATGCTTATTGTTGGTTCCAAATATTAAACGTTTAGCTAATTTTCCCAACTTGAAACACATGTTGGAATTACAACAATAGGGTGTGCGAGTGCCTGCAGAAATACTGAGGGGGAGTGGGAGCAAATGGTCATGGAACATATAGGGCCTCCACTTTTTGCCCTCCACATTTTTATATTATCTTTGTGTCATCAAGTAACACACCAGATACACATTTAGTACAGTCAGTTAAAAAACTTGACTCCCTTGAAGTAATATTACAGTTGGCCATGCACTGTACAACATGTTTATCAATATCAGTTCGTAGATCCTCACATGGTTCAAGAACTCAAGATAATGAACCAACTGTACTGTCAACATCTTTTTTAACCAACTGTTGCATGTTGTTTTTGTTTCTTAATAAATTTCTTTGGTTTTTAAGAGTATCTATGCTGTTACAATTTACGTACAGGCATGTCTATTGTTATCAAGGATATCTCCTGAAATCGTTGGTGAACCACTGGAAATTGATGCACAATACGATGCTGTTAATTGTCTGATGTCTTTGATGGTAAACATTTTTCAATCTTCCGTCTACTATTCTACACGAGTTGTTGTAGTCAATGATCAGAATTTTGTACAATATTCAACTTTGAAGAGCCTTGTGTCTGATATGTTTGTGTTAATTACCATTTACAGAATGATAATGGTGGCTTTTCAGCATTTGAACTCGTAAGGTCTAATACATGGCTGGAGGTGAGGGGTTGATTTCTTTCAGGATGCTCCTTTGTCCTTTCCCATGTTATATATACACGTAAATCCCAATGTACCAAGTTATTTTTTCTGTTGCTAGCAAAAGGGGGAAGATAGCGCGCCTAAATAAGTGGACTTTGCTAATGAATAATAATGATACCAATGCTATATGATAGCGGTACTAATCTGTCCGGGAAAAAAAATACAATTGCACTCTTAACAGGACAAGAGAGAAGATCTCTAACCGTGGTAAATTTATAGAAATAAAGTGTTGCAGTTAAAAAAAAAGGTGGATGGAGAAAATCAAGTACAACGGATCAGAACTTCAAATTCACCCCTGTTTTGTACAATCTCAAGTAAATGGTGTCATAGAATGCAAACTTAAACAGGATAACTGTTAACATAGTTAAATGCACATATGCATATATGTAAATTAAATGCATATCTGTTTTTCTCCCTAATTATATGGTCGATGAAAAAGCACAGCTACATTCATCACTGTGACTAAATTTGGCTAATACTGACATGTTTTGTTGGAGTTCAGCATATTAATCCTACAGAGGCATTTGGGCGTGTAATGATTGAATATCCGTAAGATGAGATAACCCATTGAATTTCATTTCTTATATACTTCCCTTTTTTATCGTATATAAGACAATCCCAAACAATATGCATCTGAATTGACAGGTATGTCGAATGTACATCATCATCAATTCAGTGTCTAGCATTATTCAAAAAACTTCACCCAGGGCACCGCAAGGAAGAGGTGGAAAATTGTATCAGCAAAGGTGCTAATTTCATTGAGAGTTCTCAGAGAAGCGATGGTTCATGGTATGTATTAGGACAGGATGCATACATAACTACAAATATGTGCGACCGATGATTTTATAAAAATCCCTACTCAATTCTGATTAAGCTGTGTTCTTACAGGTATGGTTCTTGGGGGATTTGTTTCACCTATGCCACATGGTTTGCAGTGACAGGATTAGTTTCTGCAGGCAGGACACTTGGGAATAGCGCTACAGTTAGAAAGGCATGTGACTTTCTCTTGTCAAAACAGCTTCCTTCGGGTGGCTGGGGCGAGAGCTATTTGTCATGTCATGACGAGGTAACTTTCGCATCAGCCTTATCAGTTTGGACAATTTCGTTTATACCCCTATTTTGATGTTTAATATTGATTTTATCCTTACTTTTTAGGGTTTTCGTTTTTGTTCCCACTTTTTTTGAACCGAACAATCTTTTTGCTCTTGTTTTAGATAGAGAAGTTAATGGTGTTAAATACTTGGCAAAAGGATATTTATACCCTTTCCTATCTCTATTTACTAATTGTGTTTTGCCTCCATTCTATGCATGACTTTGGAAATTTATTTAAGTGAATATGTTTTAAATTAAATGACCCACATTGAGTAACATAACAATTTGGACAGATATCTGAATTTGATGAAATTTTGATAAAATTTCAGCAACATTTTAACAGAAATTGAACAGACTTTTGACAAAATCTGAACAACATTTTACACAGTCGTATTAAGTCATTTAACAGCCTCACAAGTACTATCACAAATTTCAACTCAATGTCATTGACTTGTCCTACAAATCACATCACAGCAACAAAAATACACATGTACTCCCTCCGTCTCATAATAGGTGACGTTTTTAACTTTTTATTTACAACGTTCGACCATTCGTTTTATTTGAAAAATTAGTGCAAATATAAAAAAGATAAATCATATGTAAAGTACTTTTGATAATAAAGCAATTGACAAACAAAATAAATAATAATTCTAAAATTTTTGAATAAGACGAATGATCAAATATTGATAAATAAAAACTAACTAAAAAGATAAAAAGATAAGTAATATAAGTAATATGGGACGGAGGTAGTTAGCTAATTGTTGCTTGGATGGACGGCGCCGTGCGTTTGAACGAACCCGCCCGCCGGTGTCGCGTTGCTGCTGATCCTCAGTTAATGGCGTGGAGCAGCGGCCCCGTGCTGTTGTCGAGGAGGCAGGTGGACGTACGGGTACGCCGCCTCCAACGCCATATGCCCCGCGACTAATCATTAGATAAATTTTTTAAGTCTAATTAATCTATAATTAGATAATGTTTACTGTAGCATCACATATACTAATCATAAATTAATTAGGCTCAATAGATACGTCTCGCGAATTAGTCCAAAATTATGGATGAGTTTTATTAATAGTCCACATTTAATATTTATAATTAATGTTCAAACATCCAATATGATATGGATTTAAAAGTTTTAGTCTCATCTTAAACATGGTCGTAGTCCAACGACATCGACGCCCACCAGTTGGTGCAGTCGACGATCAAGCTGCTGCGACGACTGGTTGTTCGTCCAGATGGACGTACGTGATGCCCTCCACCGCCGCCGCCTGCCCGATGCCCAATCGCAGCCGCCTGCGCCGCTCGGATTGATTTCAGGACTGACCCCGTGTGTGAGAGGAGAGAAGAAGAGACTCTAGGTAGGGTAGATATTTCCCATGGGTACAAACCTAAATCACAAATTCGAAAAATGTTTATTTACTGCTATAAATCTGGTCCCACTAACTTCTGTCTAAATCACGGGTGGTAAACGTCTCTTTCGGTTAAAAAAAGTAGGGGCAAAAACGAAAACCTAAAAAATAGTGTTAAAATCAAATTGAACATTAGAGTAGGTGAAGAAACAAAATTATCCCTATCAGTTTTGTTTGAAGCTGGTATTTAGGGTGGCTATTGTTGCATGCTGCTATGTCAGGATTTAGTGTTTCTACGTATTTCCTACAAGGAGTCAACACGACGGATGCTATTGGATTATTTATTTTCGCAAGAAATTTTGAAAAAAAAAACAGCTTGAAGATTATGGATTTTGGAATCCGAGATTCAGCAACATGGTTCTAAAAGCTAAAATAAATAGGCCCTAAATCAAGCCTTCAACCACGTAGAGCTGACCAACCATCTTCTGATTTTCATTCAATCAGGTTTACACAAATCTTAAAGGCAACCGACCTCACGGTACGCACACTGCGTGGGCCATGATTGCACTAATTGATGCAGGGCAGGTATGTTTTTTTTTTTTATGTATAACTTTTGGCCTGTGGATTTTGGGACAATAATTCAAGGTGCTGTTATAGGCTGAAAGAGATCCAGTGCCTCTGCATCGAGCAGCCAAGGCTTTGCTCAACTTGCAATTAGAGGATGGAGAATTTCCACAGCAAGTAAGTAACAGCTGATCGACTGCTAATTACAACAGCAGTGTTAATTTAATTATAAACTATAATGGTAAATAAGGTTCATGCACTACTACAGAAAGCTTTTGATCGCTGATTCGTAACCACCACCACCACCCCCCCCCCCCCCCCCCCCCCCAAAACTGCACCACTGGTTTTGGCAACCACTAGATGAATAGTGACAGTGATAGCTGCTCGAACCCACAACGACGATAGCCCTTAAGAATGAAAAAGAACAGTGTAAAAAATACTTCTCCCTTCATATTTTAATGTATGACGTCGTTGACTTTTCGTCCAACGTTTGACTATTCGTCTTATTTAAAATATTTATGAAATTATTATTTATTTTATTGTGACCTGATTCATCATCAAATATTCTTTAAGAATGACATAAATAATTTCATATTTCTATAAAATTTTTGAATAAAACGGATGGTCATACGTTGATGAAAAAGTCAACGGCGTCATATATTAAAATACGGAGGGAGTACATAATTAATGGTGGTATACACTTTAATTTCTCCCAAGAGACTACCTAATGTAGCACTGGATCAATCTTCCGGTAGGTATGACAGATTCGATTTTGGTGGATAACTTGGCGTAATGATATCCAGGCTTTTAACTCGAACCGTTGAAGAACCCAACTCCATTGATCTTGCCAGGAATTAATGCTTTCCATTGCAAGCGAATCAAAGGACACAAACAAGAAAGTGAAAGAACGTGATCTGAAATTGCAGATGCATATGAGAGCAAGTATAATAGTAGGCTATAAGCCGGCTAAATGCTGAGATGGAGGAGAGAAGAGTGGAGAGAAAGGAAAAGCGGGCTGTAAACTTACAGCCGGCTTGGACACAAGAACCAAAAAAATCTATGAGAGAGACAAGTGGACCCTGTATTAATTATAAAGAGTTAACTATTATATGGATAGGCTGAGAGAAAGCTACAAAGAACCTTATAGCCAACAGGTCGGCTGTATTATTAGCCTTGCTCTGAAGCGAATCCGAGTATGAAGTTTGAGCTCTTAACATGAAAGGACTAATCGCCATTGTCGAGAAGAACAAGAACAAGGGGCTTTGGATAACAACAAATGGACATGTCATCACAGTTATAATGAACGATATGTCTAGATAAAACACATGAAACTAAGAGACGGCTATTGAGCTTTATGCACTATAGGATGACCTAGGGTTGGGGGGATTATTGCCCGACACGATATGAGGCCCGATGCCCCGATACAGCCCAAAACTGGCCGGTGGCGTACGTAGCACCTTGTCGTGACTACACGGAATGATCCACAAGGCTTCTTAGTCTAGAGATAACTAGAGAATGCCCCGCGCGTTGCTGTCGGACTTGGTTAACATCAATTTGTTAGATAGGAGGTACAATCTCAAGAAGAAACGGAAGAAACAAATGGCTTTCTTGGAGAAATTCTTTTTAGCAACCCTATTCAAATTTTGTAGATAATTTAGGTAGCACATTTAAAGCATAAGCTACAAAGAAGCAAAATGGTCTGATCGTAAGTTAACAAATTGTAATGTTAACTGAATGGGCGTTCAGTCATAAAGCTCTTTTATACGGATTGATGGGCCGGATACATGTAGATGTGTGTAGAGATGGGCCAATATGTTTATGTGGGCTATATTTGGCACTGAGGAGATAAAGAGACTCACCCGGTGCCTGACAGGTTGGGCTCTATGCTGCGGTCCATCCAATGGTTGAGAACCAATATAATGCATTCATTCAACGGTTCATAATTGATGATGACGTGAAAATATGAGGTCTGAGCTTTTAGCATTAACTTTATAGAAAGAAGGGATAGAAGAACCGAAAGAAATCATTCAACATTATTAGCTTATTACCAACGCATCAAAGTATGCCTAACTCGCTTCAATGTCGTATGAAGGAGATATTATCATTTCCATGTAGGGTGGTCAGCTAGTTCCGAACCGAACGCTAGCTAAAGACTGAGTTTGTGACAAATTGTAACTTGGTGCGAGAATGGCTCGTGTGTATCCACCATGGTGATGTCCTAATCACTACCAGACGATTTCGCACATGATGTATCCTCGGGGATTCAAACACTCGTGCGACCAGAGCATACTATGCCATACAGTCACTTGTGATTAGTGAAGGGACATTTTTATAGTAACTAATTCTCTTAATCTCGCTATATTAAATATTTGGATATAAAAAATGAACCCAACTGAAAAGTTCTAAACAATTAAGGTTCATATCTCGTAAAGCACTACAATATCCTTCTGAGCTCATTTAAAAAATTCAAAATTTTGAATTTTAGAATATCAAAAATAGTAATAAAATATTTCAGCACCTAAACTTATAAATTATTTCATCACCTAAACCATTTTAACTGAAAAAGGTTGTCAACTACAAATTTTTAGGCCTAATCGAGTTCTAAAACTTTTTATAGAACATATCTCTATCTGAAGTCATTAACAAAATCAAAAATTTAAATTTAGATGAAAACTTGTGAGCTACAAATTTTAGATGTCCTCAAAATCTATAATTTTAATACACAAGTTGTCTTTGTCTGACTTCATTTTTAAAATTATAAATTTCGCTCCCGGATCTCTGTGTCATTGTACTACTCACACATCACCGCTAGGTCAAGACTGAAACTGGTGGTTCAAAGTGGTGATAAAATAGCACTCCCTCCGTTCCATAATATAAGAGATTTTGACTTTTTGCTTGCACTGTTTGACCATTCGTCTTATTAAAAAAAAATTAGAATTATTATTTATTTTATTTGTGACTTACTTTATTATCCAAAGTACTTTAAGCACAACTTTTCATTTTTTTATATTTGCACAAATTTTTTGAATAAGACGAGTGGTCAAACAGTACAAGCAAAAAGTTAAAATCCCTTATATTATGGGACGGAGGGAGTACAAGTTATTGATGTCAGTTTGTAGATGAAACCAGCAGTTATATATCCCCATGCACCGCAATTTTAAGGAGTAAACAAAATAATCTTGTAGTAGCAATGATGTTATTATGTTTGCCAACTATACCATGACTACTATAAAAAATAAAAGATAGCAGATTCACACTAGTCTCAAAATCGTTATTGATCTCAGCATGTTTAAACATAATACACCTGAACCTATTTTGTATATATATCTGTGCACATTTTTTGCATTGTATAATATGGTCAGATACAATAGATCAATCGTTGAGTTGAAATGAGAGAACATGTTTTATTGTAAATATACATAAACTTTTATTACTATATGCAAACAGTTAATTAAATTTTTATTTATGACTGTCAACAACAGGAAATTGTTGGAGTCTTTCTCCAAACTGCCATGATCAGTTATTCCCAGTACAGGAACATCTTCCCTATAATGGCTCTCACAGGGTATCGCCGCCGAGTACTGCTTGCAGGCAACATATAGGAGCATGATTTTAAGTTATGCCAGCTCTTGGCATGTTGGTTTGCCAATAAAGTTACATTTCACCTCCCCTAGCAGCAGTACTCTCTACTGTTCTAGCGTTTGTATTTTGTATTTTCTAAGAAAAAAATGTTTTACCGCATTTACTTAGTTCCCTTTGTTTGTAATAAAACATGGAACATACTGCTTCCTTGTAGTTACACGTGCGTTCTAATAAGAAACATTATTATATCTAGTATGCTTACCAAACCCCTAAACACGTCGGCAATCCTCAAAACACCTGAGCCTCTTGAATTGCATTCTCAGTTCTGGCAACCACCGTTCTGATACCATCTTTTCTTGTTCACCATTAAGATAGCAGCTGGCCACCCTATATAAAGGAAACATCAGTAGCCATTCTTAAAACGTACTCGTAGTAAGCTGGAACATAGATTCATTCCACCAAATATAAGAAAATATTCAAGACCAACACACACAAAAAAAAAAACAGGATTATTTTTGATAAATAAGGGCATCCCAAATTGCAATTCCTGTTTTAGATAGACATCAGCTGCAAATAATTATTTTTCCCTGCTCATCAGCATACTAAATAACATCTTGTGGACTTGCTACTAATTCAAAATAAGAGTATGGCTTCAGTTCATGAATCCCAACAGTACACTGCTCAATTGGTAAATGTTACAGCTGACACAAGCATTACAGTGAACAAAATGTATTTGACACGCATGTTAGAATTCTTATTAAACAAAACCCCCCTTCCAAGAGAACATATGTACTGATAAAAAATACCCAAATTGAAATACTGTGATTCTAAGGAACAAGCCAAAAGAGGGTGGAAGGGCATAGAAACAAACATTGACACCAGTCCTACACAAGGTTGTCAGGATCGGGATACTAGGTAGTATCGTTTTGCTCAAAGTAATATCATATCGTAGGATCGTATCGTAGTATCGGGATACTATGAGATTTTCTTTTTTTAAGTTTAATTAATATTTATATTAATTATATGTAGCCATTCTATATAAAAAAAATGTAGTAATGACATATGTCATGCAAATAGAGGCATTTATTAAGAGAAACCACGTTGGTTTTGATATATTTAACTGAATTTTATATAAATTTGAGCATATTTATTTACATTATTTTCATACCATGTTATTTTAAATAATATTTTGTAGTATCGTAGAGATCGTAGAATCGGGATACCACCTAAGATTTCGTAGGATCGTGTACTAATGAATAGTAGGATCAAGATACTATGAAAATTAGGATACTAGGTGGGATCGGTATCGTTTCGGCTTGGTAGGATCGTAGTATCGTAAGATACTAGGATACGTATCGGGATACTGACAACCTTGGTCCTACATACTGTATACCGACAATCATTGACACACTAGACCTGCTTCATGCCAGTAAAGTTCCAGTTGGATTCAGTAAATATCTATTGTTAAGAAAGAAAAAGACTGAGTAAAATTTCGGCGTACCTTTCATATTCCTGTTGAGCACTATGTACAGGGTTTAGCAAAACACGATCATTCTCAACCAGATTTCTTCGCGTCTGCACCAAATTAATAGCTTTTGATAAATCCTCTAGTAGACACAAGTGCAATGTATCAACAATTAAATCAAGAGAATACGCAATTGGTTGGGTTGGACACGAGACGGCTTGGAACTATACTATCGAATACTCCCTCCATCTATTTTTTATAGTCATATTTCCAAATCTGAAAAATTTATTTTTGATAGGCATATTTCAATCCAACAACTTATCATCTTAATGACTTTCTCGGATTTAATGCGTGACTCTCTATTCTTCCACACAAGATTAACTATATGGGCATCGAGAAATGTAATATTAATGAATCGCTTGTTTACAGGGAATGACTAGTAGCATGTTTAAATAGATGATAAGTAAAATTACTTATCCTTGGTATATGTGTTAAGATGAAATATGACTATCAAAAGTAGATGGAGGGAGTATTAATTAGCCATTGCTGGCATTACACCTGTCAAAAGGTGTATCTATGTGTAGTGTTATGTATGTACAAGGGAAAACTAGCCTATAATGCCTTCTGGTCCAGTCGCTCTTTTCAGTTCAGGCACCTGATCAAGCTGAGGATCCAGTCACCAGTTTGGACAGATTTATTAACAGTTGGGAGTGGGTGCTGACTCATGGATATTTCAACAGTCTACTCTTGATAATTGCTGCCTCCTTTTGCCATCAAATGATACCCAGACGTTACTTCTTGCATCATCTGGTATCTGTGGAAGTTGCAAATGTAATGGCAGTTACAAAAGAGTGTGCAAATTTTACCAGTTAGCTAACCAGGTTGTGGTATTGTGGGTTAAAAACAGGAGCTAAAGCTGCTACTAGAGTCTGAGTTACATAGTCATAGTAAACATTCTTAATTAAGGGTGATAATAAAGGTTGCGTGAAAGCATAAACATTTTATCGGATGTTGAATGTTGATTGCTCCATACCTTCAATTCAAGTCGTGCAGAAATCAGGAAGGATGACAAGTCTAAATGACAATGAGTGCGGGCAGATTGGAGTAAACAGCAAACATGGGGCATTTGGATGGACCTAGATAACAAGAGCAACAATGATCATAGTGAATAACTGTCCTGTTCAATTGGCACTGGGTAGCGTGCTTGGAAATGAAACATTTCCATGGCAGATATAAAAAGACTAATAAACACACATTATGTGATTGCATATCGAACACAATGTATTTGAATGAAACAACAAACAAGAGTACATGACCACCATAAAAGCAACAAATCTACCCATCATTTATCCTTGCTCAGTTTTCAGAAATCAAAATGGATTATACAAGAGCGCCAAAAATGATAAGTATTTTCAATGCAGTAACAATGTTCAATATTAAATATTTCCGATGAAATAGTTAAGAAGAAAGAAAATGATATTTAGCTCATTGACCTTGGAGATTGGCTGTTACAATTATTCTTAAAGTAAATGCTGGGCATGCTTCTTTGAAGTTTAGCAAGATGGTTCCAGGAACTATTTCACTGGTATAGAGTGGAAAGCGGCACAACTAGCCTTTTCATATGTTCCTCTTTGAACATGTACAGGATGCATTATTAGAGAGAAGTCATATTTATATAAAATAATGTCGTATTTTCATGTAAAAATCTTCCCTGAAAATATTAAGCATGTGCATCATCAATGAGAAATATCTATACATAACATGGAGCGGAAAGCAATAGAGGAAACAGATCTTATTTAATAACACGGGAAAATGCTTTTTTTCATGGTCATTTATCACTTAACATGGGGTAATTTAGTGCTTCTGAGGATTTCTACAACTTGTAAGAATTAGCCTACCATTGAGCCTCCAGCTGCACCAGAGTATGCTGTACTGCCAGTCGGTATAGCTACTATCACCCCCATCTCCTTCAACCTAGAAATATTCTCATCATATTAAAAAAATAGAAGTTTTTAGTACATATCTAAAATAATATTAAAAATCCTGAACTTATAAACAAATACAGGAATAAAATAACAAAAATAAGCTCCAAGAAGTGTGTCTACATTAGTATTTAATCATTAGTTCCAACCAACACTTGCTTCAGGCAATCAAGTGACACAATGAGTTATGAAATTGTGAAGGACAATTCAGCTTAGAGAAATATGAACATAATGCAATATGTTTTTTATCATATGAACAGTAGCAAAAAACATAGTTATGGCTTCTCTATTTCAGTGCAGCTGTCGCCTAAACTCTGTCAAGCTTAAAAGAATTGAGAAATGGGCCTACCTTCATGATTCCATCCACTAAATATCCAAACAGAAAAGGTGGATTTATGCTACAAGAGATGTACTTTTTTAATACCCTCTGAATCTTACCTTTGTGATTAGATGGTTATGCTCGTAGCATTCAATTTTGGGCAGGTATGGATCAGAACCCTGATCAACAAGTACGTCATTTAGGACATCAAATACTTTTCCTGGCATTGCTTTTCCATTGCAAAAGATCTCACCTCATATATGCATTTTAAGGGTTATATAAACTCCAAGTGTAATGTTACCATGGATGACAGTTACCACTCCAAGTGCTGAGGAATCCTAGCACAAAACCTTGCATCTTGAATATAGAAGGTGTGCACAAAACCATAACCAGGAATCCTAGCAAATATATCATGAACAGCAGGCTCGATGAGAACATTCAAATGATCAAAAGCAAAGCAACCTGAAAAGAAAGTGAATGAAAGTCAGCAGATCAAAAGCTATGTCTGTTGCCAAACAGAGATGGGAATTATGTAGAAGTACATGAAATATATTAGCCTAAGTGGCTAATAGACAGCTTTAGGGAGAACTAAATCAAGACCACCTTTGACACTCACAAAGATATGTTGCCAAAAAACATAAAATGAATGAGCTATCGATGCTGTGAAATCTTTAAGACTTAATTTATACACAAAAATACAAAACTGTGTCACACAAAAAATCCCTACCATAAAATACCAGTTAATCAACTTGACATGAAAAGGGGTTATTGTATCCAATCAATTAAATAACCAGAAGACAAGTCCAATGGTGTATCCCACATTCCCATGAATTCATACAGCTCATTTTAGTTTTGAAGCAAGCTCTTAAACAGGAATTGTTGATCAATCAAAATATTTCTATAAACTAAAGCCAGAGAACATTTCCAAACTATGGAAGAAATTATTCTACAAGTATTGACTGTATTGTACTCCTCATACGATCCTAAAGAACTTTCAACTAATTACATGTAGTCCAACATCTTACTATATATTAATGAGATGCTCAGAACAGATCAGGACAAAAAAGTGCATTCTAACCATGAATCGTACAACTTTCATGGAAAGAATTCTCTAGCAGGATCTTTAAAAACTTCTAAAATCCTCAGTACATCGAGTTGCAATTTTGCATAAATAAATACTGTTCTCTAAGAAACAGGAATGAATAATAAGAAATGTCAGTGATAGCATATGAGGCAACCGTGGAGGCGCAATTGGCCGTGCCAACAAAATGTAGAAATGTGCTATCGATTGCAACTTAGTGAACAAATCTTGGAGAAGACCAATAGTTTATTCGTTCAGACAAAAATGACAGTTTTAAATTCTATACTGAGCAATGGAATTTTATACAAAACCATATGCCTTTGAAGCATGAAAAAAGGGTTTACTCCTATGACCACCAAGAAAAAGGCAACACCAAATGAGATTGCAATTTTATACTGATCGATAGGATTTTAGTACTGACCTGGCTATATGAATCACTACAGTCTCTGTTCACTTGGTAAAAGAGTTCACAATTCAATTTAATCCGCTTTGGTCACTACTCATATTGGAGCACTGTTCCACGTCACAATCCTGGGTATTTTGACTCTTAGGTAATAGGCCTAAACATAAAAAAGATTGCAATTATCTTCCCTGAACAACTAAAGGACTCTCTTCTAGTGAACTAATCTATCACCAGGAGTTGTTGAGCTCTAGGTTCAACAGGTTAAAAATATTTCCCTCAAGCACGTAGACAAACAACAATCTAAGCAATAGAGCACAAGTCAGAACATAACAGCTAGTTGACCCAACAGAGAGCATTCTCGGGTCCTCTCCTGTCCAGATCATATTAGTTTCAGATCAATTATGTGTATTATCATATTAGTTTCAGATCATTTCAAAAGATGCACAACATGATCGCTAAAAGGAAGATCAAATGTGATAATTTGAGTTCGTTTGTAGAAATTAAAAAATGCATGCAGTTATCACGACTATCATGATGTAGAATATTGATGCTATGAAGGAAGGGACATTTTAGAATTTATAGAAAAACATCACACGATCTAGCAGGATAGAAACATATAATATACCTAACAAACCGAGACCCCATATGGCAAAATCTTACCATACAAAACCAGTCTACTATGTTTAGCAGTACACAAGATAATTTAATTAGTTCTCACTTATGTCAAAATCTATTTCAGAACTATTATTTTTAATGCATCAGGTATGCGTAGAAATTTAATCTATTAGTCATCTTGTCCGGCAGCTAACATATACAAAACATGGACCCTTGTGAAATATCCATGGAAACCACAAATCAAAAGAAAAAAAAAGCATGAAGGCACTGAGGCACAAAAGCAAGAGAAAAGGATGCCACCATGGAATTCATCGCCAGCAAGGCTACATTTCATAGAATGGCTCTGCAAGTTCTTTGCGATAGCCAATAGCACGCACATCATTGTGTCACATATAGTGAACTATAACGATGGGCTTGCATGCCATGTTATGTCTAATGGTTTTTCAAATCAGTTACAGTTGAACAATAATAGGAATATATCTTTAAAAAAATATGAAAGGAAGATTAAATGGTATTCAGCAACTTACTGTAATGCTATGCAGGATATCTGTCAATTGTTGAAACGATAACCTCTTTAAGATGCATCAATTGCAAGGGAAAGCCTGTTTCCTTTCCTCCCTTCTGACGCGGCCCAGTCAACCTCTTTCTTCCTGCACCAGCCTGGCCTAGTGTGTCGGCCTCTTCCTCCTCCCACGAGAGCGCCGTAGGTATAAAACCCCCCTTACATGTACAGCTGTCAATTATTTATTATTTATACGCAAATAAAGATCAGACAAACATATATATTTGTAGCAGAGTCCATGTATATACCTTGAGACGAATTTCAGGCCTGCTGATCGATTATCAATTGATCTGCACATTTGGACTGCAGTAAAAACAGAAGAAAAAAGAAATCTCAGTCAATAAACAAAGCCAACGTGTGGGAATATCCTGTAAATTAGAACTAAACTGCACATAGATATTATACTGCTCTTCCTTCCTAATATCTGACCATGTACCGACTTGGCTATTCCCAGGAATCGCATGGGAATGATTAGAAGAAACCACTGTATACAACTATGATATGAAATATATGAACCGTTCATACCTAGAACTCTGCATTGCAACAAGATTACCTGACCAAACTGATCCAATGTAAACCTGAAAAATGTATCAAGCTTAACCAATGTAAACAAAGAAAAAAATTGAACGGGATGCTCATCAGCTGGGATAACACCGGATAGAATATAACCAGCTCACGGCCATCAAGAAAGAATGTCGACGGCAGCGGCATGCATGACAGGAGATACTTAACGATCTTCTCCACCGAGCAACAGCACAACCCAAGTCATATTAACATGTCGCATGAATCTGGCAAGGCTATTGAATGAAGAGCACCCTGAGTTAAATCTTAACAAGAGGGAAACATATCAGGTACGAATAAAGGTTTTATCCTAATGAAATTATGTTGCTAGGCTATCGAGAAAAATAAATTGTATTTACCATTAGCTTCCAGGTGTTGATGATCCATCAATATGACCTGTTTTTTTTTCTCTCCAGATAAGGGATACCGTTCCTTTCAGCAGATTTTTGTGATCCAAGCTGACAATTGCCTTTAGAATTGCTGGCATCAGATGTCCTAGGATCAACTGTTACCACTGAAGCTTCGATTTACCTTTCCTCAACAGATGTGGAGGCTCCATTGCTGGATGGTTTTCCATTAGTAATACCAGAAGCAACTGATAGAATATAGTCACTATCAAAGGATGCCCCAACTTTTCAAGACCATAAAATCTCAGCTGCTTTATAGTCAATGGCTCATTTTGTTCAGCGCTGAGACTCTGTTTTGTCCTTAAGTGGTCAGTAAACTACTCGACCGTCACTGAGGGTTCAGAACAGATTTTGGATATACTCCTTTGCTTCTAAAAATGTCAGTCATCCCATTTGTTTGGGGAACACATCTCAAGAAGGAAACCATGCCTCAAGGGGATTACTCTCTAATATATAGCTTGACTGAAGTTCTGTCCTGGTGCCATGCAGTTCACCTTGCTCAGTACTACTGTCGTGCTTGCTCAGTACTTTTGGATACACTTCTATGCCACATCCAGATTATGCCGTGCTGCTTCAATGTCTATGTAACATGTTTCCCTCTCCTTCACTGTTCCATCAGATTACAGAAGTGCTGTTTTTGCTACCTTCTGAGGAGAAACCTGGGCTGTTTGTGAGCTGGTCTGTTTGATCATTCTTCACAGGCTTACCATTCCCATTTAATGAGCCATTTTGTGTATCCACAGTCTCTCAGCACAAGTGACATGCTGCTTCCATCTCGAGACCATCACATATGTCCTACCATTCCCTTCCTGGCAATGAAGATAAATGGGCTTCTTCACACTATCAGACACAACTTCTGTCAATCGCTGAACCTGTTTGGCAGAGGGTGCAGTCCCAATCTCAACAGGTATATTCACCACCTCTATCTTTCCCAGTGAGACAGCTTCCTGAACTGCCAAAAGATATAAATCATCTTTAACATCTTCCTCCCAGAGATCAACTATAATTTTGAATCCCTTTGACAATAACCATTCTAGTTTCTCCCCGCTGAATTGTCCTCCCCTCCAAAATGCAACCTCAACAGTCTATCTCATCTGATAGCCAAAAGAATTAGACGCCGCATCAACCCAGCAAGCAGTGCGCCAAGGTCCGCTCCGCAGATGTTCGACGAAATGCTCACAAGCAGCAGGAGATCGAACCAACGAACCTGGCAGTCGAGCCCGATCCGCGAGCTGAAGAACGACGCCCACGCGGCGACGACACCATGCCGCGCGCCACCACCACCTCCCGAAGACACCATGAAGCGCAGGAAGGGAAGGAGAAGAACGCGGTGGCGGGTGGCGACGGGGAAGGGGACGGAGTTGGCCGCGACGGCGTCGACGAGTGAGGCCGTGACGCGGAGGGGATCGGGAGGCGGCGCGGCGCTTCCGCCTCAACTCCGAGCGCCTAAGCCACAGCCGCCGCCCCACCACGCTCGAGCGCTGGCCCTACTCGCCGCCGCCTCCACTCGGACTCGCCGTAGCAGCCGCCGCCTCGGCCGCGCCGCCACCGCCGGCAGCAACGCCGCCGCGGCGACTGAACGGGGAGAGGGGAATCGACACGTCACACGCCACACGCCTCTCCCTTCCCCAAATCGACTTGACCCAAAACCACCGGACCGGACCCTTGTGCTAGGTGACTGACATGTGGGCCAACCACCGGAGCGCAGGGCTGGGCCCACCTGTCAGCGAAGTGAACGGAGCGAGCATGAGGTGACCTCGCCGGCGCAGCCTCCTCCCGCCGAGAGGGCTGACAAGCTGGATTTTTCACATTTTGGTCCTTTAAAAAACTTATTTCGCAAATAGACCCCTGGAAAAATTTATCCAGAAATAGTCCTTTTTGGGGCGCCAGAGTGGCTGGCGCCGTCGTCCAACTGGACGGCGCCAGCCTCTCTGGCGCCGTCCCCCTGCCGACGTGGCGGGGCGATGCTGAGGTGGCTAGGGGGAGCGCGCCAGAGTGGCTGGCGCCCCCCCCCCGAAATTTTTTATTTTTGTTTTATTTGTTTGATATTTTTTTCACGCTTAAGGACACACAAGAACCAACCATAGAAAAAATGAACTCAAATGGACGTAATATGTGACCTATAGAATTTTTCCTCTCCTCTCCTCTCTCTTCGAACTAGTGCAAACGAGAGAGATGTGCAACTTTTTTATTTTTATTTTATTTTTTTAATATTTTTTTCACACTTAGGAACTCATAAGAACCAAACATATAAAAAATAAACTCAAACGGACAAAATATGTGGCTTGTGGAATTTTTCAAAGCTCTACCGAAAAATTTCTCTACTCGAAAACACAATCTTGCAAGCGGAATTTGGAGGTTTTAATATCGCCGAACCCGGCAAAGATGGGGAAAATCGGATGTAACTTTTTCAAAGCTCTACCGAAACATATAAAAAATATATGTTTGAAAATATATAAAAAATAAAAATTCCACAAGCGGAATTTGAAAAACTTTTTTGATATTTTTTTCACACTTAGGAACTCACAAGAACCAAACATATAAAAAATAAACTCAAACGGACAAAATATGTGGCTTGTGGAATTTTTCAAAGCTCTACCGAAAAACTTCTCTACTCGAAAACACAATCTTGCAAGCGGAATTTGGAGGTTTTAATATCGCCGAACCCGGCAAAGATGGGGAAAATCGGATGTAACTTTTTCTGTAGATGTCCGTGGATATATTATTTGCCTGATTTCGAGTCCGTATGAGAAAGTTACGCCTATTTTAATAAATGACACTCGAATGACTTTTCGGTAGAGCTTTGGAAAATTCTACAAGTCACATATTTTGTCCGTTTGAGTTTATTTTTTCTATGGTTGGTTCTTGTATTCTCCTAAGTGTGAAAAAAATATCAAAAAAATAAAAATAAAAAAAACTGTATCTCTCTGTACTGTTTAACTTATGGCTATCATTTCATGTGGTTATATTTTGAATTAGAGATTAAGTAATTTCATATAGTTGTAGAGTGCATTATGTTTAACATGCTGATCAAAGGGTTTTACTAAAGGAGTTATGGTCTAATTTTGATGAAGGTGCAAAGTAGGCTAAGTGGTATGCTATATTTCGTTCGAGTTTATATTTTTTTCTGTGGTTGGTTGTATCGTGATCCTAAGTGCGAAAAAACATCTAAAAAAATAAAACAAAAATAAAAAGGTTACAACTCTATAAGAAATAGGAATGGAGGCGAGGGGTGATGGGGGGATAGGGCGGCGCCAGCATGGCTAGCGCCCTCCTCTCTAGGGCGGCGCCAGTCATGTTGGCGCCCTCCTCCTGCCACGTCGGTTCGCGTATGCCACGGTGGCAGGAGGACGGCGCCAGAGAGGCTGGCGCAGTCCCGTTGTACGACGGCGCCAGCCACTCTGGCGCCTAAAAAGGACCATTTCTGGGATAAGTTTTTCTAGGGGTCTATTTGCGAAATAAATTTTTAAAAGGACCAAAATGTGAAAAATCCAGGCTGACAAGTGGGCCAACCAACGTCGTCCACATGGGACTGGGCCCACCTGTCAGCGAGACAGATTTGAACTGCGAAGGCCCCCACCTCGCCGGAGAGAGCACCTCCCCCCTATAAAATGCCGTGCCTCGACTCCCTTGCTTCTTCGTGGCTGGCTCACCAACCAATCTGCCGCGGCGTGATCGGTTCGCAGCTTGGGCGTCTCGGAGCCGGAGCGGCGTGAACGCCTCCTCCCGCGGCGCGGGTTCGGCGTCTCGGAGGCGAGCGGCGGTGAACACCTCCTCCCGCGGCGCATCGATCTTCCTTGGCCGGCCACCACCAGACCAGGTACGAGCCCAACTATCCCACCCACTCGACGCCGCCGGAAAAACACCACCGCGTCGACGAGTGGGTGGGTGGTGTTTTTCCGGCGGCGTCGAGTGGGTGGGTGACTGGGTGGTGTTTTTCCGGCGGCGTCGAGTGGGTGGGTGGTATTCTGTTGTTAGGCGCGGCGAGTCCCCGTCGAGTCGTGGTGTGACTGGTGTCCTCGGGGGTGTGGGCTTGGTGGGGGTCAGCTCTAGGGCAGAAATGGAGGTGAGCGAGCGGTTCGTCTCGGGTGGGTGGTGGAGGCGCGGGGTCTCAGATTGTGTAGCCGCATGCATTGGTCGCCGGAGAGTTGCAAGGAGGTGGAGGTGGAGACGATTTGGGGCGGTGAAGAGCGGCGCGAGGCGAGCACGAAGGGGAGTCGGCGATGCGGTACGGGTCGCACGGCGTCGACGCGTAGGTCATGTTCTCCGGGGTGGCGAGTCCGCGTCGTGTCGTGGTTTATGCGGGGGCAGCGTGGTGGCGGAGGGCGCAGTCGCGGAGAGGCGAATCGCCGTGTGGTGCGGAGACGGTGGGCGGTGGAGGGGGTCGGGGATAGTGCGACTGCTCGAGCACGATCCGACTTGGGATGGTGACGTTTCTGGTGTTCGTCGGCGCTCCAGCGATCGAACAGCAGAGAGGGCGTGGTGTTGGTACGGCGGGTTCGCCACGTGTGGGCGGCGTAACCGCGGTGTAGCTAACTGGGAGGCGACCGCCGACGAGGCTCGGTGGTCTCGCGGAGGGCGCGGTGGCGAGGGGCTGGCGTGTCGACGATGGAGGCGCGCCGCGCACACGGCGGCGTGGCGCGGTGGCAAGGGACTCGCGTCGACGGTTGAGGCGCGGCGTTTGCACTGCATGGAGAGGCTGAGTGGCCTGGCGGGGTGGCGAGGGGGCTTGCGTCGACGCGCTCTGGTACGCGTGTCTTCGAAAATGGCAAGAGCGGGGTTCGATTTCCCATGTTCGCAGGCGGTAGATTAGGTTGTCCACGGTGGCCGCGCTTCGGATTTATGGCGCGCAGCTACTATTGACCGTGCGCTGCAAGGCGGTGAGCTATGTCAATTGTCGTGGCGAGGAGGTGGCAGCGACGAGTTTAGGCGGTAGCCTTGGAAACCCAAGAGAGGGAGCAGGGACACTATGTCAATCTTCGTGGCAGAGCGGCAGAGGCAGTGCACGCGACGCGATCGCGCCCTGGCGCGCGTTGGCACGGCTAGGCTTGGAGGAAGGCCTGGGGCCTCGGTGAACGGCGGCCATGGTGGCGGCGCGCGCGCGAAGGCCGAGTAGCCTGACGCGCGGTGGAGAAGTGCTCGCGTCGAAGGTGAAGGCGGCGCGTGCACGGAAGCCGAGCGGCATGGCGCGGTGGCGAGGGGAATGGCGCGCGTACAGACTACATAGGGCGAGCGGCGTGTCGCGGGCGGTGGCGAAGGGCTCGGGTCGACGGCGGGGAAGGTGTGCACCTGACCTGATTGCACATGGGGGCGTTGGCTCTCTGGAAGAAGGAACGCGTAGATGATCCAGGCATCAAGCTCGGAGGGTGGCAAGCAGTCAGGAACGTCGAGCCTAGCTGGAGGTGTCGCGCCGCCTTGCCAGGAAGAGAATGACGGCGGCTACCACCTCTGTTGCAACCAATTGGAAAAATAGAATGAATGGACGATGAGAAATGTGTGTTTTCTCTACTGTTGTGTGAAGAAACTTTGTATATTTTGCCTATCTCACACTTATCCATTCCTACTCAAATCTAATCTTCAATGTGTTATAACTACAGGTGTCAACCATGAAAGACGATAACACTAAGTCTTTTCTGAACAAGGTGAAGGATTTTTGGACTGAGATCACAACTAGAGAGTCGCAAGTTGTGAAAAATAACAATGCGGATGAGGTAGGTGCCTAATATGTTTTTTCTATGTTAAAATTAATTTCGTATAAGCTTCAATTGATTCTAGACTGAGTTCATTTTTTCACACAGATTGAAAAAAACAACAAGAAGCGTTCAGGACTCTACCGCGACCTAATTGTGATGTTCGCGCTGGGTAGTGTATTTTGGAGTGGCGCGAAAAAAGCACTTTCTCAGCTAAAGGGTTGGGTTTTTTGTGTCGCCAGTGTATACATCAACTTCGCGCTAATCTCCATGATGGTAGGGGCTGCGGCTGGTACCTTGCCAGATGTCTTTAGATGTCACATGGGCCTCTCGGGCAATGGCGTGCTTCAAGGACTTCTCTTCAATATCATAGCCTTCAACTATGAATTATTCACAACCTTGTTGCCCGGTTCCTTAGTTAAGCTGTCCCAGAGAGTTATGTACTGGGTTACAGGAGCAACAAGTGCTATTGCAGTAACAGTCATTTGGACGTTGGCCACGGAAGACCCCCTGGTATGTACCTGCAGTACAACTCTTTCAATATTAGTCTAATCCACTGGTACGTACTCTGCTAAGTATCCACTGGTAATTAGTCTAATCCATTAAATTGGTATCTTCCATTTACTGTAGTGTGCTCTGGTTGTTCTGAGGATAATTGGGCGCTTCTTGCGATGGATCTGTGTAGCCATTTGTTCTTGCTTTCCTGATTTCAGGTTTGAAAACTCCACACATATCATTTGTTGTTTGGGATGGTACGGTGTTTAACTAAACTAGAAAGGTAGCCCGCGCATATGCGCGGGCATCTTATTTAATTGTATTAGAAATTTGATTAAGAATGTTTATGATTACTCAATTGTAAACATATTTAATTTTTCAATAATTTGTGTGGTGTTTCTCTGAATGCTGAATGCTAGTAACCATCGCCGACATATAAATTCTAAACTAAAATTACTTGAAACCATGCCTTTTTGGTTTTATAAGAAAAAATATATATGAAACTATATATCATTTATACATAGATATTTTCTATTAAAAATATGGCTAATACGACTACATCATCTAATTAAAAGAGCTAAATATGTTGAAATGTTGATTTAATTGTAAGTATATAGTATTAAATTATGAAACTGCGGTTTAGCGATAAATGTTTTTCTCAATCAGAAAATATATTACAAAATGAGACTTTTATTGCTCCCAAGTTGTAGTTTAGGGTTGTATACTTTGAACTGAAATTGTGTTAGATTTTGTTTCCAACATAATGCCGAAAAGTCAAAATTCCTATTATATTTTATTTAAAATTTTAGTTATTTTCATTATATCAGTACTCCTAAAATTAAAATATTTGAACATTGAGAATGGGTTTCAAATAAAAAAATGTTAAATTTAGAAAAGAAAAGTTCAGTCTTCAATTATTTTTATCATGTTATTATTATTTTTCTAGATTTCCATTCATCCAGCATCCCTTAAATGTTTTGATCTCTGCAAGTTGAAATAGAAATATAAGTGGGTTAAAACCATATGACTTGGCATGGGATAAAGGCATCCTTAAATGTTTTCAATCTGTTGTCTATGACAAATATATCCTAGACGGGTACACGTTATGACATAAAAAAATGATATAATTAAATTTTTTTTCTCTAATCTATTAGTGGCATCAGATATCATATGTACAATTTAGATGTTATGATCATCTTAGGAACGTTTATTTATCTCTAAAAAGATCATTTATTCATAAAAGCGCATCTAAGATCAAGTATAAGTAAATAGCCCCAATATGCATGTTAAGAGAAATTAACTACTTCCACTAATGAGGAAAAATATATCAATATTTATAACATCAAATTATATTTATCGAACTCAAAATTTAATATGCTTTTATAATATAATTGTTTTATGTTGCAAATGTTACTATGTTTTTTATAAACTAATTCATGTTTTTTATAAACTAATTCAAGTAATTTGACATAGACAAAATTTAAAATGGCTTGTGATTTAAAACATGAGGAGGAAAAAGGTCATTAGATGTCTAGCATGGTATAAATAATGGGTTGACCCTTTTTAAAAAACACAAGGTGGGATATTTTAATTTTTAATGAGAAATTTTAGTATTTTATTTTATTTATTGGAGGCTTCAGGGTGGATAGATGTGGTCTACAATGCAAGTCAATACGCATATTAAATTATTGATTTAATTGAAAATTACAATAGTTTAGAAATATCATAAATTGAATATACGCTATACAAATTTATGATTATTTTAAAGTCTAATTTATGTTTTTTACTATAAGTGCTAGCTTGAGGAGAAAGCTAGCTAGACTGGTTAGGCAGAGTCTATTTGTGGGAGTTTTTTTTTCCCGTAAAGATAATTTTGGATTTAGTTGCTATGGAGATAAAAAGACCATAGAAGGAATAGTAGGGAGAGAGGAACAGGAGGGAGTGAGTTTTGGGATTTTCTTTTAAAGGGAGACCTAACCATATAAGATATTGGATCCATCGATTTAAGTGGAAACAATGGTTAGATATTTTATTTTCATTTGTCACACTTATAGATTTTTTTTAATTTATTAAAGTGTTACGTGGCGATCGACTTACAAGCGTTCATGGGCATACCATTAGGCCCAGACATTTGTAGTTAGAACGGCTGCACGATCTAATTTTTAGATAACAAAATATGAGCAATATGGATTTTAAATTTTATATTTCATTATAAATAACACAACAATTGACAAAAACTGAGAATAAAATTGTAACTTGGGAGTTATGATCATTTAGATGTCCGAATTAATTTTTGATATATTGAGTGTTAACTAAAAAATAGGACAGGAGGGGCGATTCAGAGGGTCGAAGGAGTACATACTGCATTTGTTTTTTTATCTCATGTAAGTAAGGTGTTGATGGTTGGGATACCAGATTTATTTTCTTCGAGATGGTGATCTAATGGTTAAAATTAACAGGTCCATCAATTCAAATGAAAATTAACGGTGTGATTATAGAATACAACGTGACGATCTAGAAGCATTTGTAGAAGCCATGTGGCGGCCGAGAGCGTTTATAGGAAATTTAATTGGTTTTTAGTATAAAAACTCATTGAGCTTCCTATAAACACTCTTAAGCCATCACGTGGCACTCATATAAACTCCCGTAGGTCACCACATGTCATATCTCTAAACTAAAAGAAATATTAAAAATTCTGAGAAAAAAATATCTAAATCGGTAAAATGTGATTTTATATCTATTAACACTTCCTTCTAAACTCCCATCGTGTACTTACTATATGCGTAGTAGTAGTACTGTTTTCCGAAGGTGTAAACGAAACGTACTGTTTGCAAAAAAAAAAAAGGCGAAACAAATAATACTTACGTATAGTAACGTATGTACGCCAGTGGAAAAAAAAAGAACGTACATACCCTGCCCGATCCTCACCTGATCCCAATTTTGGTGTACGTTCTCCTCCTATTTCTTTTTCTATATATATTAGTTATAGCAAACATGTCATTTTTTTTTCAAAAAAAGTGGGATACCAGATTTATTTTTTTTATGGAGATCTAATGGTTAAAATTAACGGGTCCACCGATTTAAAAGAAAATCGACGATGAGATTATAGAATGTCACGTGGCGATCTAGGAGCGTTTGTAGGAGGCCACATGGCGATTTGAGAGCGTTTGTAGGAAGTTTAATGGACTTTTAGTATATAATAGATAGATAGATAGATAGATAGATAGATAGAAGATAGATAATAGATAGATAGATAGATAGATAGATAGATAGATAACCCCGTGGCTCTTGCAGGCACCCGAAAAAGATGTCGAAGAGTGCAGGGCACAAAGGCACGACCAATCAGTAAGTATAAATATTGTCATTAATCATGTCCCTCATTCTTTGGTAGGCCCAGCACAAAATTTGTACACTCCCACTTAAATCCATGCGTTGTCTAGTAGTAACAGTATTGTTTACGCAAACAGGGATCTTGCAGCTGCTCTGGTGGGGACCAATCACTCACAAGTCTGATGTGGTACCCAAGAAGAGACCAACTGATAGTACAGTTACTCTGACTGACATGATCAGCATAGAAGATTCATCCTATATGGAGTACTCCTGCTATAGATGCATACTCCTACTCCCATCCAGTCCTCTATTTGTTGACGTTTTGAAGCTGGGCTTTTTGGCTTCAAAAGCTTGACGCTTTCGTCTCCACATACTCACTTTGGACGCTACTCCTGCTTTAGATGTTTTAGGTGTACTACTGGTACTGGCAGGGAGCATAGGCCAGTACCATGAGATTTGCCAGATTGAAACCTTTTGTGTTTCGTCCTATGTGTTGGGTGGATTTGTCATGACATGTCAGGCTGCACCCTCCAGCAGAGACGCGGCCACGTTTAATTTCAGACCATTTTGCTAATGAAATTTTAGACCATGTGACGTTGAAATTCAGATTTGATCAAATCTAAAAATAATTAACTTAAAGAAAAATCAAAACTATCTATAATATAAAATGAAAGTAGTACACCATTTAACAATCAGCACGGAGGATGACGTTGGCACGGGGAGAGGTGCCAACGCTGGGTCGAGCCTGGCTTCCTCGGCTCCTCGCTCCCGTTTGACACCAGCGGCTGGTGGCCAGCTCGCGGATGCAAGGCAGGGTGCTCCTAATGCACGGGTGATCGCTCCCAACGACCAACCCGTCCTTCCCCTATACTCCTCTCCCTTCTCTCTTTTCATCATAAATTTCAAAAAAAAAACAAAGTTAGTAAAAAAATTAGAAAAAATATAATACTCTCATTCATGTGCATATATTTTATACCGTAAACTTTGCACGCATAAACTTTATAATAGAAATATTCTATATATAAAATATTTGAATCCTAATTTGAATTTGAATCGGGTATATAAACTTTTGACTTATAAATATATTCACTCTATAAACTTTAGGTGGATAAACATTAGATGTGTAAACTTTAGGTGTATAAACTTACTAAAAGAGGAAAATAATGTGCGCATAAACTTTGTGTATAGAAATATTCTATATATAAAATATTTAAATCCAAATTTAAATTTGAATCGGGTATATAAACTTTTAATCTATAAATTTTAGGTGCGTAAACTTTAGATGCATAAACTTTAGGTATATAAACTTACCAAAATGATAAACTATATGGAGAAAAAAGAAGAAAAAATAGTGGGAAAAAAGGCGATTGGCGATCGATCGCTAATTAGCGATCTCGCTCTTTGCATGCTCAGGCTAGGTCTTCACCAAGCGGCACCGGTGCGTCCATCGGCGGCAAACACTGGAGCAGAGATTTTTTTTTCTTTTTATGTGTGTGTGCCGGTGAGGCCACTTGGGCTAATAGAGGGTTATAAGAAGGCTGAATGCTGAGGTGGATGAGGGAGGAGAGGGGAGGGACGAGAAGCGGGCTGTAAGCTTATAGCCGGCTTAGACATATGTGCCAAGAAAATCTGTAAGACAGACAGGTGGACCATATATTTATAGTGAAGAGCTAACCACTATATGAGTGAGTTGAGAGATAGGCTATAAAGATCTATACAATAAGCAGTTGGCTATATTATTAGCCTTGCTCTAAGCGCAATTCTAGCTTGGTTTTCATGATGCTGCTGGAGGCTCCGGTTGGTGAAATGTCAGATCCTAGGAGTAGAACAAATTCAGAAAACAAGATCACCAGAGCACAATTTTTCCCCTGAAGGTGGATGCCGCAAGACTATTCTAGGGTTCTAGATATTTTCTACTCCTAAAGACAAATGATATGGTGTTCGATGCCTCTTTCATTCATTCTCCAAAGTATTTAAGCTTACAAAGTGAGGACCACAGCTCACATCACCAGAATACAGCTCATTCAGAGAAAAAGAGGAAGAAACGGACATAATATGGGCCACAGTGGTCCCCGACAATCATCTACGGTCAGATGTCGCTTGTACCTCTTCGGAATTAATCCTGGCCATAGGATCTTCATAGACGCAGGCTTTGCTTTCCCCTCTCCCTAAATCGATCAATCTCTGAAATTCTAACTGAACAACTGAATCTTCAGACTTCCCCCTATTCTGATCCCAGGTCTTGACAATACCTTCCCCTTGAGATTATCCTTGTCCTCAAGGATGAAATGTTGGATACATGCTTTGAATCACAGCAGCATCCTCCCATGTGGCATCTGCTGGTCCCAAATTTTCCCACAGTATCAACCATTGAGTTACTGCTACTCCATTTCTGGGAATCATCCTCCTCTGCAATACAGCTACAGGTTGTGTTTTGATCTGTCCATCAGGACCCATAGAAGGCAGATTAGACATAGGCACTGCTCTTTGACCCAAGTGCTTCTTCAACTGACTTACATGAAACACAGGGTGTATACTGGCATCCTCTGGTAGCTGTAATTTATAGGCCACTTGACCTATCTTCTCCAGTACCTTAAATGGTCCATAAAACTTAGATCTCAGCTTCAGTGATCCCCTGATACCAAATGCAGTTTGTCTGTAGGGCTGCAGTTTAATGTACACCATGTCCCCAACATTCAGACTCCTTTCTGTCCTGTTTCGGTTGGCATAATGTTTCATCCTTCTTTGATCCTCAGTCAGACTTGCTTTCAATTTCTGCAAAATGGCCTCTTATTGCTCAATTGTCACCTTGCCTCAGCAGACACATTGCAAGAAATTGAAAATTCATTGATTTGTGGAGGTGGATACCCATAAAGAGCTTGGAATGGTGTCATCTGAAGGGATGTATGATAGGTGGTGTTGTACCACCATCCTGCCAAGGATAGCCAAGAATACCATTGATGTGGCTCCTGAAATGTCATGTTCCTCAAATAGGATTCAAGGCACTGATTGACTCTTTCAGTTTGCCCATCTGTTTGTGGGTGGTATGAAGTACTGAATCTTAGCTGAACCTTCATGCTTTTAAATATTTCTTGAAATAGTTGGCTGGTAAAAATCCTGTCTCTATCTATGATAATTGCCATAGGCATCCCATGCAGTCGGTGTATATTGTTCATAAATATCTCCACCACCTGTTCCACACTGTATGGGTGTGACAAAGCCAGAAAATGAGCATATTTTGTCAACCGATCCACCACCACTAGTATGGCATCTTTCCATTTCGACTTAGGCAGCCCTTCTATAAAATCCATAGTGATATGTGTCCATGCCATGTCTAGAACCTCTAGAGGATTTAATAGACCAGGTATATGTATATGTTCGACCTTAGTGATCTGACAGACAGGGCACTCCCTGATGAACATCTCCACTGTCTTCTTGAGACCTGGCCAATAAAACAAAGCTTTGATTCTATGATGTGTTGCCCTCATCCCTGAATGACCCCCAAAAGCAGAACAATGGTAATCTCTAATTAAGTTAGTTCTGATAGAGGTCTCTTCACCGACATATATTCTTCCCTTGAATCTTAAAATTCCATTTTCAAAACTGTAGTGTTGATCAGGATCACTATTGGTTCCAATCATACTCAAAATTTTGTGAGCCTGCACATCACCTTCATAGCTATTTTGAACATCAATGATCCATTTAGGTATAACCACTGTAATTGCATTACATATTTCAGTTTGAAGCTGATCTTGGGGAAGTCTTGACAGAGCATCTGCCACCACATTGTCTTTGCCAGCCTTATACTCAATTATATAGTCATATTCCATCAGTTTTAACAGCAGCTTGTGCTGAATTCCCTCAACCAGCCTTTGGTTCATCATGTGCTTCAAGCTTTGTTGGTCAGTTTTGATAACCAGCTTACTGCCCAGGAAGTAATGCCTCCACTTCTTCAAAGCCTCCAATATTGCCATGGCTTCTTTTTCATAAATTGATTGAGCTGCAGCTTTAGGACCAAGAGATTTGCTGTAAAAAGCTATGGGTCTGTCACCCTGCATAAGTACAGCTCCTATTCCAGTACCACATGCATCAGCCTCAATTGTAAATTCTTTGGAAAAGTCAGGCAAGGTCAGGACAGGACTGCTACACATTTTCTGTTTAAGAAACTTGAAAGCCTCAGTTTGTTTCTCTCCCCATTGAAAGCCTTCTTTTTTCAGCATGTCATGTAATGGTCTGCAAATTAACACATACCCTTGTATAAACCTTCTATAATATCCAGTCATACCCAGGAATTTCCTGAGATCTGTCACATTCTTAGGAATGGGCCAGCTGACAATCTTCTCAACTTTGCCTGGATCAGTGGCTACACCATTTTGTGATATAATATGTCCCAAATAAGACACACTGGACAGACCAAAAGCACACTTCTTGGGTTTGATCACCAGATTGTTTGCCTTCAGCACTTGCAGTACCAGCCTGATATGTTCTTTATGCTCTTCCCTGTCTTTGCTATAGATAAGTATATCATCAAAGAAAACCAATACGAATTTCCTAAAGAATGGTGCTAACACTTGGTTCATAAGTGATTGAAATGTGGCAGGGGCATTAGTGAGACCAAAGGGCATGACTTGATACTCATAGTGTCCCAAATGGGTTCTAAATGCAGTCTTGGGAATGTCAGGTCTCGACATCCTAATCTGATGATACCCTGACATGAGGTCCAACTTAGTGAAAATTTTAGCTCCATTCAATTCGTCCAACAAGTCTTCAATTATAGGCATTGGAAATTTGTTCTTCACTGTTTGTGCATTTAACTGTCTATAGTCAACACACAATCTCCAGGAACCGTCTTTCTTTCTCACCATTACAGCTGGTGATGAGTAGGGACTATTGCTAACCTGAATCTCCTTGGATTCAATCAGTTCAGCAATAATTTTCTCCATGGCTTCCTTTTGATGATGAGGTACACGATAGGGCCTGAGGTTAGGGGGTATAGCTCCATCCTTCAAAGTAATAACATGATCACACCCTCTCTGAGGTGGAAGGCCTTTTGGTTTTTCCAAAACAGTAGGAAATCTTTGCAATATATCTTGAATATCATCAGGAATGCTGATGCTTTCTTCCACATCACTCTCTTCTGCCACTTGGGTGATTTGAAACAAATATCCCAGACCACCTTTCCTGATAATTTTGTCCACCTTACTGCTATCAACTAACAGATGTTTCCCAGTATTAGTGAAATCTTGTAAGGTGATCACCTTTTCTCCCTTAGTTATACCCAATTCCCTTTTCTTCAAATCAAGAGTGATTGGGCTATATTTGTAAATCCAATCAGCTCCCAATATAATGTCATACCCCTTCAAAGGTATCAAGTTAAATTTGTTGGAGAAAGTTTCACCCTGAATTTGGTACAGAATGTCAGGGACTTGTACTTCTGATTTGAGCTCTCCACCCCCTGCCACAACAACTTTCTTAGAATCAGTAGATACCAGAGGACAATCATTACGTATAGCATACTCCTGATCCATGAAAGTGCTTGGACTTCCACTGTCTACCAGCCCTACTGCCCTTCTTCCATTGATTTGTATAATCACCGAGAACGTGTCCGGTCTGGTAGCCCCTTGCATAGCATTCTGTGACACATACATCAGTTCCTCCTGATCAATTTCTTCAGGTGCATGTTCAGTTTCTTCCAAGACTTTCTCCTGTGCCTTCTTTTCCCTGCCTACTTCCTCAGTTCCTTCATATTCCTCCTCCTCCAAAAGTAGTGCATTTAGTGCCTTCTTCACCTTGCATTGATGTCCAGGAAACCATGCTTCCTTGCAAAACCAGCATTTTTTTCTCTCCATTCCCTTTGTTTGGTCCCTTGTTCCCAGTATTCCTTGCTTGGTTAGTCACAACTTGGTTTTGTGGACGATTCCTAAACAGATTCAGAGACATTCTTCTAGCATTAGCAGCCCTTTCATAGTTTTTCGCAAACCAATATGATTCCAGTAACCCCTGTGGTTTGTGCCCACTCACATCATGCTTGATGTCACTTCTCAACCCCCCAATAAAACAGCTGTTGAGGTATTGCTCCTGCAAGTATGGATGGTCCCTTCTCACCAAATCCATGTATTCTTCAAATTTGTCAATATAATGTTCCACAATTTGTCCATGTTGTTTCACATTTTGAAAAAGTTCCATTGCCTCATGCACATCTGCTGCAGAAAAACTGGTGCAAACCATAGCACACCATTGTGGCCAAGTGATCACCTGCCAAGGAAGACCAATTCCCCTATACCACTTGAGTGCTCTGCCCTGTAAATGTGCCAAAGACAGGTTGACCCATTGCTCCACTGGAGTTCCAGTGATCTCGTAAAATTTTTCACACTATTTCAGCCAATCAATTGGATCTTCTCCACTAAACAGAGGAATCTCCAATCTGGGGCCTTTGATGACAGCTTCAGCATAATGGTTTCCATCAGCTCCCTGTCCTCCATATAGACCCCTATTCTGATCCAAGATATGTACCCCAGAATTCCCCTGAAACCTTCTAGGTATTCCTCCCACACGGTCAAACCCCTGCTGACTCCCATTTCCAAACACATTAGGCCGATGAGTGCCCATACTAGTGTCAAACACCCAACCATTCATTACAGCCGCTGCATCCTGAGGCCCCCTTGAACTACCAACTCCCTCAACAGAAATGGTGTTGTGTTCAATGGCAAAACGTACCTCAGGAGGATTCCCAGCAGTGGGATTGCTTGGTCCTGCACCCCCAGTATCTGAACTAACAGTTTTGTTAGCCTTTTCAGCCGCAACAGCAGCAACTGCTGCATCTGTGTCACCGTCAACCTCCTCCACATTCTTCTGCTTGCAGAGTTCCAACAGCAACCCCTTGATTTAATTTACTTCAGACTTGAGAGTTTTCAGATCAGCCACCTCCTTCTTGAGATTCGCCATATCCACCCTGAACTCATTTAGCTCCTCCATATCCAGAATCGTCTCGTTGGATCGGGTCTTAGTAACCATCCAATTTTTCTGCAAGAAAAGTTCAGGAACTAGTTCCCTCCCTTGTTTCCTCTTGCAGAAGTGTCTACCACCGCCTGGTTCAGATCTGAGCTCCGGAGATTTCACGGGAACACAACCTGATGAACAGGATGGTCCTCCAACCCTTGCTCCAAGATCTGTTCCTCACTCTCGCCTCCGGATTGATTTCACCACGGCTCAGGGATTTTACAGTGGATCTCACCGCCACCTTCCACCAACCCTCACCTGATGAAATCAAGAGCCAAGAATTCGTACTGCTCTGATACCTCTGTCAGATCCTAGGAGTAGAACAAATTCAGAAAACGAGATCACCAGAGCACAATTTTCCCCTGAAGGTGGATGCCGCAAGACTATTCTAGGGTTCTAGATATTTTCTACTCCTAAAGATAAATGATATGGTGTTCGATGCCTCTTTCATTCATTCTCCAAAGTATTTAAGCTTACAAAGTGAGGACCACAGCTCACATCACCAGAATACAGCTCATTCAGAGAAAAAGAGGAAAAAAACGACATAATATGGGCCACAGTGGTCCCCGACAATCATCTACGGTTAGATGTTGCTTGTATCGCTTCGGAATTAATCCTGGCCGAAGGATCTTCATAGACGCAGGCTTTGCTTTCCCCTCTCCTTGAATCGATCAATCTCTGAAATTCTAACCGAACAACTGAATCTTCAGACTTCCCCCTATTCTGATCCCAGGTCTAGACATGACAGCCAATCGATTTAGCTAGTTTTCGTATAAAGTTGATTATAAAAAATTATCGGCCTCCTCCCCTTTCCCCTTCCTCCTTCTCCTTCTCCAAGTCCAATGATGCGAAGCCCCTGCCCTATTGGTCCTTTTTCGTCTCTGCTGGCTGCCGGGTCCAAGCTCAAGCATTTTTTCTTTTACAAAAGATCGATCCGCCTATATAGCAAAACACATAAAGACAGTGTTCTTATAAGCTAAAAAGAAAACAAGCAGCTGGTTTAGCTAAGAGACTCCCAAGCTCGAGGGTGCAGTAGCAGTAGAGCAAGCAAAGCAGCAACAGTATGCATATTATTAGATTATGTACCGAATATACTAGTCCTACTAGAAGTTGTACTTAGAGTTGAAATAGGTGTAGAATTGTCACGATCTAGGATTATGTGGAGAAGAATCGGGATGAATGGGGATAGATTGGATTATAGTAGATTAAATAACAATGAACGATCCTGAACCTAAACGGCGCGACGCTCTCTGTCGCACTGAGAAGGTAGGCCGATGGGCACTAAGATAAATCTTGATCTAATGCCTAACTGACCTGGGATAGGATACCTCCTTATATAGATGGAGAACTATTTAATCTAATCCTAGCAAACCTTATCTAATCCTAACAAACCCTAATCCTAACATTACTCCTGCCTTTTTGAGCAGCTCGTCCTCGAGCTGCAGCATACACCTTGCTATACTCAAACGAAGTACCATAACCTAAACGAAGATTCTCAAGCCTTTTACATCTCAGCTTGTAAACAGCCGTAAAGAACTAATACTGTTGTCATCATGGACATAGACAGGAGAACCCCATCCAGAACAGAAAAGTAGGCCCACGCCAAAAAAAATCCAAATCTGAAAGCCCAACTTGATTGGCCAGCTGCTGATCGAAGCCCAGTCCACCAGTCCGGCCCATGTGACTTGCCCAGCTGAGTGAAGAAAAAGAGAAACCCTTGCTCCTCCTGTAGACAGCACCGCTTCCAACAACGAGCGCGAGAAGAGTGCCATCCGCGAGAAAATAAGCTGGTCCACGCCAAAAAAAATCGCCCTCCCCCAAACTTCCTCATGAAGTCGTCGCACAATGGCCGTGCCCGCAATTCGCATCGCACGCATGCCGCTCGGAGACCCACCGCACCAGCCAATCCCGACGAATGCGCCTAGAAATTGGACACCCTCGTTGCCCACCCACCACAACAAAAATCTCCACTTTCTCGTCCATCTCTCTCGAGGGTAGCGACCGAGACAGCGCCACCGCTCTCGCTGCTGCCGGAAAAGGCGCCATCTCTAGACCACAACTCCAAACCGTCCCTGCCGCTTCCGAAAACCACGCCGCCATTCCTGCTCCTTCCGGAAACTGCGCCGTCTCAGTTGGAGGTGCCAGCGGCGGCAACAGCGCCATCGGTAGGCCCAACAACTGAGTCGAAGACCGCTTGAGGGCAGCTTGGGCAGGGGAGGCAATACCATGGATGCCTTCGTGCCGCCGACTACTGATGGATGGCCAAGAGGGGCTGCCACCTTTGGCTGCTGCTGCAGGCGACGCATCCTGCTCCACGAGCGGCGCTTGAAGTCTTGCTGCCGTGGGCATAGGAACAACACAGCCTGCCGGTCGGATCACTCGGTGGCTCCGAGAGACATGACTTGCTCAACTGAGTGAGCCGCCAAAGCCAGGAGGTGGGCCGCCAAATCTATCATCTTCTTCGAAATCTTGGCAAGGCCTTCACTGATGTTGGGGACCGCAGCGATCTCAGCACCCATGGGCACGGAACCTGGCTCTGATACCAAGTTGTCACGATCTAGGATTATGTGGAGAAGAATCGGGATGAATAGGGATAGATTGGATTATAGTATATGAAATAACAAGGAACGGTCCTAAACCTAAACGGCGCGACGCTCTCTGTCACACTGAGAAGGCAGGCCGATGGGCACTAAGATAAATCTTGATCTAATGCCTAACTGACCTGGGATAGGATCCCTCCTTATATAGATGAAGGACTAATTAATCTAATCCTAACAAACCTTATCTAATCCTAACAAACCCTAATCCTATCCAATGAGTCTAGGACGCTATTGACAGAAAACACGAGGCCTGGGAGATCTGCTTAACTCCAGTGCAGGTCCAAAACTCGCCTTCGGGTGTGTAAGCGTGCCAGTTGATTTGATCCTGCAATCAACAAGAAACAAAAACAAAGAAACCGCGATTAATCCTATAAATGATAGCCGATCGGCTAAGTGCCGATGACATATCATTTATCTTTGAGCCGATGTCATATATGTATCGATCGGCAATCATGAATAGATAAGAAAGAACTAAATCTACTCGATCGGCTGTAGATATTAACAATATATACTCCCTATATCGATATATACTTAAACCAAGTGATTGGGATAGATCGGACGCCATGCCGAGACAGTATAAATCACTTAGATCGAAATATATATTAATAATGGAAATATATACGTTTATAGCATAGCCGATCAGATAGATCTAGCATGTATCGGCTAATACTCCGATACTACTCTATATTAAGATATTAAAGCGAGTAAAATATATCAAACAGAAGCCTAATATACTTAAATGCAACAAGATCTTAATATAAGGGGCGGATTCAACATGTCAATTAAACATATAGAATAAAAGTAGTTAAATCAGGTAAGATCGGCTGAAACCCCGATACTACCCTAATCGGCAACCAGAAGGCAGGCTAGAGATTGATATTCTAAGCATGACTTAATAGATCAAACTCAACTGATGCAGCATTAAGTATGAAAAGAAGAACAATATCTAGACAATCAAGCCGCTGGAAGTTTCATAGAGTGGTAGATATCCTATTCAATCTACATCAACATCGATATTTAACCTAATCAGCTGTATTCTACCAACAGATGTTAGCCGATTGTAGGTTAGATAACGATATTGCTAGAGATTATATAAGATATATGATAACTCGACGGATTACATAAACAAGATTAGAGTGTCATAAAGATGTAAGCACTAATCCCGAGAACACAAACCGCCATAACAAGTTTTACCTCTTGTTGAAGATCGAAACCGATGCAGCTCAACTCAAAAGCAAGAACTCGTCGAAACAAAACTAAAGCAAAAAGGGTGGCGATGCGCCGAGATTGTATTGAACGTGTGTTAGTTTTTTACATAAGACTCAGGGTCTATTTATACCCGAGGATTACAAGATATGTGTCCATACCGAACACGACTATTATCTCTAACAAACTCTAAGATATCAAAAGTCTTTACGGCAGACTTTTGCCCAAACATATCTCTAAGGAAATTGCATAGAATATCCTAATTAATAGATACAATTGCCTTCTCAGGACTCTATCCCTACGTGGCAATCACCATGAAGCACATTAACTCAACCCGATGACGCACACCGAGTCGTACTGCCGGAATCAACTGTATCGGCTAGCCCTGTCCGACTTGAACTCTGCCGATCCTGACCGTAGCCGATTTGGATTGCAGCCGATTCTTACTCTGTTTCCGCAACAGCCCTTATCTTCGATTCCGCTTCGATTCCATCTTCTTCTCCAATGCTGACACTACCAAATTTGGTCGTTAACACATGCCCCCCAAGTCCGGGATATTTGGTAATGTTCCGGATTTGCCGAATACACCGAGTACGAGTAAAAATCGCACTTGCCGTTTTCCGACCGTTACACAGTGCTTTAAATACTAACCGCTGCCCCCGAGAATCTTCACACCGTGACTTCTGTTTCCACCGCTTAAGCGAATTCCGTCTTCTCTCTCTCTCCGGCGATCTCCCCGACGCATAAAGCGATTTCTAGGCGATTTCCTCTCCGGCCAGATCTCCACCCGTGGCGATATCGACCTCCGCCGTTCCGTCTGCTGCGCCATCAACCAGCCCATCTGCTACACCATCAGCCGAGTACGCAGAGGTATGTATCCATTGGCTAGATCCCCTTTTCCTATACAGTAGATTGATTTTCTTCATCTCATCTTGTTTTCTTCTTCTCTACTTCTTCTGTACATGTAGCATCTTTCCAATCTTGTTGCGGTTCCCAGTTTATTGCATGACCAACAATACTTCCTCGGTCCAATCGGCAATCTTGACCCCACTGAATTCGTCACAGCCAAAACCAATAGAACCCCTTTTAGGTCAGCCAACCTAAGCATGAGTCATTGGAAAAACACATTTAAATCCTGGCCTTCTCTTGAGAAAAGCTGGCCTGTATGGTACAAACGGATATCGGCTAGCAAGCAAGCTCATTGGGATGCGATTGGAATCGGCCAAGCCCTAGCCCTCACAATAGCAAATTCAGCCAAAGATGAACCCCTGTTAGCTGCTGCCACTTATTTTTGGTCCAACACCCTCAATGCCTTCCTCTTCAACCAAGGGCCGATGACCCCAACTCTGCTAGATATCATCATGCTCACTGGCCTAGATGTGACCTCGTCGGCTAACCCCATGAACTTGAATACCAAGAACACCTTCGAGTTCAAGACTAAAAGCATTGGAGGCTGGTCGGGATATATTGCAGCATACATGGGCAAAGGACCAGTTACCCCCAGAGAGCATGTGGCCTTCCTGTTGATGTGGCTAGAAAAATTCCTCTTCTGTGGGTCAAGCTGTGGCCCTACAACCAACTAGCAATTCTTAGCCGAAGCCCTAGAATCGAAGAAACAATTTCCCTTGAGCAAGATCCTTCTCGGCTATCTATACCAGATGCTAAACAATGCATCAGCCAAAATAATCATCGGCTCAGTAGTTGGGGCAGGTGGACCATGGTGGTTATTGCAATCCTGGCTAAACCTGGTAGTCATGAAAGTTGTCAATCGGCCATCTGTGACAGAAGCCAAATTTCCAAGGTTAGAGCTGATTGTGGAAGATAGTGGAAAGGAACGCACTCATCGCAGATGCATGTCATACGGGGAGTATGCATCTACACCAGCCGATGCAGGAGCAAAGCTATCGGCTGAACTTCTGAAAGATTGGTTTTTCAGTTTCTATGAGGGATTTCAGAAGGATGCCCGAGTTTGGTTCTTTTATGCCGACTCAATGGATCTTGAACTACCAGCCGATTTCAGATTCGAAGACATTAATCACGAAAAATTTCAGCAATCTAGAGAAGTCTTCACTACTGCCATCAGCCCGTGTATTCTCCCCGTTGGCATCCATCAAGGGAGAAATATCCAAGTCTCCTATGAGTTCTATCATCCAATGTCATCGGCTAGACAACTCGGAATGGGACAGCTGCCGATCGGCTTGTACTTCGTCGACAAGATCCAGTGTAGAGGTGACATCTCTTCAACCTTAATGATGGATCGGCTGCTGAACATTCCTGGACCTCCATTAGGCAACATTGAGAACATAAAGTTGGCAAGGTTCAGGAGCCGGGCATTTGACAGATGGTGGAGCGAATGGAAGCTACACTTGTTCCATCAATCGGCTTCCATGTATATGACAGATCTATTCCCCGATGCCATTCCTCAGGTAAATCCTCACTTAATAAATCTTGTTTAAATAATTGACAGCCGATTTGAACCTTGACTAACCTTTTCTTCTGATTTGCAGACAACAGAATCCTCTCCTCCTCGCCGGAGTAATAGCGGCAAAGACATTGAATATGCCCCGAGTCTAATTCCAAATGGAGGTGGGCGATCTCCCTCTGCCATCGGCTATAATGCCCCCAAGACTTCAGCGCTTCTTCAAGGGCTTATCAGGCAACCAGCCGATGCCGGCGAGAAACGAAAAACCAGATCATCGGCTGTGGATACTTTAGCCCCAGCTTTAAAGAAGAAGACTAAGCCGAAGAAGTCTACGCCAGCTGATGATCTGCCTGCTCTAGATCCATCCATTGAGCAAGCTCTGGATGAAGAAGCAATCGAGGAAGATGTTGACCAAGCCGCAGCCGAAGTAAGCGATACTGAAAGAACACCATCGGCTTCACCTAAGCAGGCCCCTCCAAGTCCTTCTGTTCCAGCTCACTTTTCAAGAGTAAGCAGCTTTCATCGATTCCTTTTATAGTCATTCTACCTTATAGCCGACTCCTCACAATTTCAATAATTACAGAAAAAAAACTGCTGTGAGGAAGAGATCGGCTGCGCCAACTCCCAAACCAGTTCCACTAGTAATATACTCTCAATCCTCTCATTAATTATGTCTAACATTTGCCCTTTTTTCAGCCTCCTCCTCCTCCTTCACCTCCTGTGCAACCAGAATCAGGCAAACGTACGCCATCGGCTGCGGATAGTCATCATGTGGAAGAAGAAGAACAATTAACTGCCCCTGCTATTCCAGTAAGTTTTATAGACATAAGTTTGAGATCGGCCGATCATATCTTGATTCTTAACCATCCATGATATTATTCCTTGCAGGTCTTAGCCGATCTTTTCTCCTTCGACATCAAGGATTATCTTGATGAAACAGAAGAAGACACCACTAGCAAAGCAACAGCTCTTCTGCCTAACGATGTGAAAAGAACACTTGAAGACATCTCTCATCGGCTAGGAGCATCATTAGACACAACCTGGTAACCAACTGTGGACCAATCCGGGCAAGGTTCACAGACATCCAAGCTCTTCTTCCGGATGAATTAGCCGACGCCCTTACTCCAGCCGTCTACCTTTAGCAACATCAATTCAAGTTGGAAAAGGCCAGGCAGAGATTAGCCGATCATTGGGAGCGCAAAGATATCGAAGCTACAATCCAGCACAATCGGCAGCTTGTGCACATAGAGAAGTCTAAGCTTGATCAGCTGTCTGAGGGCCCGATCAAATCCAATATTGATCGGCTTGAAGCTCGCAAAATTGAACTCTTGGCACAACTTCAAGAATGCAACGCCGAGCTGGATATAGAGCACAAGAAACTAGTCGATCTCCCGCAAGCCGTTGAAGAACAAAAGGCAAAGCTGAAATCGGCTATCAAGAATGTCGCTGATATGACTAAGTCCTTGAAAGTCATCCCTGGAACCGATGCTCAAGACACCCAAGCTATTGAAGAAATAGAACAAATTAGGAAAAGGGCTATACCGGCTATCCAGTGATATGTGTCCCAGTGACATTCTGTGTAACAAACTTTAGAAAACTTTTGTAATCGGCTAACTTTTGTAACTTTGCTATCTGTATATTCCTTGTGCCAATTAACATACTTTACAAATATGCTCAAAATTTTGCGATTTTCCATGTATATGCCCCCCTAATTTTACAATGTCAAAAACATTGATAAAATTATAAAAAACAACTAAGGGCGATATAACCATATCTTAATATCTTATGTCCTGAAGCAGCATCAACCAACTGATCGGCCACTAGCATCGGATATTCGTCCTTCGGGGTAGCTTTATTCAAATCTCTAAAATCAATACATACCCTCACCTTACCATTTTTCTTGATAACATGAACTATACTAGAAACCCATTCAGCATATCGGCAAGGACAAATAAAGCCAGCATCATACAAACGTTTGATTTCAGCCTTGACAGGTTCAAGCATATCGGCTTTGCATCTCCTCAGGGGCTGCTTGTGCGGTCTAATCCCTGGTTTGAGAGGTAGCCGATGTTCAACGATTGATCGGCAGAGTCCTGGCATCTCATGATACTCCCAAGCGAAGCAGTCTCTAAATTCTTTCAAAAGCTTTATCAACTTGGTTCTAAATTTTGAAGACAAATTCTTACTAATAAATGTCGGCCTTGGTCGATCACCTGGACCTATATCTATTTCTTCTAAATCATCAACCGACATGAAACCTTGACCTTGCTTGTCATCAAGATCATCTACCGTATCCTTGGTGTAGACATTTGAACCCTCCACGATGCCCTCAAAGTAATAGCTTGGGTTCTCCATCTTCAATTGGCTATATATCAGAATCGGACACTTTTAGAAAATCCCCATCCCAAACCTTTCCAGATAAACAATCAAGGCCATCCATCTCCTCCATTTTATTGTCATTCTCTACGAAGGGCGACTGCTTTGTGTATGGTAAGCCTGTGCATTGGACCAAGGATTGTCCTGATCGCAAGGACAAGAAGTCTGCAAACATGGTTGTTAGCGAGGGCGGAGGAACATCGGGGTACGGTAAATCCTTACCTACAGTTCTCTGTGTTTGTCACTCTTCTGATTGGTGGGTTGATACTGGTGCTAATATTCATGTGTGTGCTGACTTTTCCCTGTTTTCCTCTTATCAGGTCGGGAGAGTGTTGACGGTCGTTATTGATCAGTTTCGACCGTCAATATTACTAAAATAGAGGAGAACTAGTGATTCTTGCAATGCATATATCTGTTAGAATAATAAACTTCTACTAGTATTAGGTATACTAACCTTTTGTAGAGAATGACAATAAAATGGAGGAGAATCGACATCAACACAGACGACAAATCAATCGGACGATGTCAAGAACCAGACTTATGTATGAATGGGCCAAGAACTCAGAATTAATACAAAGAATTGGGCCAAAATTCACAAGTCTGCGAATAGAAGTAACAGAGGAGGCCACCAGCCGAAATTAGGCTGGATTGGGCCGGCCCCAGGTTTGGCTGAACCAGGGGGTTCGGCCGAACCCTCCTCAGCGCCATCCGATCCAGGGCTTCGCCTGGACGGTGTGGATTAGCCCCCAATGACGGTTGGAGGGTATTTCCGACCATTCCAACCATCACAACCGTCATTGGGAGGCTATATAAGGAGTTGCCATTCTCACTTCACTCACACACCTCAAGCAATAGCTCTCTCATTTCTCTCAAGTTTAGTTTAGTAGTATCTAGCTGGTGGAATAGGAATAGAGTAGAAATCAGGAGTCCGGAAGCCTTCGGAAGAGTTCGGGTATGGCTCTAGCAGCTCTCCTTTACTCTTTTGTAAGCTTTGTACTTTTATTAGAATACTCTTCTATATACATTTATGGTATTGAAATACTTTCTGAGTATACGAGTATCTACTTTACATTATGTTCATGTTATACTGAATATACGGCTAGCTTATCTGGGAGATGCTTTGATGCGGGTATAATGTTTGCTTATGCAATTAATCTATGTCATGACGATTATATTAGAGTAGTATCTGGTAGTTTAGACGTGGTGTCTAGATTACGGGATATCATTATTTGGGGTTATATATTGCGGATGAGAGGTGGGCCGCTGATGGTGACAGCTCAGTACGGGTATTCCTCCGCGCCGATATATAATCCTAACTTAATTTCCTGGGGAGATGAGGGTGGGATTACACTTGCGCAATCTCACTATGTGGACAAGGTCTTGAGTCGCTTTGGTTACAATGACTACAAGCCAGCTCCTATTCCTTATGATCCCAATGTGCTATTAAGGAAAAACCAAAGGATAGCAAGGAATCAAAATATGCCAAATTGTGACCAAATTTCCAACTGTGATAATAAAAAGTGATTATCAAGGTGAACAGTTTGAAGGACAACATGAAGTCATCCAGGCCTGTGAAAAGAAGACTGAAATCTGTCAGAAAGCAGAGAAACTCCGGAGTGATAGCTTTGGACTATGTCCAGACAGCTAAAAATCTGGCAGATCAGGTTACTAAGGGACTATCACGCAAGTGATAGACAGTGAATCGAGGAAGATGGGTTGAGCCCACTTTAGTTGTCAGTAGTGGTAACCTGTCTTTTGTGATCGGAGATCCCGTGAATTAGGATGGAGAAACAAACTATTAGGTGACTGGGAGGAGAGACCCTGAAATGGGCTCATCTCTATGATGTATTTCTCTCCTTGTCTGTATGGAAGGATGGTACACTACTAGAAAAACGATTTTTCATGGCGTTTAGAAAATATTTTTCATGGCGGCTACAAGAAAAAACCGCCAACGTAGAAAATAGGGAGGGTGGGGGGTCACGGGCCGCCAGCGAAAATCAGTTTTCGCTGGCGGCCACATTAAGAGGTCCGCCATAAAAAATACTATATTTTTCGAGGCGGACCCCTTAAATGTCCGCCAGCGAAAATTAGCGTTTTCACTGGCGGTTACTAAAAGATCCGCCAGCAAAAAAAAAGGGATCCGCCAGCAAAAAGCAAAGCTCGCTAAAAAAATTTTCGTGGCATTTAAAACCATGCGCGCCAGATCAATTACTTCACCCACCCACACATTTAAAACCAACTTTCACCCACCCACCCACTGCATTCATCTCTCCTCTCTATCTCTTTCTCATCTCCACCTCACCTCTCTCCCCTCCCCTCCCTCTCCCAGATCTAGCCGGAGGGAGGGGGCGCCGGCCGCCGCGGCGGCGACGGCAAGTGGACCTGGTGGCCGGCGGCGTTCGGGCGTGGGCGGGGAGGCCGGATCTGCCGCCGTCGTACGACGACGACGGGCCGGGCCGCGACAACGATGACCACCACGGCGGCTGGTGACGACGACCACGGCGACCACGACGACGGGCCGTGGCTGCGGTGCCCGAGCGCCGCTGCCCGCCGCGACGACGACCACGACCCCGACAACGGGCTGGGGCGACGGGCCGGGGCGGTGACGACTACTTAGGTCGCGGTCACGCTCAAGACGTGGCATGCGCAGCTCGCTGGCGCCACGGCCGTGCTGGTGGCGGACGGTGTCGACGAGCCGCTGCTCACGATGGACAGCCCCGAGGAGGAGACCCCCGACATGGCGTTCCTTCTCGTCGGCGCTCATCACCAAGCAGTTCGGCGACGCCCTCCGCGCCGCCGCCGACGAGTTGGTGGTGCGGCTGGACTGGAGCGAGTCGATGACGCACCCGAATGAGCTCTGGACGAACAGCAACGATGAGTGCGGGCCGCGGTGCGACGAGCAGGCGGCGTTCGTCGGTGCGTTCTGCGGCCACGCGCAGCTGCTGGAGGCCGCACTACATCACCTGGTTCTGCCCCGACGCATTCCTGGAGACGAGGCAGTGCAAGGCGCAGTGCATCAACCGCGGCGGCTATGGTAGGCGGGCGACGACGATTTTGATGTATTGCTCCATTTTAATGTTTGTTTGTATTGATGTTTTCATACATGCATGTATTGATGTTTATTTGTTGAGAATGAAGTAAGAAATTGATGTAGTGTTCTCTTGAGTTTGGATCTGATGTGGATTTGAATTGTTATGGATTTGAGATTTGGGGATGTGGATTTGGGAATGCAGGTAGCAGCATGGGGTTTTTGCTGGCGGCTGGAGGACAGATGCATATGGTTTTTTTTGTCTCAAAATTAATTATCTCTGGCGGCCGGTATAACACAGCCGCCAGCGAAAATCGATTATCGCTGGCGGATGGTATAACACAACCGCCAGCGAAAATCAATTATCGCTGGCGGCCGGTAACCGCTAGCGAAGATCGATATTTTCTCTGGCCTTTGCTTTGTGGCGGCTGCAATTTCCGCCAGGGAAAACCCAAAATGGCCGCCACGAAAGATGATTTCTGTAGTAGTGGTATACAATTTAATGTGATCCGAGTGGCTTTTCTTAAAGCAGAGATGTTGGTCTACAGAATATCTTAGAAGGAACCAACCTATACGAGTTCGTCTGCTAGTAACGGCCTATGAGATTTATGTGATCTGCTTGGAGTTTGACTTATATGCTCCAAACAGAGGGGCCCAGCACCAGTCAAGGATTTGGGTAAAGCCTGACTGCACAAAACCGACAATTCAATTCAATCGTGGTCTGGTGTAGCTCATTTTCCCCCCGAGCAGTGACGAATACGGCGGCGACCTCCCCCACCACCGGCAGCAGCGGCACCCTTCCTCACCGCGAGCAGCGGCGGTGGAGATGGAGATGCTCTCTCTCTCTCTCTCTCAGTGACGGCGGTGACGACCCCCTCCCCCCCACACCGAGCAATGGAATCGGCAGCGGTGCCCTTCCTCCCACCCCATGAGCTGCGGCGCCCTCCCCACCACCGGCAGTAGCAACGGCGCCCTCCCCCACCGCAAGCGGCGGTGGTGGAGATGGAGATGGTGGGTGAATCGCAGGGGGAGCCACTCCGGTCGGTCACCAGCTCCACCCGTCCTCCTCTCCATGTTGCAGTGGACCCCTTCGCCTGCAGCGGCGACGGCCTCCTCCTCCATCCCCTCTTCCGGTGTTGGGCGTAGTAGCCGTCGGCGGTTGGAGTGGGCGCTGCGGCGGACACGACGGCGACGAACGCGGTTGTGGGTGGTGGTGGGCACGCTGGGGCTCCTCCATCCCCCTCGTAAATTTCTTTTTGTGATGAATGTGTTAAGAGATTTCTTTTTGCACTTTTTTCTCTGTTTGATTCGATTTTCGCCTTATTTATGATTGAATTGGCTGCCTAACGAGGTGAATCTGTGATGAATCGGCTGTGAATTCGTGGGTGGTTTCTCTCTCTCTCTTTTTTTTGCAATTTTTTCCATCGCTATTGCTAACCAAATTAGATTGTGATATAACGTACAGATTTACGGACGAAAACACGGTGACGATTGGAAAGTTACAAATCTTTTAATTCGTTAAGATATAAAAGAATATACTACCTCCATCCCAAAATGAGCGCAGCCATGAATATCCGTGTCCAACGTTCGACCGTCCGTCTTATTTGAAAAAGTTACGGAATTTTTTTAAAAAAATTATTCACACATAAAGTACCATTCATGTTTTATCTCTACTATTATAAAAACTAGTATGGTGGCCCGCGCATATTGCACGGCTAGCATCATTATATTTTCTATCATATAATAGCATATATGTTTTCTCATTATATTATTTAAATATATTAAAATGACAACATAATTTTAAATTTTGCAATAACTTTACGAAACTACTAATGTGTAATATTCATATTGTATTTTATATACGTGTTAGTTATTAATTATTTTTAATATCAAATTTTAGTTATTTGTAAATTATATATATTTCTATATGGACTCTAGACTCGTCTTTTAATATTTCTTTTTTTTAATTCCGAATTTTTGTAAATTGTATTTCTATATAGACTCTTGGCTCTTCTTTCCAATATTATATATTTTTACTTCTGAATTTTTATTTTTTCTAATTGTATTTCTATGTGGACTCTAAACTCATCTTTCAATATTCTTTAATTTTTAATTTCGAATTTAAGTTACTTTTAAATTGTATTCCTATATTGACTTTAAACTCTTATTCCCATGTTTTTCTTAATTTCGAATTTTAGTTATTTGTAAATTGTATTTTTATACGGACTCTAAACTCTACTTTTAAATTTATTATGTTTATTCCAAATTTTAGTTAGTTTAAAATTCTTATATGGACTCTATACTCTACTTCTAATATTCCTTATTTTTTTTAATCCCGAATTTCTATTTTTTTTCTTAATTGTATTTCTATATGGACTCTATACTCCACTTCTAATCTTCCTTATTTTTAATTCCGAATTTCTATTATTTCCTAATTATATTTCTATATGGACTCTAGTCTCCTCTTCTAATATTTCATATTTTTTAATTTCGAATTTCAACTATTTCTAAATTATATTTCTATATAGACTCTAGTCCCCTCTTCTAATATTCCTTATTATTTAATTCCGAATTTCAGCTATTTCTAAATTGTATTTCTATATGGCCTCTATACTCCTCTTCTAATATTTCTTATTTTTTAATTCCGAATTTCAGTTATTTCCTAATTATATTTCTATATGGAATCTATACCCTACTTCTAATATTTCTTATTTTTAATTCCGAATTTCAGTTATTTCCTATTTGTTTTTCTATATGGATTCTATACTCTACTTCTAATATTCCTTATTTTTAATTTCGAATTTCAGCTATTTCTAAATTGGATTTCAATATGGACTCTAGTCTCCTATTCTAATATTCCTTATTTTTTAATTCCGAATTTCAGCTATTTCTAAATTGTATTTCTATATGGACTCTAGTCTCCTCTTCTAATATTCCTTATTTTTTAATTCCGAATTTCAGCTATTTCTAAATTATATTTCTATATGGACTCTGGCCTCCTCTTCTAATATTCCTTATTTTTTAATTCTGAATTTCAGTTATTTCTAAATTGTATTTCTATATGGACTCTATTTTTTTTTCTCCGATTAATATGAGAATTTTTCAAATTTCAACTATTTCCTAATTGTATTTTTATGTGGACTCTATACTTTACTTCTAATATTCCTTATTTTTAATTCCGAATTTCAGTTATTTCCTAATTGTATTTCTATATGGATTCTTATCCCCTCTTCTAATATTCCTTATTTTTAATTCCGAATTTTAACTATTAAATTGTGTTTCTATATGGACTCTGGTCTTCTCTTCTAATATTCCTTATTTTTAATTCCGAATTTCAGCTATTTCTAAATTGTATTTCTTTATGGACTCTGATTTTTCTTTTTCTCCGATTAATGTGAGAATTTCTAGGCCATGAGAGCGAACGTGGAGGCTCTTTTTTCTATTCCTTTAATAATATAATAGATTGAAGATGTTTCCGCGGTTCGTCATCCGTGTTTGAGTCGGTTTTAATTTTATGTTTTGGGTCATCTGTGTTTGAGTCGGTTTTAATTTTATATTTTGGTTTTAATCTATATATCTTCTCTACTGTTATAATGTTTTTGCTAGTATTTTGGTACGTCATCCGTGTATGAGTCAGTTTTTAAGTTCATTTGCTTTTGGAAATACATTTCCGTAATTGAGTCGGATTTTAAGATCGTTCACTTGTGGTAATACATAAGGAATCATATACGAAATCTGTTAAAAAACTCGCATGCTAACTTGAAACGATCGGACTCCTAACTGCAGCTTATGATTTTTTAAAAATATATATATTCAAGCGAACTCCCACAGTGATTTTCATCTTAACTAAATCATATAACAATAATAAGAATAAAATAGACTTCACCCGTTGCAACGCACGGGCATTTTGTCTAGTCATCTAATAACAATGAAAATAATAATTATAAAATTTTTTAAATAAGACGAATAGGATATAAACCGTTCAAAACTGCACTTATTTTGGGACGGATGGAGTATATACAACGATACAACGACTCACTCGAAACCGTATGTGAAGGCAATAAAAAACCGAGTAAATTAACGACCAACGAAAATACGTAGAGCCAGGCAACACGCGTATGTATATATACAGTATATACGTACGTGTTTGGCCTAGCTAGCTTCTGATTCGAACGATCCATCGTATATCTCTCTCCGTCCGTACGTCCGGCGCCCGTCTCGATCGACGATCTCGATCTCGAATTCTCTATGCCGTGCGACGCGTGCGGTTGCGCCTGCGCGCACGGCGGCCGCGGCGTCGTGGCGCCCATGGAGGTGGACGACGACGACGACGAGCAGCAGTCGTTGGCGGCGCCGTTGCTCCTGGACCTCGAGGCGGCGGCGGCGGCCGTGGGGTCTAAACCGCCGGCCGACGACGACGATGACCTTACCACGGCGACGACTGTGGTGGAGAAGATGGCGGCGGTGCTGTCCCGTATACGGCTCTCTTGGGTACGTATATTCGCCGTGCGTGCATGAATATGTATAATCCTAGCTAGCTAGTTTTGCAGCGCATCTGCTTTAACTTTTTTTTTTCCTTTTCAAAGACTACAAGATGACTAGTTGGATCAATTTGTTTAAGGTTTGGCTAACTAATTTAATTCATGCATATACCATCCTGTCAAACCACAAAAAATATTGAAGTTTTTTTTCCTTTTTCTTTTAAATGACGGCTCAATAATTCAGTTGGTAGCATATATCATTGATCTAGGGTTAATGGAATCCATACCACTTCAAAAGAACCATATTAGAAAAATACTATTACTAAAACTGAAATCAGGTGGATACCATTGATACTCTTCCAAAATTAATTAGAACTATCCCATCTCATAAATATTTCCATAGTCAGAACCTCTTTCAGGCGTCAGCATTTAGTAGCAACTTGCCCATCAACCGAAACACATACCTTACCGCAGATCTACTTCTGCCACCGCCGTTGCCTTCTTGGCTTTTAATTTCTCATCTCTCGTGCGCGTGCGCTATGATGATGCCATTGTTGGTATTGCCCTCATGCTCTTCATCCCGACTCCATCATTGCCGATGCCACGGTCGCTCCGTCCTAGCCCCCTTTACCACCTCTATCACCAAGTACGATGAGGAGGCCGGTGAAGATGAGCATAAGGAGAGGGTCGGGGAAAAGGAGGAGGACTACTCTCGTTGACAGCTGAGGAGATAAAGGTCATTACCACCAATGACAAGGCGGAGGAGGAAAGAGAAGAGGCATAGGGACGAATTGAATAGTGACAAGAAGGCCAACATTGTTGGGACCTTCATAGCTAGGAGACAAATTCTAATTACTTGGGTGGATGTTCATCCGTTTAGTGCATGCAAATTAAATAATTATGAAAAAAATTCAAAAAAGTGACAAAATAGATTAATATGGAATATTTCACTCCACAAACATACATGTTCAAATTCGACTTTTACAAGTTGTAGAAAAACAACAAATTCAGTTGTAAATATACGTACACTAATTAGAATTAAATTTATTGTTTTTTAGTTCTGTTATAACTTATAAAAAGTTGAATTTAAACTTGCATGTTGGCAGAGTGACATTATCAATCTATTTTATCATTCTTATTTTTATAAAAGAGCACTCTCATATATAGTGAGATGAATCTAATTAACCCATTGATCTTTTTTTGGATGAGAAAAGATAAAAGGTCTAGATTAACTTTTTTTTTGTGTGTGCACATGTGTGAATTTTATCGCTAACAATGAAAAAGTAAACTTTCGTTAATTTTACGCATGCAAAAAAAAATGCATGTGCAGGTGTTCTTGTTTTTGCTGTGGGTGTATTTGCTGAATTGGGTGAGAAGATTTACCTTGACATACACCGACGGCAGTATATGGTTGACTACGTTTGCTGTGATGGTTTCGGCGATACCCTTGACCGAGCTCTTCTACATACATGCCATGCGCATCGAGGAGATCACGGAGGACGACGACGACGCCAGTTACGAAGAAGCATCTTATAAACACAAGCAAAAGATGGGCAGGTGCATTCTCCGGGTACGTACGTATATACGTCGTTCTGTAATTAATTAATGAGATCCATTGATTTAATTACTTTTCTCTAAATAATTGGCATGTATGTGTGTGTGTGTTATATACTTGATGATAAAAAAGAATATGGCTAAAGCTTTTCAGTGAATTTTGATTCAGTTCAAAAATTCTCTACACGCATACTTATTGTATGGCGGGTTCAGCAGTACAAAGATTAGTTTTCATTGGTTTCTTTTTTTATCCCTAAATAAATACTAATATGTGTTATTAATGCATACATACATACATACATATATTGCAGTACGTATATGCTATACTTGATGGAAAAAAATGGTGTCTTTTCATTGAATTTGATTCAATTCAAAAGTAGCTTAATTACATCATTACATGGCGGGTTCCTCACAAAACTGAGACTCCTTTCTTTAGAATAGATGGTTTTTGAAGGATAATTGCAGGATTTGAATTAATTAATTCCTACAAGATTCATGTATCATAACTAATTCATGTGTTGATTTTGTCTCCCGCTCTATGATAACGAGCTAAATCTGCATTATTTGTCTCCAATACTGTATACTACAATTAGCTTAGGTGGTGTTGGGCTAAACTTTAGTCCCTCTCACGAAAACATAAGTCCCTTGTGAGAAGTCCCTCCAACCAAACACCACCTTATACTTCCTAGTTCTCAAACACCACCTTAATTCCCCTGCATTTCAAAATAAACAAAAGTAACATCATCTTTTTTTCTTGTCTGGATTCTCATTCGTTTATTATATATCAAGATTCAAGAAAATTAACCTAACTGAAGATGGCTCGATTATATATTAATTTGTAGGGACTTTTGGTCTTGGCGTGGCTGTTTGTGATCGATTTTGGGAGAAGGGTTTGGGGAGAAGTTGATGAATTGCTACCTGCAATTTTTATCGTCTCCTGGCTCGTTATAACGGCGACCCAGTTCCTTGTCATGGCCGGCTTGTACATCGAGGGAATGCCACCTGTAGTGAGCGAAACTTAATTAGTAGCAGATAATTATACTAGATGATAGACGAAGATGTACCTGCATGTTTACAACTTTACAATGCATAGGAACAGTGCGCGTGGAGCCAGAAATTTTGTAAAGCCTGACAAAGTACTAGAAAAAATATAATTAAATATATGATCTATATATACTCTCAAAATAACCGTCAAAGTATTGACCGCTATAATTCTTATAATTTTATACAAGTGATTAAGCATGGTCCGACAAACATGCATATAAATTTTCATAGATTAAAATAGATATGGTAATTAGTAGAAAATCTTAACTTACTTTGGCATTGATGCTTTGTAATTCTCCAACAGAAGTCCAAAAGACCAAAAAAGGAACTCTAGAGAACGAAAATGTATATTACTGCATGATATAATAAGACAACAATGTATTTATGACATATAAAACTTACTACTGTAATACTTAGCCCCAAACCTCTTCAAGCACTCCAAAAGGAAAAATATGTCGGTTCTTGAGGCAATAACCAATGATTCTTAGATCGAAGACATCCGCGGAGGGGTGACAATACAGCTGCTTCAGGAATATATATGCGTATGGGAAGTGCTCCACAACGCAGGAGAGGTGATCCATGAAGGGGCTGAGGACACAATCCTCTGGTGGTGGTTGGCCAGTGGCTTGTATACGGCAAAATCAGCATATGTCATGCAGTTCATGGGCAAAATGTTTTCGGATTCTGCTGAGCTTGTATGTTGTATGGGAAACTTGGGCACTGGGGAAACACAAATTCTTCGCGTGGCTGCTGGCGCAAAATAGAATATGGACGGCAGATCGTTTGCAATGCAGGGGCTGGCCAAATAACTATTTCTGCCAACTCTGTTTTAGAAATCTCGAAACGGTACAACACCTCTTCATGGAGTGCCCCTTCACGCAGTAGGTATGGCGGGACATCGGTCGCAAATTCAGACCGCAACGTTTCCTACATGCAGGGGCGGATCTACAGTATAAGCGTCGGTGTCAGGCGACACCGACGACTTTCGGCAAAACCTATAACAAAACTGCTTATCCATATACTATAACACTATGTTCTAAGTATAATTAGCATACTATGACACCGATAGACACGTTATGACACCAACAAACTGATTTTCTGGATCCGCCACTGCCTACATGTGACCACAGACAACACTCTCCTCAATTGGTGGCACGAGCAAACAGATGAGGCAGAAAAGTTGCAACAGAAAGGGCTACGTTCAGCAGTCTTGACCACACTTTGGGAGATTTGGATGGAAAGGAACAATCGCATCTTCAGAGAGAAAGAATCTACAGCATCAGCACTTGCTAGCAAGATCATAGATGAGCTTCATTTGTGGAAAATGGCAGGTGCCAAGGGAGTGAAGTGTATTATGTTAATAGATTAAGCTTTTGTTTTTTTTAGGGAGTGCAGGCAGGAAGAGTTCCTCCGGGAACGCCTCCCCTGCCTTCTGTTCTGTACAGTTTCTCTCACTTCTTCTATAATATAAAACCAGCTTGCTGGGTTCTTTCAAAAAAAATAAAAATAAAACTTACTACTAATGGATTAATTGCGTGTACGAGGTAAACTCATTTTCCCATGCTTAAAGTCTTTGAAATCGTCGAGTCAAGTGCCTTCAAATCTCCTGCTCTGTACAACAAACCTTTGAACCACTCATCAGCTATCTACTCATACTTAAAACTTTAGCACCAACAAACCATTGAAGCCGCCTCCGCCTTCAAGGACCGCCGCAACGACACCACCCCGTCCTCCTCCTGCTACAAAAAGTAGCACCTCAGAGTTGTACCTCAACATCTATGACATCTCCCCATCCAACCATTACCTGTGAGCCTGTGACGGCAGGGGCTGTCGTGGTCATCGGCGGCGGTGGCTGCGGGAAGGTGGCACAGCGGTAGCCGGCCGACGGAAGCGGAAGCTCGGGGAGGGAGGAGGTATGGCCGGGAGGGAGAGAGGAGAGGAGGCATCGATGCGCCATAAGTCATCTGTGCAGGGCTCACCATTTCGGATCAAAATTTCCGAAATTTCGGTTCTATCGGACCCCAGATACGATATTATTTCGGCCGAAATTTTTAATTTTTTTAATATTCTGTTCGAATTTGATCAAAATTTATTTAAAAATCCATATAATTTCGGATTGAAATTTTTGAAATTTTGGTATTTCTGCCCCACCGATACAAAACCCTAAACCAAGATATTAAACCCTGCGTCCGTGGAGATAGAGAGGAGGGCGGGACCCATTGACATGTGGGTCCCACTTTTTTTTATCTTTTATCTGACTGACATGTGGGCCCACAACTTTGTTTTATTTTATAATTTTTATATTTTTGCTTCCAGTGACACGTCATCGCCACATAGGATGATGACCAGGTCAAACCGGCTACATAGGCGCCACGTCAGCCGAAACCGCCATCCAAACTGCCTTGGGACCTTATTTACACCGGTTTTGACAGTTGAGGATCCCACTATGTCTGGGACGAAAATCGAATTCCCCATCAAGTTAAGGGACTAAAATGAACTTATTCCTTGAGTACGTAGACTCTCATGAAAAAATCCATCAGCAGGCTGCAAGCCCATTGTACCGATTACATTGCTACATGATGACAACTGCCACACCAGATTAATTTACATTGACCTTTATCTGATTCTTTTCCCGGGCATAATTTACATTGGCTAGTTTAGTCTGAATTAACCAAATTAACCGGAGGCATAATTAAAGTTGGTAGAAACAATTAAACCGGATGGTTTTACGTACGTAGAAATTTAGGTGGAAAACCGAGGTGATCCAACTGGTCAATATTTTGTTTCTAGAAAAAATGAGATGTGCACATGTCAATCGAACCCCCGACCTCTCAAAGCCAAGTGACAGCACGGCTCCTTCGTATATAGACAAAATAATCGTATTTAACCTTGAGTCAACCAATACACTATAAAAAAATAATTTTACTAGAACCTGCGGACCGATCAGCGAACCACGAACTCTTAACAACAGAGAATTATTTTACGGTACTTAACAACAGAGAAATTTTACGGTACTTAACAACAGAGAATTATATAGGTTTAATGTTATGACATTTAGTTGAACCATAGATGTTAGTTCGCTATGCAAAGAGTTTGAGACATTCGGATACATGCTTGGGGTTAAGCAGTTTGTTAAGCGTGTGTTTAGTTCAAACATTTGGGTTTGATAGGAATAGGATGAGATGAGGCTACTTTTGAGTGGGTTTGGTTTAGGAACAGGTGTAATGGAATCATTCTTGAAAGGAAATTATTTCCTAAGATCATGATGAGTTATATATAAAAAAAAACTAACGGATAAATCCAATCCACTTCTCTCTGCCATATGGCTTCACATCATCCTATTTCTTAAAAAAAAAAAGATAAGACCATCATATCTCTCATGTCAAACAAATATAGCTAGGATCATCCATCCAATTTTTTTTAATGCACGTACGTGTCGATAAACATGTGCTAACAATAACATAAAACTTGTACTGTGTGCAGGGTGTGCCGTGGGTGTTTTTGTTCGGTTGCATGCTAATATTTGCGTTGAATTACACCCATGGAAGTGTATGGTTCAGTGCATTCAGTGTGATTCTTATATATGGCCATACCCATGACCGAGCTCTTCGTCATCATCTACGGCATGACGAACTCGGGTGAGGAGCCGCCGTCGCCGCCGGGTGCCGGAGTAGGAGAGCAGCTCGTCGATTCTTTCGCTCCAGTGTAATTCGACGATGACTGACGCTCGTACGGAAGCACGAGACAAGATGCTCAGGTGCATTCTCAGGGTAAGTGCAAAGTTCTCCATCTGATTATTTCTAAAAGTTGCCAATATATATTGGATCAAATAGTATACGTAATTACTAGATTATACTCAGTTTGATACAATAATATAACTGATTTGATTTGCTTGAACGTTTCCTTCAAAAATCTCAACAATAGAGAAATTTTACGGTACTTAAAAATCTTAACAACAGAGAAATTTTACGGTACTTAAGAAAGTATCTCGAGATATTTAAATTTTACATTAAAAGTTTTAGTACTAAATTGAATATGGTACCTTCCTCCACTTTAAAAAAAAAGAGAAAATATGATACCTTATTGAAATTTTTTGAGGATATAAAAATTACTCTTAACACTGTGTATTTGAATGTTACTTTAAACATGTTTGTTTTCATTTTACTATTATTAACTGTTATGGTATGGTTAGCTGAGACCTTCTTCTATGTACAGTAAGATTTGACTATGTGAATCATACACGATACATATATAGACTATGACAATTTATTTATTTTGCTTCGGTACCATGTTAGACGTAGGAGAACGCACCCGTAAAAAGAATATGTATTGGCGGAAAAAAAAAGGTTATTCAAAGAATTTGCTTCAGTTGAAAAAAAATAACTAAATTAGCACATTACATGATCGTTCAATTATTTTTCTGAATTCTCGTTGGTTCCTCACTTCATTCAACTCAACTGAAAGATTTAACCGGTCGATTTGCAGGGACTTTTGCTCTTGGTGTGGCTGTTTATATATGATCGATTTTACAAGAAGAATTTTGACCACCGACGAATTGTGCAAAATTCAACCGTTTGAAATTCCTTTCCTCATCTTCAGCGTCACAATGTTGAGTGGGGGATTTTGCATGGCCTGCCTGATGATCCAGGGAGTGGACTAATCGAGCACGCAATACTAATGTATCCATGAAGAGTATTTGAAGAAGCATTATATTATATTGAGGGTAATATGAAAAAAAAATTCGCAGAGCTATTTTCAGCTGCTATGTCAACTTGCTAGATGATGCTGCGAGTGTTACCATCACTCCATCAGTAGTAGAGCTTATCTCACTAGCTAGGCATGTAGATACAAGGCGGAAATGTAGTGAAATTTGCCCATGCTAAAGAAAAGTATTAAAGATATGTCTCTGTCTATACAAATGCATTTTCCTCTAATTGATTTCATTTGAGAAAATTTGGAAATACCATTGTAGAGATACGTGAGCTGCAAATTAAAATAAATATATACATTTTGGTGCCATCTTGTCAGCAGCTTGGGTTGCTTAGAATGCAAATCTACTTGTAAATGCTCATGAAAAATTCTCAAAGAAATGACTAAAAAAAACTATAATTAATATCCTCCGGTATACCACACCGTTTCTCTCTTCTTTTTCGCAATTGTTTCTTTTACTCCTCAGGCAATTTAAAACTTGCCAGGCTATTTTGCGGTTAATGTCCCAAAAAACATTTCTAGAGTTATCGACTTATCATTGCCATTTGTGCAATAGAAACAATATGTCGAGCAGATCGAGCAAGCGAGCCGATTCGAAAGTCGAAAACCTAGGTCCTGTTCACTTTGACGTCAAAAAAAAACCTTACCAAAATTTGGCATTGCCAAAATTTTGGTAGGATTTCTTATATAGTTACCAAAATTTGATAGCAAACTAAATGTAGCCACTTTTTTGACAACTTTATCAAAATTTGATAAGGTTGAAAATAGCATCAAAGTGAACAGGCCCCCATAGGGGTTGATCGTGGCGCAAGCACGCGATTGACGAGTGCACGTATGTGTGCTGTGTTTGGTTTGCACAGTTCGATGCGCACGCATGCATTGGTGGCCCTGCATAGCCGGGCAGGCGTGTGCACTAGATTTCATTACCGGTTGACCATTAGATTTGGAGCCCCGTCGATATCATAATTTTTAACAAATTTCACTAGTGGAGAAATGCTTTGTAGTCCCGATTGGTAAGCTTTTATAGTCCCGGTTTTTCAACCGGGACTACGAATCCGGGACTAAAAATTGCTATCTTTAATTCCGGTTCAAATAACTGGTACTAAAGATTGATCTTTAGTCTCGGTTGGTAACACCAACCAGGATTAAAGATGGAGCCATCTGTAGTCCCGGTTGATGTTACCAACTGGGACTAAAGATCTTTTTTTCTTTTTTTTCTCTTTTATATTGTTTTTAACATTGAATGTTGATTTCACACCATCCCTAAATCATACCCAAGAAATCTCAAATCCAAATCATCACAGATCATAGAACATCTCCAAATCCTCAAATAGATTATCTCCAAATACATTACACTCTTAAAAAAATTACATCACAAGTTCTAAAAAAATCATCACAAATACATTACATATTCACATTGCACACAAATCAAATACATCACAGGATCATACAATAAATCATAAATTGTGAAAAAAAATGCCGCCCGGCCACTACCGCCTCCCCTCCGCACCGGCCGGCCCGCCCTCCTCCTCGTGCCGCTCCGCCTTCTTTGCTGTGAAGGAAAAAGAAAAGAGAAGGCTTGGAGTTAGAGATAAGGAAAGAGATAAGGAGTTAGAGAGGAAAAAAGAGATAGAGGGAGGAATTTGTTATGTGGACGGGAAAAGAGGATAAATACTAGGGATTATATAGTGTGTTTTGATCTTTATTCCCAGTTGTTAACATCAACCGGGACTAAATTTAGGTTTTTAGTCCCGGTTAGTGTTACTAACCAGGACTAAAGATTCTAGGCCCTAACACGGCCTAACATGGAATCAACCGGGACTAAAGATAAACTTTAGATGATTTGGTGTTATCAACCGGGACTAAAGATGATTTTTAGTCTCGGTTGGTAACAACTACTGGGACTAAAGATCAACTAGTCCTATTCCTCTTATAAATCGGGACTAAAAATCATTTTTAGTCTCGGTTTTTAATGGAATCGGGACTATTGTGGATTTGGGTCGACCGAACAAAGATGATTTCTCCAGTAGTGTTTCGACCGCTTTTTAATAAATTATGACCGAATTTTAACCAAATTTACTCTATAACATTTGAATTTGTCCAAAAGCATTCGAAATTCCAATAAAAAATTAATTTCAACCGTGTCGAAACATTGAAAAACCGCAAAAAATAAAAAGAAAAACCGCAAAAACCGACCGGTTTTCGTCGGCTTTGTGTGAACCCTAGGTGTGGCTTGTGTGCGCCCAGCTGCAGGAAGGGAACACGGGCATATTTGGAGCAAATTTGTCCAAATACGCCCACTTTTCACATAGCACATTGTTTTAACATGTTTACTTGGTCCCTTCTCTTTTATATGTCATTGCACATAAAACTGGACGATCTTATATGTTTTAGTATGGGATTGCTAAAACTACTATAACGATCATATGATAATTGTGTCATTAGGATATTGTTCATGGGAATGGATGTTAAGTAGTAAGTAAAAGAACTTTCTCTAAAATACGGCGAATGTGATATGATTGTTTGATAAAATTGAAAAGTAGGCATTGGATTTCGTGCATTAGCAAGTAGTCGTACTTTTTTTTTGTTAATTGTCAAGTAAACCAGAACTCAAAAACTTCATTTTTCACCATCTTATCATCTCAAAATAACTTCATCTTTGAAATAATTGTTGCATTAGAGTGTGCGTAGGTGAAGAACAAACGCATCGGGAGAATGACAATTGCATTAGGATTTGATAACTTTAATCTTTCCTTATACTTTTGTATTGACATGTATGAAATGTGTAAACAATGAATTATTTTGGACACATATAATAATTTTTAATAACATGTATTCTCGAAGTACTTATTTCAATATATCATACTCAACTGCAGTGTACATATGGCGGATCCTAAGCCCTTCTGTAAGGCCCTCAAGGAATTCTGGCTTCAAATCTGCAGAAAGAGATCCACGACTGAATATCAAGAAAATAGGAGAATAGAGGAGGAGGTAGCTACTTGAGTATCTATGTGTACTGAAAACCTTTATCTTTTTTTTTTGCGGGCGTATTAAAACCTTATTGAACTGACCACTAGTTAATTTTGGGACTGATCATACTATCTAAGGCCATTCCCAACCCAAGACAATAGACATAGTTTCCATAAACTCTACATCATCAAAAAACTAGTACTAGACACTACTATTCCAATGCAAACACCACTATTCTATACCTAAATTTAATGCTACTTATCTCACATAATATCTTATATGTTATGTAGAAACCATGTCTCATGCAAGTAGGGTTGTGAACGAATCGAGCTCGAGCGAGCTTATATAATCAAGCTTGAGCTCGTTATGAATTTGAGCCGAGCTTGAACCGAGCCTGGATTAGCCTCGAGTTTGCAGTCAAGCTCGGGCTCGACTCGAACGAGCCTCGAGCCTACTCGAGCTTGCCCAAGAGGAACAACAAATGCCGGCACATCCGTACAACATCAATAGAATAAACACTGACACTGACAAAAGGCTGCACAAGTACTACAACTAGCTACTAGTAGCCTCTGAATCTGAACGTTGGAATATTGATTGTTTAAAAGATGGATGTTGCAGCTGGCCAGCATAGTAGTAGTACTAGTACTCCTGCAGTAGTACAGCAGTAGCCGCTTAGATAAAAACACGAACTCGAGCCTTTCTCGAGCTATTCGAGCTCGGTTCGTTAATGGACACGAGCTTTAGTTGAAGCTCGAGCTTGATTCGTTGTAGCCTCGAGCCGAGCTCGAGCCGAGCTTATAACGAGTCAAGTTCGAGTAGCTTGCGAGTCTCGAGCTTTTTTTTGACAGCACTACGTGCAAGACATGGTTTACTTCTCTTTTCTCATTTACTCACTTGCCACATCATTTTTCATTTTAGGTGGCAGCTTATTTAATGCTATGGACACCATCCTAGCTATTGGGTTAGGAATGGCCTAATGCTGATTGAGCATGGTGCATGGACGAGCCAATGGATAAGCTAATCTTGTGCTGGTGAGCCTGGGCGGAGTTGTTTTGGAGTGGCGCGAGAACTGCTGTGTTGGCAAACTTGAGAATCCGTTACGTTGTCTGTGGCGAATGCCTACATAAACTTTGCCCTGTTATCCATGCTCATCGGTGTGGCGGCTGGCACCTTCCCTGGGCATTTCAAGTGTCCACTGGCCCTATCAGGCAATATAATGGAGTCCTCCAGGGGTTGATGTTTAACGTGATGGCCTTCAACGTTGAATCATTCACAAGCGAAACATCATATTTACAAATTAAAAATAATTTATGAATAAAACTTTTATATACATGTTCTTAGCGATTTAAAACCATAAGGCTGAAAAATGTACTTCAATAAAAAGAAAAGCTCAAAATCAACTCCAAATTTATAGTCGAAAATTCAAATTTTGGCTGGTAAGCATAAGCATAAGCGAAAAAATTCAAATCTTCAGCTACCTATTACGTGTATGTTCCATACAGTCAGAGCAAGCCTTCTTTTCTTTTACGGTTTGTTCAGAAAGATTACCCAGGCTGTGTTTAGATGTTGTATTTGAAGTATACGGACACACATTTGAAGTATTAAACGTAGCAAAACAAATTACAGATTTCGACTGTAAACTGCGAGACGAATCTCTTGAGCCTAATTAATCTGTCATTAGGACATGTGGATTACTTTAGCACTTATGGCTAATCATGATATAATTAGGCTCAAAAAATTCGTCATTAATACTTGTTGAGAAGTCTAAAGAACACCAATGTAACATTTTTAATTTACAAATGATTAAAGATAGCTCTAAAAGGAGGTACATCATTCACTTTGGAAGCATAGAAATTACCACATTAATTAAAAAAAGAGAAGACATGCACCATTAGATTGTGATGGGATCAAATTAAGCAAATATATGATGGGTTCGAGAAATTACGGTACAAGAGGTAGATGTGTTCTATTTTAGTTACCAAAATGGCGAAACCTAGGACTATCAACTAAAGAAAGGTTCACCGAACTTTAGAAAGGTTTTGTAATACCCTGAGTTTCAAATTAGTGTATCTCAGGAAATATTAGAACAGACACATTAAAGTTCAACTTTTAAACTGTTGTTCGAATAGGCGATCAGGAATTGTGGATGCGTAAGGCTCGTCGAGTAGTGCAAAATAGGACGTCGTCGATGTTGCTGTGTTTCTCCTGTTCCTAGTGGTAGGTTTGGATTTTCCCCTTCTCCTCTGTTTGATGCGGCTGCAGCACCGTCCTCTTCATGCTGTTGCTGCCTATCTTTGCCTGCTTGCCGTTACTGCTGCTTGCTGATCGGGTGCTGTTGCTTGTTGCTGCACCAGGAAGAAGAGAAGAACATAAAGGAGGGAGAGAAGGGGAAATAAGATAAAAGAAGGGAAATTTGGTGGATATTTCTGAATTCATTGTTTTTATTACAAAATAATACTGCTAGGTAATCCGTTTTAGTCCCTAGTTGTTTCTAATTTATATATAAGACGATCTATTTGGAAATAGCTCGATTTTATTTTATTGGCAGCTAGGCTGAAACCGTATTTTTAAATCTGGTAATTATTCATAGAGATTCAAGTTTGGTGACCTAAATAAGATTTTTAGGATTCGGTGTTATCATTCCAAAGCCGCTGGTTTTGTTTGATTCCGATAAACGGTTTAGAAGAAACAACAGAAAAAATACTGCAGACCTGGTCCGAAAACCAGGACAACAATTCATTTTCCTTAATCTGGGATTTACATAGGCGTAATCTGATTTTTCTCCCAACATGAAAGTTGTAGAAAATTTTGTCTAGATGTCATAAGTTCTATTATTTGCTAAATTTCGTTAGGCGGATTGTGAGTTACACATAAAACTATAATGAAACTGCTATAGGTTGTTCAATACTAATCGATAAATATATTTTTTAGGTTTTTGTTTTAGTAAATGTCCCTTATAACTATAGTTAGTCAAATATAAATGTTTACTTGTAGCTTTAATCCACAGGTGTGGAGAGATCCGGTGTGGAGAGTGTTGCATCGGGTTACCGTCAAGGTTAAAGGCAAGTGCATATATAACGAACTAATTATGTGATTCATGGATTGTTTGCTCTATCTATTTATTTCTGGTATATTTTCTACTACCTCCGTTTCAGGTTATAAGACTTTCTAGCATTGCCCACATTCATATAGATGTTAATAAATCTAGGCACGCATATATGTCTAGATTCATCAACATAAATATGAATATGGGCAATGCTAGAAAGTCTTATAATATGAAACAGAGGAAGTATGTGATAAGTGATTGCTTATGTTCAGATTGTTGTTCACATCATTTTGATTTCAAGTTTATCTTATGTTTACGACGTTATTCTTGTTTCAATATTCCAGATTCTGGTTTTGGTTAAATAATTCAAGTTCGATGCTTGCCATGGATGTGCAATATGATTTCAATTTGGTTCTTTGTTTCATGTTTCAGTTATTCATGTTCCATACGAGTCATGCGGGATAATCATTAATGGTGAAGAACAATAGAACTCATAGCTTGAAGTTCTCCTGACCATATGCATCCTAAGTTTTCACACCTTCTTTCCAAAGAATCTCAAGATCATCGATAACAGGCTCCAAGAACACATCGATATCATTGCCGGGTTGTCTCGGACCTTAGATTAACAAGCACGACATAATATATTTCCTTTTGAAGCACAAGCATGGCGGGAGGTTATAGTTTGCAATAAGAACTAGCCAAGTACTGTGAGAACTGCTCATGTCTCCGAAAGTATTCATGCCATCCATACACAAACATATCCTCATATTTCTGGGGTCGGCAGCAAAGTGTTTGTGCATTCGATCGATATAAATTCCTCCATTGAATCGAATCCGCAGGATGTCTTAGCAAACCATCGTTCCTTCTCTCTGTGGCATGCCAACGTACTAACTTTGCTTCCTTGGGGCTGGCAAATATTCTCTTGAAATGATCAATGATGGGTAGATACCACACAATCATCGCCGGACCACTCCGCTTTGACTTTTTTTCCTCCCCCGCACTTTTCTTTCGCTTGTATCAAGAAGTCTTGCAGACAGGACAAGCATCTGAGTCCGCATATTGCTTGTGGTATAATATGCAGTTGTTTGGACAAGCGTGAATTATACGGACCTCTAACCCCGGAGGACACATAACCTGCTTTGCTTCATATGTCGTCTCGGGCAATGTGTTCTCTTCAGGAAGCATGGCCTTCAGTATTCCCAAAAGTTATGTAAAACTCTTGTCTATCCATCCACTACTTGTATTCAGCTTCATTAGGTCCAAGGTAGCTGACAATTTGGTGTGTTTTGGCTTGCATCCGTCGTATAGAAGTGTCTCCGAGTCACTGACCAACCTGCTGAACTTCATGAAATCTCTCTCATTGTAAGTTGGGTCCTCAACATCTCGTGACATGTCTTGCAGCAGATCAGGGTCCACATCAACCATTTCACCGCCAAATGGAGACGGTATAAACATGTCATGCTCATCTTCATCTCTTTCTTCATGATTGTCTGCACTATTTGTGTCTGCAACTGCACCACTTCCCGATTCTTGCTCTCCATACTTCACCCAACATGCATATCCCTTCATGAATCCTCGTCATATCAAGTGAGCGTGTATGTCCTCCCTTTTTTAAACATAGTCTCATTCTTGCAATCGCTACATGGACAACACATGTATTTGTTGTTTCTTCTTCTCCTATCCTCCTCCGCGGCGTTCATAAAGCTTAATATGTCATCTCTATACTCCTTGAAATGATGTTTCGAAGTAGTCGCATACATCCAACTTTGGTCCATTGCTGCAAAAATAAACAAAATATTAGTTAACATCTTATAAGATAAGTACTACTAAATTAATAAGAAATGATTAAGCAACTTTTTACATACTTTTATGATTTTCCTTTTTTCTTTGAAAAAAATGACAAAAATTCGCCTCTTCAACCTCCCAGCAAAATAGTGTTCCGTGAACACTGGGATAACTTCAGACAACACATGGGTGGAGTATTTATAGTGTGCAAAACATATCTCAATCGGGCCAAAGAAACAAGATCTTTAACGAGCGCACAATTATCTCTGAAGGACATAAATAAAAGCCCGTCACCGATATGAATCATTAGTTGGGCTCGATTGAGATATAGGAGGTAATCTCAATCGCCCTAACAGTGTGCCCATCACAGATGAGTGTCATCGGCGACGGGGTATAGGTATATGCACCTCGATTATATCTGTACGAGTACATATACAACGGTGTAATTTTAGGCTCGATTAAGGTGACTTCTTTCTGACGGCCCACGTAGCCTAGGCATGTGAGGGGCTGTCACAGATGAGATTATCTCTACTAGTGGGAGGGACCGTGTGGTTGAAAGCTGACTGATAATGGAGATTGGATCTGATTGGTTGTTGTTGCTTGAGGATGAATGGGACGATGACAACAAACTACTACATCTTGATGGGGTTGACGGCTTGATGGGATGGCCGCCACTGGCGTGCCGGTGACATGCTTGGACTCATCCACTGGGAAGGAAGAAGATAAGGAAGAGTGAAAGGAAGAAGATGAAATTGATGAGTGGGTCCCACGTGTAGTTGAGCCAATCATCATATATGATCAGTTAGAGTGAAGTAGAGTCCACATAAGTAGTTAAGAGGATTTGCTTCCCACTAGCTGCATCCATAATACTATCGCTGATATTGGATTGATCGGAATAACAAGATAAATTTATCAGGCTTACTACTTCCTTCGTTCTAAAATATAAGTATTTTTGGATTTCGACCCAGTCTTCGAGATACTAATTTAATCAACAATATCTTTATATATTTTAAATGAAATGAGTTGCATATCACTATAAGAGTTTGTTTAATGATAGAGTTTGTTTAATGATAAGTACAGTAACATCAATTTTATATGATTGATTTTTTTTATCTTTCTGCTATTAATATTTAAAGTTAAGAATACAAAATCTCTATCCAGATTCGTGCTACTAGATGGTGTTTAATTTAGTATATATTTTTTCATGGCTTAGAGCTTGAACACATATTAAAAAACTCCAAACTAATTATAAACTTAAAGATTCAAACTTAAGCTCAAAAACTGGTAAGGCCCTCCAGTTTTTTTCCCCCCTGAAACCTCCCGATCATTTGCGAATATCAGCGAAAAGCTCCAAACTGACATATGCTACTACAGCTTGTCTAGAGCATTTCGGCGGAAAGCTCCCCGAAAACTAAAAATTTCCCCGCCTCTTCCCGCCTCGCCACCGCCGCCGCTCGCCTCACCGATGACGCCGTCGCACGGCGCCGCGGCTGCGGCGGCGTCGTCCTCCGCCGGCGCCGGGCGGAGGGCCGCGACATTCGCGGGGGCGAGCGTGTTCCTGTCGCGGAGCCTGGTGGCACCCGAGGTGTACGACGCCGTGCACGACGCGCTCCGCCTCAACGGCGCCGAGGTCTTCCTCTGCGCCGACCCCGCCCGGACGGGGCCGCTCGACTTCCACGTCATCTCCTCCTCCTCCCACGTACGCGAACCTAGCTCCTCCCCAACCCCCCCACATCCGCGCGATGATGCGGCTGGCTCTTTCGTTCCCCAAAACCCTAACAAAATGTTGGCTTCCGATCTGTTGCCTTCTTTTGCAGGAGAGGTTCGCGGATCTGAGAGCCAAAGGCTGCAATTTACTCGGTAAAATGCGCTGATCTCCCTGCAGTTTGGCGACGCGGCTATTAATTTTCTGTACTGGCTGTGAACTGTTAACCCCTTAGTAGCGGAATTAGCCCAGAGCGTAATTGTACTTAACTGATTTGAATACCTAGAAAATTGGAAATAGAGCAATTTGTGGATTGGAATCTACAAGTTTGTGCATCCATTACAGATTGGCTAAGGTTTTCGTGGCTAACTGTGCTAATTGCACTGAAACTAGTTGGTTTGGAATTGTCTTACAATAGAGGTTAGTTCTTCAGATTATTGCAGTACTAGATGACAATAGCTGAAGGGTTTGAGAGCATTTTAGATATGAGGGTTAGAGGATGCAGTTTGCTTGTGGTCAGCTAAAATTTTAATTTAGGGCTACCATTTCTTAAATCTGGATAGCATCTTCGAGAAGACGAGAATAGCTTACGACCTCAAAATGTAGTGAAGTTGGCTAAATTACTTTATTTAAGTAGCTGAATCTTCAGATTGAGAATCTGAGATTTCGGTGTGGCTCTGTCTGATAATGATTACTATTACGAGTCTTTTTCAGGACAAATTCCGTTATATTTTGAGTAAACATGCCTTTTTTTATGACTTAAATTTTCGTATGCTATACACTGCTTATAGTTCAGATATGTTGGCGCATGTTTTCACACCTGATGTGGAATAGTTTGGTGGCTAAATGTTCCACTAGTTTGTATGCTTCTCTTTCATAATGTTATTAGTTACTCCCTCCGTTTCATGTTATAAATCGTTTTACTTTTTTCTTAGTCAAAGTTCTTTAGGTTTGACCAAGTTTACAGAAAAAATTAGCAACATCTACAACACCAAATTAGTTTTATTAAATTTAATATTGAATATATTTTGATAATATGTTTGTTTTGTATTGGAAATGTTAGCATATTTTTCTATAAACTAAGTTTGACTAAGAAAAAAGTCAAACGACTTATAATATGAAACGCAGGAAGTACTAAAGATCGTTATTTTGAAAAAAATCAATCTACATAAAATGTTCTTGCAACTTGAAAATTTGATCTCATACATGTTTCTCTCTTCTATCATGCCTCTTGTTAATACAACTAAGATATGACATGTTTTCTAATTGCTGTAGCACATAAATTTTTCTAAGGTTGAAACCACTGTCAACCAAAACTATCACTTATTACCAGTGTTGTGGAAGATGCGATACGGGTGGTGGGCGGAGAGGGTAGTAGGGTACCGCCAAATGATTTATCAGAATTTGACGGAAATTTAACGTTATGCAAATATATGTATATATTTGATAATAATTTGCCTTTTTAAGAGGTAAATGCATACACCTACATATGTTGATCATATTCCTATAATAATGTTTAAATAGAACATCCATAACGTTCATAATGCATAGCTGTGCCTTAACTAAAAGAACTTCAAGCATGCACATCTGCTTAAGATTTAAACAAAAGATCAAAATAAGATCAACAATACATGAGAGATTATTGGATTTGGAAGAGAATTAGAGGGAAAGAAAAGAAACAAATGTACAGGCTGTACAACTAGCTATATACTACTAGTAGAGAAGATAGCTAATGGGCAAGGGTAGTTGTTTTGCAGACTGGGCCTTGTGATCACAATGGATTATGTGGCCGATTAGTCGGAAACGGCTCATTAATTGGCAATGATGGTAATTATGCGTTCTCAAACGACTAATGAAGACCGTTTTGCAAAAACGTGACAGACAACTCACTGACTCAGATTTAACAGCCGTTTATATGGCCGTACCAACCGTTTTCCACAACACTGCTTGTTACCACTATTGTTCTTAATTTAGCTTTAAATGTAAGACCAGGTTTAATTTGACAGGACCACAGTGCATTCTTTCCTGTGCGAAGGAACACCGCTTCCTACCTAAGCAAGGTTATACTTGTTGTCTTGCAATGGATGGGGTTAAGATACTTTGCTCAGGTTTTGAAAAAGATGAGAAGGTATATGTATCATAACTTATTGTACTGTCATAGTTCCAAATGCACAATGTATTTATCTCTATTTTGTTTTTGTTGTTCCAGGCAAAGATTGAACAATTAGTGACAGCTATGGGAGGTACTTTACAAAACAAAGCATACACGGATGCTAACTTTGTAATTGCAAAGGATGTATTGGCTGCCAAATACAAAGTAAGTTACGCTTAAAGCAGTTAACATGGAGCGGACTTGATTTGCTAATTTTGCTATTTCACTTGCTGTAGTATGACAAATGGTATATGCTTACTTTACACTGATATTTTCTATATAGCTTATCTACAATTAGGAGTAAAACCTTTGGCGTTAATTAGTTGTTAATAACTTAATATAGAAAATTGCCATGGTATATGTACTGTTCAAACAAATTCCTTCACTTCTGTTAGGAAAATGTTCAGGTCTGTCCATAGTTGCTGTTTAGTCCTCCTAAAACTAAAAGCATTACGCATTTGTGGTATTTCATTCGTTGTTATCTGGTCCTATGCATACCTAGTGCCCTATTTAACTCTATTGCATTCCTTCATTATCTCTCCTTTGGTTACCCTCTAAAGTTCTTAAACTAGAAATTACACTAACACATGAAACTGAAGCTTGGTTTATTGCCTTTATTTTTCACTTGCATTTATAACATGAGATGGTTCTGATTTTGAGGGGTAGCTTGGCATTGCTGTGCTGTGCCATGCTGGTAAATCTGGTTAGATCAGAAAAGCAGGTCATTGACTATTAATTTAAAGATATATAATTGACACTGCTGATTATAAACCACCGTAGTGCCAAATTATGCCATAATTCATCTGGTCTCCATCTCACCACAACCTAATGGATACCATTTTCTGGGCTTTTGGGACTTGTATAGCAAACCTTAACAGAAAATTTTGTTTGATTTATTGCTCATATTGAGGCTGGCACTTTTGTGCTGAACAGAGCCATTTGGTTCAACTAGATAGGGTTGATTATGACTATATTAACATTTAACATGAGTAATTTTCATGGAAGATTTATGTATCTTCTTACCTCTCCCTCCGTTCCAAAACATAAGCATTTCTAGGTTCTTTAGCAAAAACTAAGTTAGAGGGAAAATATTCTCTTTTGGTCATTTCAATGGTCAAATTTTGAACTTTGAATTGCCTAGATTCCCTTCCCAAGCATCTCATTTGCTGAAAATGTATAGATTTCCGTGCATGGGAATCAGTGCCCCAGAAATGCTTATATTGTGGTATAAATAATGAATCCTATAAATGCTTATATTTTGGGAGTATTATTTTACCAGTTGAGCTTCTGTATCACTATCAAAAGCTCTTATGCTGTAAAACTAGCAAGACTAATTATCTGCTATCTTTGGTTTCTGATAACTTCTTAAAATCTGGAAGGTTAGAAATTATTGTTTTGTAACTTGACATCACACTGTTACTGCGGTTGACATGATATGACTAATAGAGAAACTGCAAAATGCTTTAATATTTTTGTTTTCTGCAGTGGGCTGTGAATACTCTGAAGAAGCCTATTGTCAGCAGGAACTGGTTAGAGCAATGTTGGATTGAACATCGTGTTGTACCTCATGAACCTTACAGAATCCCTCCTTTTTCTGGGTTGAATATTTGCATCACCAAACTGAATGTAGGTAGGTGCAGCTGAATTCTATTTTAGCTGGAGATGGAGTGAGCTCAACTTTTCTTAAACAATTCATATGCTTTATTTTGTTTAATCAGACGAACGGAGGGAGTTGGCAAAAATAATAGTGCAGAATGGTGGCCAGTATTCAGCAAATCTTACACGGCGGTGCACTCATTTAGTTTCAAATATATCCTTTGGTGTTTCTGCATATAGTTTTCCTGATTTGGGATTTTGTTTGTTCAAACCAGTCATTGCATCTCTTTTATTTTTAAGCTTATACTTCTAATAAAGGATATATACTTTGCTGGCCAATATTCAGCTAAAACAAGTAGTATTGCAACAAGATAAAGACCATCCACATGGCTTCAGTGAACACATCCAAAGACATTCAGCTAAAACATCTGATGATTAATATTTCCATATACGAGGCCAGAAATATTAGTTCAAATTCCTGCAGGCCATGCATCTGACACATCCATCCCTACAATGAAAACTACCATTGGTAGAAACTAACTCTAGATTATGAGAATTGACTTAATTTTTACTGTACTGTTGGTGGCATGTACTGCTTAGCACACAGTAAGTGTTCTTCATTTTATCGCAATGCATTTATATATTATTGTTAGAAATTTTAAGAAAACTTTTCTTAACATGCCATTTTACGAACCTGGAGGTGACAAGTATGTTGTGGCCCAAAAATGGGGTAATATCCACATAGTAGTTCCCAAATGGATCGACCAATCTGTTGCTCGAAAAGGTAAAACAATCTACCTACATGGGCTATTATTGATTTTGCTGGTGTGACATGTTTGTTTCTCCTACAGAAACTCTAAAGTTTGTAAGGTTAAACTAACTTCATGATTTCTTTCTTCACTGAAAAACAGTTTGCCTTGATGAAAGTGCATACCTTGTTTGTCAGAATTCCACTAATATTAATGGTGTAAAACATTCCCTTAAGGAACAACACAACCCTGAGATCAGTAGTGCAAGTTTTCAACCTGTTCCAACAACATCTGTAGATGACTCAGTATCAACGTCACAGTATGTGCCTGCTTCATTTGATGACGCTTCAAAGATCTGCAGTACTGATATTGGCGCACCTAGTTTCCAAGAGACAAAAGAACTACAGGTTGATAGCCATGTTGCTGAGGACTCAGAGGCAGAAGATGATGACCTTTATTTATCAAATTGTAGAATTTCTCTGGTGGGTTTTGAGGAGAAAGAGTCGTCAAGGTTAGTCATGATGATACGCAATGGTGGTGGATCCCGGCATGTTATGTTAAGTGAGAGACTCACACATATTATTCTTGGTGCACCATCAGAGGAGTAAGTTCATCCTACCATGTCTTCTTCATTTGCCAGTTTTATTGTGAACTGGGTAAGGTAGCAGCAAATGATACTTATGTCTTAGCAGAGAAAAAAAGGAGGTGAGACGTCTGGCTGCTTGGGGTGTAATCAATGTGGTAAAAGCAACATGGTTAGAAGACTGCAACAAAGCAAAAAAGGAGGTGAAAGTATCCCCAAGTTATGTGGCTAATGAGTTGCTCGCGAAAGGTATATATTATAGAATCACCAGGTCTATTTGTATCCATATTATTGAGATGAATCACACTAAATCATATTTTTTCCTTGACTTCATTTTCTATTGTGTTTTCTACCTTTTGAACTCAGAGTTTTCATGTGCGGTTATGGAAAAAACTGTTATGCGGGAAACAAAAGCAGCCAAAAACTCAGGTGGAATTTTTCATATTCCAACCGTCAATGACTTGCATGATAAACAACTTGGAAACGATCTGTCATCTGAAAGAAAATCAGCACGGGGCAAACATGAAACCATGAATAGTAACCGGACAGCAACGAAGTCTGCAATATCAAGTCAACAGAATGGAGTGGCTAGTACTAGCGAGTACCACCCCAAATTTCAAGTAAACTCTTCTGCAATAAATCGGCAGAGTAGCAGATCATCAAATACTTTCAAAGGGAGAATATTTTGTTTCTCAAATTCATTTTCCCACGATCGGGTATGCTAAGGCATTAATATGCCAATAACTTCTGCTGTTGCTATCAATTTTTTATTTGTGCCACCTCCCTTTTCCACTTAAGATGACTTACAATCAAATGAACAGTAATATGCTGTTAAAGTAATACGAGTTGCTTCCTGCAGAAAAAGAAATGTTGATCCTTCAACATTTTGTTCCAGAACTACAGAAAAAAAAGCTTAATCATATTCATCTATGTGTTGTATTCATTTGCTGTATTTTCTGTTAACACAATGGCCATTTTCATCTTTGATCAGAGAGCTCAGGTTGTTGACTGGGTCAGAGAAGGTGGAGGCATTATGGTGGATGATGCACAATCAACAGTTGTGGATTTCATTATCGAGAGCCACGGACAGAATAGCATGCTCCGCGACTCTTCTCATTCAACTGCTGTTTCCACTCATTGGATACGCTCATGTTTGGAGGTACATCCCTATGAGAATGGTCACTTCTTCACTCTGTTATTTATTTCAAGAAGCAGACAGTTGATGTCCTACACTTGTTTCAAATCCTTACATTAGAAGTTTTGTGTAGGAGGGCTGCTTCCAAGATGTGGGAAGCCATCCTATTTTCTCACCTTTGTGCTGTCGCATCCCGTTTCCTGGGTTTGAAGATTTTCGTTTCTGTGTGTCACAATATGAAGAGAAAGATAGACTTCTGCTGAAGAACTTGTGCTTTATCCTCGGAAGTAAATTTACAGAGAAAGCAACAAAGAAAGTGACCCATCTTATCTGCAAATTTGCAAGTGGTCCAAAGTATGAGGCTTACTATAGTAGGGGAATTCCAACCATAACAGCAGAGTGGCTCTTTGAGTGTGTAAGACAGGTATCATCTTTCATGCAATCACGCATTTTTTTTTGTTGGGTGCTATGGTCTTGTTGATGATGGTTTGTGAGTTGTGACCATTGGATTGATTAACACCTAAAGATATATAGCACACTGTTTGCAGGATAGAATTGTCCCTTTTGACCAGTTTCAGCCAAAACCACCTACTTCTCAGGACAGAGATGCTGGTCTATGCACTGTTAGTCAATATCCCACACAGGCCGCAAAGACAATTTCCAGATTTGACTGCTCTGAGTCGCATACTGAATCTCAATTACCAAGAAGCAGTTCAAAATACAACTCCGGTAATTGTTATTGTTACATGTTATGAGAAATAATTTCCTTTTGTCAGAACAAACTTATCAGTGTTAGATTAGCAGGTAATGCCTCTGTTAATGAGGAACCAAATGATCCTGGTGTTAGTAAAAGGAGGCGATTATCCGAGTTTGGCAAAGCTAATGATACATCTGGAAACATAGGAAGAACTGAGGAACTCCAGGATAGTACCCCTGTTCCTGATGTTGCAGATGCAATAGAGGACCTACTGGTTCAATCATCCAAGGTATATAATTCGTAGATATTACTATTTCAAGTAGACAAGAGCATGCATTGATGCATATGTTTATAGCACACTGCCTAAAAGAGCAACCTACATCGTTCTTCTCATTGCAGATTCAGGACGTACAACCTCCTAGGAGTGTATCCTGCACATATTTGAGATTTGTGCTTGATTACTTGTTCTTTGCTGTTTACTCTCCATACTTAAGTCATCATTTCTAGGATCCTTAACTTCTAATGCAGATTTTTGCACCCGATGATTCTGTTCTTAATCAAGATCAGGAAAATACACACTCTTTTGGCATTTCAAGGCACTGGTTGAACATGTAAGTTGGTCATTGTTCAGCCTTTTCCATCATGTCTGTCATACAGGAACATCGAAACTTCTGATTTTTGTATATTTCCTTAAAGTGCACAACTACATGGGATAATGGATTATTCTGCAAATATAAACTTCTATGGCTACTATAACTTTCCTTTTTTTGTTTATCAAGCTGTAGATCGTCCCTAATTGTAATAGCTTTTGCAATCCTGTATACACCGATCTATTCAATCACAGATATCTGCTTGCTAATGCTTGCAATGTTAACATGCAAATTTGAACAGATCAGCATGTTTCTCTTTCCTAATCCTTATCTCACATAAAACAACATATGCAGTTACTATCAGAACTCAGCAGAAATTTTATAGTTGCATTGTATTTACTCACTTGCATCTCAATGTGTTTCCCTCGCTGCCATCTTTTTCATTCAGGCCACAGAAGCTACACAGCACCCCTGACACGAAAGTTCAAAGTGGGAACTCAGCCACCACCTCTGCTGCCCCTCCTGCCGCAGCCACTGCCTATTATCCTTTCAGTGAAACTCAGACTGAGTCTCAGGTTTGCAGTCTATTGTGCTTCCTATTTGGCAAGTTTATACCACCAGTGCCCAACTCATGCAAAGCACCGGTCTATTGCGCAGGTCGTTGGCTATGAAGAAGATTTGACTGGCAGGCAAAAGATTATCGACAGAGTTCGTTCTCAGAGCATTAATGTCACCCCGGCAGCTGAAATGTCTTCCGATACTTAGGAGACGATCAGATCTGTCCATAAATTGCAGTGGAAGAACAATAGTATCATGAAATCTACCTGTCCAGCCTTGTTGGTATTTTTCAGCAAGACAGCAAGAGTGCAAGACAGATGGAATATAATCTGGAGGCTATTCCAAGGCAGAGAACATGTGCGAATGGTCACCAAGTTCAGAAGATTCTCATGGAATGTCACTGAGCAAAGTGCCTGTACCTCAACTTTGGCATCCAGTAAATCTAACCCAGCTGTATATTACCAAGAACGTTTCTTGATTATTAGATCCGAGGGTAGCAAAGCTAATGGAGACGCTCTTTTTTTTTTTGGTTGAGTACAGTGGCTCTGGAGCGTGTAGCATGTCAAAAAGGCTGTACACTCTAGTATTTAGCAGCTCAGTTGGTGACTTGGTGTTATGGTTGGCTTATGAAAGCACCAGAGGCCAAATTTTGTTCATCTCTCGTATGATGTACAGGGGCAGATCTGAAAGACGGAGAAGCAGGTTAGAGTCCAGAACTGAAGGGCCAAACTTTGTCCTGTTTCGAATTACAATTTGGCTGTTTTGCACAATTCAACGGAAAATTTAACACAGGCAAGTAATCTGTCTGTAAGTAACACAACGTTGCGTGATCTATTCTGGTCGACCACACGAGCTACTGACTTGCAGTTGCAAGTTACGAGTAGCCTCCTTTGGAAATTAGAATGCGGGATATTTCCTAATTACTACTTAATCAAATTGGGGATAAGAATGTGGGATATTTCTTAATTACTTTTATTCAAATTGGCATGTGTTTCTTGAATTTGAACAGCGAAGCCATTTGGAGATGGTTTGCATGAGAAGACTTCTGTGATGATGACTTATGCCGCCGTCCTATCATGCTTTGAGACGTGACATGCCGTCGGATGAGAGTGGCATGCCTCCAGCCCTCTGCCCTACATGCAACATTGTACTCCCTCCGTCCTAAAATAAGTACAGTTTTGTACTATTTACGTTCAAGGTTTGACCATTCGTCTTATTTGAAAAATAAAATTAGTATTTTTATTGCTATTAGATGATAAAACATGAATAGTACTTGATATGTGACTAAATATTTTTAAATTTTTCACAAATTTTACAAATAAGACGGACGGTCAAACGTTGGGCACGGATATCCACGGCTGCACTTATTTTGGGACGGAGGTAGTAGTTGTCTTGTCTTTTCGCTTATGCTTATCAGCTAAAATTTAAATATTCAACCTTAAATTTATTTGGAGTTGATTTTAGGGTTTTTTTTCATTGAAATTTATTTTTCAGCCTTTGCTTTTAGATCACTAAGAAGTAAGAACACGTATATAAAAGTTTTATTCAATAATTATTTTTCGTTTGTAAATATGCTGCTCGAATAAGCGAAACAATGGGGCCGGTTTCATCCTACTTCTCACGATTCACAGGTTAGGACTATTTAGTGGAAAACTTTTATGAATTCCTATAAGGAGTTCCCTTGTGTAATGAAATACTCCCTTCATAAAAAAAAAAGGTCCAATTCTAAGCAATAAACCTTATAGGCAGTGAGTTTATCTAAATACAAACAACAAGGCACTATAACTTTGGACATAACACGAGTGATTCCTAACTTCTTCATCCCCAAAATCCTCGACAACACAAATCATTTTCACCCCAAAGTTCCTAACAAAGGATAAAGCCATTTATTTCTTTCCTTTTTTTCACATCAATTTAACTGAACTACAACAGTCTAGAAACTCAACCACATATTGTGGGTCCATGATAATCCCCAACTTGAACCTCATCCATTTAACAAACCTCCAAAAATGTCAACCTCAAAAGAGAAAAAGAAAAGCCTACAAAATTTTTCCTCCTTACGGACTTCTTCCAAGTTTTATTGTGTACTACATCTTTTATTATTTCTTTCAAATTTCATTGTTTTTTTTGTGCTTGTGTTGTGTGTTCTTCCATCTGGCAATGGCATCTGCAGCAGCATGACCCACCGACTACTATAATACTCCCTCCGTCCCACAATATAAGGGATTTTCAGTTTTTGCTTGCAACGTTTGACCACTCGTCTTATTCAAATTTTTTTTCAAATATAAAAAACGAAAAATTGTGCTTAAAGTACTGTATATAATAATAAAGTAAGTCACAAATAAAATAATTAATAATTTCAAAAAAATTTGAATAAGACGAGTGGACAAACGTTACAAGTAAAAACTCAAAATCCCTTATATTATGGGATCGGAGGGAGTAGATTATACTAGTATAATAAAAATAGTATTACCTTTCTTACTCCCTCAAAAAAGCCACGGTTTTTTAAGTTTTTTACACACGCACCGCCGAATACTTGTGTGGATGCCATCGGAGAGCGCGCCGAGAACACAACCTCCGCGACAGCGACGCGCTCCCTCCGCCGCCGCCGCCGCCGCCGCTGCCACGCGAAAGGCTCCGTCCTCGTCCTCGCCGGCTCCGCGGGACCCTGCTTGATGCTCGCCGTCTGCGCGCGGCACGGGCCCGCGAAGCTTCCGCCGCCGCCGCCGCCGCTCGCCGGGGAGCGGGCGGCCGCATGGGTCGTCGGGAGGTGGTGGTGGAGGCCGGCGGCGGCGGGGCGGCGCGGCGTCGTCGCCGCGCGGGCGTCGTTCTTCAGCTCGCGGATCGGGCTCGACTCCCAGGTTCGTCGGTTCGATCGCCCGCCGCTCGTGAGCATTTCGTCGAATATCTGCGGGGCGGTCCTTGCCGCGCTGCTTTCTGGGGGTCGTTGCAGCGTAGTAGTTCTTGATTTTTAGTTATCAATTTCCGTTGCTTTCTTGTACATATGGCTGATGAGTGATGACCTGTGCTTTTGTTCACCTTGAGATCATCTGGTACTCTGGCTTGGGGTGCATTTAGTACAACAGTTTGATAGTACTCTACAAATGAGCTTGAATTTTTGTTTCTCGATTGTTTGTACCGATAGCTGCATATGAAGTTTGATTTCTAGTTCATTAGGTTTGAAGTGAAATGATTATGTGTTGATTGATCAAGTGATTTCTTGTAGAATTATCACACAAGGGACCTGTCCCAACTGTTGTGGGTGGGTCCGGTGCCCGGCGACATTGCAGAGATTGAGGCATACTGCCGCATATTCCGTGCAGCTGAGCAGCTCCACACTGCGGTCATGTCTGCACTCTGTGATCCAGAGACAGGGGAGTGCCCTGTCCGCTATGATGTGCAAACCGAGGACCTGCCAGTACTGGAGGACAAGGTCGCTGCCGTGCTCGGATGCATGCTGGCATTGCTGAACCGGGGCCGGAAAGAGGTGCTCTCAGGTCGATCAGGTGTTGCGAGTGCATTTCAGGGATCTGAGGACAGCACAATGGATAAGATTCCACCTCTCGCCTTGTTCCGTGGGGATTTGAAGCGATGCTGTGAGAGTATGCAGGTTGCACTTGCCAGCTACCTTGTGCCAAGTGAGGCCCGAGGGTTGGATATATGGAGGAAGCTGCAGAGGCTGAAGAATGCCTGCTATGATGCAGGTTTTCCAAGGGCTGATGGTCATCCTTGTCCAACTTTATTTGCGAATTGGTTTCCGGTGTACTTTTCAACTGTGCCAGATGATTCATTATCAGATGAGTTAGAGGTTGCATTCTGGAGGGGAGGGCAAGTCAGTGAGGAGGGACTGGAATGGTTATTGTTGAAGGGATTCAAAACTATTGTTGATCTACGGGAGGAAGATGTTAAAGATGATTTGTACCTTTCAGCAATTCATGAAGCTGTCTCATTGGGAAAGATAGAGGTGGTGAATTTGCCTGTTGAGATTGGGACTGCGCCCTCTGCTGAACAGGTTCAGCGATTCGCGGAAATTGTGTCTGATAGTGCGAAGAAACCCATTTATCTTCATAGCCAGGAAGGGATTAGTAGGACATCTGCGATGGTTTCGAGATGGAAGCAGTACGTCACTCGTGCTGAGAGACTGGCTACTCAGAACCGTTCATTAAATGGGAATGGTAAGCATGTGAGGAATGATCAAACAGAACAGCTCACAAACAGCCCAGGTTTCTCCTCAGAAGGTAGCGAAAACGGTACACCTCTGGAATCCGATAGAACCATGGAGGGGGAAACATGTGACATAGACATTGAAACAGCACGTCATAATCTGGAAATCACTAATTCCCTTCCCAGTGAACAAAGTACTGAACAAGGTGAACTGCATGGCACCAGGACAGAACTTCAGTCAAACTTTAGACTAGAGAGTAATCCTCTTAAGGCACAATTTCCTTCTTGTGATGTTTTCTCCAAAAAGGGGATGACTGACTTTTTTAGAAGCAAAAAGGTATATCCAAAATCTGTTTTAAACCCTCGGAGACGGTCGAATAGCTTGTTGGTCTCAAGGAGAAAACAAAGTCTCAGTGCTGAACAAAATGGAGCCATTGACTATGAAGCAGCCGAATTTAAAGTTCTAAAAAGTTCGAATGGAGCATCGTTCGATAATGATTATATTCTATCAGTTGCTTCAGGTATTACTAATGGAAAACCATCCAACAATGGAGCCTCCACATCTGTTGAGGACAGGGAAATGGAAACCTCAGTTGTAACAGTTGATCCTAGGACATCTGATACCAGCAATTCTAATGGCAATGCTCCACTTGGATCACAAAAATCTGCTGAAAGGAACGGTTCTCTTTATGTGGAGAGAGAAAAATCAGATCATGTTGATGGAAATATGTGTGCATCTGCAACTGGTGTTGTTAGACTTCAGTCAAGAAGAAAAGCAGAGATGTTTCTAGTACGCACTGATGGATTTTCCTGTACAAGAGAAAAAGTAACTGAATCATCTCTGGCTTTTACGCATCCTAGCACCCAGCAGCAGATGCTTATGTGGAAATCTCCTCCAAAGACTGTCCTACTATTGAAGAAATTAGGTGATGAGCTCATGGAAGAAGCTAAAGAGGTGTGTACATAATATTTCCCTGCTTATGGATGTATCTTTAACACTTCTAATCACATATACAGCATACATCTTGTGTCAGGTAGCAAAATATAGTTGAATCATCTGAAAGGAAACATTACATTTCCTGCTTATGGATGATATACATCCATATCATTGGCTTGTACGATGCATATAGTGTTAGAGAATATATTTTTTTTTGAAAGTTGTATGCTTCATGGTCAGAAGTCACTTACTTTTTTGTATTGGTACTGAGCAGTCAGCATTTCATTGGTTTATAGTAAGATGCTGGACTGCAACAATTAATTGAAAGCTCTTTAGGGTTATATCAGGAATATTTTGATCGATCAACTGTTCTGATTCAAGTTCTTGCGTCAAAATTCAAATGAGCTGTATGAATCAATATGGACATGTCTGGCTGGTTATTGAATTGATTGGATAAAATAGCCCTTTTTCATGTGCGGTGGATTTAACTGGTAGAACTCATTTCATGGTATGGATATTTTGTGTGACTTCACAGTGTTGTGGATGAAGTAACTCTTAAGGATTTAACGTGTATAGCTCATGCAGTGTATGTTTTTCTTTGGCAACATATCTTTGTGAGTGTCAAAGATGGTCATGATTTAGTTCTCTTCTAAAAACTGATTACTACTGGCCACTTAGGCTATATGTTTCATGTATTTCCACATAATTCCCATCTCTTTTTGGAAACAAGCATAGCTTTTGATCTTCTGTAAACCTTCCAATCATTTTTTTTCAGGTTGCTTCATTTCTGCATCATCAAGAAAAGATGAATGTTCTAGTGGAGCCTGATGTTCATGATATATTTGCTAGGATTCCTGGTTATGGTTTTGTGCAGACCTTCTATACTCAGGATACCAGGTACATCTTACATATATTTCAGTTTCTGATCCATAAGTTACATTAGTTTCCATATTGATATTTACTAACATTGCGTCTTGCTAAAAATCAGCGACCTTCATGAGAGAGTTGATTTCGTTGCTTGCCTGGGTGGAGATGGCGTCATTCTGCATGCGTCAAATTTATTTAGAACTTCTGTACCACCTGTTGTCTCTTTCAATCTTGGATCTCTTGGATTTCTGACTTCACACAATGTATGATTTAACCTCCTTTCAGACAACACTTTATCATGTTAACTTGTTTATTTGTCAAATCTAAGCATGCTATCATTTTGTTTACCTCAGTTCGAAGGTTTCAGACAAGACTTGAGGGCTGTCATCCATGGGAACAATACACTTGGAGTTTATATAACCCTTAGAATGCGTCTACGATGTGAGATCTTTCGCAATGGAAAAGCAATGCCTGGAAAAGTATTTGATGTGCTAAATGAAGTTGTTGTTGATCGGGGTTCTAATCCTTACCTGTCCAAAATTGAATGCTATGAGCATAACCATTTAATCACAAAGGTAAGATTCAGAAGTTATTAGAGAAATACATTTCTCTTAGCATATTTTTGCTTAGTGGCTGTGTTCATCATGGTGTTTTTCTTTCTGTTATTTCTGTTTGGAGATTTAATGGTTGGAGTCATGAAGCTAGGCCCTTTTCCCAATTGTATTATGCTTGACAATGTTTAGGCAGCAGCTGCATTGAAATAGAAAAGTCACAACCACTTTGTTTTACACTGTTTGTATGATAAAAACATATATTAAGTTCATATTTCTCCAAGATGAATTTGTCCTTCACCACATTCGTTAATGAGATCCAATGTTTCACTTAGGGAGACAACTCCTGTCACTTGATTGCATGAACCAAGCGTTTGTGGCAACTAATTATTAAATACTAATGTAGACACACTTGAGCAGTTAAGTCTGCCTGCTTCACTCTCATAATCTTGGAGATTATATAATTGTTGTTCTATTCTAGCATTTATTTATAAATTCAGGATTTTTGTTGATATTATTTTAGCTACTTACTCAAAACTTTTTTTTTTTAATCTGATGGAAAATATTTCTAGGTTCAAGGTGATGGGGTGATAGTAGCAACACCGACTGGCAGTACAGCATACTCTACTGCAGCAGGAGGCTCAATGGTAGGTTAATTCTTACAAGTATAAATCCTGGGAAACACTAAATCAACCCATGTGAAGTGATAAATGCCCATGAAACAAAAATCATGAAACAAAAATGTCTATAAATGTCCATGGAAAAAGCATTGTGCAGTGTTATTGAATCACACCTATTTGTTATATATCTTTTCACTCCATGTTATAAATAGATATTTGATATCTCCCATTGATGAAACACATGCCAAACATTTTTACATGAAAATACACATTTTTTGTTGTATAAATAGAACTTCTCTCTAGTAATGCATACTGTACATATTCAAGAGGAACATCTGAAAAGGCTAGTCATGCTTGCTAGTGATTCATGAAACCTTTTTGCTAAGCTTCAAAAGAAACATTCCTAATCAGCATTTACTTTAATAACAATAGTAACATCCAATCTCCATCACGTATGAGCTAAATATCAGTTTCTTCTTAACTGTCATCAGAAATATATAACATTGAATCTGGTTCTTGCACTGAAGATAGTTTTCATTTTTTATGCTCTGCGAAATCCAGTTTGGTATTTGAAAGCTAAACAATGAGAAATGATGGGGTTGATTGTGTGCTTCTATGGTGGTCATGTGTTCTTGTTTCATTCAAATGCGTTGTGTTCAATATACTATGAGCGCTATGCAATATGGAATCACATGACGCATGTTTGTTAGCCTCTTCATATCTGCCAGTGAACTGTTCCTTTTCAAATGCATGCTACATGTACCAATTGAACCGAATAGTTGTTCACTATGATCATTGGTTTTTTGTTGTCTAGGTCCATCCAAATGTCCCGTGTATGCTGTTTACTCCAATCTGCCCGCACTCGCTATCATTTAGACCTGTCATCCTTCCTGATTCTGCTCGTCTTGAATTGAAGGTACGGAACAAATGGCATTCAACAATGGATGAAATGTCTTATCATTTTCATGCAACCTTATTACCACCTTAACTATGATTATTCCACTGGTTAGCTATACCTCATCAGTTTGCCTTTTGGTTAGCTAACTAGTACACTGTTTTGGAACTTGCAACTTCCACAGATTCCAGATGATGCAAGAAGTAACGCCTGGGTATCATTTGATGGCAAAAGGAGGCAGCAATTATCAAGGGGAGACTCTGTTCAAATATCCATGAGTCAGCACCCGCTCCCAACAGTTAATAAATCTGACCAAACTGGTGACTGGTTCCGCAGCTTGATCAGGTGCCTGAACTGGAACGAGCGACTGGACCAGAAGGCATTATAGGCATTAGAGGCTAGTTTTCCCTTGTACATACATACATAGCCCTACACATATAGATACACTTTTTAACAGGTGCAATGGCTAATCAATATCGATAGTATATAGTTCCAATCCGTCTCATGTCCAACCCGACCACCAACCAACTACGTGTTCCATGGATTTAATTGTTTATACATTGCTCTTGTGCCAATATTATACTCACCCCGTTCAAAAATATAAGCGTTGTAGAATTCAAAATTTGTACCACAGTATAAGCATTTCTATGGCTTTTATGGAGAACCTAGAACTGATCTAGAGGCAAGTCGTGGGTGGCCCTGTGGCACTAAGACTGCAAAATAATCTACCATGGCTCTGTGCTGGAGATTTTAATGAAATTGCACGATGAAAAGAACAGAGGTTTTTGGTTTGGTGCGAAAGTAAATCAAAAATTTGAAAAGAGAGCTAACCGAAGCAAAAAACCAGAGGAACTGGCATCTTTAGATAGGAAGTCATGTACAAGCAGCGCTTTCACGTCAGGAATGGTTGAAGTCAAGACATAAAAACATGAAGCAAAGTTTACCCTTTGAGTTTGAGTGAAAAAACGAAAATGCGAGAAAAATTCCAATCCCTGTGACGTAATAGTGCACCGACACGCTTTTATCGATATTGTTTTTTTACCAGAAGACCTAGAGTTAACTATCGAGACTTTGGGCTATCTAGACAATGTTGGCAACTTTTTTAGCAAGAAGACAATCATGATCGCAATACCTAAATACCTTGCGGTGATATAGAATCACCAACCACCTCAATCCAGCAAAAAGCTAAACCAAGATGGGTTTTGATAGATTAAACCGGCTAGCGAAGCCGATTTAGATAGAACAATGGATAACTACCTGTCTCGAGGGCAAACGGAAGGTTTACAGGACAAACCTACAAAGGATTTTGCACTCTCACAGCGAAGGCGGACGATTTATGGCGCAAATCGATAAAGATGGATGAACTAAAGTAGAGCTATATAAAAAAAGTAGAAGTAATATTGAAAAAGAAAATTCAATTGATTGTGTAGATTGTGAATACATTGTTTGAACCGGCCTTATCCCTTATATAGGGATTGGTTTTGCCTCCTACAGGACCTCTTCCACGTCCAACTCGGGGTAGAAATAAAAGGAAACCCGAAACAGCCTCCTGAGACCCGACGAAAACAGAGTTTGTCTTGGACTCCGTCGGTTTGGCCGGCCACATGCCGCCAGTCTGACCGGCTCTCAGGCTGCTGTCTAACCGTCCCTTGTACGGCGGTCAAACCTACCCTATGGAGGAAACCGACAGATTTCCCAAATCTTGGCAAATTTCCCTATTTCGATCCTAGATGGCAAATTTGGGTGTAAACATATGCCCCCCCTGCCTTTTTGATGAACATTGTGAATCTAAAAACATAGAACATGCTGTCTTAGGGCGATAATCCATTTACCGACCATAGGACCTCCTAAGCATCTTGCCAAACGCATGGAAAGTATTTCTTCAAGTATTTCCTATTGATTGTTATCTGAAAACGCTTTCCTTAAAGTGTCTCCAAAAAAATATGCATTTCCTCGAACAATCCTGCACACTCGGTAAGGACCTTCCCAACTAGGTGACTACCTATCAAACTCCTTAGATCGAGAACCCAAAGGCAAAATTGTCTTCCATACCAAATCTTCTATTTGAAACAACTTTGCTTTCACCCTTCGAAAAGAGAGCTAACCGAAGCAAAATAACAGAGGAGCTGGCATCTTTAGATAGGAAGTCATGTACAAGCAGCGCTTTCACGTCAGGAATGGTTGAAGGCAGGACATAAAAACATGAAGCAAAGTTTGCCCTTGAGTTTGAGTGAAAATTAGAAAATGCGAGAAAAATTGCAATCCCTGTGACGTAATAGTGCACCGACACATCTTCATCGACGTTATTTTTTTTGACCAGAAAACCTAGAGCTAACTATCGAGACTTTGGGCTATCTGGACACGTACTTCAAGAAATGGTTTATGTATATTTGTTACCGGGTGCAAGAAGATCCAGTTGATAAGGATAAAATACCCTTCGTATTTGTATGGATTTCTGGAATTGATGATCGTAGAGAAAAGCCCTCTTTACCATTCTGTATAAATGGACTATTCTATTTGTATAGATATGATAGAGGGGCGTTTTTCAACCTCCCTTTTATCCACTAGTTCCTCTCTCTTTTAAGGCAAGAGCATCACATGGAAGAGTAATTAATACTAAAAGGATTAGATGGATCGTTTGGTTGCCTGCACATGTCTTAATTATGAAAATGAAAGGAGGTATAATCTCACCTTCAAGAAAAGAAGGTAACCAAACTCAGCTTCATGCAACAATCAAACAAAATCTGTAACCTCCAATATGTTTTCATGCAAGCAACCAAACAACATACACTGATTTTAACACCGAAGGTACAATCCCTAGCTAGAGCTACTCACCCAGTTTATACCCATAAGTTTATGCAATATAATCTCCTGTACAAAATTGCTTCAAAAAGGTTCCACCAAATAGATTGAAAACAATTCTCCTTAAAGTGCATTTGGTCCTGATAGGCTAATTAATTACTGATATTAATTATTTTCAACGCATATTAGTGTATCCATACTTTGCTGAGAAGGAAACCAAGAATACCGCTTTGTGCGGTCAAACTACATACTACAATGAAAGCTTATATATGATCGATCGGGTGAAACGACACTTGGCCTGGAACTATGCATAGAAGGCTTGGTTTAGGCTAATCAGTGGCCAGGCTAAAAGCTATTACAACCAATGTTTAAAAAGGACAAGACGATGAGAAAGGAAAGGAAATGAATGGACGACAAAACTATGGGCGACCATGGATGCAAAACTTGTTGGTCAAATGCATGCATACGCGTACGTGCGTGCTGTTAAGTGTTAGCTATAGAGAGAACCATTCATGCATGCATGCAGATGCAGCGAGAAATAAGGTAGCAGGAGTAGTTGCTTGCCTCCTGATCGATCCCCACTAATTAACCCATTGATTCATTGTGTTATATATGCATAAGCATAACGCAATGAGGAGCTCACAGCTCGATCGCAGGGAGTACGTAGCAAATGGCGGCCGTCGGCCTGTTAGTACTACTCCTGGTGGTGGGCGGGTGGGTGGCGGCGCAAGAAGCAGGTGATGCCCCGGCGAGCATCGTGGGGCCATGCTCGCGTACAGGAGACAAGAAGGCGTGCGTGGAGTTGTTGTCGGGCATCCCGGAGGCCCGGAAGGCGACGACGGTGGGCCCTCTCGCGGAGCTGTACCTGCGGGCAATCGCCAACCAGACGACGGAGGCCAAGGCGATGGCTACCAAGCTGCTAGCCACCATGAAGGGGAAGGGCGTGCCACCCGTGTGCCTCCAGCAGTGCACCGCCAGCGTCGACACCCTCTCCAACGCCCTCGCCGCCTTCTTCTCTGCCTCCGCCGACGTCAACAAAAAGTACAGGGACTTGGACGGTTTTCTCGTGGGCTTTCTTAAACAACCGCCCATCTGCATGAGCGCGTGCCCCATCCGGTCGTGCGATATGGAAGAGGTCACTATCGCCGACAAGTTCCACCAAGCCTGGAAGATGTTGGGTGTCGCACACGACCTCATCACGCAGATCCTAGGCACAAAGTCCTAGATACATTAAGGGGCGGATCCATAACAAGATTTAAGGGGAGGACTCGTGATCTCTTTCTTCCTTGTTCAGTCCTCTCTACTTTTCATTTTCTCTCTATTTTTCCCCCTTTCATTTCCCCTTCTACCAATGGTGGTCCAGCGGGATAGGGGGGACTCGAGTCCCCCTAGCACCCACGTTGGATCCGCCCCTGGATACATTCTATATGTTGGACATTTTGATTTGCCATCCTACTACCAGAATTTACCTATCAAATAAATCTTTCTAGGTTAGCAACCCAAATACTTCCTTACAACTGTTTTTTTATTTATTTTGACGGGTGCGCATGTGTCTGTTCCCACCTCCAATCGAGGAATAGGAATTTTTATCATACCAGTGTGGGTATTATTGTTATATACTCCTATGTTGTTGAAATAACTGAGATCGTTATTTTTAAGATGTGCACATTGTAACTATTTCTATGGGGAGAATGATTTCTATATATTGACTTGCACTAATAATATGTAGCGGCTTTTGATTCTCTTATATATTGGCAAATGTTCCCCTAAAAATATATATTGGCAAATATGAAGTTAATAACCAGATATGTGGTCATTTGACAGTTTTTTTTGAAGTGACGATTTAGGAAGGATGACACAGTTTTCTGGTCACTAATGTATTAACAGCCACATATTAGCCTAGTAGTAAGAACAACACAATCACACTACCCTATCATTGATGGTTGAGGAAAACCCGATGCTAATTATAAGGGGTTTCCTACCAACACCCCTCGCTCGCACCCATTGTAAGCAAGAACTGGTATTGATGCCAACACATCAGTTCCTCTTCATAAAAAGTAATCATTAATAATAGTAGTATCAATTCATTAAAAAATATATGATAAATAGGTAGGAAAATATATGAACCAAACCAGAGCAACCCAAGAGGTTGAAGCGATGCAGCCTTGAACGACGCCAATGCAGCCAATACAATTTCCAGGGCAGGCAGAACATTGGACTTACCCTTTCGCTGGAGATCAAAAGCCGATGCAGTCCCGTGTCAGGTGTCAAGTTCTGCCGTGATAAGTAAAAATCTTAGGAAATAGGGTGGCAATGCGCCGAGAGTAGTTGTATTGATCTATGAGATAGTTTACAATGACCTCGGTGTACATATTTATACCCATGGGTAGATACTAGTCCTTCTTGAATAAGAAAGAAACTTTCCTAAAGATAAAAGGAAAAACATAAAGTCCTTCTCGGACACTAAACACACTTTCCTAAATATAAAATAAACTAGCAAACTCTTTCTAATTAATAGATAAACTGCCATGCCGTATCCTGCTTGAACTTGGTCACTTCTGGATAAACTTTCTTTAATAGATTAATTTCCTTAACTAAATTTACTAAGAATCCGACTATTGGTGACTTCCAATCAGCTGATTCTAGGACTCTGAAGCTAATACTGACTCTAGAGCGATGATGACTTTGGGGCTTACCAAATTTCACTGTTAACACCTACTAGTACACCAAATTATAAATGTCCTTTCTTTTTCTTCTTATAGAATTTTCATTTAAATTACTTATCCGATCTATAATCCGATTACACCATTGTGTTCATTGCAATTAAATCTTTACAACAAGATCTTACGTGACTATATTTTGATAAAAGAAATATCTGTGTTGTAAACTACTTTTATTATATATGTAAGTTACTTTTATCATATATGGATGCGCTAAACCGCACCCAGGGTGCGCTATAACTAAACTAGTCCCCTCACAGCATCCCCTCCCCCACCCCCACCCTAGCCCCCCCCGGCAACCCCCCACCCCCATCCATCCCGCACAAACTCCCCCATTACTCCCTCTCCAAAAAAAAATCGTTAAGTAAATCAATTACTATCAATGGTTTTAGTTCGATAAGTGAACAAGTTACTATCAAAAAGTTCCCCACACTATCAATCCCGCAGAAAATAGCCCACACTTTTTTTTCTTTCCTTCCACACTTCTTTCGGATTGGCCCATTAGTAACAAGATTACTGAGTCTATCAGTGTATGAGTAAACAAGTTACTAACACTCCCGCACTCCCAAATTTATTTCTTCTCTCAGTAAATGGATTACTCTCAGTTGTTTTCAGCCTTCTCAATTTGGTTCCTTTTCTCAGTAAATGAATTGCTCTCATGTAGTTGTGAGCTCTTCTCTTAGTAAATAAATTACTTAGGATATTAGTATTCCCAATTGGTTCGTATACCTTCTTAGTAAGTAAATTACTTAGAATTAACGTATTGTTATCGCCACGAGATTCCTCTTAGTAAATAAATTACTATTACACCGATGGTTCTCAACACAACATATTGATCTTGCCATAAAATTTCTCGTAGTAACCAAGTTACTATTACACTGATGGTTCTCAACATTGTCTCTTAGTAACTAAATTACACCGATGTTGCCCCTTTCATATGTCGAACAATCAGCACTTCTATATGTTAGAGAATTTGGACTTATGATCAATTCTACCAATTTATAAAGTTCTGGCCAATTTTGTGTTCTATATGCTATAATATTATACAAATAGTAATGTGTGATATTATACCAATCAATTATTAGACTTCTGGAGCTAAAAAGAATTTTGTTTTACCCCTACCTATTTCGAATGCCCAACGTCTAAATCCTAGGCCCGCCCTTGCCTCTCACTTCTTGTCTCATCTTTTCCCTTTCCAGCCTGCTATTGCGTGCCCCCTCTTTCTAGATTGAGCGGCTTGTCCGGGAGGCCGGCGAGTCCAGATTGAGTGGCTTGACAGAGAGGCTGGGAAGACAGGAGAAGATGGCAGGCGGGGAGAAGGGTGGAGGAGAAAGACGATGCCAGCAAGAAGAAGGGAAAGGTAGCACCGGAGGACTCCTACTCCTGATCTGGACATGTTCCCGTTACAAAGAGACGGCGGTAAGTAGGCTCAATGAGGATGATCGCAGCGAAGGAGATTGACGACAATGTCGGGTGGCTCTGCTAGGATGGCGGCAGTGAGTCTGATCTGGTGCTATTGTTCTTGAATGGGGATTGGTTATGTGTATGCTGATTCTTTGAACCGTCCTCCCATTTTTTGTGCTTTGTAGAAGCACGTTAGTGCTGGTTCCTAATCCGACACTAATGCCACCTCCCTCATCGGTGCTCAAAGAGTAGTGCTTTTTAGGGAACCCACACTAATGAGGGTTTTTACAATAGTGTCTGGAGGCCTTCGCTATAGTGGCCCATATATGTTGTTGTCTCCCACAAACGGTGGCGCATGTACGGAGCCCTCCCTTACTTCTGGCTACCGAGCCACATATATAGGCCCCCCATCATCAACCCTGCCCATCTAGCCATATTGGCCCGGCCTGCGTGCACCTTGCCATCTTGTCATATGCACCCCTGTTGATGTGAAAAACACACACTGGCCCAAAAGATCTGCTTAACTCCTGTGCAGGTCCAAAATCTTGCTTTTAGGTTCGTGAGCGTGCCAGTTGATTTGATCCCACAATCAACAAGAAGAAAAAAAACAAGAAAACGAGGTTAAATCCATAAACGATAGCCGATCGGCTAGGAGCCGATGACATATCGTCAATCGTTGAGCCGATGATATTGGCAATAGATCGGCAACAAAGAATAAAGCAATATAAAACTAAATCTACCCGATCGGCTGTAGATATCAACGATATATAATCTTTCTCTCGATGTATATTTAAACTAAGTGCTTAGGATAGATCGAACAGCATGTCGAGACAGTATAAACTTAAGTCTAAAGATGCATTAAAGTAAGGATTATATAAACGCTTATAGCATAGCCGATCAAATAGATCTAGCATGTATCGGCAAATACTCTGATACCACTCTATATTAAGATATTAAAACAGATAAAATATATTAAACATAAAGCCTAATATACTCTAATGCGATAAGATCTTAATATAAAGGGATGATTTAGCATAATAATCAAGCATATAAGGTATAAAATAGCTAAATCAGGTAAGATCGGCTAAAACCCCGATACTATCTCTATCGATCGTCATAAAACAAGCTAGATATTATAATTATAGACAATACTTAATAGATCGAACTCAACCGATGCAGCATTAAGCATACAGATTTAGATTAATAAAGATCTAGACCAGTTGATGAAAACCTCTAAGAGATGGTGGATATGCTATATAATTTAGATTAATAACAAGATCTAACTCTATCGACTACTCTCTAACAATAAAAACCAACCGATTGCGGGTTAGATGGCGCAACTAACAAAGATTATGGAGCATATATGATAACTCGACGAATTACATAAACAAGATTAGAGTGTCATAAAGATGGAAGCACTAATCCCGAGAACGCTAACCGCCATGACAAGTTTACCTCCTGTTGAAGATCGAAATCGATACAGCTCAACCCGAAAGCAAGAACTCGTCGAAATAAATGAAAGTAAAAAGGGTGGCGATGCGCCGAAAGTATTATTGAATTGTTGTTGTAAATTACATGGGGTCGGGTTATATTTATACCCGAGATACATATAATAGGTCCTTGCCGGACACGACTATTATCTCTAACAAACTCTAAGACATACATAAGTCTTTACGACAGACTTTTACCCAAACATATCTCTAAGGAAACTATTCAAAATATCCTAAATAATAGATACAATTGCCTATCTGAGAACATATCTCCATCGTGATAATCCTTGTGTAGCACATTGATCGATTCCAGAAACGGCTTTACAACCATCTTAATGGAATCGGCTGTCCTCTGTCCGATGCAACTCAGCCGATGCAGACTTCAGCCGATGCCTCCGCAGCCGATGCGCACTCTGTTCTTCGAACACAATCCTCTGCTGAATCCACTTCGATTCCAATGCCGAACCTGGTTCATGACTTACCAAATTTGGTCGTTAACAACCCCACCACACAGTGCACTAGCATCACCAGCTCTCAGCTCCATGCCTGCTCACCGTAGAAGTTAGACCATCACTGTCGTGGGCCACAGCCTGCTCTTCCTCTCGTTATGTTTGGGCCGGGGTAGAGAATGATTTAGTGAACAGGTGGTTGGAGGCATGTGATGTATTTTAGGTGGTAGAACCATTTTTTCTATTTTCTAAATCAATTTTCCTTCAATTTACCAACTCCGAGCCCATAACGATAATATCAAACAGGAGTAGTACCACATCTTATTGATGATGGTCTATTTATCTTGCAGTATGCGGATGACACATTGATTTTTATGAAAATATTTGCTATATGTTTTAGAACAACTACCTATCCTCAATATTAATTTCCATGATAGTGAACTTTTTGCTTTGCCTAGACTAAAGACTCCGAGGAACAATATTTGTAGTTGTTTGGTTGCCAGATAGGTATTGTCCTTTTAGATATCTTGGTATACAACAATTGCAGCAAGTGAGGGCAAAATCACAAACCGTAAAAAGCAAAGGCAAAATCATAATTGCAGCAAGTAAAGGCAAGAATACAATTATGCCTAAAAACTAAATTCAAACACATGCTAAAAAAAAACATAAATTTGGTTATGATAGATGCTTGCTGTATAAATGCTGCAATTATTTTTCAGAACATTTTGTAACTATTTGAGTGATAAGGAAGCAAGCACGTGTATATGCACTTGTGTGGTGAAAAATCCAATTCCATTTGTAAGGATTAGAACACTATTTTGGACAGAATAAAAGACACATGCAAAACAGACAGTAATACAGTGAGACTCTAACCGATGGATCAAATTAAATGGGCTACTATATATATACTGCAAAAATTAGTGAAACTTGAATTTTAAATGCTCTGTGTGAAGTCTTAATTATTTCTTAATTAGATACATAGCATAGCATATATATGCGTGTAGCTAGTGTATATATGGATTCCATGTGCACTGCACTGTGTGGTGTGGTCGATCAAAGCGAATGAATTAGATGCTGCACGTAGATATCTAGCTGCTCATGGCGCCGTGGACGCTGCAGCGGGAGATGGTGTCGTCGTCTTATGTTTAGCACCGGTGGCAGTCTCAGAAAGATATTCCGGGAGGACAGCTTCCAGGAGATCCAACAAGGTCCATATATACTTGAACTTTGTGGCGAGGATGGCCTCGCCCTCCGAAGACGACCTCTCCGAGCATCCACTCTTGCAGAGCGGCAGCGGGTGGCCGCCGTGGAACAAGACGGTGAGATTCTGGTGGATCATAGGGGGCCTGTCTTCCATGTAGGTGTTTCCGCAGGTCTGGATGGCGTCAACGTCGCCGATGGTCTTGTTGCAGCTCAAGAGGCACTTGCCGGGATGTGTTTTTGTCGTTATCGCCTCGTCCCCTTTCCACTGCGGGAAGAAGGTGGCGATGATCACGGGGTCGGCGGCGGTGGTGGTTGCAATCATGGATTCTGCGAGCGATGAGGCCTCGTAGATCTTGACTCCACAGTAGTCGTACAGCCGTGTGTAGAGCTGCTCGTTATCCTGCGACTTGGCGACGTCGTCCGGGAGTGTTGGGTACACCCTGAGGCACGACGCTACGTCTGTCGTCTTGGAGCAGAATGCCTTGGGATCGTAGCTGCCGGTGGCGCCACTGACTGCAGCGGCTAGGAGGAGGAGGAGGAGGCGGAGGCGGAGGCGGAGTGGCAGCAGCAGTGAGCATATTTCTAACAGGTGCTCCGGTACCAACACTCATGTATGACGCCGCCATTATCATGGATCCTCGTCGGCTCGTCGTTGCTTGTCTGCTCATGATCAGTGACGCTATCCTGGCCGCACTGCCGCAGGCCGCCTCGCGTGGTGCTGGCTCTAATCGCAGGGACTGTTAGACTTAATCTTGTCGTTTGTGTTTTTTCATCCTATCAAGTCGTGTTTAGCTAATTAGTGGTTTGTGTCCACGTTAGTCTTTCCATGTGTGTACTGAGCAGTGAGCAGGTCAATAGTATGTGTGATTTAGTTTGATCAGGGAGGCCATGATCTGCATGCAAGTGAAGCATGGATTCTTGGCGAGAAGGCTGGATCAGATGGCTCATGCATGTGTTAGTGATTTAGTGGTGCTCTGCATGCAGCGAGTTGTGCCTTGCATGTAGGAAGGTGATTAGAGGATAATCCACGGGAGGTGCTTGCCGGTTTGTGCGGCAAGACGTGGCTTAACCTGTGCGTGTGTGTGCTCTATTTAACCAATGTAATCAGCATTTGTTAAAGTGTGTCAAAAGTGAAGTGAAAAACAAGTGTTTGTGCTGTGCGCGCTGGTGTGCAGCGTGGAAATTCCTTGCGTACTGTTCATCTTGTTCCTCCGTCAGTTCATCATCTCTGTGCGTGTATTTCATCAAGTGAGAAAGAGAGAGGTGTGTGTGCGAGTGAGTGTTTGGGCTGACAGGGACGAGCAAAGGTTGCCGAGCTCGCCAGCTGCTTGCTGCCTGCAAATAGAGTGAAAAAAAAAACAGGTGCAAATAGAAAAGGAAAAAGAAACCGAGTTCTGAAATTTTAGGAGCCACAGATGCCGGAGATGGTCACGCTGCTGACGGTGACATAGAAACGCACACTCCCTACTGGTTGCCTCATTTGAAACAAGGTGTAGAGAGATGGGAAGGAAAAAGATGGGAGGATGAAGGAAGATGGAAATGACATGTGGGTCCCACGTGCAGATGAGGAGATGGATGGGAAATGTGACGTTAGTGGCATGGTTCTAATTTTGTAAAATTTTAGTGGCATGGTTACGAATAGATGAATTGTAATGACATTTATTTAAAATGGCATGGATTGAATTAACCCTTGTAAAACGTATGGAAATTGAGGGATGGAGTCCTATTGGAAATAGGAGCTCTACACCTACTTTGAGTCGGCGGGCTTTGTGGTATAAATAGATGAGGGGTTGAGACTAGAAGATATTGACTTTTTGGGAGAGAAAAGTTGGGGTTTACTTCGAGGTTTCAATCCTAGTTCGTGAGTTGAGAGAGGAGTGCTTTAGATGCACTTTTGAAACACATATTGATGCAATGAAATTGATCTACTTTCAAGAGTTTTGTTGATACATGTTTTTCTGGATCTGACGGTTAAATCGGAGGCAAGTCGGCGGTCTAACCCAGATGGCGGTCCAACTGGCGATGAGGGGGTGGTCAGACCGGAATAAATCTAACGGTCAGATCGGCTATGTCGAGATCTCCATCAATTTGAAGGTAACTTTTTATTTCCACTAAAAGTTTTTGCCTTTTTTGTTTTCCCTACCATTCACCCCCTCTGGTAGGTTTGTTTGGTCTTGTTTCGATCGTACAATAGTGGTCCATATATGTCGTCATCTCCCACGAACTGTGGCACATGTGCGGAGCCCTCCCCTACTTCTGGCTACCGAGACGTAAGCTCCTCCTCACTAACCCTGCCCATCTAGCCATACTGGCCCGACCTGCATGCACGTTGCCATCTTGCTATATGCACCCCACCACACAGTGCAATAGCACCACCAACTCAGCTCCATGCCCGCTCACCATAGAAGTTAGACCGTCACCGTTGTGGGCCACTGGTTGCTCTTCCTCTCATTATATTTGGGGTACCTAATGATTTTGAGAACATGTGGTCGGAGGCATGTGATTTATGTAGGTGGTAGAACCATTATTTTTCTATTTTGTAAATCAATTTTCCTTTAATTCACCTATTCTGAGCCCATAACGATCATATAAAACAGGAGTAGTACCTCATCTTAACGATTATATAAAACAGGTGCAGTATGCGGATGACACACTGATTTTTATATGGATCATAATTTAGAGCAAGCTGAAAATATTTTCTATATGTTTTAGAACAACTACCTATCCTCAATATTAATTTCCATAAAAGTGAACTTTTTGCTTTGCCTAAACTAAAGACTGAGGAACAATATTTGTAGTTGTTTGGTTGCCAGATAGATATTGTTCTTTTAGATATCTTGGTATATCACAATTGCAGCAAGTGAGGGCAAAACCACAAACCGTAAAAAGCAAAGGAAAAATCACAATTGCAGCAAGTAATTAAAGGCAAGAATACAATTATGCCTAAAAAACTAAATTCAATCTTTACATGCCAAAAAAAAAACATAAGTTTGGTTATGATATATGCTTGCTGTATAAATGCTTTAATTATTTTTCAGAACATTTTGTAACTATTTGAGTGATAGGGAAGCAAGTATGTGTATGTACTTGAGGGGTGAACATCCAATTCCACTGTAAGAATTAGAACACTAACTGATGGATGAAATTAAATGGGCTACTATATACTGCAACAATTAGTGAAACATGATTCTTAAATGCTCTCTGTGAAATCTTGATTATTTCTTAGATACATAGTATATGCGTGTATATAGGGATTCCAAGAGCACTGCACTGTTGTGGTCTGGTCGATCGAATCGAAGGGACTGCATGCTTGTAGTTGCTCATGGCGCCGGGGCCGCCGCAGCAGCGACGTAGGGAGATGGTACCGTCGTCGTCGCAGTCCCAGTCTCAGAAAGATATTCCGGTAGGACAGCTTTCATGAGATCCAACAAGCTCCATATATAGTTGAACTTGGTGGCGAGGAGGGCCTCACCCTCTGACGACGAGCCGTCAAGGCATCCACTCTTGCAGAGTGACGGCGGGTGGCCGCCATGGAACAAGACGGTGAGGTTCTGGTGGATGATGGGGGGCCTGTCTTCCATGTAGGTGTGTCCGCAGGTTAGGATGGCGTCAACTTCGCCGATGGTCTTGTTGCAGCTCAGGAGGCACTTGCCTGGAGGTGTTTTTGTCGTCATCGCCTCGTCCCTTTTCCACTGCGGGAAGAAGGGGGCGCTGATCTTGGGGTCGGCAGCGGTGGTGGTGGCAATCATGGATTCCGCGAGCGACGTGGCCTCGTAGGTCTTGAAAGAGCAGTAGCGGACCAGCCGTTTGTACAACTCTTTGTTGTCCTGCGCCTTGGTGACGATGTCTGGGAGTGTCGGGAACACCCTAAGGCACGATGCTATGTCTGTCGTCTTGGAGCAGAACGCCTTGGGGTCGTAGCTGCCTATGGCAGCGGCAACGAGGAGGAAAAGAAGGAGGAGTGGTAGCAGCAGTGAGTGAGGCGATGCAAGAGAGGAGGAGCCGGCCATGCTTGCTAGGATGGGAATTGAGGGTAACTAACATATGCACATGGTCAGAATTTGATATATATACTCTCTTTCTCTCTCTATATGTAGGAAAATTTCTTTTCCCTGCATGCATCGCTGGCTAGTAATCAGGAGAGCTTCACAAGTGTTGGGTTCAGTTTTGTTATGAATACTCTCCATTCATTCTTGTACCCTCTCTCTCTCTCTTTGTTTTTAATTTCAAGATTTTCTTTTTGAGGTTCTCTAGGTGTGTTTGGACCCTCCATTCATCTTTTGATCCCATAAGCCTGATATAAGGACAAGGCGTTTGAGGAGAGTTGTGACCATTTTACCGCTAGAACCAAACTTATTTGCTATTAGACGCGCTCACTACCTCTAAATAGAGATGTGACCAACAACAACACCGGTGGTCACATGCGGAGTAATTGCTCTCGGGTTTAGAAAAATACTCCCTTTGTACCTGTTCATATGAGTACATCACCGATTCCAATTTCTACCAATTTCATCTGTTCCAGTGGCACATTTGCTATATATTTCAAAATTTGTGCCTGTTCACATAGTACATGACCATTCCAATTTCTACAAATTTCATCTGTACTCCAATGGCACGCACACCATCGATCTTCCGCAAAGAGGAATAAAGCAAAAGCCAAATGTCGACAAATTTTGGCACAACGAGCCGACTTTCTTTTTCCGTTTGCATGACATTTGCACTGTTATACGAGAACGGTAGTTGGGCATTTCAGAAAACTGCTAGGTGATAGAAGTAGCCATAATAAAAAATACCAGAAGTTGAGCAGAGGCATGATATATTCAACCTGGTGTTGAACCAACACCAGAAAAATTCAGAGAACTGCAAGCCTAACAACTAAATTTTCTTAAATTCTATAGAGAGAATCATTCGGACCAAAAGCAAAATAGCGCGTGAGCGCTTATAGATAATTTTTAGAACAAATGTGTCCTAGGAATCCCTTCAAGCAGCTATGTTCATTCAGGACACAAAAATGCCCCAAAAAGCAAACATATGTGAGCAGCTATTGATGGCTTGAATCAGAACGAACAGCCTCCAAAAAAAAGTTTCCCTGCTATCTTAATTCTCTCTTTGTGCAGGGGAGGTTAGGTCTGTGCCTAGTATGTCAGTAGGTTAATTAGCAGACCACTGTGTAGTGTAGAAGTATCCTTCTCGATCCCTTCCCCACACTAATCCCCACCATTAGAAAATATATTAATGATAATCTGGAAACAGTATTCGGTGTGAACTCGATCGCACTGAGGTAGCTAGGGTAGGCAGCAAGGATCGGCTAGTCATAATCAAGGGCCATATACTTGTGTCGTACTGATCTACTAGATCGCATATGCAGTATAGGTACTAGCTAGTGTTTTTGTATGCTTAACTATACAAAGATTTATACGTACTAAACAGGCAATTGATTATATATAATACAAGTGCACGAGCACATGGCTCATGCATCTTTATTTATTTATATATACATACCATGGATGTACGTACCAACAAATACAATATAAGGTACGTACATATGCAAACAGTAGAGTATATAGTTACAGACATACCCAAGCAACATGCTGCCTTAGCTGATTATCAGGTGTTCTTAACCTAGCCGATGCATGTTGCAAGTTTTGCTGTTGAATCGGCTGAACCGTATGTTGCCTCAGTGGTGTTTACTGATTCGGCAATGACTGTACTGGATCGGCAGTAGGTGGATTTGGCAGGAACATAGCAGCCACCTGCTCCTGAGTCAGCCGATTGACATTTTGCCCACCATGCTGTGGCTGTTCTCTAGTCAACAATCGAGGATTGGTCATTTGCCTTTGTGCTGATGATGGTGCAGTTGGTGCAGGAGCTGAAACTGATGCTGCTGGCTGAACTGGTGGTACATTGGAAGAACCCTGTTGATTGCCTGTGACCAAAGGCCTATAGTTTGGGAAAACACCACCTGGTAAATAGACGGGCCCTGTGGCTTGATGTTTAGCTATTATACCATTAACCAATGACTTCACCATGTTTGTTAAGGTATTGACTAAGACTCCTGATTGATTGATCAAAGCATGTTGCACGGCGTAGTCAATCCGATCTTGGAAGTTGTTAAACGGTGGTGGTATTCCATTGCCATCTGGACCAAGATCCTCAACCACTCGTTCCTGAAAACCGTCACCTTTGTCGCAAGGCCTTATGCGACCTTGGAGCCAGCGTCAGCGTCATGCCAAAAGACGTTTTCGACAAACTCAACTTCACGGTGTTGGCACCAACACCAATGAGCCTTCAACTGGCTAACTCATCAGTCCGTTACCCGGCAGGGATAGTGGACGATGTGCCAGTCAAGATACGGGATTTCTTCATCCCGGTTGACTTTGTGGTGCTGGACATGGACATGGAGAAGTAGACGCCGCTCATTCTGGGGCGTCCGTTCCTTAGCACCGCAGGAGCCAACATTGACGTGGGAACGGGGAGTATCTGTTTCCATATCAACGGGAAGGAGGAAAAGTTTGAGTTTCAACCGAGGACGGAACAATGCTCCACGGTCAGAGTCAAGTACGGGCCAAACCCGCAGAATATTCAAGAGGTCGAAGTGGAGCCACCCAAGACGGACAGCCTGGTGAAATTTATGTAGAACTTCCTAGAGAAGGAAACAACAATGCCTAGGAACCGTTATTGGAGGACGCCGGTAAAATCACCTGTACCGGCCAAGAAGTTAGAGCAGCCGGCTCAGAAGAAGCCATCTTCCACACCGAAATCAAAGAAGGTGTGGAAGGAAAAGCCAAAGACGCCTGCTCTACCACCTCCGGAGACGGGTGGAAAATCCATCAACTGAAACGCAAGGAGGTACGGTCTTGCACGTCGGACTTTAAATGACGCGACCTTCGCCAACAGGTAAATTGGTATGTGTCCGCATATTTGCTTTCAACAATTTGAATTTGTGCATCACCACATGTTTGAATTTCAAAATTGCATTTAGGATTTTTGAATTTTGAGGAAATTTTTCAAATGAATTTTTCGGAGCAAACCAAAATAAAATTTTCAATGAAAATTTACTGTGCCACGACCGCACTGTCCGTTGGAATCCAATGGCCAGAAGTGGGGCCGGTTGGGCCCACCAGGGGTTCGGCCGAACCGGCCAGGCCAACGGTCGGCTGCCTCTTCCTTTGAGGCAACGGCTAGTGGGCCCCACAGGTCGGTTTTGACCGTTGTGGGTGCACTACTTAAGCCAACCGGCCGGGAGAAGGGACTTCACCCCATTTGAACACATTTTCATTCCCTCTCCAAAGTTTGCTCTCAAGTTCATTCAAGCTTTGATAGTTTCCCTCAAATTCAAAAATTTAGTTGCATATATACAAGTTGCTTTGGTGAAACTAACCAGTGGGTAAAACTCTTGTCATTTCTAACCCCCGCCGAGTTAGCATGTTCTTGCTCCATTGTGCAGAATGAGGAGGCGACTGTCGCGTCCGTTCAAGGGGTCCGGTTCTCCATCAAGTTGTCATGACGAGTCTAGTACTCATTCATCAGCTGATGTCTCGATGGAAGACGCCGTAGCTCCGTGACGACTCCTAAACAACGCTGACCTCGACCTTGTCAGTGATCGGGAGAGACAAGCCTACTACATGCTGAGCGACCGGGAGTATGCTCACACGTGAGAATACTCACCGGAGTTGCTGAAAAAGATAGGTATGGATGTTGAATTTCGTTCTATTTGGAAAGCTATTGGTTGGCAGAGATTCGCTGTGGTAGATGAGCCTGGTTCTCGTTTGCTTACTTTGCAATTTATGTGCACTTTGAAAGAAATAGAAGATGGTATTTCTTTTCACTTTTTCCGTAAGGAGTTCACACTCACATGGAAAGGCTTGAGTACACTTCTTGGTTTTCACGATTCCTGTAAAATCAATCTCCAGAAAGGAATTTCTAGGTTCGAGAAAAATAGGTTTTGGGAAGACATTTCTGGTGCTCCAGTTTGCAAGAAACCTAGAACGAATGATATCCATAATCCTAAACTTAGGCTCATGCACAAATGGATTGCTATGACTTTGTTTCCTAGAAGTGATCTGAGACCCATTAGGGGAGATGAATTAATTATCATATTTGTCATGGTTAGAAAGATCAAAATTTCTCCTGTGAAATGTATGATAAGGCAATGGTTAGAAATTATAAAGTTCTCTGCTCCTGTTGAGTGCAGTTCTCTGATTACTCGGATAGCAAAAGGGCTAGGGGTTGTTAGCGACCAAATTGCTTTTATCTCAGCCGCTCGTCCACGTATTGATGAGGCTTATCTAGTGCAAGGGCATATTTTGAAACATGGAGCAGATGGATCTTTGATATACTTTTTCCCCGGTTGTACAAATGAAATCCCGTTGCCAAATGCGGGGTATCATTTGTACAACTGCCATGAACTAGCCATTCCCCTGCAGACCATAGAAGAATCTCGTGCAGGTGGAACATACAGGGAGACGCGCAACATGAAAAGGAACGAACGAGAGAGTTCATCATCCTCAACACCCGTGCAGATGTATGAGGCAGGTTGGGCACCAACTGGGGATGCCCCCGGATGGACCCAAGCTCGATGCCCTAGCATCGGAGTCTCAACCTGGGTAAGCGCTAGTGAGGACCAGTGGCATGCGCCTCATGACATCCACTGGGGGGACAACCAACCCTCCAGATCAAGTGGTGTGCCTCCATCTCCAAGTGAATGGCGTTCGAGTTCCTCTCGTTGGGACTTGGGTGAAATCACAAAGAGAATGGATACCCTTGATGTGCAGACGGGGGAAATCCAGTACAACCTCACGGAACACATAGCTCAAACGCAAGAATGGCAACAATCTGCTGATGCTTAGTTCGCCAACATCAACAACATGATGCAGCAACAGCATGATGACCTTCAGGCATACTTTCGATTTCAGGGGTTCAATCCTTATCAAGGACCCTGAGCAACAGCCAAGCTTGGGGGGGGAGACATCGCTCCCCCCACTGAGGTAACTTGTATCACATTGCATATTTCCCTTTCCAATTGTATATTTGTTTTCCAATTGCATCTTATAAAACTTGAAAACAATATAAAAATTTGCAAAGTAGAAAATACCAAAAAGATAGGATATGTTTGACTCATGCTAGGTAAGACAAGCAAGTTCTCTTTGTTGAAATGATGAATAATTGCTATGTTTTATATCTCTGATATATGGGTTCTTGGTAAATACTCTCTCTCAAAGGTTAAATATAAGTTGCCAACAATTATCCGGGAACCTGAGGTAAATGGGCAGCACTTGCTGATCTAAGTCTAAGCTGTTGCGAGAAATGAGATAGTAAATATAAGTTGCTATAATCCTGAAACTAGTTTGACTTGAATTCCGGATGTTTTGTTTTTCAAAATGATAAAATTGAAAGTTCTTCATTTGATATAAATTCCTACCAGAGCCAAAAATGTGCTATCATGATTAAACCATATACATTTTGGTTGCTTGACATTCCATTGAACTTTGTCAAACTCTTGTAACTTATGTAGATACTTCTCATGCTCTATGATCAAGATCATGCACCCACATATATGCACATGCTAAACTCCTACACTGGGAGCTAAGCAATATTCCATTCCATTTCCATATTACCACCAAAATAAATTCTCCATGCTTTCATGTACTTTCTGCTCCTAAAAAGAAAAAAATCCTTTTGAAAAAAAAAGAAAGGAGGGAAAAGCATGGTTTTGATATATATATATATATATATATATATATATATATATATATATATATATATATATATATATATATATATATATATATATATATATATATATATATATATATATAAGCATGAGCATGATGTTGAAAAAAAAATGTAGCCATGCCCTCTCCTAATCAATAAAAGAATGATTTTTTTTTGGGAGAAGAAAGTAAGCACAAAGGAGAAGCATTTTTCTTTTATCCTCATATATCATTTCCACTATATACCACACACACATTATGCATGATCTTGATCTTGAGTATGTTTAGTTATCTGCTTTAGTCTAAGATTTTGACTTAGTAATAAATGTGAACGCAAGTATGCCATGTTTGATCCCTACCGAGCCCCACATATCAAAACCTTAGATTAGGAATAAAAAATGCATCATTTGGTGAGAAATTCAAATTGATACACTTAGAGAGACTGAGTGAATCATTTGAGGAACTTGGCTTTCTTTTTCAAAATCATTTGAAAACTTCCGGAATAAGAGTTGAATAAAAATCGGGTGATTGGTGCTCTAATTGTTGTTCTGTCTTTCAACCGCCCAAGGCAAGGAGAAGCAGTGTCTCGTGGGAATCAGGGGTAAGGGTAAGACACCGTGCCAAAAATTATTTAATCTAAGAGATAGTACATATACCTTGCACCTGTATCTTTGAGATATGCAGCATAGTAGCAACTCCTAATCAACAACCAAGTCTTTGTTTCCTTTCGTCCTTCACTCGGGACGAGCAAAGGTTCAAGCTTGGGGGGTTTTGTTGACGGTCGTTATCGATCAGTTTCGACCGTCAATATTGCTGAAATAGGAGAGAACTAGTGATGCTTGCAATGCATATGTTTGTTAGAATAATAATATTCCACTAGTGTTAGGTTTACTAACCTTTTGCAGAGAATGATCATAAAGTAGAGGAGAATCGACATCAACTCAGACGATAAATCAATCAGACGATGTCGAGAACCAGACTTGTGTGTGAATAGGCCAAGAACTCAGAATTGACACGATGAATTGGGCCAAAATTCACAAGTCTACGGAGTGGAGCAATAGAGGAGGCCACCAGCCAAAATTGGGCTGGATTGGGCCAGCCCCAGGTTCGGCCGAACCTGGTGGTTTGGCCGAACCAATCCTGGCGCCGTTGGATCCAGGTTTTGGCATGGATGTCCAGGATTGTATCCAAATGACGGTTGAAGGGTACTTTGGACAATTTCCCTTCCACAACCATCATAACTACCTCTATATAAGGAGCTCACTCTCTTCACTTCAACACACACCTCAAGCAATAGCTCTCTCATTTCTCTCAAGTTTAGTGTAGTAGTATTTAGCTGGTGGAATAGAATTAGAATAGGAGTGAGGAGTCTGGAAGCCTTCGGAAGAGTTCAGGTATGGCTCTAGTAGCTTTTCTCTTCTCTTTTGTAAGCTTTGTACTTTTATTAGAATACTCTTCTATATACATTTATGGTATTGAAATACTTTCCGAGTATATGAGTACCTACTTTACATTATGTTCATATTATACTGAATATATAGCTAGCTTATCTGGGAGATGCTTTGGTGCGGGTATAATGCTTGCATATGCAATTACTCTATGCCATGACGATGATATTAGAGTAGTATCTGGTAGTTTAGACGTGGTGTCTAGATTACGGGATATCATTATTTGGGGTTATATATTGCGCATGAGAGGTGGGCCGCTGATGGTGACAGCTCAGTACGGGTATTCCTCCGCGCCTATATATAAATCTAAGTTAATTTCCTGGGAGGGTATTCCTCCGTATTTAGCCCCGGTTGTATAGTCATGACGGGCTGTCGTAATGAACTCGGCAGTCAGGGGTGGCTTCTCGAAGTACTAGGAGGGCATCGGATAGAGGGTATTAGCTAGTATATTAGTTAACTAGAATGTATGTATACTATGTATACTAAAAGTATAGGAATAGATTTCCTTTCTCTTTTCTTTCCACTTAGCTTAGATGATATATTATGAGGATGAGTAGTTAAATGCTTGTGTGTCACTCTACCGTTGGATTATCTTAACCCCTGCTTAGAATATGATTATCACAAGTAATATATAAATTATTAGTTGAGTTCTCTCTACATGATCCTTCCACGGGATAAAATAAATACGATACTGTCAGGGTTATGGATACCACATACCTAATAGTAGTTGACTAAATCTCGGCATGATCCACCACATACCATGTCTTATACGGAAACAACCTTCGGATATGGATGGAGTTCCGGATAAGGAAAGACAACCAGAGTTCTACATGGAAACGACAAGGACTACTCGGATTGTATCCATATTGGTTTCCCTAGTTCTACTTGGACAAGGGGACACCTATGGGTATAAATACAAGGCCCCCTAGGAGGAGAGGGGAGAGACACCCACCATAGACGAAACAATCAACATACAAGCCAACATACGCCAAGACAAGCCGCCGGATATCGACATCAGAGATACGCCTGGATCGACACTATCCGGTACCTACAGAAGCCGGCCATAGGGATCTAGCGCTGTCTCTGATCTCGCCGGGCACGAACTCGAGGAGGAAGACTACCCTGTTGTCGACTATGAGTCAGACCTTCAGACCGCCATGTCGACAACAGTTAGATAGGCTGCCCCAAATATTGTATTGGTGTGATTATGGTGAATAAGAGCAATATTGGCTTCGGCCAACAAGATGTAGGGTTATTACCTGACAATTCAGGGGACCGAACCTGTATAAAAATCTCTGTCTTCATCTCTTTTACCTCAGTCTCGTGTATATCCTACTACCAATGATCCCCATACTATGCAAATACCGGAATCGCGACATCAAACGTCGACAGATACCCTTGGAATACTCTCGGGTGAAATGCTACAATGGTATATTTGTGCGCTTGCGGATGAACTCTGTAACCATAATATACCAGAAGTATTTCTACGCCATTGCTGGGAATTATATTTCTAGTAATGTCGTTAAGAAATACCAACAAGCATTTCTACCGCCATTGCGGGGAAGATTCATAATAGAGATTACTTGAACTAATACTTTATATTTCTCTTTTCTTTCCACTTAGCTTAGATGATATATTATGAGGATGAGTAGTTATTAGTTGAGTTCTCTCTACATGATCTTCCCACGGGATAAAATAAATATGATACCCTTGGAATACTCTCGGGTGAAATGCTACAATGGTATATCCATGCGCTTTGTGGATGAACTCTGTAACCATATCATACCAGAAGTATTTCTGCGCCATTGCTGGGAATTATATTTCTAGTAATGTCGTTAAGAAATACCAACACTCACCTCGGCGGTGATGGCGGCGCGGGCCATGGCCTTCTCCATGCGGGCGTTGGCAAAGCGCCACTGGAATAGACGCGCGGTGAGCATTCGCGCGCGGTGCGCCGCCTCCTCCTTCTCGGGCTCCTCCTTCTTCCACGTCATCATGTCCCTGAGCATCGCCGATCCTCTGGTGTTCCCAGTGTTCTCCTACGACGACGACCCCCCTGAGCCACCACCGCCTCCGCCTCGCTGGCTCCCACGTTCCCTCGCGGCGTCCGCCCCCCCCCCCAGCTCAGGCACCGATCGGTGCGCGGGAGAGGAAGGCAAGGCGGTGTCCGCATCGTACACGGTATTCTCCTTGCTGCTCAGCTCCCACCACCCGCCGCCGCCACCACTCAGGCACCCGCCCGCCGCCGCCGCCGCCGCTCGAGCCCCCGCCTGCCGCCGGCTCATGTCAAGGGGAGAGAGAGAAATATGGGGGAGAGGAGGAAGAAGGGTAGTGAGAGAGAGGATGACATGTGGGACCCACATGTCAGTGGTGCCCATAATTTTTTTTGTGTAAATGACAAATGGGCTCCGCTTATATTTTTTAATTTTAATGTCACATAAGCGCCACGTCAATGTCACGTGGAAAGAAGACCAAGTCAACACTGCCACGTGTACGCCATGTCAGCAAAACCGCTCTCCAAAACCACCAAGGGAGTCAAATTGTACCGGTTTTGTAAGTTCAGGGGTCAAGATTTCTGGTATTGAAGTTGAGGGATATGATTTAGATTCGGTGGTCAGTTGGGGGAGTCAAAGTGATCTTATTCCCCATTTTTATAGATGTACAACGGGTGTTAGCGCTAGCTTATGGCCTGGCGCTGAGATATTGGGCCTTAGTGCCAAGGCTCATGGCGTTAAAGTAGCAGTCTATTTTCAGCTATAGTTTTTGTCACCATCTAGTTATTATATAATAAGTTTATTAAAAGGCCTAAATTGTCAAAAATGGTTGGTCTTATATTTTATACATCCCTCTTTATGTTGGTTGGTTTAAATTGAACTGACCAAAATTATACAGTTGGATACTACTGCCTCCGATCCGTTTCATATAATAAGGTGTTTAACTTTTTTCCTAATTAAATTTAATCAAATTTATTGAAAAAATATAGTAGTATTTTGAACAAAACAAATATATTATCAAAATATATTCAATGTTAGCTTTAGTGAAAGTAATTTAATATTTTAGATGTTGTTAGATTTTTATATAAATTTGGTCAATAAAGTTTGACTAGAAAAAATTTCAAATGATTTAAAATATATAGAACGGATCGGGAGTAGTATTTTTGGACCAAATCCATATTCCACGCATATGCGTGCGCTTCCAAAAGAAGTTTCATTTGTATGGAGAGAGGTAGAGATAGAGAAATTTCCTTTCAAGAGTAATTAAGAGAGGGCGATGATGTGTACATATATGCACGTGAAGGCTGGACTGATTATTGATGACGGACGTAAGTTAAAGGATTATATTAATTAGAGAGTTAGCAGCAGAAAGAGAGCTATCAACAGGAATAAAAATCTTGTAGCTGGCTATAGACAAGTAGCTAGCCTAGTAGGTTGAATCGATCGATCGATTTAGCAAGACAGACAATCAGAGAATCTATATATCTACTCCTAGATTGGTGTAGTAGGTCAGGCTTGGTAGCACATGCGCGCAAGTCCCAGCGGGCGGGCATATGATCGAGTGTATATATATACACACATACAGATACAGTTACTCCAGGAAATTGATCGAGCAGGCAAAAACCAAGTGAATCGATCGGTCGCACACACAAAAACTAGCTAGTACAATGGCTGAAAGGAGGAGCAATATGATGATGATATATGGTTTTAATTTGTTGATCGTTGCTGCGGCTGTACGGTCGTCGTCGTCGAGCATTCTCGGCGACGCGACGGTCGTCAGCACCGACGACCGCTGGGTACGGAGGAGGCTCCTGCTCATCGATGGGATGGTGGACGGCAAGCGGATGAGGAAGACCGTGGTCGTAGCGAAGGACGGCACGGCCAATTTCACGACGATCACCCAAGCCTTGGGCGCAGCGCCGCCGAGAGGCAGGTTCGGCATCTTTGTGAAAGCAGGGGTTTACGAGGAAACGGTAAATATTACCAGACCAAATGTTGTGCTTTGGGGAGAGGGCATCGGCAAAACCGTGATTACTGGAAGCCGCTCTTGCCCCATAGAAAATAATAAGACCAAGACCGACATGATGCCTTGGACGGCCACAGTCAGTAAGTGCATATATACTACTCCTTTATATACATACTCAACTGCATACTCATTTTGGTATCATCCCGCCACTGGTAGACCGTAGACGAATTAGCTAGCGTAGACTTTTATTTTAATCTATATATATATATGCTCCTATATGTTAATAAAGCTTAGGTCTAAGCTACGGACTAGTATAATTCACACCCACCGTCCCAAATTACAAGGGCTCCTATATGTTTTTTACACATATGGTATATATGTGATCGTTTTTTCTTAAGAAAACATATATTAATTAATAAAGGGTTATAATATCAACACATCATACATTACTAAACTATATATTTTCAAATATTAACATATATATAATGATAGACATGCATGGCATTAAAAGATATTATTAGCTTGGTGATTTGTTAAATATTCCAATTGTTTTACTTCCATAAAAAAAGCACCTAATAACATTTTATTTTGGAATGGAAGGAGAAAAAAATAATTATATAACATATATACAAGATTAAAATAAAAAGAATTTATGCGTTTGGCGACTCGATCTACTAGCTAGCTAGTATATGTATCGAATCAAATCGATCAGCTAATTGAAAAGCTAGCTAGGAGTATAAAGAGATCGATCGACTTAATTTGGTAATTTTATTTATTACTATACTAATTTTGCATGCGCGTGCCTGTCTGTATATATGTATATGTGTATGTAGCTGTGCAAGGGCATGGATTTATAGCTCAGGACGTGACAATAGAGAACAAGGCGGGTCCGACCGGTACTCCAGCCGTCGCTCTGCGCTGCGACTCCAACATGTCCCTTATTCACCGCTGCCGCATCGACGGGTACCAAGACACACTTTGGGCCCAAAACAACCTGCAGGTGTATCTGCGGTGCGACATCGCCGGCACAATTGATTTTGTGTACGGTAATGCGAAGGCCATTTTCCAGTATTGCCGCTTACTGGTGCGCAACCCGGGCAACGGCAAGCACAACGCAATCACGGCGCAGGGGCGCAACGACCCAACCAGCGAGGAGTCGGGGTTTATATTCCAAGGTTGCAACATCACCGCCATGGAAGGAGAAAGCCTCGCGGGGGTGGATACCTATCTGGGGAGGCCCTGGAAGAACCATTCCAGGGTGGTTTTCATGGGCTGTTTCATGAGCGACATCATCAACCCTGACGGCTGGGTTCACTGGAACAAGGCAACACCTGTGGAGGAGACGACCAGGACAGTGGAGTACCTGGAGTATGGCAACAAAGGCGCTGGGGCAGAGACGGCCGACCGTGTGAAGTGGAAGGGCGTCCGGGTGATCACCGAGGCGGAGGCCAACCGTTTCACCGTTGATCACTTCATCAACGGTAACCAGTGGTTGCCCAACTTGGTCAACGGCGAGCAGATCAACTACACCCACGGTCTCATCTAGTTACACTCTTACACCATCATTGCATACATATATCACATGCTGTGTACTGGAGTATTGTATATTTGTATTGTATTGTACCGTATCAACAATGTCCCTTGTGTATGTCTGTAACTATATACTCTACTGTTTGCATATGTACGTACCTTATATTGTATTTGTTAGTACGTACACCCATTGTATGTATATATAAATAAATAAAGATGCATGAGCCATGTGCTCGTGCACTTGTATTATATACTGTATAATCAATTGTCTGTTTATTAGTACTCCAGTATAAATCTTTGTATAGTTATGCATACAAAAGCACTAGCTAGTACCTATACGTATATGCGATCTGGATCAGTACGATTACAAGTATATGGCCCTTGATAATGACTAGCCGATCCTTGCTGCCTACCCTACCTCAGCGCGATCGAGTTCACACTAGTACTGTTTCCAGATTATCATTAATTTTCTAATGGTGGGGATTAGTGTGGGGGAAGGGATCGAGAAGGATACTCCTACACCATACACAGTGGTCTGCTAATTAACCTACTGACATACTAGGCAAAGACCAAACCTCCTCTGCACAAAGAGAGAATTAAGATAGTAGGGAAACTTTTTTTTTGGAGGCTGTTCGTTCTGATTCAAGCCAACAATAGCTGTTCACATCTGTTTGCTTTTTGGGGCATTTTTGTGTCCTGAATGAACATAGCGCGCTGCTTGAAGGGATTCGGACACATTTGTTCTAAAAATTGTTCATAAGCGCTCACGCGCTATTTTGCTTTTAGTCCGAATGACTTTCTCTCTATAGGATTTAAGAAAATTTAGTTGCTATGCTTGCAGTTCTCTGAATTTTTCTGGTGTTGGTTCAACACCAGGTTGAATATATCATGCCTCTGCTCAACTTCTGGTCTTTTTTCTTATGGCTACTTCTATCACCTAGCAGTTTTCTGAAATGCCCAACTACCGTTCTCGTATGACAGTGCAAATGTCATGCAAATGGAAAAAGAAAGTCGGCTCGTTGTGCCAAAATTTGTCGACATTTGGCTTTTGCATTATTTCTCTTTGCGAAAGATCGATGGTGTGCGTGCCACTGGAGTACAGATGAAGTTAGTAGAAATTGGAATGGTCATGTACTATGTGAACACGCACAAATTTTGGAATATATAGCAACTATGTGAACACGCACAAATTTTGGAATATATAGCAAATGTGCCACTGGAACAGATGAAATTGGTAGAAATTGGAATCGGTCATGTACTCGTATGAACAGGCACAAAGGGAGTATTTTTCTAAACTAGAGAGCAATTACTCCGCATGTGACCACCGGTGTTGTTGTTGGTCACATCTCTATTTAGAAGTAGTGAGCGCGTCTAATGGCAAATAAGTTTGGTTCTAGCGGTAAAATGGTCACAACTCTACTCAAACGCCTTGTCCTTGTATCAGGCTTATGGGATCAAAAGATGAATGGAGGGTCCAAACACACCTAGAGAACCTCAAAAAGAAAATCTTGAAATTAAAAACAGAGAGAGAGAGAGGGTACAAGAATGAATGGAGAGTATTCATAACAAAACTGAACCCAACACTTGTGAAGCTCTCCTGATTACTAGCCAGCGATGCATGCAGGGAAAAGAAATTTTCCTACATATATAGAGAGAAAGAGAGTATATATATCAAACGACATCATCACCATGTGCATATGTTAGTTACCCTCAATTCCCATCCTAGCAAGCATGGCCGGCTCTTCCTCTCTTGCATCGCCTCGCTCACTACAGCTACCACTCCTCCTCCTTTTCCTCCTCGTTGCCGCTGCGATAGGCAGCTACGACCCCAAGGCGTTCTGTTCCAAGACGACAGACGTAGCATCGTGCCTTAAGGTGTTCCCGACACTCCCAGACATCGTCACCAAGGCGCAGGACAACCAAGAGTTGTACAAACGGCTGGTCCGCTACTGCTCATTCAAGACCTACGAGGCCACGTCGCTCGCGGAATCCATGATTGCCACCACCACCGCCGCCAACCCCGCGAATATCGCCACCTTCTTCGAGCAGTGGAAAGGGGACGAGGCGATAACGACAAAAACACCTCCAGGCAAGTGCCTCTTGAGCTGCAACAAGACCATCGGCGAAGTTAACGCCATCCTAACCTGCGGACACACCTACATGGAAGACAGGCCCCCCATCATCCACCAGAACCTCACCGTCTTGTTCCATGGCGGCCACCCGCCGTCACTCTGCAAGAGTGGATGCCTTGACGGCTCGTCGTCAGAGGGTGAGGTCCTCCTCGCCACCAAGTTCAACTATATATGGAGCTTGTTGGATCTCATGGAAGCTGTCCTACCGGAATATCTTTCTGAGACTGGGACTGCGACGACGACGGTACCATCTCCCGACGTCGCTGCGGCGGCGGCCCCGGCCCCATGAGCAACTACATATGCATGCAGTCCCTTCGATTCGATCGACCACACCACAACAGTGCAGTGCATACACGCATATACTTACTATGTATCTAAGAAATAATTAAGATTTCACAGAGAGCATTTAAGAATCAAGTTTCACTAATTGTTGCAGTATATAGTAGCCCATTTAATTTCATCCATCAGTTAGAGTCTCACCATGTTACGGTCCGTTTTGTGCCTTTTATTCGCTCCAAAATATAGTGTTCTAATTCTTACCGTGGAATTGGATGTTCACCCCTCAAGTGCATACACGTACTTGCTTCCCTATCACTCAAATAGTTACAAAATGTTCTGAAAAATAATTACAGCATTTATACAGCAAGCATCTATCATAACCAAACTTATGTTTAATTTTTTTTTGGCATGTAAAGATTGAATTTAGTTTTTAGGCATAATTGTATTCTTGCCTTTAATTACTTGCTGCAATTGTGATTTTGCCTTTGCTTTTTACGGTTTGTGGTTTTGCCCTCACTTGCTGCAATTGTGATATACCAAGATATCTAAAAGAACAATATCTATCTGGCAACCAAACAACTACAAATATTGTTCCTCAGTCTTTAGTTTAGGCAAGGCAAAAAGTTCACTTTTATGGAAATTAATATTGAGGATAGGTAGTTGTTCTAAAACATATAGAAAATATTTTCAGCTTGCTCTAAATTATGATCCATATAAAAATCAGTGTGTCATCCGCATACTGCACCTGTTTTATATAATCGTTAAGATGAGGTCCTACTCCTGATTTATATAATCGTTATGGGCTCGGAAATCGGAATAGGTGAATTAAAGGAAAATTGATTTAGAAAATAGAAAAAAAATGGTTCTACCACCTAAATAAATCACATGCCTCCGACCACCTGTTCTCAAAATCATTATGTACCCCAAACGTAATGAGAGGAAGAGCAACATGTGGCCCACAACGGTAATGGTCTAACTTCTATGGTCAGCGGGCATGGAGCTGAGTTGGTGGTGCTAGTGCACTGCGTGGTGGGGTGCATATAGCAAGATGGCAAGGTGCATGCAGGTCGGGCCAGTATGGCTAGATGGGCAGGGTTAGTGAGGAGGGGCTTACGTCTCGGTAGCACATGTGCCACAGTTCGTGGGAGATGACGACATATATGGGCCACTATTGTACGATCGAAAAAAGACCAAACAAACCAACCAGAGGGAACAAAACCAAACAAACCAACCAGAGGGGGTGAATGGTAGGGAAAACAAAAAACCCAAAAACTTTTAGTGGAAATAAAAGTTACCTTCAAATTGATGGAGTTCTCGACATAGCCGATCTGACCGTTAGATTAATTCCGGTCTGACCGTCTCCACATCGCTGGTCTGACCGCCCCCTCATCGCCAAGTTGGACCGCCATCTGGGTTAGACCGCCGACTTGCCTCCCATTTAACCGTCGGATCCAGAAAAACATGTATCAACAAAACTCTTGAAAGTAGATCAACTTCATTGCATCAATGTGTTTCAAAAGTGCATCTAAAGCACTCATCTCTCAACTCATGAACTAGGATTAAAACCTCAAAGTAAACCCTAACTTTTCTCTCCCAAAAAGTCAATATCTTCTAGTCTCAACCCCTCATCTATTTATACCACAAAGCCCGCCCACTCAAAGTAGGTGTAGAGCTCATATTTCCAATAGAACTCCATCCCTCAATTTCCATACGTTTTACAAGGGTTAATTCAATCCATGCCATTTCAAATAAATGTCATTACAATTCGTCTATTCGTAACCGTGCCACTAAAATTTTACAAAATTAGAACCATGCCACTAACGTCACATTTCCCATCCATCTCCTCATCTGCACATGGGACCCACATGTCAGTTTCATCTTCCTTCATCCTTCTATCTTTTTCCTTCCCATCTCTCTACACCTTGTTTCAAATGAGGCAACCAGCAGGGAGGGTGCGTTTCTATGTCACCGTCAGCAGCGTGACCATCTCCGGCATTTGCGGCTCCTAAAATTTCAGAACTCGGTTTCTTTTTCCTTCTCTATTTGCACCTGTTTTTTTTTTCACTCTATTTGCAGGCAGCAAGCAGCTGGCGAGCTCGGCAACCTTTGCTCGTCCCTGCGATTAGCGCCAGCACCACGCGAGGCGGCCTGCGGCAGTGCGGCCAGGATAGGGTCACTGATCATGAGCAGACAAGCAACGACGAGCCGACGAGGATCCATGATAATGGCGGCGTCATACATGGGATGACTCTCTGCGTCGGGCGTCCGATCGACCGATTTACGCGAAAAACTACTTTAAACTTATTTTCTTCACAAGTTTGAAATTTAAAAAAAAAAGAAGACAGTGGAGTACCTGGAGTACGGCAACTGGGGCGCTGGGGCAGAGACGGCCGACCGTGTGAAGTGGAAGGGCGTCCGGGTGATCACCGCGGCGGAGGCCAACCGTTTCACCGTTGATCACTTCATCAACGGTAACCAGTGGGTGCCCAACTTGGTCAACGGCGAGCAGATCAACTACACCCACGGTCTCATCTAGTTACACTCTTACACCATCATTGCATGCATATATCACATGCTGTGTACTGGAGTATTGTATTGTACTGTATCAATGTCCCTTGTACTGTATGTGTGTAACTATATCCTCTACTATTTGCATACGTACCGTACGTACTCGTGCCTTATATTGTATTTGCTGGTACGTACATCCATGGTATGTATATATAAATAAATAAAGATGCATGAGCCATGTGCTCGTGCACTTGTATTATATACTGTATAATCAATTGTCTGTTTATTAGTACTCCAGTATAAATCTTTGTATAGTTATGCATACAAAAGCACTAGCTAGTACCTATACGTATATGCGATCTGGATCAGTACGATTACAAGTATATGGCCCTTGATAATGACTAGCCGATCCTTGCTGCCTACCCTACCTCACTACACTGGCCAAGGTCACCTGTGACGGGCCCAAACCCTCATCTTTGACGGCTTCGCGCATGGTCAGTGATCAGTGGTCACTGGTGAGTCCAGTCACCTTTGACGGGTGGCCGGCCGTCACAGGTGACACCCACCTCTGACGGGCAAGTTACTAGAAGTCCGTCAGAGGTGTTGGTCTCCGCTAGCCTTGAGCGAGTTAGGACCCGTCACAGGTGACTCTTCTCTGACGGCCCTTTAAATAAAGGCCGTCAGAGGTTGAGGTCTCCGTAGTTAGAAGCTGTCACAGGTGATCTACCTGTGACGGCTCCAAAAGTAAAGGCCCGTCACAGGTAGGTCACCTCTGACGGGCCTTTATTTGCTAGTCCGTCACAGGTTATGTTACCTTTGACGGATTTTTGTTCCGACCCGTCACTGATGAGTTAATTCCAGAAAAAAAATAAATGCTAAATATTGGCTAGCCTCAGGATTTGCTAGCCATGCCCTCTGAAAAATAGAAACATCACAGATATATTCCAGTCACAGATCCATCACAGATACATCACCCCCCCAATATAACATCACAGATCCCCAACAACACATATATGCAGTTCAAATGCCACAATTTTGCACAGCAAATTCACACCCCTTGAAAGCCACAATTTCGGTCGTTGCTCATAGAACCGCATATATACTTACCAAATGGATTAAAGCCATAATGTCATCGACCTGCACAACCTGTCAATAAGGAAAAAAAAAGGAGAAAACAGATGAATAGTACAACATAAATCGTAGTTGATCAAATGTGATGACAATTTAGTAAAGTACCATAAATATTGCACATATGAAAAACATAATTTTTTACATCGCCAGAAATTATAAAAACATCTTTTTTACATCACAATAAATTATCTAGCCAAGTTCATGAGTCTATTTGGCATGAAAACGTCCTTTCTTGTTCATTATTTCTGCAAGAATAAAGGCGCACAATTCGCCTCTGATAGCGGGGGGGTTGATGGGTGAGATCTTCAAGCCAGCTCTACCTTTCTGTTTAATAAATAAGAGGTTAATTAGCACGTTTTGAATAGCAATGTAGATATTGAAATGAGCTTATTCGCCATTAGCAACAACCTCAGGGTCGAAATCTTTCACCTCTCTTACAAGTGTTGACATGTTGTGGCACACGTGGAAACCACATTGGTCTCCGATCTGTTGTGCGCATGCAAACTTGGTGTCATGATAAAGTTCATTCTTGCCCTCCTTGTGCCTACCACCCTTTTCCACATATGGGCCCCAAGCCATATTTAAGGCCTTGGTGATTTCACTGAAATCATAATCTTTGGACTTATTGGAGTTAAGGTAGGTAACCCTACTCCACTTAGGTACGATGACTAGGAGAATCCAATGTCGCCTGCGCAGTGGTTATGTAGCGTTAGTACTAAGAACCTTAACTTCAAAAACAATATACACGAAGGGTATTGTCCTCTTACTCTTGGTTGTGTGCGCACATGATGTACTCCTTGTCTTGATGGGCCCATAAACACCGGTTGACATAGTCAACCACCTCAGTGAAGCTCTGTCGTAAATTAACCTCATTCACCATGGATGGATCAAGGAACCCAACCTGATTACCATGGCGACGACTCTCGATCCAACACAACCTTAAAATATGTACGTATTAGAACTAATTTAATTAGGAGATATAGTCCAGTCATATCACAAGTATAGAAGGTATGCACTTACAAGGAGTAGCATTTTAGAAGACCAGTGTCCAACTTCCGGATCCTGAAAAGGTCGAAGAGGGCATCAAAGCCTAGAGTTATATATGCAGGCGACGATAGGAACGGCTGGTGGTCGTGATGTCCAACTATGGATGACTCCCTCATTTTCCGCTTGGCATTGCTTAGCTCCATGTATTGCTTATGTAGCTCTCGGCAAGCAATACCCATCACAGCTAACACATTGTCCTCCACCAATGGCATGCCTAGCTCAAATTGGGCTGGCGCCCTCACGACCTTCCCCGATTTGCTCACCGGCATCGACGTCGCAGCCTTGCCCCTTTTTGGCTCCGGCGCCAACTCCCCGACCTTCCCCTTGCCGCGTTCACGCTTCTGGCCCTTGACAAGTGGTGGGGAGCTATCGGCCTTTCTTGTGGTCTTTATTGGAGCCAAGCTTTGAGCTATATCTGCCAAGTCCATATCAGCTCCACCGGGAGAATGAGGTACTGACAATGCCGGTCCACGGGGAGCCTCAAATGATAGCTTAGACTTGGGAGGTGTAAGCTCCGTCGGTCGACTTGGACGAGGAGTCATCTTCACAACTATGTCTTCTTTGGGCCATTGTATGAACGTCTTGCGCGCATCGCCCAAAGTCATGATTTCATCATTTGGGGGCACGGGCAGCGGATAGCCGGACCAGGTGTCCTTTACTGTATCGATGGACACCTTGGCATACCCAGCTAGCAGGTCTGCGCCGTGGACCTTGTCTGTAACAGAGGGCTTGAAAGCCATGCCCTCAGCGACTTCAGGAGCGAAAGTTGGGTGGACTCTCGCTAGTAGGACACATTGTGCTGCGCCCTGCATAAGGTGAAAGTTTGAATTTAATATTGGAATGTGTACATGTCTTTTATTACATATGGATCGGATAACAACAATTACCTCGATGTGGTCCACTGCAGCTAGTGGTGCGATAGGGAGACCAGGGGCCGGCACCTCTGTGGATGCACAACTACTCCTATGCTGTGACGGACTCGCGTCGTGTTGTACACGAGGAGTTGGTTGCACAGCAGGTGTTGTGACTCGGGGTATATTCATGTCGGCGAGGACCTTGTTAACCCTTTCTTCCACCCTTGCATCCATGCTAGCTTCTAGTTCTTGAATGACCTCAACCTTAAGTTCGGCCTTCAAACGAGCGTCCCTCTCTTCCTTGGAGACTTTCCGTTTCCTGTATTGGGATCTGTACTGAGGGAGTCCATGCTTCCAGGGCACATCGCTACCAATTCCCCGAGTTCGGCCAGGATGTTCTTTGGTTCCGAGCGCCTTTGTGAGGATGTCATCTTCGCGCCTCTTCGGCGCGGACTCAACCTCGCTTTGTGAAGCTTGTTCAGCAACCAAGCCCAACTAGAAAAGAAGATAGTCGTTTATACGAACTTGTACTTTATACGAACGGAAATTAGTTAGGTTAAGTAGTGAACTCACCAGTTCCTGATAGACGACGGCATCACTTTTGTTCTCAAATGTGACAGAGCCGTCCGGGTTGACCTTACCCCTTGCCCGCGCCCAGTTGCGAGCTCTTTGTTCAGGGATGTCTGAAAACGGGGCAGGGACATTCGCTGCTGCAGCGGCTGCATCTTCTTGGGCCCATATTGCCTCCTTGCCGATGTACCCTGCGGTGCCCAGCCGATGCGGGTGCTCATTCCGCTGTTGCAGTACGCGATGTGCCTCGCTTGATTCCCTAAACTGTTGGGTGGTCTTGAGAGAGCAGAATTCCTCCCACACCGCTTCGGTTATTTGAGGGTATTCATCGAACGGCGTATGATTGCCGGGCGGGTTGACAAACTCGGTGAAGAGCTTCGACTTCCAATTCTTCCAAGCTTTGCCCATCTTTTGGAATGCCTTCCGCTTGAGCCTATCCTTTGCTTCGGCTGGAAATGTGAACCATTTCTCCATTGCCGTCCAAGCTCGCTCTTTCTCGGCTTCTGTGACCTTCCCGATATCTTTATGGAGGATCCCGAAGTTCTCACGTGCCGCTATCCCGCAGCAGTTAGACCATCTTCCAATGACAGTCCTGGGCGCCGTGGGCCTACCACTAGCGTCAACCTCTCTTATAACTTGCACTGTGGTCGGCCATATATTATGTGACCGCGGATTTCTACTAGACCTACTTGCACTTGTCCCGCCCGACATCGACGTATGTTGTTCATGCGGCAATTCTGCAGCACAAACAGAAGGCAATATTTGCTAAGGGGTGCTAGCTAAAATTTATGTGGTCATGTGGTGAAAATTTATCCTATAAATTACCATGAATTTCGTGTTGTTGGACCGCCGTTGTCGCGGGATGACCTTCTGCAACTGCCTCTGTGGCTGGGTTTGCTTCTTCCTGGACCCTCGCAGGTGTTGGGGAGGGTGGGTTTGCGCCGGGCGTTGACATGGTTTAACTTTCGCGAAAAAGATTATAAATTTCCTACCATTAGACTAAATAGCATTAGATCCAATGTAATACGGGGTATACTATGAAAGATATGGCCTCAGTTTTGCTGAGAAATATGCATCAATTACAATCATTTGCATGAAGGGATAAAAAGAGGAAATCAGCTACTAGGAGAAAAAAGCAACCCAAAGAAAATAGAACAAGTGTAGGTAATCTGTTCTTATCCATAAAGAAAAGAGCAAGTGCAGGAAATTAGAGCAGTAGCAACAGCATGGCCATATAATAGCAGCAATAAGAGCAGTAGCAGGGCCATATAACATCAGTACGGGTATATATGCCACAGGGGCAGCAACAGCAGGGGGAGATTCACATAAACAGCAACAGCAGGGTGGAAATTCACATAAACAGCAACAGCAGAGGGAAATTCACATAGACAGCAAGGATATATAAATCAACAAGTGTAGATAATCTGTTCTTATCCATAAAGAAAATAACAGGTATAGATAGAATGTTATTAAGCAATTCATCCTTGGCCATTTAACAAGAAGTACAGGGGCAACAACAGCAGTGGTATATAAATCATGCATATATTATTGTAGATAAAAAAATGAACAAGTGCAGAAAATATGTTCTTATGCATAAAAAAAGAGCAAGTGCACAAAATCTGTTCTTATTGAGCAATTCATCACTGGCCATTTAATAAGGAACACATTGGGCAGCAGCAGCAAGGGTATATAAATCATCAAAGAATGACAGAAAACAAAATGACAGGCAACCATAGGCAGCAGCATGGGCAAACATAGACAGCAAGGCATCAAAAAAAATTATATAAATCATGTATATAAAAAGCAATTCATGCAATTCACCTATTCATAGACAGCAAGGGTATATAAATCATGTATATAAACAACAATTCATGCAATTCACCTATTCATAGACAACAAGGGTATATAAATCAACAAGTGTAGGTAATCTGTGGCCAATCTATCAACAAGGGTATATAAATTTCAAACCCTAAACCTAATAAAGTTCCTTCATTATCAAAGAATGACAGAAAACAAAATGCATGGAGAATTTTGGTGTCTAGGTCGGTTCCGTCCATGGACTACACTGACCAATCCACCAAAATTCCCCATGCATTTTGTATTCTGTGATGGTTTGATAACCTCGGATTCCCCAAAGTTCATCATTCGTTCATCCATTCCATTGCATCATTCATTCATGCATTAACTGCACCATTCCATTCATCGGCATCAGAGAGAGAGGGGTACTTGGAGAGGAGACGACGAGCAGAGGAGGCGGCGCACGGTGACGACGAGTCCCGGCCGGCGCACGGCGCACGGCTTCTCGGCACGGCGGCGCGGCGGCGGCTTCTTGGCACGACGGCGCTGAGGAGGAGAAGAGGGGGTTAATCGGCGACCAATAGTAAACGAGGGGAGGCGGGGGCCGTGGGCTCACCGTGGAGGTCCCGGTGGCGGCGATGACGGTCCTGGCGTGGCGACTAAGAGGAGGTCCCGGCGGCGGTCGAGAGAGTGAGTGAGGCGGCAGCAGTGCAGAGGGCGGTGTAGAGGGTGGAGAGGGCGGCGGAGATGGCGGCGGAGAGGTCGAGGCGGCGGTGGAGAGGAGGGCGGCGGAGAGGTCGAGGCGACGGTGGAGATGGCGGTGGAGATGGACTGCGGCGGTGGTGGTGCAGGCCGGCGTCGGGAAGGTCGACGGAGAGGGTGAGCGGCAGAGAGGTCGGCGGATTTGGCGGCGGCGAGGGCGGCGGTGGAGAGGTCGAGGCGGCGGTGGAGAGGAGGGCGTAGAGGGTAGCGGAGAGGTCGATAGGGGCGAGGCGGCGGTCGAGAGATGAGAGTGGAGTGAGAGTGGGTGCCGGATCTGGATCGATGTCCAACCCTAGGTCAAGCCTAGTCAAACTCACCTGTGACGGGCGCCAACTATGTGGCCGTCACAGGTGGCCTCACCTGTGACGGGCGCCAACCGTGAGGTCACCTGTGACGGCCCTACAGATAGAGCCCGTCACAGGTGAGTTTGCCTAGAGCAATTTTATTTCACTTTCGTTCGCAAGTGCCGGATCGGAGCTTGACTTTTGGGTTGGGAACATGTAGTACTGTAGACCACTGTAGCAGTGTCAGGGCGTCAGAGACACTGGAAAATATTGAAAGCGGCAGCCTGGACGCCGTCTATGGCCGACACTTTCCGTCGCCGTGCCGTGCGATGCCGGGCAGGGGCTGGCAGTGGAGGTACTGTAGCATGCGAATTAATGGGTGTTTGCTACGCGGGTGAAAGAGATATTTGCTACGCGGCACCAATTGTGAAAGAAATATTTGATATGCACACACATGTGATTTCTTTAATAATAATTTTCATAATATGTGAAGATTCGGACATAAATAAATGGTAAACCATACAATCCTGAAAATTGAAGTACTGAACATACGACAAGCATTATGGATAACATCACCTACCTAATGGTAGTTATTGTACGCATCATCAGCAATACAGTCACGCAACATGCACATAGCGGCCTCGCTATTTGTTGCGTAATACATATGGTCGAATGAATCGTTCAGCAGCGGCACTGGATTGCCGTTGTAGAGAGCATTAGTGAACCGATAGGTCGGATCTTTACTATCCAACCTAAAGTTGTGTAGAGCGAAAGCTGCATGAATGATGCGTGCAGGGATGTCCTCATCTCGGTAATAAGGGATTTCTTTCAATATTTTCCACATCTTTTTTGCGATGCCAAATTGTCTTTCCACGATCCCTCGCAACGTGGAGTGTCGATGGTTGAAAGTCTCTTCCCGTCCTACGGGTGGCGGGGCTCCCTCGACCGCAAGTTGATCCCTGTGGTACCGTACATGTGGGTACGGTGCAAGGAAGCCCATCCTGGTAGGAAATCCGGAGTCGACAAGTAGGTACCTGCCTGGTTAACGGCGCATAATTAAATATTAGTGCACATGTATAGAATTAAATAAAATCAAGACATTTGGCAATAAAAAAAGTGTATTGACCGATACAACTCACCTAACGGTACCCGTGGGAAATCGTAGGGGTAAGCCTGCACTGCCTCATTGAGAATCCTTTGGTCGTGAACTGATCCAGGCCAGCCAGCATCACAGAAAATAATTCTCCCATCATGATCACATATTACTAGAACATTTCTGGTTGTTATGTGGTGACGGTTCCTGTGTTGCATAGCGCTAGCTGCATTAGGCAGAACTGGAATATGTGTGCCATCGACAGCTCCCACTGATTGGTAGAAAGGCTTGAAAGGATTCTCTTGCAGAATCTGAGGGTTGTAATCTAAGAAGTTGGGATCAACCGGTTTCAATATTTTCCCAGCGAGATCATTCATAGCCTGCAAAACATGGTGGAAGTGAACCGACACTGTCGAGTTGGAGCGGACCCACCGATTGTTCGCGTCTCTGATTGGACGATTTCCACCCATCGTGTACAAGAAAATACCAAGCTTTTCCATGGAACAGACCCCTGCTGTTCCTACAAGACCAAAAGAAGTGACCAATAGATCATGCAAATTGTGTATCTCCTCTGCAGTAAGCCTGAACATTGCCCTGCATTGGCTTCGATTTGCCATCGTGTCCATCATCCAACTGATACCGGTTTGCACCGGTATTCTCCTTGGTGCCCTCTCATTGAAATCAAGGGTAGCAGCCATGTACTCAATGATGGCATCTTCTTCTTCGCTGCTTGTGTGACCGCCTCCATTCCAACTCGATCCACCCGCGCCGTAACTCATCGCCGATTTCCTTTAACATATGAGAACCGAAGAATATGCAATGTTTGTCATAATCAAAAGGATAGAAATTAATAATGGCAGTGATCTATGCAATCGAAGAATTATTTGGATATAAAAGCAATGCAATGGAATACGTAGTTGCTCGAATTGGATATAAAGCCGCAAATGTTTACGGACTCACAGAATGTAAAAATTGTTAGCACACTGAGTTCTAAACATAAATAATGGTTTATTTGAAAAACATCGCCCATCACAACTCAAAGTAAAGTACAGTGCACAAACTACCAGGTGCCACCAGATGACTGTCCAGTACCACCAGTGCGTATAAATTCCAAGCGCCTAGCGGCGTCCTTGATTCGAACAAAGCATTTGCAGGTGAATGGGTCACGGAATAGCGCACAAGCAGCATACCACACACTTCCTCCAATTTCATGGCCATCATTTTCCACCAACTCCATGCACGCATCAAGGCCCATAGACTTCTCTGCTTCCATCTGAGCAACACGACTCTGGTAGCTCTGCTCTCGGATGTCCGCAATCCTCTCCAAAGCCAGTCCAGCGGAGTCGCTTCGTGACTTCTTGGAAGAACTCCCTGAGGCAGTAGTGTTTGCTGCTGGCCTCTTTCCCTTGCCCCGGTCTGCTGCCGTTGGGGGTGGAGTTGGAGGTGGTGGTCTATAAGCAGCAGCGAGCTGCGCCATGTCGATGGTCTGCCACTGAACTGCTCCTTGCGGTGCCTGTGGGGCTGCCCCTGCGACGGCGGAGTGGTTTCCGACAACTGTGTGCCCACTGAATACCGCGTGGTGAAGGTCAATGTGCTTCAGAGGATCATTCCTGAAGCTTAAGACACCTTTATTTTGCTGCAACATAAGTAGACAGTAAAAATAAGTTAGTACAAGGCAAGTGCATTAGGCTTGTGCAAACATTGAACATAATGAATATGTGCAGTCCAATGTGCATTACTACTAAAATGCTGGCAGTAAATGTGCACATTGGTACCAAGTTATCAAATATAATCAGGAGTACATGTTACAATGGGCCACACATCTGACAGAATGAAAGAAAGATAGTTTGAACATTGTAAACATAAGATAAACTGCATATATTATATTCTTTGTAGATGAGCACATTTTTGTTCATTCTCTCTATATACATCACAAAGAAGGTGTGTACAGCTAGTTGAATATGTATTAACATGTTCCTAAATGACTTGTACAAGATCTTTCCTAATTTACTGATACACTACATATACACTACATATAGATCTTTCCTAAACATCATTTTGTTAACTTAAATACAAGGGAATGGCACACATTACTAAAAACGACATGACAGTAACAACTATGAAACATATGTGATCACAATCCTTCCATTTTACTGCAGCTAGTCATTTGTTGGCACACACAATTTGAACAAAAAAATTATTACACCTCACAAAACTGTATTCATAATTGCATGCATGTACTAAATTTCAGATAATACCAATTGTAGGCAAAATTGTTGGTTCAAAATATTTATGGTCAAGTGTACGTACCGCATTCTTGCTTTCCCACCACTCATCATCGGCAACAATGGCTGATGTATGGGGATCACGACCCAGCCCGCTTGCATGCGATTCTAGCCACACCCACCTGTTGTACCGCTTCTTACACTGCCCCCAAATGTACTCCAATTGAGCCTTGTTCACCTTCTTCTTGCACTTGGTGTACATCTTGTGTATTAGGTTCTGCCATGCCTGCGGCTTGGGGGAGTTGGAGGTGATGGTGAACGCTGCCATCTCCTCCAAGCAGCTCTCAAGAAACACACGAACCTCCATATCGGTCCACCGGCTACGGCCATCGCCCATCTACTCCGTGCAAGTCAAATAAAATTGAATCGGAAATGAACAAATTAATACAAACCAATACCTTACATGACTCTTCCTCGCGGACGACGTCCCAATCAATCGAACGGCCGACGGTGGCAGGGCTCACTCTTCGAACAAAGTCGATGACGGCTCTAGGAGACTTGGCGCAAACTTTGCAGAGGGCATGCGCGATATGAAGCACGTCGTCGGGAGCAGCCTTGGCGCTGCCAGCGTCGGAGGTGACAGAGTCGGAGGAGTCCTCGCCGGACTCCAGATCGGCGCCGCGGACAGAGATCTCCCCTGTTTGAGGGGATTGAACAATCGTCCCCTCCTCTTGGATCGACAATAGATCCCGCTCTCGCTTCCGCTTCTTCGCTGTCGTCTCCATCGGACCACGCACACGCTCGGCCTGAAATAGAGACTCCTCAACTCCGCCAGCTTGGATGCCTTGATGAGACTCTTCAGGCCAGCACTGTCTGACCCGAGAGGCAGAGAGGACGAGCACACAGGCAGCCAGACTGCTTGCTGCTTCACAGCGAGCACGCCGGCCAGCTTTTACTCCCCTCGAGGACGACGCAGACAGCTCTTCCACTTCCCCCCGATTTTGAGCACCTTGAACCGACCGCTGCCGCAAGACGACGCGCGGACGAGAATCGATTGGGGGGGGGGCACGGGCCTGCAAGCCACAGTCGAAAGGGGAGGACGGGAGCCTGCAGCGGAGGGGAAGAAAGAGGGATTCTCCGCCAGGCCTGCGTCGCATCGACGACCGCGGAAGCAACAGCGAGAGGAGGAAGAAAGAGGGATCGAGAGCATTGGATGCCCTGACTCTGACGGAAAAGCCGAGGCGCAACGGCAACTTCTCACATCCGTTAACGCCGTTAACGTCGCCTCACAAGCCGTCCTTCTGGTACTGTGTGCGGGACCACGCTTCCAGTGCACGGAACATGAACCGGATCAGGACTCGCACAACGGAACATGAACCTGTGACGGGCGCCAACTATGTAGCCGTCACAGGTGCCCTCACCTGTGACGGGCGCCAACCGTGGAGCCGTCACAGGTAATACCACCTGTGACGGGCCCAACACTCTGGGCCGTCACAGGTGAGGTCACCTGTGACGGCCCTACAGATAGAGCCCGTCACAGGTGAGTTTGCCTAGAGCAATTTTATTTCACTTAGTTCTTTTATTTTCCTTAACATATTTTCACATACACTACATATTTTTTTATACTTAATTATTTTATTTCACTAACAGTTGTAATTGCACTTCATTACTATACTACTTTAATTATTTTAGTTCCAATGCTTATACTTGCTTAATTATTTTAATTCACTTCTAGTGGGTGCTTTACTTAATTATTTTATTTGACTATTTCATTGCGAACATATTAGAGTCATACAGATAACAGACATGTAGACATAAACTACGTACATAAATTACAAAAATAATCCTTCCTCATGGTCGACACGTGCATATTGAACTTCATCTTCTTCTTCCTCCTCTTCTAGAGGTATTTCTTGACCTATGCCGTGGACGTGCTGGTTGTAATCATCCTCGTCTGCAATGTTGTCCAATCCAACAATTCTCCTTTTCCCTTCACGAACAACATGTAGTTTCTTGTTACACGGGTCAACTATGTAGAACACTTGAACAACTTGTTTGGCGAGAACGAACGGTTCATCCTTGTACGCGTTGTTAGCCAAGTTGACAGTGGTGAAACCTTCATTGTCAACTTTTACATTGCGAAGATCGACCCATCGACAACGAAACAACGGGATTTTGAACTTCAAGTAATCTAGCTCCAATATTTGCTCAACTTTACCATAGTATTGATCACGACGACCACCGTCACTAGTAGCCTCGATGCGTAACCCACTGTTCTGCACTGTGCATTTGCTGTCTTGCTTTACCGTGTGAAAGGTGTATCCATTTATGTCATATCCTTGCCAGGTGGTGGCACTCCATTCAGGACCCTGTGACAAGCACTGAAGTGTTTCACTAGACAAGTTCTGCAACCTGGCAATTCGGTTCTTCAGCCACTCGTTGAAAGAAGACATGTGCTTATTCCTGACCCAACTCTCTGATCGGCCTGGGTTCTCATGTCGGATAACTGCAAGGTGTTCGTCAACGTACGGCACCACCTCAGTCATATGCTGTAGTACCGTGAAATGAGCTTTATCGTACACCTTCCGATCCAACCTAATAGTCTTTCTTCCTACAGTACCAACACCGTCAAGCCTCCCTTCGTGATGAGATCGTGGTAATCCAATTGAAGATGTTTCTGACATGTAGTCCACACAAAATTCGATGGCCTCTTCGGTGGTGTAACTCTCGATGATACTCCCCTCAGGGTGTGAACGGTTCCGTACATAACCCTTAAGGATCCCCAGGTACCTTTCGCAAGGATACATCTGCGTCATGAATGCTGGACCACAGCACTTTGTTTGCCTCACAAGGTGCACCGGAAGATGTTCCATTATGTCAAAGAAAGTTGGAGGAAAGTACATCTCAAGATGACATAGGGTTCTCACAAGTTCTGCCTGTAGTTCATCTAGTCCCTCGGGGTCAATGATCTTCTGGCCGATTGCATGGAAGAAAGAACACAACCGCTGGATCGTGTGTCGCACCTTAGGAGGCAAAATATTCCTTATTGCAACGGGCAACAGCTCTGTGATAAGAACGTGGCAATCATGCGACTTCATTCCAACCAACTTAAGATCTTGCAGTGAAACAAGCCTACTGATTCTTGATGAGTAACCAGATGGAACCTTTATACCACTCAAACATGTTAGCAAATCAATCTTCTCTTCTTTCGAGAGAGTGTAGCAGGCTGGAGGAAGGTAAACCCTGCCGGATTCCGTGGTTATGGGATGTAGCTCCGACCGAACACCCATATCTTCCAGATCTCGTCGGGCGTTGAGACCATCCTTTGTAGTACCTGGGTTAAGCAGTAATCCCATTAAACTCTCGCATACATTCTTCTCGACATGCATCAAATCTATGCAGTGGCGAACTTCAAGATCCTTCCAGTATGGTAGTCTCCAAAATATTGACTTCTTTTTCCACATGCTCCTCTCTTTTGTCTTTTGTTTTTCCACATGCTCCTCTGTTTTTTCCTTCGATGTGCTCTTCTCTTTTCGCTTTCCAACTTTCCTCTTTTTTCCAAACTCGTTGGTTATTCCCATCACTAAGTTGTGCACCTCTGTCCCTGTTAGCTCTGTCGGGGGTCCGGCTGTATCTCTGTGTCCATTGAAATTCTTTCTCATATTCCTATACGGGTGATACCTTGGGAGAAATCTCCTGTGACCCATGTAGACCGTCTTGTGTGAATGCTTCAACCATTTGCTTCTTGTTTCCTCCATACACTCCGAACACGCCCATTTCCCTTTCACAGTTTGGCCAGAAAGGTTGCCAAGGGCCGGATAATCGTTGATGGTACAAAACAGCATCGCATGGAGGTTGAAATACTCTTGTGCATATGCGTCCCATGTTCGTGTGCCCTCATTCCATAGCCTTTCGAAGTCATCGATTATCGGTTCAAGGAACACATCGATATCGTTGCCAGGTTGTCTCGGTCCTTGAATGAGCATGGCAAGCATAATGTACTTTCTTTTGAAACACAACCAGGGAGGAAGGTTATAGTTAACAAGCAGAACTGGCCATGTACTGTGACGACTGCTCAAATCACCAAAAGGATTAATGCCGTCCGTACACATTGCGAAACGCATGTTTCTTGGGTCATTTGAGAATTCCTGGTAAATCCTATCGATTGTCCTCCACTGTACTGAATCTGCTGGGTGCCTCAGCATAGTATCGACTTTCCGTTCTTCGGCATGCCAGCGCACAAGCTTAGCTTGTTCCTTGTTCGCAAACATTCTCTTCATGCGCTCCGCAATTGGGAGATACCACACCACCTTTGCTGGGCCTCCCCTCTTTGACTTACTTCCTTCACCTTCACTCTTTGCTCGTTTGTATCTTGATGCCCCACAGATAGGGCAGACATCCAAGTCAGCGTATTCCTTGTAATACAAAATGCAGTCGTTCGGACATGCATGAATTCTTCTGACCTCCAGGCCCAACGGACATAATACTTGCTTCGCTTCATATGTCGTCTGAGGTAAATTGTTCCCCTCTGGCAACAGATCCTTTAACAGCTCAAGGAGTTCTGTAAAACTCTTGTCCGACCAGCCATTACTAGCCTTAAGCTTCATGAGTTCCAACACGCATGACAACTTGCTGTGCTTCGACTTGCATCCATCATACAACGGCATCTGGCAATCTTCCACCAACTTACTAAACTTCTCATAATCTCTGTCGTTGTCCTCTGCGTCTTCAATGTCATGCAACATTGTAGATAGACATTGAGTGTCTAAATCTATGGTCTCTCCACCTAAAGGAGAAGGTACGAACATGCCTTCTCGAGCTGCGGCGGTGTTCTCTACATCCTGATCCAACACTTCTTCAGCTGCGACATCAGGCGCCTCTTGCTCTCCATGCTTGGTCCAGCAGGTATATTTCTTCATGAATCCATTCATTATCAAATGAGCATGCACTTCATCCTTGTCTTCGATCATCTGTTCATTCTTACAGTCCCTACATGGGCACAACATGTGCATGCTCATCCTACTTTTTCTGTCATTATCCGCAAATGTGACAAATTCAGTGACCCCCTCTCTATACTCGGTAGACGAACGATGCGCATAGTACATCCATCTACGATCCATCTGAAATCAACAACATACGAAGAAAAATAAATGATGATCGATATGTTGAGAATGAATGGAGAATAATGTGTTTTTTACCTTGAATTTTAGCAAAAAAATCGCCCCCCTTGCCCTCCCAACCGATGTGTGAGCAGTACAATGGTCGGGATGGAAAGCAGTTGGCAGTTTGGGGGTATTTATAGAGCCAACACACCTCAAACGGGTTAGATAAAAAAAGCCCGTCAAAGGTATTGCTCATACCTTTGACGGGCTTGTATTCAACGGCCCGTCACTGGTATCATCTCACCTGTGACGGGCCAGAAATTAAAGCCGTCACAGGTGGCGGCCCATCACCTCTGACGGCTTCTAATGTATTGGCCCGTCACAGGTGAGGGGATACCAGTGACGGGTTGGATTAAAAACTCGTCACTGGTATACCTCTGACGGGTTTTCCTTTCGGCCCGTCACAGGTGAGGGGATACTTGTGACGGGCCGCGGCCAGATGCCTCACCGGTGACTGCATCCCGTATAACCCGTCAAAGGTAATGGTCACTACTGACCAATTCGTTTGCCCGTCACAGGTATCCCGTCAGAGGTGTGAGGATCTGGCGTAGTGCCTCAGCGCGATCGAGTTCACACTAGTACTGTTTCCAGATTATCATTAATTTTCTAATGGTGGGGATTAGTGTGGGGGAAGGGATCGAGAAGGATACTCCTACACCATACACAGTGGTCTGCTAATTAACCTACTGACATACTAGGCAAAGACCAAACCTCCTCTGCACAAAGAGAGAATTAAGATAGTAGGGAAACTTTTTTTTTGGAGGCTGTTCGTTCTGATTCAAGCCAACAATAGCTGTTCACATCTGTTTGCTTTTTGGGGCATTTTTGTGTCCTGAATGAACATAGCGCGCTGCTTGAAGGGATTCGGACACATTTGTTCTAAAAATTGTTCATAAGCGCTCACGCGCTATTTTGCTTTTAGTCCGAATGACTTTCTCTCTATAGGATTTAAGAAAATTTAGTTGCTATGCTTGCAGTTCTCTGAATTTTTCTGGTGTTGGTTCAACACCAGGTTGAATATATCATGCCTCTGCTCAACTTCTGGTCTTTTTTCTTATGGCTACTTCTATCACCTAGCAGTTTTCTGAAATGCCCAACTACCGTTCTCGTATGACAGTGCAAATGTCATGCAAATGGAAAAAGAAAGTCGGCTCGTTGTGCCAAAATTTGTCGACATTTGGCTTTTGCATTATTTCTCTTTGCGAAAGATCGATGGTGTGCGTGCCACTGGAGTACAGATGAAGTTAGTAGAAATTGGAATGGTCATGTACTATGTGAACACGCACAAATTTTGGAATATATAGCAACTATGTGAACACGCACAAATTTTGGAATATATAGCAAATGTGCCACTGGAACAGATGAAATTGGTAGAAATTGGAATCGGTCATGTACTCGTATGAACAGGCACAAAGGGAGTATTTTTCTAAACTAGAGAGCAATTACTCCGCATGTAACCACCGGTGTTGTTGTTGGTCACATCTCTATTTAGAGGTAGTGAGCGCGTATAATGGCAAATAAGTTTGATTCTAGCGGTAAAATGGTCACAACTCTACTCAAACGCCTTGTCCTTATATCAGGCTTATGGGATCAAAAGATGAATGGAGGGTCCAAACACACCTAGAGAACCTTAGAAAATATTGAAATTAGAGAGAGAGAGGGTACAAGAATGAACGGAGAGCATTCATGATAAAACTAAACCCAACACTTGTGAAGCTCTCCTGTTTACCAGCCAGCGATGCATGCAAGGAAAAGAAATTTTCCTACATATAGAGAGGGAAAGAGAGAGTATATATATCAAATCCTGACCATGTGCGTATGTTACCCTCAATTCCTATCCTAGCAAGCATGGCCGGCTCCTCCTCTCTTGCATCGCCTCGCTCGCTACAGCTACCACTCCTCCTCCTTTTCCTCGTTGCCGCTGCCATAGGCAGCTACGACCCCAAGGCGTTCTGCTCCAAGACGACAGACGTAGCATCGTGCCTTAGGGTGTTCCCGACACTCCCAGACATCGTCACCAAGGCGCAGGACAACCAAGAGTTGTACAAACGGCTGGTCCGCTACTGCTCATTCAAGACCTACGAGGCCACGTCGCTCGCGGAATCCATGATTGCCACCACCACCGCTGCCGACCCCAAGATCAGCGCCCCCTTCTTCCCGCAGTGGAAAAGGGACGAGGCGATGACGACAAAAACACCTCCAGGCAAGTGCCTCCTGAGCTGCAACAAGACCATCGGCGAAGTTGACGCCATCCTAACCTGCGGACACACCTACATGGAAGACAGGCCCCCCATCATCCACCAGAACCTCACCGTCTTGTTCCATGGTGGCCACCCGCCGTCACTCTGCAAGAGTGGATGCCTTGACGGCTCGTCGTCAGAGGGTGAGGTCCTCCTCGCCACCAAGTTCAACTATATATGGAGCTTGTTGGATCTCATGGAAGCTGTCCTACCGGAATATCTTTCTGAGACTGGGACTGCGACGACGACGGTACCATCTCCCGACGTCGCTGCGGCGGCGGCCCCGGGCCCATGAGCAACTACATATGCATGCAGTCCCTTCGATTCGATCGACCACACCACAACAGTGCAGTGCATACACGCATATACTTACTATGTATCTAAGAAATAATTAAGATTTCACAGAGAGCATTTAAGAATCAAGTTTCACTAATTGTTGCAGTATATAGTAGCCCATTTAATTTCATCCATCAGTTAGAGTCTCACCATGTTACGGTCCGTTTTGTGCCTTTTATTCTCTCCAAAATATAGTGTTCTAATTCTTACAGTGGAATTGGATGTTCACCCCTCAAGTGCATGCACGTACTTGCTTCCCTATCACTCAAATAGTTACAAAATGTTCTGAAAAATAATTACAGCATTTATACAGCAAGCATCTATCATAACCAAACTTACGTTTTTTTTTTTGGCATGTAAAGATTGAATTTAGTTTTTAGGCATAATTGTATTCTTGCCTTTAATTACTTACTGCAATTGTGATTTTGCCTTTGCTTTTTATGGTTTGTGGTTTTGCCCTCACTTGCTGCAATTGTGATATACCAAGATATCTAAAAGAACAATATCTATCTGGCAACCAAACAACTACAAATATTGTTCCTCAGTCTTTAGTTTAGGCAAAGCAAAAAGTTCACTTTTATGGAAATTAATATTGAGGATAGGTAGTTGTTCTAAAACATATAGAAAATATTTTCAGCTTGCTCTAAATTATGATCCATATAAAAATCAGTGTATCATCCGCATACTGCACCTGTTTTATATAATCGTTAAGATGAGGTACTACTCCTGCTTTATATGATCGTTATGGGCTCGGAATAGGTGAATTAAAGGAAAATTGATTTAGAAAATAGAAAAAAAATGGTTCTACCACCTAAATAAATCACATGCCCCCGACCACATGTTCTCAAAATCATTCTGTACCCCAAACATAATGAGAGGAAGAGCAACCGGTGGCCCACAACGGTGACGGTCTAACTTCTATGGTCAGCAGGCATGGAGCTGAGTTGGTGGTGCTAGTGCACTGTGTGGTGTTGTGCATATAGCAAGATGGCAAGGTGCATGCAGGTCGGGCCAGTATGGCTAGATGGGCAGGGTTAGTGAGGAGGGGCTTACGTGGCTCGGTATCCAGAAGTAGGGGAGGGCTCCTCCGCACATGCGCCACAGTTCGTGGGAAATGACGACATATATGGGCCACTATTGTACGATCGAATAAGACCAAACAAACATACCAGAGAGGGTGAATAGTAGAGAAAACAAAAAAACCCAAAAACTTTTAGTGAAAATAAAAGTTACCTTCAAATTGATAGAGATCTCGACATAGCCCATCTTGTCTATCATGTAAGCGATATCTTGTGAGAGTGAGTGCAGCCGAGGAGAAGATTACCGCCTGATAAAGCTTTCCCTAATTGATTTTAAGGTGAGAAATTCTAACTTGGTCCACCTTCAAGTGTATCTTCTACTATTTATTTTGTTGTGTATTTTCTTGGACATATGAGAATTAACCTGCAGATATTTTATATTCATCTTTGCCTCAGGAAGCTTTGGTGAGATTGCTATTGTTGCTGGTGGGTGTGATAAGAATGGACAGGTGCTGAAATCTGCCGAGCTGTACAATTCAGAGACTGGTCATTGGGAGACTTTACCAGACATGAACTTGGCGAGGAGGCTCTCATCCGGTTTCTTCTTGGATGGTTTCTACAGGTTTATGTTGTCTTTGATTTACTAATGACAAACATGATTAATAGCTGCGTTAATTACATGTTCTTGGAACTAATTCTCCGGTAATTACAAAATTCCAATTCACCGGCCGACTAAAATCATGACCCTTTTGTGCCCGAATGATCTTAATTTTCCCCTTTTCTTTTACCAGTTTCCAAGCCTGCTGGATTTCCCGACCATCCGCATAGAGGATTCGAGACCATCACCTACATGCTCGACGTACGGATGATTAAACTTCTTGTTGTTGTTGTTTCATTTCATCTTACAGGTAGATGATGCCTTAATTATTGCCTTTTTATTCATTTTAGATGATATAGGCAATTGTCAAAGTTGCATCTGCCTGCAGCGAAAGTAATCCCTATCCCTATGTTTTGTGGTTCTCCCTGTTTTTTGTATTAGTCATTGAGAAGTGCCATCAGGCTTAGTTCTACTCGATGTCAATAAAATTCAGAGTCATCTTCCTGTTCCTCTTTTTTGTAGAGTATAAGGATATTGTGATCGAAAAGAGTTTAGGCACTGTGATTTGGCTTCTAAAGAGACCTCATGGTTTTGAGGCATCAAAACAAAAGGCTCATTCATTCTGTTGTGCATGAAACCAATTGGTCTAATTCCTGTGTCTGTAGATTCTATAGTTTCAAACTGCAGCAAAGAACAGACTACAATTATAGAAATGTTGGCTTCCCAGTTCGTAATGAAGATGTGCGTATCCCAGTGAACTGTACTCTCAGTGTCTGTAGTTTTAATCTACATTGGTGGCAATGTCTACCTTATAATCTTACAAACTTCAGTCACAAAATAATCTTGCTACCTGATTTTAGGTTCTAACATTGTGTTTTTCAGAACATCCATGAATAGGAGTGAAGCATCTGTGCTGGTAATGATTGCTAAGCCTAAAGTATTTACTTTTCCTTTTTCATTATATGCTCTTCTCGGTGTCATTGTGCCTTTTTTATTGACATTCTAAAAAGTTGCTCAAGTTACATTGTTGACTGTTTTTGACCATATTGAGATAATGAGAAATCAGAGATATATATAGCAATGTGTGGCTTAATTTGGCTTATATGAGAGCATTGCTACTGGTAAAAGTACCTAGCGAAAAATATTGCTCATGGTAAACTACCTGCACAATTTCACTAGTACCTTTTGTGATGCAGTAGTTGTTTATGCACTAAATGGTGGCCTCTGTTCCTGAAGGTCCAGTCCTATATTTTTGCTAGGTTGATCCAAATATGCTGATGTTCTTATTTCGATCTATATAATTGAGCATTTGGTCCTCTTTCCCATTAATTGTACTATGTTTTGGTTTAGCATGTGATATTAATTCAGTTTCTAGCTATATTGATCTTCCAGTTTCTTACAAGCTTATCACAATTGCAGGTTTAATTATACATTCAAGCATCAACTTCAGGATCTGTACCATCTATGTATATCATCTTTCTGTTATTGATTGATCAACCAAATAAATATGTTCCTAGCTATTGTAACTTTGGTTATTGCTTTAACTGACATGAACCATGAATTGCTTGTATGCTAATTATTAATTGTAACCTCTTTACTGAAATATATATTTCTGTTGGAATGTGTTGTGCTCTTGTGTGCTTGTTGGTGGTTTATATTGTGATGGAAATAAGCTCTGATGGATATAGTAAACAAATTGCAAATAGCATATATATTTTTTTATCACCACATGTTCTCTTACCGGGTGCTTCAAACACGGTAACGCACCACATGTTACCGGGTGAATGAAACACGGTAACACACCAAATGTTACCGTGTGTGAAGGACACTCGGTAAGCCACCGGTCCGTTAGGAGCTCCGTTACACGAGTCCAGCTACGCACGGCAGCCTTACCGTGTGCTCACACACGGTATGTGTTTTGGCCTTCCCGTGCGCATAATCGTAAAACACCCGGGAAGTGCGCACGGTAAACTGACGAAGCCGCCGAGTAGCTGTTCCCGTGCACTAGCACCTGGTAACGTCGTTACCGTGTGTTTTGAGCACACGGGAGCGTGGGACCCACATGTCATTTCCATCTTCCTTCATCCTCCCATCTTTTTCCTTCCCATCTCTCTCCACCTTGTTTCAAATGAGGCAACCAGCAGGGAGGGTGCGTTTCTATGTCACCGTCAGCAGCGTGACCATCTCCGGCATCTGCGCCTCCTAAAATTTCAGAACTCGGTTTCTTTTTCCTTCTCTATTTGCACCTTTTTTTTTCACTCTATTTGCAGGTAGCAAGCAGCTGGCGAGCTCGGCAACCTTTGCTCGTCCCTGCGATTAGCGCCAGCACCACGCGAGGCGGCCTGCGGCAGTGCGGCCAGGATAGCGTCACTGATCATGAGCAGACAAGCAACGACGAGCCGACGAGGATCCATGATGATGGCGGCGTCATAAATGAGTGTTGGTGCTGGAGCACCTGTTAGAAATATGGTCACAATTCAGTATATTTTAATCCAAAATATTAAGATAATAAATATAACTTTTGCAGGGAGTTAACTAGTGATCAAAAGTAGCAAACCTGAGATCATGCTTAGTAAAGGATAAGCATAGATATTTGTCACATGGGAATGCAATGAAAACATTGTACCTAACAGTAATATATGAGAAAGGAACGTAAACGCAATGAAAACAGAGTTATACCCTGAGAATGGCCCTCCGCTGGTGTTTGAGGCAATACTGCCTCCGCTGGTGTTGATATTCGTGGTGTTGTTGCCTCCGTAGACATGGTTGAAGTTGACGCCGACGACGAACATGAAAAGAAGATGAAACGCGAGCAGTCGTGCGAAAGCACTCCCCAAAAAACTGATCGCCCGCCTACCCGTATAGGTACTTAGGCAAAGGCGTGGTTCCGGAGGCCCTGCTCGTCCCGATCACTTGTGTGCACGCGATCAGAATCGAGGAGTACAGAAGCAGCACAGGAACAGATGGAAGATGAACCACCGCAGAGTAAACGATGAGGAGTAAACGAGATCGGACGTGGAGTAAACCTCCTCTCGTCTCATCTCTGTGATTCTTATAATGCGCAGGAGGGAAGGGGAAGTGGACGAGAATTAAGTTGAGATTCCGCCTCCGTTACCGCAGTAACAATGTAATCAATCAAGGAATTAAGTTGAGATACTCCACTTTTAATCTCTAAGGTGGTATTATTGTCCCTAGCATTAATTGTGGGCCCTTGAGATTTTAATTGAATTAAATTGGGCCTAGCCCATTTATTCCAACAGCACCTCGTCACCAGATCTACCGTTGCCGCTTCTTGCTCCACCATCGTCGCCGCTGCCACTTGCTCCACCATTGTCGCTTCCGCGTGCATGCCGAGTGCCCTGGTGCTTGCGCTGTAAAAGCTCACAGCGGCAGGCACCGTCAATGCTCGCAGCGGCCATGGATGGATGGACGATGGTGGTGGGTAAGAATGAAGATGGGAAGAGAGAAGGAAGAAAACGAAGGAGGAAAGAGATGGATGAAAAACTTGACGGTAGTGGCACGATTCTAATTGTAAAATTACAATTGCACAAATATAAATAAACGAATTGTAATGGTATTTTTCTAAAATGATATATTTGCAATGGCATAATTGAATTAACCCATTTCCAAACGTGAAGTTACTACAAGAATCTATTTAATCTGTGACGAAATTTGATGAAATTTTCTTGATGTTTTCAGAGATCGTCACGGATATGCAACTATGGATACAAGGCCCATAATACTGTTTATCGATTTCTTCATAAACCGGCCCAAAACCTGTGACGTTATAGCAATTCGTCGCAATTTGCAAATATAATATTAAATACTTGAAAACCATATAAGAAATATGTAAATTTTGTGAATAATATTACTATCACTTTATCGGATGAAGAAATGACCAAAATAAAAGTTATACATATTGATGAGTTATACAATTTTGATGTTGATGACCTTTTCAGTTGAAATCATTTAGTATTTGAAAATGTTTTTTAAATTTGTCATAATTTGAAATTCAAATTCAAATTATTGAAACAGAGTCATAAAGGAAAAATGACCAAACTAAAAGTTATATATATTGATGAGTTATACAACCTTGATCTTGATGCCTTTTTCAGTTGAAATCATTTAGTATTTGAAAATGTTGTTTGAAGTTGTCATAATTTGAAATTCAAATTCAAATTATTGAAAATAGAGTCATATAGAAAAATGACCAAAACAAAAGCTGTAGATATTGATGATTTATACAACTTTGTTGTTGATGACTTTTTCAGTTGAAATCATTTATTATTTGAAAATGTTATTTGAAGTTGACGTAATTTGAAATTCAAATATTATATAGGCCAATCAAACTCAGATGGAGAAATAACCAAAATAAAATTGGTAGATCTCAATAAGTTATACAACTTTGTTTTAATATTTTAAAATTAATTGAAAGGAGGGACGCAAAATGGACTTCTCGGCGAGGGATGAGCAAAAGGGCTGGCCTGTAACAGGCCTTTTTCTCATCCCTCGCCGAGAAGTTTATTTGCCACCCTCCTTTCAATTAATTTCAAAAGGTAGCTTTCCCCAAAAAATTATGGTATTGCCCTCTCCGGCTATTTGGCAATCTAGCTACCTTTTGTAATCCAGGGAGTTGACCCTCAGAAGCTCATATTGGCTCATAACAACCTTGAGGTGTTGCGTGAAGACCTCAGAAATTTATCTTCGTTTTTTCTTACAGTGATTTATACCGGGAAGAAAACAACAATTGTCCAGTAACTGAGCTGTCCCTTGTATATTCTAGACCTACATCCTGCGTTAGCATACTAAATTTATTAGTTTTGCAATTGGAACCCGACAATGTTTTCAGTTAACTTGAGAATAAAAGTACACCATACATATTAGTGTTTCATATTTTCATCCAGAAATTGACCTTGATGCAATCCTTTAGTAAGTATGTAAACCTTATGTTTCTTTCATTTGCTATGTGTAATCAAACCTGGGCAAAATTTGCATTGCCTCTTCATGGCACACTACATGCTTCCTTTTGAACATTTGGAAATAGTCCAAATTATCCAATCAAAGAACTAGTATATGTGATAACTAAATTGCTGAATATTTTCCTATGAGATTGATTGATCTAATATCATGCCACTGCCTTATATCGGTTTGTTTTTAATTTAGTTATCCTTTTGTTTGCAGGTTGTGGGCAATGATGGTTCTGTATCCTTTTGCCATAATGTAGTATGTAGTAATGTTTCTGCAGTACATTAGCATTTTAATTGAATTTTCTGTTTCTCTGAATCTCATAAGCTAACTGCTAATTTCAGCCGGTTTTATACAGTTAGGAAAAGTGGTTTGTTGTTTTAGTCCTGCATCTTTCCCTCGCAAAATGTTTGTTTTGGCTGGCTAATATAACTAACTCTTGTGATGAGAAAATGCCAAGTATTGATGGAAGTCTGCGGTTCCATGCTTTTTCTGAGTATTCTTCCAATCAACATACTGTATACACCATGGGCATGGCCTATTATAGTAGATACATGTAGTATTTTCTCTGTAATATTCACAGATTCTTAATAGTTTGGTCTTCAAGATTTCAATCAAGCACAATCCTTGACTAAGCCTAGCTTCTTCCGTGTGCAATTAATGCTTCCTGCGCAGCCCTTGTTTTTGCTGGCATCCCCTTGACACATCTTGCAGGTAAGTTAGTAATCTTTGCATGCTCATTGAAGAAATATATCTCATAAGCTTGTGTGATGCAGTTGCAATCGGTTGTGGAGTACTGGAGGATGGTGAAGTGATTTTGGACGCAAACAAAGCAGAAGAGCAGGTAGAAATTTCTCGTTTTTATTAATGGTCTTTTGGCTTTCTTGAAGCCTTGGAGTAGAACAGTAGAAGAAACTAGGATGATATGACAGTTACTGATGTTTTATCTTGTGCATATGCAGTGCTGCTAAGCTCACTTGGAAGATTTTGGTCATGCGACATCCGGTGAAATTTTGGTTGCTGTGATTGTATTTGGAATGTGACTGGATTTGGCTGTTAACCGTGTTGTAAATTTTGTGTTGTATTGGATGTTAGTCGAGTTGTGTGGTTTGAATCTGAGATGGTATGAGAAATTAGATTGAATTTGGTGGGCTCAAATTTAATGGGTCTGTTTAGGGGGCTTTGATATGATAGTTGGTTGACAAAATAGGCCAGTTCTAAAATGGGTCTAGTTCTAAAATAGTCCTATTTTAAAATGGGCCAGTTCTAAAAAAATAATGGGCCGCTGTTAAATAATTTATGGACCAATGTAAAAAATTAATGGACCATCAAAAAAATAATGGGATGTTAAAAAAATAATGTAACACGAATTTTTTGCAAATTTTTTGAAATCACGCCCACCCTTGCCTGGGAGCGTCGGCTAGAGAAAAGCTATACTACAGATCAAGCAGTTACCCATTCCCGCTTGTGGCAAGCGCTGTATGTCTTCCAATGCATCCCGCGAACCGGTCCTTAATTACCATGGGCGCGACTTGCAAAACCATGCACCCACAGCCCACCGTAGAATCGCATTTTAGTTGGATAACTACGACCATGAAACATTGTCGGATGTCTCGAGCACACAGCTCGTTCTGAAACTAACTGGTCTAATACTGCAATTATCCCATCAACTGAGCTATTGATAATTAAGCATGGCTAAGCATATAGTTCTAGCTAGGTCACATAAGTAACACGAGCTAGTCGATTTATTACCTAAGGTAACAAAGAACGGATATCAAGTAAACATGGCACAAGCGAGCAGATAGGTAATACCCGGATCCCATGTAATTAGCAAAATAATGCATGTTTATTTGCAAAAAGTAAAACATTTATAAAGTAGGCTCAATATGCTCAAGGGGAATGTGTGACTTGCCTTGCTTCTTCAAACAATCTTTTGAACTCTTTTCCTCGTGACCGCGGACTTCCGAAATGACGGATTCTACACGCTAGCACGCAAAACGAGGAAAAACTCTAATAAAAACCAAATAAACAGTAAAAAAAGTAAACATACATGTAGAGCTCAATTTTAGATGAATTTTGCAAGTTGAATGGCCCAATTCAGAGTTCGTATGAATTAGATATGAATTTTGGAAGTTTTGAGCCATTTAATTGGATTTCTAGAATTATTATCGAATTATTGTGCAATTATCAATTATTTTTACAAAGGAAAAAGCTAGGCGTTGACGTCATCAAAGAGGGGGCCGGCGCCGACATGCGAGCCCTACACGTCAGCGGCAAAGGGGAGAGCGCACGGTGGACACGGTCCACCGGGGCGGCACAGTGGACCGAGACCACGGGAGTGGTCCACGGGCGGCCACGGGCAGGGCAGCCAGGGCACGGGCGCGCCCGACCAACCCGCCGAGCGGCGGCGAACGGCGGTGGCGGCGCGCAAAAGGGCGGCCGGCGAAGGGGAGAGAGGAAAAGGGAGGGGGAGTGCTCACCGAGGGGCACGGCAATGGAGGGAGGCGGCCGATGGAGGGAGGCGGCAGCGGGCTCCTCGGGGTGAGGACGACGGCGGCGGTCCGACGGCGTACTGCAGGCGCGAGGCGGCGGACAGCGATCGGCATGACCTGGGGAGTGCAGTGGCAGGGTTAGGAGAAAGGGAAAATGCGCGAGGAGACGGGGAAAAGTGGCCGGAGGCCGGCAGATTGAGGCGAAGCTCACCTCAATGGGGAGAAGAAGGCTGCAGCGGCGATTGGAGCCAGTGGAGCGGTGGCCGACCTTGTCCTCACGGTGGTGGAGCTAATGGTGGTCGTGGCATGACTTGGGGTGGTCGCGAGCGGCGACGAGCGGCAGCCGGAGGTGGCAATTGGCCGTGGCGGCTCGGGTTCGCGGTGGGAGCAGTGCTTCGGGGGTGGAGGAGGGAGATGGAGTGGATGCCGAGCTGCGCACGATGGCTGCGGTGCCGGGGAAGGCGACAGCGCAGCGCGAGGTGGACCAGAGAGGTGACGCGGCGCGGCTGGAGGCGGTAATGGTGGAGGTGGCACGGGATGCACGGTGGAAGGGTGGTTGCGGCGATGGAATGGGGAAACGGAGCGAAGGCCGGGTGCGGCACGGCGAGGCGAAGCCTACGGCACAAACGGCGCGGCGCGGCGGTGGCTACAGCAACGGCAGCGTGCAGCCGGAGCTCGCCGGCGGGCGGCGGCGCGCGGGGCGGCGTGGGGAGAGCGGTAGGGAGTGCGGCGGCTTCGGGAAAATTGGGGAAAAGGGGGAGGATGGCACGGGGATCATTTTTATAGGCTCAGGGAGGAGAAATCGTGGCCGGACGTGGCGGATTTGGGGCGGCATCGGCCGGCGACGTGGAGCTCAACGTGGGCGGAGTGGGGACTCGATTTGGCGCCAAAAATTGGGGAAAAGTGGGGGATTTGGTGGAGGAGATGGAGGGGAACCGGTTTCACTTGGTTTGGGCATGAGGGCGCGAGCGGGAGTGGCCGATTTGGGGCGGAATCGGTGGACAAAGTGGCGGCGTGGGCGGCCTTGGAGCGGTTTCGGCCAGGGAGTCCGAAGGTAGGAGGAGCTCCTGACAGGTGGGGCCCATGGGTCCACCTGTCGGCTAAGGGAGAGAGAGGAGGGAGCCAGGGGGTTATGTGGACTTTGAGTGAGGGGGAGTGACTGGGCCGGCGGCCCAAGAGTGGAGGGGGGAGGCTGGCCCGAGGGGGAGGGGGGACTTCTTGGGCCAAAAACGGCCCAAAGACAAGGAATGAGATTCAAATTTGTTTTCTTTTTATTTTACTTGATTAAATGAACTTTGTTCTTTTAAAATTATTTCTTGAGCTCCGAAAATTCACGGAGAATTTCAGAGAGTATTTTAGGGCGCAAAGAATATTACAAAATATTCTCGGCCAATGATTTTTAAGGGAAAAATTTTAATTCTCCCATTATTTCACTTGATTAAATTGCTTAAATTTTTATTTAATTTCTGGAAAATACATTATTAATTGATTATTAATCCCGAACGAAAATCGAGGCGTTACAATTGTGGACAGAAGGAAGGAAGATGTAGAGAACGAAAAAGATGAGTGTGTGTGAGAGAGAGATGATTCCAAGTCCACTGGCCTGGTGAGCCGCTTGGTTTAGGTCGATGTCCCACACATTAGTGATGTTAGTAGTGATATTTTTTAATGAATTGATACTGCTATTATTAATGATTTTTTTTATGAAGAGGCACTGATGTATTGGCCTCAATGCCAGTTCTTGCTTTATGTAGGGGTGAAAACGGAGAGGAGAGGATTCAGATGGATAGTGGTCATATCATATCCTAAACCATATTTTGTAAACGGATTTGGAGTGGGTGCGGATAGTGTACGGATGCGGATCTGGAGCGGATTATTTTGGATGTCGATCGGAAATGGTGCGGAATCGGTTCAGAAACGGAATAAATTTATCGGATGTTATGTGTGTATGCAATCAATACAATATCGAGTTAGCAATGCAAGGAACAATAATACAATAATCAATAAACTACCCATTGTAATAATTATAGGCTTAAGTGCTAAACAACATAAATACATGATGTCCATAATGAAAAAAATACTACTACGCAAGTGTGACATGAGACGGTGAAAGCCTCGGACTAAGAAATCTAGATAAATTGATGAATTAGGCTATTGGATGGACCAACTTACGTTATATGCAATAGATAGAGTGGTTACATGTGTTGATAATTTCGGATTATCCAAAAAACGGCCTATCGGATAATCCGATAAAAATATCGGATAATCCGCATCCGCCGGATTTTAGAGATACTATATCCGCATCCGCATCCACATCATACTATCTATATCCACCGGATTAATTTCTAAAAGCACATACCATATCCTCGTTTCGGACGGAATCGAAGCGGAGCTAGCAGATTAGATATTATCCGCTCCGTTTTCACCCCTATCTTTATGGGTGCGAGCGAGGGGTGTTGGTAGGAAACCCCTTATAATTAGCATCGGGTTTTCCTCAACCATCAATGATAGGGTAGTGTGATTGTGTTGTTCTTACTACTAGGCTAATATGTGGCTGTTAATACATTAGTGACCAGAAAACTGTGTCATCCTTCCTAAATCGTCACTTCAAAAAAAACTGTCAAATGACCACATATCTGGTTATTAACTTCATATTTGCCAATATATATTTTTAGGGGAACATTTGCCAATATATAAGAGAATCAAAAGCCGCTACATATTATTAGTGCAAGTCAATATATAGAAATCATTCTCCCCATAGAAATAGTTACAATGTGCACATCTTAAAAATAACGATCTCAGTTATTTCAACAACATAGGAGTATATAACAATAATACCCACACTGGTATGATAAAAATTCCTATTCCTCGATTGGAGGTGGGAACAGACACATGCGCACCCGTCAAAATAAATAAAAAAAACAGTTGTAAGGAAGTATTTGGGTTGCTAACCTAGAAAGATTTATTTGATAGGTAAATTCTGGTAGTAGGATGGCAAATCAAAATGTCCAACATATAGAACGTATCCAGGGGCGGATCCAACGTGGGTGCTAGGGGGACTCGAGTCCCCCCTATCCCGCTGGACCACCATTGGTAGAAGGGGAAATGAAAGGGGGAAAAATAGAGAGAAAATGAAAAGTAGAGAGGACTGAACAAGGAAGAAAGAGATCACGAGTCCTCCCCTTAAATCTTGTTATGGATCCGCCCCTTAATGTATCTAGGACTTTGTGCCTAGGATCTGCGTGATGAGGTCGTGTGCGACACCCAACATCTTCCAGGCTTGGTGGAACTTGTCGGCGATAGTGACCTCTTCCATATCGCACGACCGGATGGGGCACGCGCTCATGCAGATGGGCGGTTGTTTAAGAAAGCCCACGAGAAAACCGTCCAAGTCCCTGTACTTTTTGTTGACGTCGGCGGAGGCAGAGAAGAAGGCGGCGAGGGCGTTGGAGAGGGTGTCGACGCTGGCGGTGCACTGCTGGAGGCACACGGGTGGCACGCCCTTCCCCTTCATGGTGGCTAGCAGCTTGGTAGCCATCGCCTTGGCCTCCGTCGTGTGGTTGGCGATTGCCTGCAGGTACAGCTCCGCGAGGGGGCCCACCGTCGTCGCCTTCCGGGCCTCCGGGATGCCCGACAACAACTCCACGCACGCCTTCTTGTCTCCTGTACGCGAGCATGGCCCCGTGATGCTCGCCGGGGCATCACCTGCTTCTTGCGCCGCCATCGACCCGACCACCACCTGCAGGCCAACTAGTACCAACAGCCCGACGGCCGCCATTAATTTGCTACGTACTCCCTGCGATATGATCGAGCTGACCGGCCTCCTAATTAATTGCGTTATGCTTATGCATATATAACACAATGAATCAGTGGAGATCAGGACGGAGGCAAGCAACTACTCCTCCTACCTTAATTCTCGCTGCATGCTTCTCTCTAGCTAACACTAACAGCACGTACGTACACGTATATATGCATGCATTTGGCCAACCAGTTTTGCATGCATGGTCGCCCGTAGTTTTGTCGTCCATTCATTTCCTTTCCTTTCTCATCGTCTTGTCCTTTTTAAACACTGGTTGTCCTACATAATAGCTTTTTTCAGCGTGGCCATTGATTAGCTAACCGCATTGCCCGCCATCCTCCTTTCTCCTCGGCACTACTCATCTTATAGAAATGCATTTCTATAGTAGGGGTGGGCATAAGATTTTTGAGGATGAGGTGTTTAAAATTTATACTGATCCATTGGTGGGACGGGCATAAGATTTTAGGTAGTGTTCGGCAAATGGGAAAGAGAAATGATTTCCCACCCATCTTTAAATCCTAACCATTAATTCTCCCTCTTCCATTTAATCCTAACCCTTTATTCATTTCCCAATCCTAATTCCACCCTCCATTTTTCATTATCCAAACACACCCTTAAGGATGGGCATTGAAGATTTTGTACTATAACATCAATAAAAATATATCATTGATGAAAAACAAGATGTATTTATTAAAAAAATAATCAGCAATAATTAACGTGGGGCATAAGGTTATCTAACACAGAACACATTGAATGGGTGCAAAACCTGCTAACTAATTAATTGTACAATATATTTTTATGCTTAGATTGATAGCTATTTTTTAAAAAAAATAATATAGGTATTCATATGTGAATACCAATGATCCCCTCTATGCCTGCTCGTGACCCTTAGCATCACGTGGCTTAGCGGGCTGAGGTTGCACTGGCTGGATCCAGCGAAGGTGGAGGGAAACTGAGCGGTTTGTAAGGACGGGGGAGTGAGGGGAAGCTAAGAGGTGCAGCACTGCCTGCCAGGAGGGAAGGAAGAGGCAGAGGCGAGCATCCCTCAAGTCAAAGCTGAGACCATAACCTGTCAGCCTTCATGTCCTTGTAAGAGCATCCCCAGCAGCTCTTCTATCCAGACATCCATCCTGTGTTTGGCGTATGGAGGTGAAAAATTGCACTCCAGCAGAATCTCCATCATACACGCCATTTTTAGAGGTCCTCCAAACTGAGCCCTTCACAAGCCAAAAATGACGGTTCTCTCTCCTCACGCCATCCTCAACTGCCGACCTCGCTCCACCATATGGAATGCATACCGTGGGAGAGAGGAGGTGCGTACCAGATTTAGAGGTGGAGATCGCCGGAGTAGAGGCGGAGAGGCAGCGGATCTAGCAGTGAGGTCGCCGCCGTCCCCGCCGCTCGGGGTCTCCACCCGCGCCGCCGCTCCTCTGACCCCGCCGCCCCTCTGCCCCGCCGCTCCTCCGCCGCCTGCGCCGCCCCTCCTCCGCGGATCTGGCAGTGGGGAGATGGACACGCCGGGAGGAGGGAGATGGACTCGGCGGGAGGAGGAGGGAGATGGACCCGGCAGTCGCCTCCCGCCGGCCGCCCCTTGCGCCGCTCCTCCGCCCCTCCGCCTAGCCGCTCCTCCGACCGCGCCGCCCCTCCGGTCGGCCCTCGTCCTCCCCGTCCTCTCGGCGCCGGCGGTAGAGAAGTCCGAAGAGAGAGAGGTGGGGAGATCGGCGGAGACGAAGAGATAAAGGGGGGAGTTTTTTTTTTTAGAGTGGTGATAAATATGTGGTAATTGTAAAATATTAGTAAAATATAGGATGTTGGTATATGGAGGATGTAATATGGATGATCTGTTGGAGTGAAAAGTAATATGGAGTAGGAATCTTTTTGGATGACTATTTATATGAGAGTATGGAGGATGAAATTTAGATGAGCTGCTGAGGATGCTCTAACCGCCCTTGGGCTGCTGTAATGCTCTGGTGGCAACAACGACAAGTTCTTGTGGTGTGTCTCCACCGGGGTGACATCTACAACAGTCCAACTTCGCAGGGGAACTTGATCAGCCACCATTGTCGCTAGGTAGAAAATTTGAGATATGTCTGTAAAAAGTTAACATATGCATGTGTAGAAATTTGATATTTGCAAAAAAGTGTAGAAATTTGATATTTGCATGTGTAGAAAAAGTTAACATCTACAAAATTTGATATTTGCATGTGTAGAAATTTGAGATATGTCTGTAAAAAGTTAACATATGCATGAAGTGTCTTGAAAATAAAAAAGAGATATGTGTGTTTAAAAGAAACCGAGGCATGGCCGTATGAAAGTTTTACATGTATGTGAGAAAGCGTATATAAAATATGAGATGTTATTTTCGGCTTTTTGGAGAGAGTATTTTTCTAAACCCGAGAGGTGAGTGGCAATGACTCCGCATGTGACCACCGGGGTTGCCGTTGGTCACATCTGTAATTAGAGGTAGTGAGCGCGTCTAGTGGCAAAGAATTTTGGTTCTAGCGGTAAAATAGTCACAACACTATTCAAACGCCTTGTGTCCTTATATCAGGCTTATGGGATCAAAGATGAATGGAGCGTCCAAACACACCTAGAGAACCTTAAAAAGAAAATCTTGAAATTAAAAAGAGAGAGAGGGCACAAAAATGAATGGAGAGTATTCATAACCAAACTGAACCCAACACTTTTTTATAAATTACTACCAGGAATTTGCCCAGTAGTTATATATTAAAAGAAAAGAAATTTATGTACAGAGAAAAAACAAAACACCAAAGACAATTACATACTTTGTATATTAAACCAGCTAAGAATGGTTATGTTACGAACCCAATACTTGTGAAGCTCTCCTGATTACCAGCCGTCGATGCATGCAGGGAAAAGAAAATTTCCTACTAATTAGTGAATCTGTGAATATAACTGAATTTGCAATTTATGAATTGTGATTACTGATTAGCTAGTAAATGTGAAAGGTAAGCAACGTCAGTTCAGTTTTGTTTGGCTTCATAAGTATAGTTGACTTGAATATAGTGTGGCTAAGGATGTTAGGTTTTGTATAGAGTGAGGTAGTGGCTTTGTAATTTCCTATTTACATGTAAGATCTATGTTGAACTATCTATATCTATATTGTAATATTGCATATTTTAGTAAGCCGCTTATTGATGTTATAAGACATCATTTCTATCGCATTTTCATCAATTTTGTGCTTGTATATCGACTTTATGGTGTTAGAAAATTTTAGCATGTGGTGTGAACCTATGAATTAGGACTACCTAAGAAAATATTCATGGCTACGCCACTGGCCCTGTGACCTATAACTAATTAGCTAACAACGATACTCGTTATTACTGGTACAATAGAAATACTATTAAATACACATTGCTTATTGTTTTATTATATGGTCAATGTGTAAGATATTTTATTCTTTTTCATTCTTTATTACCACATTTCTCATAGGAGGTGTTTAAAGGGTTGAGAACACCCTCAAGGTACAATTTTGCTTTTTAAATTTTTTTCTCTCTTCATCCAAATCATGTATCTAATGGTTTATATTTGTTTGATGATGTAGCTCATATTGATGGACAACTTGGGATTTTCTTTTCACTAATGTAGATATGTAACTTTGTTTTCGATATATATATATATATATATATATATATATATATATATATATATCACATGAGTACATGTGATATATATATATATATATATATATATATATATATATATATATATATATCACATGAGTACATGACCGATTCTAATTTCTACAAATTTTATTTGTTCCAGTGGCACGCGCACCATCGATCTTCTGCAAAGAGAAATCTCTACTATTATAAAAATTGAAGATGATTTTGCCTGTATTTTGGTACGTTATCCGTGTATGAGTCGGTTTTTAAGTTCGTTTGCTTTTAAAAATACATATTCATATTTGAGTCGGTTTTTAAGATCGTTCACTTTTGGTAATATAGAAGGAAATCATATAAGAAATCTGTTTAAAAAACACGCATGCTAACTTGAAACGATCGGACTCCTAACTGCAGCTCAAGATTTCTAAAAATATATATATCGAAGCGAACTCCCACAGTGAATTTTATTTTAACTAAATCATATAACAGTAATAAGATCAAAATAGACTTCACCCGTTGCAACACACTGGTATTTTTTCTAGTAAAACAAAAGCCAAATCTCGACAAATTTTGGCACAACGAGCCGACTTTCTTTTTCCGTTTTGCATGACATTTGCACTGTTATACGAGAACGGTAGTTGGGTATTACAGAAAACTGCTAGGTGATAGTAGTAGCCACAAGTTGAGCAGAGGCATGATATATTCAACCTGGTGTTGAACCAACACCAGAAAAGTTCAGAGAACTGCAAGCCTAACAACTAAATTTTCTTAAAGAGTAAATTGCATCCACGGTACAAAAACTTGGCAGGTGGGTGTGATATAGTACAAGAACTTGAGAATTGAACATCCGAGTGCAACAACTTGACAAGTGGATGCGTTCTGATACAAGAACTTGACAATTTAGTATTTTGATGAATCAATTTGGCTAAGCATATGCTAGGTGAGATTTTTCACGATGTCAATATGCCAATACAAAGTAATCCTACGGATATTATCTTATAATATTGAATTTAATCTTTAAGAAATATATTACACATAAAATTATATTCAGTTACCTTTAAGAATTTTTTGTTTTCTTCACCTTCTCAAATGTCAACCGAAATATAATAATTCGTTTAATTGACTTTCAGTTATTAGTTATTAGGATAAAAATATAAATATGTTTATACAAATCCACGCTAGTATATTGTCAAAATACATACTTAAAAATTTTAATCCACCTGTTAAGTTGTTGCACCGTGGGTGCAATTTACTCTTTCTTAAATTCTATAGAGAGAAAGTCATTCGGACCAAAAGAAAAACAGCACGCGAGCTTATGGACAAAATTTTAGAACAAATGTGTCCTAGCTAGGAATCCCTTTAAACAGCTCTGTTCATTCAGGACACAAATATGTCCCCAAAAGCAAACAGATGTGAACAGCTATTGTTGGCTTGAATCAGAACATACAGGCTCCAATAAACAACACCCCCCCCCCTCCTCTCTTTGTGCAGAGGAGGACGGTTTGGTCTTTGCCTATGTGAGTGGGTTAATTAGCAGACCACTGTGTAGTGTAGGAATTTTTTTTTTGAGAATTTAGATCTTTATTGAACTTAGAAGCATAATACATCAACCAAAGATACATTCTCCATAAAAGGAGAAGATTCCAAAGCTGTCTTAGTCGGACAGTCAGAATGAGAACATAAGTGGGAAATATTTTGACAAACTATTTGATTCAGATTTTGCCTAGATTTATTCCTGGCTTTTTTGGCCAGAAAGTCAGCCATCTTATTAACTTGTCTTGAAATCCATTTGATGTTGAGAGCCTGTGTTCCTGCAAGGGAAATAAGATCTGAAAGTAAAGGGTTTAAGCTCCAATGATGATCCTGAGAATAGTAGTCTTGAACCTGCAAAAGGCTAACTAGTTCCTGATTGTCTGAAAGAAGAGTAACATCAATAATATTTTACTTTTGACAAATCAAGATGGCTGTCATGATTGCTGCAAGCTCAGCTTGTAAAGACGAGGAGAAGAAATTAGAAGCAGCTTGAATAAAAAGAGCTTTATGAGTATCAGAGTTATGGATGAAGATTCCAATACCAGTATTACCATCTTTCCAGGAGACATCAGTATAACAACGAATTACTGAAGCAGAATTGAGAGAAGCCCGGTTGTTAGCATCATGATTTTGAGATTTATGATCTTCATCAATAATATCAAGACAGGAAACAAAGTTTGAAGACATGATTTGAGTTGCAAAATTAACCTGTATGGGTTCCCAGATTTTCTTTTTAAAGTAGAAGTCATTTCTAGCTTTCCAAATCATCCAAAGAAGAATAGAAGCTTTTTGTAGGCTTAATTCAGAGTTGTTTGTAGCTAAAACATAGGCTAAGATATCACAGACCTTTTGCATGGAGGCAATGATGGTTGTATCTAGATGAAACTCAGACAGTTTCCAAACCAGATTTACAAAAGCACATTGAAAAAACAGATGAGCACATGATTCAGATAAACCACAATGAGAGCAGGAGTCTGAAATAGTAGGGATTCTGAAGTTCAAATTTTTTGCAGTTGCAAGAGCATTTATAAGAAGTCTCCAAATAAAGGTTTTAACTTTTGTAGGAATAAATTTGCATTTCCAAGTTTTCTTTAAAAGGTTTAATTGCAGATTTGAAATATTAGCAGAAGATAGCATAGAGTTGGTTGATAAGACTTTATAAGCACTTTGAGAAGTACAAATACCTTTTGAGTTATGAATCCAGTAAAGTTTGTCATCAGCATTAGAATACACAATATGAGTTTTTAAAATTTCATTTGAAACTTGAGGATCAAAGATCTGAGACACTTTGGAAATATCCCATTCTTTCCTATCATTCCAGAGATGAGAAACTTTTGTAGGTAAATGAAGAGCCATTGCAGAATCAGTAATATGATTAGGAAGGGATTTCCAAACAGAACACCAAGGTTGATTCCAGATTGAGATATCACCTTGAGAAAGTTGCCAGATGATAGAATTATCCAAAAGATGTCTAATTTTCAGAATAGAACTCCAAAAAGCAGATTTAGGAGTTTTTGTTGAAGCTTTCCAAAAGGATCCATGAGGGAAATACTTTTCTTTTAGGATCTTAGAAACTAAGTTATTTGGATTTTCAAGAATTCTCCAAGCACACTGAATAAGCAGACTTTTATTAACAGTTAGCAAATCTCTGATTCCCAAACCTCCTTGATCAAAAGGTTTACAAATGTCAAACCAAGATTTCCAACAAATACGTTTTTTACTGTCTTCATCATTGTTACCTGTCCACCAGAATTTCCTGATAATATCAGTTAATTTATTTAGAAGTTTCTTGGAGTGTAAAATGGTAGACATATAGTAAACAGGGATGGAAGCAAAAACAGATTTTATTAAAGAAAGTCTACCAGCATGAGATAAAGTTTTTGCTTTAATAATTGACAGCCTGGTTTTGAATTTTTCAATGATAAAGTTGTAAGCAGAGTTTCTGGCTTTAGTATTCAGAATGAGAGGATGACCAAGATGTTTGGAAGTATTGTTCATTAAGGAGACAGGGAAAATGGATAAAATATCTTGAGTGTCATTGATGGGAGTATGCGAGCTGAACAGAATAGAAGATTTATTCCAACTTAGAGTTTGCCCTGATTGATTGCAAAAAACTTGAATGATTTGGAAGATGCTTCTAGCTTCTTCAGGAGTGGCTTGACCTACAATCATAAGATCGTCAGCATACATTAAAGAGTGAATAATGGTACCATTTGGAGTTAAAGAAGCTCCTTTGACTTGACCTGTTTGAATAGCATTTGATAGCATTTCAAAGAGTTCATTTAATGCAAGAACAAATAAATAAGGAGATAAAAGGACAACCTTGTCGTATTCCTCTTTGAGCTGAAAAGTGACCATATGACTGGCCGTTAAGATTGACAGAGAAGTTTGCCGAATTAATGCAAGCAAGGACAAGATTTATAAAATGACCTTGAAACCCTTTACAATGAAGAGCCTTCTCAATAAAGTTCCATTCTAGACGATCAAAGGCTTTTGCAAGATCAAGTTTCAGCAAAAAAGCATTTTGCTTAAAAGATTTTAAATTAAAAGAGTGAACTATTTCTTGGGCAATAATAAGATTATTTGCAATGCGACGACCTTTTATAAAAGCTTGTTGAGAGTCTGAAATTAAATAAGGAAGAACGCTTTTGGTGTGATAGCCAAAGATTTAGAAATGATTTTATAAGAAACATTGCAAAGACTGATTGGCCTAAAATCAGCAGGAGAAGTAGGACAATTTTTTTTAGGAATAAGAGTAATATTAGTATCATTCATACCTTTTGGAAATTGGCCTGAAACATAAAAGTTTTGAACCATTTGAGTGATGTCAGATTTAATCCAAGGCCAAGTAGCTCTATAAAAACCAACATTATATAAGGCCATCAGGTCCAGAAGAAGCATCTTTTTTCATACCTTTAAGAATATTAAGGATTTGATCTTTAGTTGGAGGTGAAGGATCTTCTTGCTGAGTAGTGTTCAGGCTTGTTTCTTCATTCATGGATTGAGTAAATTCTGAATTACTATAAGAGAACAGATTAGTGAAGTAGTTAATAAAAATGGAAGCAATTTCATCCGGATTATGAGTCCAACCATTATCTGTCAAAATAGCAGCAATTTTGTTTTTCCTTCTTTTATGAATAGCTTGCTGAAAAAAGGAAGTATTTCTGTCTCCTTTTTGAATCCAGTGCTTTTTTGCTCTTTGTTTGTAGAAATCAGAAAGTTTACCCATGAGAGCATCATGAAGTTGCTCCAAATTTTTTTTCTTCCAAAAGCAAAAAAGGTCTGTTGGGAGAGCTTTGAATCTGCAAAATCTGACTTTCTACTTGCTGAATTTGATGTTGTAAAGGTTTTTTATTTTTTGCCCAACATAATAAATGTTTTCCTAAATGCACAGCTTTATTTTGAAAGTTGTCATTTTTAAAGAACCAGCCCTTCTTAGCTTTAGAATCAAAGTCTTTTTCTGAAAGCCACCAGTTTTCAAATTTGAAATTCTTTTTTGGTTTTCAATGAGTAGGATTAAGGATAGCAATAATAGGAGCATGATCACTATAAAGCTGTGTAGTGTAGGATCGAGTATCCTTTCTCGATCCCTTCCCCCACACTAATCCCAACCATTAGAAAATTAATGATAAACTGGAAACAGTACTCGGTGTGAACTCGATCGCGCTGAGGTAGGGTAGGCAGCAAGGATCGGCTAGTCATTATCAAGGGCCAGATACTTGTATCGTACTGATCCAGATCGCATATACAGTATAGGTACTAGCTAGTGATTTTGTATGCATAACTATACAAAGATTTATACTAAACAGACAATTGATTATATATAATACAAGTGCAAGAGCACATGGCTAATGCATCTTTATTTATTTATATATACACAAACCATGGATGTACGTACCAACAAATACAATATAAGGTACGAGTACGTACGGTACGTATGCAAATAGTAGAGTATATAGTTACACACATACAGTACAAGGGACATTGATACAGTACAATACAATACTCCAGTACACAGCATGTGATATATGTATGCAATGATGGTGTAAGAGTGTAACTAGATGAGACCGTGGGTGTAGTTGATCTGCTCGCCGTTGACCAAGTTGGGCAACCACTGGTTACCGTTGATGAAGTGATCAACGGTGAAACGGTTGGCCTCCGCCTCGGTGATCACCCGGACGCCCTTCCACTTCACACGGTCGGCCGTCTCTGCCCCAGCGCCTTTGTTGCCATACTCCAGGTACTCCACTGTCCTGGTCGTCTCCTCCACAGGTGTTGCCTTGTTCCAGTGAACCCAGCCGTCAGGGTTGATGATGTCGCTCATGAAACAGCCCATGAAAACCACCCTGGAATGGTTCTTCCAGGGCCTCCCCAGATAGGTATCCACCCCCGCGAGGCTTTCTCCTTCCATGGCGGTGATGTTGCAACCTTGGAATATAAACCCCGACTCCTCGCTGGTTGGGTCGTTGCGCCCCTGCGCCGTGATTGCGTTGTGCTTGCCGTTGCCCGGGTTGCGCACCAGTAAGCGGCAATACTGGAAAATGGCCTTCGCATTACCGTACACAAAATCAATTGTGCCGGCGATGTCGCACCGCAGATACACCTGCAGGTTGTTTTGGGCCCAAAGTGTGTCTTGGTACCCGTCGATGCGGCAGCGGTGAATAAGGGACATGTTGGAGTCGCAGCGCAGAGCGACGGCTGGAGTACCGGTCGGACCCGCCTTGTTCTCTATTGTCACGTCCTGAGCTATAAATCCATGCCCTTGCACAGCTACATACACATATACATATATACAGACAGGCACGCGCATGCAAAATTAGTATAGTAATAAATAAAATTACCAAATTAAGTCGATCGATCTCTTTATACTCCTAGCTAGCTTTTCAATTAGCTGATCGATTTGATTCGATACATATACTAGCTAGCTAGTAGATCGAGTCGCCAAACGCATAAATTCTTTTTATTTTAATCTTGTATATATGTTATATAATTATTTTTTTCTCCTTCCATTCCAAAATAAAATGTTATTAGGTGCTTTTTTTATGGAAGTAAAACAATTGGAATATTTAACAAATCACCAAGCTAATAATATCTTTTAATGCCATGCATGTCTATCATTATATATATGTTAATATTTGAAAATATATAGTTTAGTAATGTATGATGTGTTGATATTATAACCCTTTATTAATTAATATATGTTTTCTTAAGAAAAAACGATCACATATATACCATATGTGTAAAAAACATATAGGAGCCCTTGTAATTTGGGACGGTGGGTGTGAATTATACTAGTCCGTAGCTTAGACCTAAGCTTTATTAACATATAGGAGCATATATATATATAGATTAAAATAAAAGTCTACGCTAGCTAATTCGTCTACGGTCTACCAGTGGCGGGATGATACCAAAATGAGTATGCAGTTGAGTATGTATATAAAGGAGTAGTATATATGCACTTACTGACTGTGGCCGTCCAAGGCATCATGTCGGTCTTGGTCTTATTATTTTCTATGGGGCAAGAGCGGCTTCCAGTAATCACGGTTTTGCCGATGCCCTCTCCCCAAAGCACAACATTTGGTCTGGTAATATTTACCGTTTCCTCGTAAACCCCTGCTTTCACAAAGATGCCGAACCTGCCTCTCGGCGGCGCTGCGCCCAAGGCTTGGGTGATCGTCGTGAAATTGGCCGTGCCGTCCTTCGCTACGACCACGGTCTTCCTCATCCGCTTGCCGTCCACCATCCCATCGATGAGCAGGAGCCTCCTCCGTACCCAGCGGTCGTCGGTGCTGACGACCGTCGCGTCGCCGAGAATGCTCGACGACGACGACCGTACAGCCGCAGCAACGATCAACAAATTAAAACCATATATCATCATCATATTGCTCCTCCTTTCAGCCATTGTACTAGCTAGTTTTTGTGTGTGCGACCGATCGATTCACTTGGTTTTTGCCTGCTCGATCAATTTCCTGGAGTAACTGTATCTGTATGTGTGTATATATATACACTCGATCATATGCCCGCCCGCTGGGACTTGCGCGCATGTGCTACCAAGCCTGACCTACTACACCAATCTAGGAGTAGATATATAGATTCTCTGATTGTCTGTCTTGCTAAATCGATCGATCGATTCAACCTACTAGGCTAGCTACTTGTCTATAGCCAGCTACAAGATTTTTATTCCTGTTGATAGCTCTCTTTCTGCTGCTAACTCTCTAATTAATATAATCCTTTAACTTACGTCCGTCATCAATAATCAGTCCAGCCTTCACGTGCATATATGTACACATCATCGCCCTCTCTTAATTACTCTTGAAAGGAAATTTCTCTATCTCTACCTCTCTCCATACAAATGAAACTTCTTTTGGAAGCGCACGCATATGCGTGGAATATGGATTTGGTCCAAAAATACTACTCCCGATCCGTTCTATATATTTTAAATCATTTGAAATTTTTTCTAGTCAAACTTTATTGACCAAATTTATATAAAAATCTAACAACATCTAAAATATTAAATTACTTTCACTAAAGCTAACATTGAATATATTTTGATAATATATTTGTTTTGTTCAAAATACTACTATATTTTTTCAATAAATTTGATTAAATTTAATTAGGAAAAAAGTTAAACACCTTATTATATGAAACGGATCGGAGGCAGTAGTATCCAACTGTATAATTTTGGTCAGTTCAATTTAAACCAACCAACATAAAGAGGGATGTATAAAATATAAGACCAACCATTTTTGACAATTTAGGCCTTTTAATAAACTTATTATATAATAACTAGATGGTGACAAAAACTATAGCTGAAAATAGACTGCTACTTTAACGCCATGAGCCTTGGCACTAAGGCCCAATATCTCAGCGCCAGGCCATAAGCTAGCGCTAACACCCGTTGTACATCTATAAAAATGGGGAATAAGATCACTTTGACTCCCCCAACTGACCACCGAATCTAAATCATATCCCTCAACTTCAATACCAGAAATCTTGACCCCTGAACTTACAAAACCGGTACAATTTGACTCCCTTGGTGGTTTTGGAGAGCGGTTTTGCTGACATGGCGTACACGTGGCAGTGTTGACTTGGTCTTCTTTCCACGTGACATTGACGTGGCGCTTATGTGACATTAAAATTAAAAAATATAAGCGGAGCCCATTTGTCATTTACACAAAAAAAATTATGGGCACCACTGACATGTGGGTCCCACATGTCATCCTCTCTCTCACTACCCTTCTTCCTCCTCTCCCCCATATTTCTCTCTCTCCCCTTGACATGAGCCGGCGGCAGGCGGGGGCTCGAGCGGCGGCGGCGGCGGCGGGCGGGTGCCTGAGTGGTGGCGGCGGCGGGTGGTGGGAGCTGAGCAGCAAGGAGAATACCGTGTACGATGCGGACACCGCCTTGCCTTCCTCCCCCGCGCACCGATCGGTGCCTGAGCTGGGGGGGGGGGCGGACGCCGCGAGGGAACGTGGGAGCCAGCGAGGCGGAGGCGGCGGTGGCTCAGGGGGGTCGTCGTCGTAGGAGAACACTGGGAACACCAGAGGATCGGCGATGCTCAGGGACATGATGACGTGGAAGAAGGAGGAGCCCGAGAAGGAGGAGGCGGCGCACCGCGCGCGAATGCTCACCGCGCGTCTATTCCAGTGGCGCTTTGCCAACGCCCGCATGGAGAAGGCCATGGCCCGCGCCGCCATCACCGCCGAGGTGAGTGTTGGTATTTCTTAACGACATTACTAGAAATATAATTCCCAGCAATGGCGCAGAAATACTTCTGGTATGATATGGTTACAGAGTTCATCCACAAAGCGCATGGATATACCATTGTAGCATTTCACCCGAGAGTATTCCAAGGGTATCATATTTATTTTATCCCGTGGGAAGATCATGTAGAGAGAACTCAACTAATAACTACTCATCCTCATAATATATCATCTAAGCTAAGTGGAAAGAAAAGAGAAATATAAAGTATTAGTTCAAGTAATCTCTATTATGAATCTTCCCCGCAATGGCGGTAGAAATGCTTGTTGGTATTTCTTAACGACATTACTAGAAATATAATTCCCAGCAATGGCGTAGAAATACTTCTGGTATATTATGGTTACAGAGTTCATCCGCAAGCGCACAAATATACCATTGTAGCATTTCACCCGAGAGTATTCCAAGGGTATTTGTCGACGTTTGATGTCGCGATTCCGGTATTTGCATAGTATGGGGATCATTGGTAGTAGGATATACATGAGACTGAGGTAAAAGAGATGGAGACAGAGATTTTTATACAGGTTCGGTCCCCTGAATTGTCAGGTAATAACCCTACATCTTGTTGGCCGAAGCCAATATTGCTCTTATTCACCATAATCACACCAATACAATATTTGGGGCAGCCTATCTAACTGTGGTCGACATGGCGGTCTGAAGGTCTGACTCATAGTCGACAACAGGGTAGTCTTCCTCCTCGAGTTCGTGCCCGGCGAGATCAGAGACAGCGCTAGATCCCTATGGCCGGCTTCTGTAGGTACCGGATAGTGTCGATCCAGGCGTATCTCTGATGTCGATATCCGGCGGCTTGTCTTGGCGTATGTTGGCTTGTATGTTGATTGTTTCGTCTATGGTGGGTGTCTCTCCCCTCTCCTCCTAGGGGGCCTTGTATTTATACCCATAGGTGTCCCCTTGTCCAAGTAGAACTAGGGAAACCAATATGGATACAATCCGAGTAGTCCTTGTCGTTTCCATGTAGAACTCTGGTTGTCTTTCCTTATCCGGAACTCCATCCATATCCGAAGGTTGTTTCCGTATAAGACATGGTATGTGGTGGATCATGCCGAGATTTAGTCAACTACTATTAGGTATGTGGTATCCATAACCCTGACAGTATCGTATTTATTTTATCCCGTGGAAGGATCATGTAGAGAGAACTCAACTAATAATTTATATATTACTTGTGATAATCATATTCTAAGCAGGGGTTAAGATAATCCAACGGTAGAGTGACACACAAGCATTTAACTACTCATCCTCATAATATATCATCTAAGCTAAGTGGAAAGAAAAGAGAAAGGAAATCTATTCCTATACTTTTAGTATACATAGTATACATACATTCTAGTTAACTAATATACTAGCTAATACCCTCTATCCGATGCCCTCCTAGTACTTCGAGAAGCCACCCCTGACTGCCGAGTTCATTACGACAGCCCGTCATGACTATACAACCGGGGCTAAATACGGAGGAATACCCTCCCAGGAAATTAACTTAGATTTATATATAGGCGCGGAGGAATACCCGTACTGAGCTGTCACCATCAGCGGCCCACCTCTCATGCGCAATATATAACCCCAAATAATGATATCCCGTAATCTAGACACCACGTCTAAACTACCAGATACTACTCTAATATCATCGTCATGGCATAGAGTAATTGCATATGCAAGCATTATACCCGCACCAAAGCATCTCCCAGATAAGCTAGCTATATATTCAGTATAATATGAACATAATGTAAAGTAGGTACTCATATACTCGGAAAGTATTTCAATACCATAAATGTATATAGAAGAGTATTCTAATAAAAGTACAAAGCTTACAAAAGAGAAGAGAAAAGCTACTAGAGCCATACCTGAACTCTTCCGAAGGCTTCCAGACTCCTCACTCCTATTCTAATTCTATTCCACCAGCTAAATACTACTACACTAAACTTGAGAGAAATGAGAGAGCTATTGCTTGAGGTGTGTGTTGAAGTGAAGAGAGTGAGCTCCTTATATAGAGGTAGTTATGATGGTTGTGGAAGGGAAATTGTCCAAAGTACCCTTCAACCGTCATTTGGATACAATCCTGGACATCCATGCCAAAACCTGGATCCAACGGCGCCAGGATTGGTTCGGCCAAACCACCAGGTTCGGCCGAACCTGGGGCTGGCCCAATCCAGCCCAATTTTGGCTGGTGGCCTCCTCTATTGCTCCACTCCGTAGACTTGTGAATTTTGGCCCAATTCATCGTGTCAATTCTGAGTTCTTGGCCTATTCACACACAAGTCTGGTTCTCGACATCGTCTGATTGATTTATCGTCTGAGTTGATGTCGATTCTCCTCTACTTTATGATCATTCTCTGCAAAAGGTTAGTAAACCTAACACTAGTGGAATATTATTATTCTAACAAACATATGCATTGCAAGCATCACTAGTTCTCTCCTATTTCAGCAATATTGACGGTCGAAACTGATCGATAACGACCGTCAACAAAACCCCCCAAGCTTGAACCTTTGCTCGTCCCGAGTGAAGGACGAAAGGAAACAAAGACTTGGTTGTTGATTAGGAGTTGCTACTATGCTGCATATCTCAAAGATACAGGTGCAAGGTATATGTACTATCTCTTAGATTAAATAATTTTTGGCACGGTGTCTTACCCTTACCCCTGATTCCCACGAGACACTGCTTCTCCTTGCCTTGGGCGGTTGAAAGACAGAACAACAATTAGAGCACCAATCACCCGATCTTTATTCAACTCTTATTCCGGAAGTTTTCAAATGATTTTGAAAAAGAAAGCCAAGTTCCTCAAATGATTCACTCAGTCTCTCTAAGTGTATCAATTTGAATTTCTCACCAAATGATGCATTTTTTATTCCTAATCTAAGGTTTTGATATGTGGGGCTCGGTAGGGATCAAACATGGCATACTTGCGTTCACATTTATTACTAAGTCAAAATCTTAGACTAAAGCAGATAACTAAACATACTCAAGATCAAGATCATGCATAATGTGTGTGTGGTATATAGTGGAAATGATATATGAGGATAAAAGAAAAATGCTTCTCCTTTGTGCTTACTTTCTTCTCCCAAAAAAAAATCCTTCTTTTATTGATTAGGAGAGGGCATGGCTACATTTTTTTTTCAACATCATGCTCATGCTTATATATATATATATATATATCAAAACCATGCTTTTCCCTCCTTTCTTTTTTTTTCAAAAGGATTTTTTTCTTTTTAGGAGCAGAAAGTACATGAAAGCATGGAGAATTTATTTTGGTGGTAATATGGAAATGGAATGGAATATTGCTTAGCTCCCAGTGTAGGAGTTTAGCATGTGCATATATGTGGGTGCATGATCTTGATCATAGAGCATGAGAAGTATCTACATAAGTTACAAGAGTTTGACAAAGTTCAATGGAATGTCAAGCAACCAAAATGTATATGGTTTAATCATGATAGCACATTTTTGGCTCTGGTAGGAATTTATATCAAATGAAGAACTTTCAATTTTATCATTTTGAAAAACAAAACATCCGGAATTCAAGTCAAACTAGTTTCAGGATTATAGCAACTTATATTTACTATCTCATTTCTCGCAACAGCTTAGACTTAGATCAGCAAGTGCTGCCCATTTACCTCAGGTTCCCGGATAATTGTTGGCAACTTATATTTAACCTTTGAGAGAGAGTATTTACCAAGAACCCATATATCAGAGATATAAAACAGAGCAACTATTCATCATTTCAACAAAGAGAACTTGCTTGTCTTACCTAGCATGAGTCAAACATATCCTATCTTTTTGGTATTTTCTACTTTGCAAATTTTTATATTGTTTTCAAGTTTTATAAGATGCAATTGGAAAACAAATATACAATTGGAAAGGGAAATATGCAATGTGATACAAGTTACCTCAGTGGGGGGAGCGATGTCTCCCCCCCCAAGCTTGGCTGTTGCTCAGGGTCCTTGATAAGGATTGAACCCCTGAAATCGAAAGTATGCCTGAAGGTCATCATGCTGTTGCTGCATCATGTTGTTGATGTTGGCGAACTAAGCATCAGCAGATTGTTGCCATTCTTGCGTTTGAGCTATGTGTTCCGTGAGGTTGTACTGGATTTCCCCCGTCTGCACATCAAGGGTATCCATTCTCTTTGTGATTTCACCCAAGTCCCAACGAGAGGAACTCGAACGCCATTCACTTGGAGATGGAGGCACACCACTTGATCTGGAGGGTTGGTTGTCCCCCCAGTGGATGTCATGAGGCGCATGCCACTGGTCCTCACTAGCGCTTACCCAGGTTGAGACTCCGATGCTAGGGCATCGAGCTTGGGTCCATCCGGGGGCATCCCCAGTTGGTGCCCAACCTGCCTCATACATCTGCACGGGTGTTGAGGATGATGAACTCTCTCGTTCGTTCCTTTTCATGTTGCGCGTCTCCCTGTATGTTCCACCTGCACGAGATTCTTCTATGGTCTGCAGGGGAATGGCTAGTTCATGGCAGTTGTACAAATGATACCCCGCATTTGGCAACGGGATTTCATTTGTACAACCGGGGAAAAAGTATATCAAAGATCCATCTGCTCCATGTTTCAAAATATGCCCTTGCACTAGATAAGCCTCATCAATACGTGGACGAGCGGCTGAGATAAAAGCAATTTGGTCGCTAACAACCCCTAGCCCTTTTGCTATCCGAGTAATCAGAGAACTGCACTCAACAGGAGCAGAGAACTTTATAATTTCTAACCATTGCCTTATCATACATTTCACAGGAGAAATTTTGATCTTTCTAACCATGACAAATATGATAATTAATTCATCTCCCCTAATGGGTCTCAGATCACTTCTAGGAAACAAAGTCATAGCAATCCATTTGTGCATGAGCCTAAGTTTAGGATTATGGATATCATTCGTTCTAGGTTTCTTGCAAACTGGAGCACCAGAAATGTCTTCCCAAAACCTATTTTTCTCGAACCTAGAAATTCCTTTCTGGAGATTGATTTTACAGGAATCGTGAAAACCAAGAAGTGTACTCAAGCCTTTCCATGTGAGTGTGAACTCCTTACGGAAAAAGTGAAAAGAAATACCATCTTCTATTTCTTTCAAAGTGCACATAAATTGCAAAGTAAGCAAACGAGAACCAGGCTCATCTACCACAGCGAATCTCTGCCAACCAATAGCTTTCCAAATAGAACGAAATTCAACATCCATACCTATCTTTTTCAGCAACTCCGGTGAGTATTCTCACGTGTGAGCATACTCCCGGTCGCTCAGCATGTAGTAGGCTTGTCTCTCCCGATCACTGACAAGGTCGAGGTCAGCGTTGTTTAGGAGTCGTCACGGAGCTACGGCGTCTTCCATCGAGACATCAGCTGATGAATGAGTACTAGACTCGTCATGACAACTTGATGGAGAACCGGACCCCTTGAACGGACGCGACAGTCGCCTCCTCATTCTGCACAATGGAGCAAGAACATGCTAACTCGGCGGGGGTTAGAAATGACAAGAGTTTTACCCACTGGTTAGTTTCACCAAAGCAACTTGTATATATGCAACTAAATTTTTGAATTTGAGGGAAACTATCAAAGCTTGAATGAACTTGAGAGCAAACTTTGGAGAGGGAATGAAAATGTGTTCAAATGGGGTGAAGTCCCTTCTCCCGGCCGGTTGGCTTAAGTAGTGCACCCACAACGGTCAAAACCGACCTGTGGGGCCCACTAGCCGTTGCCTCAAAGGAAGAGGCAGCCGACCGTTGGCCTGGCCGGTTCGGCCGAACCCCTGGTGGGCCCAACCGGCCCCACTTCTGGCCATTGGATTCCAACGGACAGTGCGGTCGTGGCACAGTAAATTTTCATTGAAAATTTTATTTTGGTTTGCTCCGAAAAATTCATTTGAAAAATTTCCTCAAAATTCAAAAATCCTAAATGCAATTTTGAAATTCAAACATGTGGTGATGCACAAATTCAAATTGTTGAAAGCAAATATGCGGACACATACCAATTTACCTGTTGGCGAAGGTCGCGTCATTTAAAGTCCGACGTGCAAGACCGTACCTCCTTGCGTTTCAGTTGATGGATTTTCCACCCGTCTCCGGAGGTGGTAGAGCAGGCGTCTTTGGCTTTTCCTTCCACACCTTCTTTGATTTCGGTGTGGAAGATGGCTTCTTCTGAGCCGGCTGCTCTAACTTCTTGGCCGGTACAGGTGATTTTACCGGCGTCCTCCAATAACGGTTCCTAGGCATTGTTGTTTCCTTCTCTAGGAAGTTCTACATAAATTTCACCAGGCTGTCCGTCTTGGGTGGCTCCACTTCGACCTCTTGAATATTCTGCGGGTTTGGCCCGTACTTGACTCTGACCGTGGAGCATTGTTCCGTCCTCGGTTGAAACTCAAACTTTTCCTCCTTCCCGTTGATATGGAAACAGATACTCCCCGTTCCCACGTCAATGTTGGCTCCTGCGGTGCTAAGGAACGGACGCCCCAGAATGAGCGGCGTCTACTTCTCCATGTCCATGTCCAGCACCACAAAGTCAACCGGGATGAAGAAATCCCGTATCTTGACTGGCACATCGTCCACTATCCCTGCCGGGTAACGGACTGATGAGTCAGCCAGTTGAAGGCTCATTGGTGTTGGTGCCAACACCGTGAAGTTGAGTTTGTCGAAAACGTCTTTTGGCATGACGCTGACGCTGGCTCCAAGGTCGCATAAGGCCTGGCGACAAAGGTGACGGTTTTCAGGAACGAGTGGTTGAGGATCTTGGTCCAGATGGCAATGGAATACCACCACAGTTTAACAACTTCCAAGATCGGATTGACTACGCCGTGCAACATGCTTTGATCAATCAATCAGGAGTCTTAGTCAATACCTTAACAAACATGGTGAAGTCATTGGTTAATGGTATAATAGCTAAACATCAAGCCACAGGGCCCGTCTATTTACCAGGTGGTGTTTTCCCAAACTATAGGCCTTTGGTCACAGGCAATCAACAGGGTTCTTCCAATGTACCACCAGTTCAGCCAGCAGCATCAGTTTCAGCTCCTGCACCAACTGCACCATCATCAGCACAAAGGCAAATGACCAATCCTCGATTGTTGACTAGAGAACAGCCACAGCATGGTGGGCAAAATGTCAATCGGCTGACTCAGGAGCAGGTGGCTGCTATGTTCCTGCCAAATCCACCTACTGCCGATCCAGTACAGTCATTGCCGAATCAGTAAACACCACTGAGGCAACATACGGTTCAGCCGATTCAACAGCAAAACTTGCAACATGCATCGGCTAGGTTAAGAACACCTGATAATCAGCTAAGGCAGCATGTTGCTTGGGTATGTCTGTAACTATATACTCTACTGTTTGCATATGTACGTACCTTATATTGTATTTGTTGGTACGTACATCCATGGTATGTATATATAAATAAATAAAGATGCATGAGCCATGTGCTCGTGCACTTGTATTATATATAATCAATTGCCTGTTTAGTACGTATAAATCTTTGTATAGTTAAGCATACAAAAACACTAGCTAGTACCTATACTGCATATGCGATCTAGTAGATCAGTACGACACAAGTATATGGCCCTTGATTATGACTAGCCGATCCTTGCTGCCTACCCTAGCTACCTCAGTGCGATCGAGTTCACACCGAATACTGTTTCCAGATTATCATTAATATATTTTCTAATGGTGGGGATTAGTGTGGGGAAGGGATCGAGAAGGATACTTCTACACTACACAGTGGTCTGCTAATTAACCTACTGACATACTAGGCACAGACCTAACCTCCCCTGCACAAAGAGAGAATTAAGATAGCAGGGAAACTTTTTTTTGGAGGCTGTTCGTTCTGATTCAAGCCATCAATAGCTGCTCACATATGTTTGCTTTTTGGGGCATTTTTGTGTCCTGAATGAACATAGCTGCTTGAAGGGATTCCTAGGACACATTTGTTCTAAAAATTATCTATAAGCGCTCACGCGCTATTTTGCTTTTGGTCCGAATGATTCTCTCTATAGAATTTAAGAAAATTTAGTTGTTAGGCTTGCAGTTCTCTGAATTTTTCTGGTGTTGGTTCAACACCAGGTTGAATATATCATGCCTCTGCTCAACTTCTGGTATTTTTTATTATGGCTACTTCTATCACCTAGCAGTTTTCTGAAATGCCCAACTACCGTTCTCGTATAACAGTGCAAATGTCATGCAAACGGAAAAAGAAAGTCGGCTCGTTGTGCCAAAATTTGTCGACATTTGGCTTTTGCTTTATTCCTCTTTGCGGAAGATCGATGGTGTGCGTGCCATTGGAGTACAGATGAAATTTGTAGAAATTGGAATGGTCATGTACTATGTGAACAGGCACAAATTTTGAAATATATAGCAAATGTGCCACTGGAACAGATGAAATTGGTAGAAATTGGAATCGGTGATGTACTCATATGAACAGGTACAAAGGGAGTATTTTTCTAAACCCGAGAGCAATTACTCCGCATGTGACCACCGGTGTTGTTGTTGGTCACATCTCTATTTAGAGGTAGTGAGCGCGTCTAATAGCAAATAAGTTTGGTTCTAGCGGTAAAATGGTCACAACTCTCCTCAAACGCCTTGTCCTTATATCAGGCTTATGGGATCAAAAGATGAATGGAGGGTCCAAACACACCTAGAGAACCTCAAAAAGAAAATCTTGAAATTAAAAACAAAGAGAGAGAGAGAGGGTACAAGAATGAATGGAGAGTATTCATAACAAAACTGAACCCAACACTTGTGAAGCTCTCCTGATTACTAGCCAGCGATGCATGCAGGGAAAAGAAATTTTCCTACATATAGAGAGAGAAAGAGAGTATATATATCAAATTCTGACCATGTGCATATGTTAGTTACCCTCAATTCCCATCCTAGCAAGCATGGCCGGCTCCTCCTCTCTTGCATCGCCTCACTCACTGCTGCTACCACTCCTCCTTCTTTTCCTCCTCGTTGCCGCTGCCATAGGCAGCTACGACCCCAAGGCGTTCTGCTCCAAGACGACAGACATAGCATCGTGCCTTAGGGTGTTCCCGACACTCCCAGACATCGTCACCAAGGCGCAGGACAACAAAGAGTTGTACAAACGGCTGGTCCGCTACTGCTCTTTCAAGACCTACGAGGCCACGTCGCTCGCGGAATCCATGATTGCCACCACCACCGCTGCCGACCCCAAGATCAGCGCCCCCTTCTTCCCGCAGTGGAAAAGGGACGAGGCGATGACGACAAAAACACCTCCAGGCAAGTGCCTCCTGAGCTGCAACAAGACCATCGGCGAAGTTGACGCCATCCTAACCTGCGGACACACCTACATGGAAGACAGGCCCCCCATCATCCACCAGAACCTCACCGTCTTGTTCCATGGCGGCCACCCGCCGTCACTCTGCAAGAGTGGATGCCTTGACGGCTCGTCGTCAGAGGGTGAGGCCCTCCTCGCCACCAAGTTCAACTATATATGGAGCTTGTTGGATCTCATGAAAGCTGTCCTACCGGAATATCTTTCTGAGACTGGGACTGCGACGACGACGGTACCATCTCCCTACGTCGCTGCTGCGGCGGCCCCGGCGCCATGAGCAACTACAAGCATGCAGTCCCTTCGATTCGATCGACCAGACCACAACAGTGCAGTGCTCTTGGAATCCCTATATACACGCATATACTATGTATCTAAGAAATAATCAAGATTTCACAGAGAGCATTTAAGAATCATGTTTCACTAATTGTTGCAGTATATAGTAGCCCATTTAATTTCATCCATCAGTTAGTGTTCTAATTCTTACAGTGGAATTGGATGTTCACCCCTCAAGTACATACACATACTTGCTTCCCTATCACTCAAATAGTTACAAAATGTTCTGAAAAATAATTAAAGCATTTATACAGCAAGCATATATCATAACCAAACTTATGTTTTTTTTTTGGCATGTAAAGATTGAATTTAGTTTTTTAGGCATAATTGTATTCTTGCCTTTAATTACTTGCTGCAATTGTGATTTTTCCTTTGCTTTTTACGGTTTGTGGTTTTGCCCTCACTTGCTGCAATTGTGATATACCAAGATATCTAAAAGAACAATATCTATCTGGCAACCAAACAACTACAAATATTGTTCCTCAGTCTTTAGTTTAGGCAAAGCAAAAAGTTCACTTTTATGGAAATTAATATTGAGGATAGGTAGTTGTTCTAAAACATATAGAAAATATTTTCAGCTTGCTCTAAATTATGATCCATATAAAAATCAGTGTGTCATCCGCATACTGCACCTGTTTTATATAATCGTTAAGATGAGGTACTACTCCTGTTTTATATGATCGTTATGGGCTCAGAATAGGTGAATTAAAGGAAAATTGATTTACAAAATAGAAAAATAATGGTTCTACCACCTACATAAATCACATGCCTCCGACCACATGTTCTCAAAATCATTAGGTACCCCAAATATAATGAGAGGAAGAGCAACCAGTGGCCCACAACGGTGACGGTCTAACTTCTATGGTGAGCGGGCATGGAGCTGAGTTGGTGGTGCTATTGCACTGTGTGGTGGGGTGCATATAGCAAGATGGCAACGTGCATGCAGGTCGGGCCAGTATGGCTAGATGGGCAGGGTTAGTGAGGAGGAGCTTACGTCTCGGTAGCCAGAAGTAGGGGAGGGCTCCGCACATGTGCCACAGTTCGTGGGAGATGACGACATATATGGACCACTATTGTACGATCGAAACAAGACCAAACAAACCTACCAGAGGGGGTGAATGGTAGGGAAAACAAAAAAGGCAAAAACTTTTAGTGGAAATAAAAAGTTACCTTCAAATTGATGGAGATCTCGACATAGCCGATCTGACCGTTAGATTTATTCCGGTCTGACCACCCCCTCATCGCCAGTTGGACCGCCATCTGGGTTAGACCGCCGACTTGCCTCCGATTTAACCGTCAGATCCAGAAAAACATGTATCAACAAAACTCTTGAAAGTAGATCAATTTCATTGCATCAATATGTGTTTCAAAAGTGCATCTAAAGCACTCCTCTCTCAACTCACGAACTAGGATTGAAACCTCGAAGTAAACCCCAACTTTTCTCTCCCAAAAAGTCAATATCTTCTAGTCTCAACCCCTCATCTATTTATACCACAAAGCCCGCCGACTCAAAGTAGGTGTAGAGCTCCTATTTCCAATAGGACTCCATCCCTCAATTTCCATACGTTTTACAAGGGTTAATTCAATCCATGCCATTTTAAATAAATGTCATTACAATTCATCTATTCGTAACCATGCCACTAAAATTTTACAAAATTAGAACCATGCCACTAACGTCACATTTCCCATCCATCTCCTCATCTGCACGTGGGACCCACATGTCATTTCCATCTTCCTTCATCCTCCCATCTTTTTCCTTCCCATCTCTCTACACCTTGTTTCAAATGAGGCAACCAGTAGGGAGTGTGCGTTTCTATGTCACCGTCAGCAGCGTGACCATCTCCGGCATCTGTGGCTCCTAAAATTTCAGAACTCGGTTTCTTTTTCCTTTTCTATTTGCACCTGTTTTTTTTTTCACTCTATTTGCAGGCAGCAAGCAGCTGGCGAGCTCGGCAACCTTTGCTCGTCCCTGTCAGCCCAAACACTCACTCGCACACACACCTCTCTCTTTCTCACTTGATGAAATACACGCACAGAGATGATGAACTGACGGAGGAACAAGATGAACAGTACGCAAGGAATTTCCACGCTGCACACCAGCGCGCACAGCACAAACACTTGTTTTTCACTTCACTTTTGACACACTTTAACAAATGCTGATTACATTGGTTAAATAGAGCACACACACGCACAGGTTAAGCCACGTCTTGCCGCACAAACCGGCAAGCACCTCCCGTGGATTATCCTCTAATCACCTTCCTACATGCAAGGCACAACTCGCTGCATGCAGAGCACCACTAAATCACTAACACATGCATGAGCCATCTGATCCAGCCTTCTCGCCAAGAATCCATGCTTCACTTGCATGCAGATCATGGCCTCCCTGATCAAACTAAATCACACATACTATTGACCTGCTCACTGCTCAGTACACACATGGAAAGACTAACGTGGACACAAACCACTAATTAGCTAAACACGACTTGATAGGATGAAAAAACACAAACGACAAGATTAAGTCTAACAGTCCCTGCGATTAGAGCCAGCACCACGCGAGGCGGCCTGCGGCAGTGCGGCCAGGATAGCGTCACTGATCATGAGCAGACAAGCAACGACGAGCCGACGAGGATCCATGATAATGGCGGCGTCATACATGAGTGTTGGTACCGGAGCACCTGTTAGAAATATGCTCACTGCTGCTGCCACTCCGCCTCCGCCTCCGCCTCCTCCTCCTCCTCCTAGCCGCTGCAGTCAGTGGCGCCACCGGCAGCTACGATCCCAAGGCATTCTGCTCCAAGACGACAGACGTAGCGTCGTGCCTCAGGGTGTACCCAACACTCCCGGACGACGTCGCCAAGTCGCAGGATAACGAGCAGCTCTACACACGGCTGTACGACTACTGTGGAGTCAAGATCTACGAGGCCTCATCGCTCGCAGAATCCATGATTGCAACCACCACCGCCGCCGACCCCGTGATCATCGCCACCTTCTTCCCGCAGTGGAAAGGGGACGAGGCGATAACGACAAAAACACATCCCGGCAAGTGCCTCTTGAGCTGCAACAAGACCATCGGCGACGTTGACGCCATCCAGACCTGCGGAAACACCTACATGGAAGACAGGCCCCCTATGATCCACCAGAATCTCACCGTCTTGTTCCACGGCGGCCACCCGCTGCCGCTCTGCAAGAGTGGATGCTCGGAGAGGTCGTCTTCGGAGGGCGAGGCCATCCTCGCCACAAAGTTCAAGTATATATGGACCTTGTTGGATCTCCTGGAAGCTGTCCTCCCGGAATATCTTTCTGAGACTGCCACCGGTGCTAAACATAAGACGACGACACCATCTCCCGCTGCAGCGTCCACGGCGCCATGAGCAGCTAGATATCTACGTGCAGCATCTAATTCATTCGCTTTGATCGACCACACCACACAGTGCAGTGCACATGGAATCCATATATACACTAGCTACACGCATATATATGCTATGCTATGTATCTAATTAAGAAATAATTAAGACTTCACACAGAGCATTTAAAATTCAAGTTTCACTAATTTTTGCAGTATATATATAGTAGCCCATTTAATTTGATCCATCGGTTAGAGTCTCACTGTATTACTGTCTGTTTTGCATGTGTCTTTTATTCTGTCCAAAATAGTGTTCTAATCCTTACAAATGGAATTGGATTTTTCACCACACAAGTGCATATACACGTGCTTGCTTCCTTATCACTCAAATAGTTACAAAATGTTCTGAAAAATAATTGCAGCATTTATACAGCAAGCATCTATCATAACCAAATTTATGTTTTTTTTTAGCATGTGTTTGAATTTAGTTTTTAGGCATAATTGTATTCTTGCCTTTACTTGCTGCAATTATGATTTTGCCTTTGCTTTTTACGGTTTGTGATTTTGCCCTCACTTGCTGCAATTGTTGTATACCAAGATATCTAAAAGGACAATACCTATCTGGCAACCAAACAACTACAAATATTGTTCCTCGGAGTCTTTAGTCTAGGCAAAGCAAAAAGTTCACTATCATGGAAATTAATATTGAGGATAGGTAGTTGTTCTAAAACATATAGCAAATATTTTCATAAAAATCAATGTGTCATCCGCATACTGCAAGATAAATAGACCATCATCAATAAGATGTGGTACTACTCCTGTTTGATATTATCGTTATGGGCTCGGAGTTGGTAAATTGAAGGAAAATTGATTTAGAAAATAGAAAAAATGGTTCTACCACCTAAAATACATCACATGCCTCCAACCACCTGTTCACTAAATCATTCTCTACCCCGGCCCAAACATAACGAGAGGAAGAGCAGGCTGTGGCCCACGACAGTGATGGTCTAACTTCTACGGTGAGCAGGCATGGAGCTGAGAGCTGGTGATGCTAGTGCACTGTGTGGTGGGGTTGTTAACGACCAAATTTGGTAAGTCATGAACCCGGTTCGGCATTGGAATCGAAGTGGATTCAGCAGAGGATTGTGTTCGAAGAACAGAGTGCGCATCGGCTGCGGAGGCATCGGCTGAAGTCTGCATCGGCTGAGTTGCATCGGACAGAGGACAGCCGATTCCATTAAGATGGTTGTAAAGCCGTTTCTGGAATCGATCAATGTGCTACACAAGGATTATCACGATGGAGATATGTTCTCAGATAGGCAATTGTATCTATTATTTAGGATATTTTGAATAGTTTCCTTAGAGATATGTTTGGGTAAAAGTCTGTCGTAAAGACTTATGTATGTCTTAGAGTTTGTTAGAGATAATAGTCGTGTCCGGCAAGGACCTATTATATGTATCTCGGGTATAAATATAACCCGACCCCATGTAATTTACAACAACAATTCAATAATACTTTCGGCGCATCGCCACCCTTTTTACTTTCATTTATTTCGACGAGTTCTTGCTTTCGGGTTGAGCTGTATCGATTTCGATCTTCAACAGGAGGTAAACTTGTCATGGCGGTTAGCGTTCTCGGGATTAGTGCTTCCATCTTTATGACACTCTAATCTTGTTTATGTAATTCGTCGAGTTATCATATATGCTCCATAATCTTTGTTAGTTGCGCCATCTAACCCGCAATCGGTTGGTTTTTATTGTTAGAGAGTAGTCGATAGAGTTAGATCTTGTTATTAATCTAAATTATATAGCATATCCACCATCTCTTAGAGGTTTTCATCAACTGGTCTAGATCTTTATTAATCTAAATCTGTATGCTTAATGCTGCATCGGTTGAGTTCGATCTATTAAGTATTGTCTATAATTATAATATCTAGCTTGTTTTATGACGATCGATAGAGATAGTATCGGGGTTTTAGCCGATCTTACCTGATTTAGCTATTTTATACCTTATATGCTTGATTATTATGCTAAATCATCCCTTTATATTAAGATCTTATCGCATTAGAGTATATTAGGCTTTATGTTTAATATATTTTATCTGTTTTAATATCTTAATATAGAGTGGTATCAGAGTATTTGCCGATACATGCTAGATCTATTTGATCGGCTATGCTATAAGCGTTTATATAATCCTTACTTTAATGCATCTTTAGACTTAAGTTTATACTGTCTCGACATGCTGTTCGATCTATCCTAAGCACTTAGTTTAAATATACATCGAGAGAAAGATTATATATCGTTGATATCTACAGCCGATCGGGTAGATTTAGTTTTATATTGCTTTATTCTTTGTTGCCGATCTATTGCCAATATCATCGGCTCAACGATTGACGATATGTCATCGGCTCCTAGCCGATCGGCTATCGTTTATGGATTTAACCTCGTTTTCTTGTTTTTTTTCTTCTTGTTGATTGTGGGATCAAATCAACTGGCACGCTCACGAACCTAAAAGCAAGATTTTGGACCTGCACAGGAGTTAAGCAGATCTTTTGGGCCAGTGTGTGTTTTTCACATCAACAGGGGTGCATATGACAAGATGGCAAGGTGCACGCAGGCCGGGCCAATATGGCTAGATGGGCAGGGTTGATGATGGGGGGCCTATATATGTGGCTCGGTAGCCAGAAGTAAGGGAGGGCTCCGTACATGCGCCACCGTTTGTGGGAGACAACAACATATATGGGCCACTATAGCGAAGGCCTCCAGACACTATTGTAAAAACCCTCATTAGTGTGGGTTCCCTAAAAAGCACTACTCTTTGAGCACCGATGAGGGAGGTGGCATTAGTGTCGGATTAGGAACCAGCACTAACGTGCTTCTACAAAGCACAAAAAATGGGAGGACGGTTCAAAGAATCAGCATACACATAACCAATCCCCATTCAAGAACAATAGCACCAGATCAGACTCACTGCCGCCATCCTAGCAGAGCCACCCGACATTGTCGTCAATCTCCTTCGCTGCGATCATCCTCATTGAGCCTACTTACCGCCGTCTCTTTGTAACGGGAACATGTCCAGATCAGGAGTAGGAGTCCTCCGGTGCTACCTTTCCCTTCTTCTTGCTGGCATCGTCTTTCTCCTCCACCCTTCTCCCCGCCTGCCATCTTCTCCTGTCTTCCCAGCCTCTCTGTCAAGCCACTCAATCTGGACTCGCCGGCCTCCCGGACAAGCCGCTCAATCTAGAAAGAGGGGGCACGCAATAGCAGGCTGGAAAGGGAAAAGATGAGACAAGAAGTGAGAGGCAAGGGCGGGCCTAGGATTTAGACGTTGGGCATTCGAAATAGGTAGGGGTAAAACAAAATTCTTTTTAGCTCCAGAAGTCTAATAATTGATTGGTATAATATCACACATTACTATTTGTATAATATTATAGCATATAGAACACAAAATTGGCCAGAACTTTATAAATTGGTAGAATTGATCATAAGTCCAAATTCTCTAACATATAGAAGTGCTGATTGTTCGACATATGAAAGGGGCAACATCGGTGTAATTTAGTTACTAAGAGACAATGTTGAGAACCATCAGTGTAATAGTAACTTGGTTACTACGAGAAATTTTATGGCAAGATCAATATGTTGTGTTGAGAACCATCGGTGTAATAGTAATTTATTTACTAAGAGGAATCTCGTGGCGATAACAATACGTTAATTCTAAGTAATTTACTTACTAAGAAGGTATACGAACCAATTGGGAATACTAATATCCTAAGTAATTTATTTACTAAGAGAAGAGCTCACAACTACATGAGAGCAATTCATTTACTGAGAGAAGGAACCAAATCGAGAAGGCTGAAAACAACTGAGAGTAATCCATTTACTAAGAGAAGAAATAAATTTGGGAGTGCGGGAGTGTTAGTAACTTGTTTACTCATACACTGATAGACTCAGTAATCTTGTTACTAATGGGCCAATCCGAAAGAAGTGTGGAAGGAAAGAAAAAAAAAGTGTGGGCTATTTTCTGCGGGATTGATAGTGTGGGGAACTTTTTGATAGTAACTTGTTCACTTATCGAACTAAAACCATTGATAGTAATTGATTTACTTAACGAATTTTTTTTTTTGGAGAGGGAGTAATGGGGGAGTTTGTGCGGGATGGATGGGGGTGGGGGGTTGCCGGGGGGGGGGCTAGGGTGGGGGTGGGGGAGGGGATGCTGTGAGGGGACTAGTTTAGTTATAGCGCACCCTGGGTGCGGTTTAGCGCATCCATATATGATAAAAGTAACTTACATATATAATAAAAGTAGTTTACAACACAGATATTTCTTTTATCAAAATATAGTCACGTAAGATCTTGTTGTAAAGATTTAATTGCAATGAACACAATGGTGTAATCGGATTATAGATCGGATAAGTAATTTAAATGAAAATTCTATAAGAAGAAAAAGAAAGGACATTTATAATTTGGTGTACTAGTAGGTGTTAACAGTGAAATTTGGTAAGCCCCAAAGTCATCATCGCTCTAGAGTCAGTATCAGCTTCAGAGTCCTAGAATCAGCCGATTGGAAGTCACCAATAGTCGGATTCTTACTAAATTCAGTTAAGGAAATTAATCTATTAAAGAAAGTTTATCCAGAAGTGACCGAGTTCAAGCAGGATACGGCATGGCAGTTTATCTATTAATTAGAAAGAGTTTGCTAGTTTATTTTATATTTAGGAAAGTGTGTTTAGTGTCCGAGAAGGACTTTATGTTTTTCCTTTTATCTTTAGGAAAGTTTCTTTCTTATTCAAGAAGGACTAGTATCTACCCATGGGTATAAATATGTACACCGAGGTCATTGTAAACTATCTCATAGATCAATACAACTACTCTCGGCGCATTGCCACCCTATTTCCTAAGATTTTTACTTATCACGGCAGAACTTGACACCTGACACGGGACTGCATCGGCTTTTGATCTCCAGTGAAAGGGTAAGTCCAATGTTCTGCCTGCCCTGGAAATTGTATTGGCTGCATTGGCGTCGTTCAAGGCTGCATCGCTTCAACCTCTTGGGTTGCTCTGGTTTGGTTCATATATTTTCCTACCTATTTATCATATATTTTTTAATGAATTGATACTACTATTATTAATGATTACTTTTTATGAAGAGGAACTGATGTGTTGGCATCAATGCCAGTTCTTGCTTACAATGGGTGCGAGCGAGGGGTGTTGGTAGGAAACCCCTTATAATTAGCATCGGGTTTTCCTCAACCATCAATGATAGGGTAGTGTGATTGTGTTGTTCTTACTACTAGGCTAATATGTGGCTGTTAATACATTAGTGACCAGAAAACTGTGTCATCCTTCCTAAATCGTCACTTCAAAAAAAACTGTCAAATGACCACATATCTGGTTATTAACTTCATATTTGCCAATATATATTTTTAGGGGAACATTTGCCAATATATAAGAGAATCAAAAGCCGCTACATATTATTAGTGCAAGTCAATATATAGAAATCATTCTCCCCATAGAAATAGTTACAATGTGCACATCTTAAAAATAACGATCTCAGTTATTTCAACAACATAGGAGTATATAACAATAATACCCACACTGGTATGATAAAAATTCCTATTCCTCGATTGGAGGTGGGAACAGACACATGCGCACCCGTCAAAATAAATAAAAAAAACAGTTGTAAGGAAGTATTTGGGTTGCTAACCTAGAAAGATTTATTTAATAGGTAAATTCTGGTAGTAGGATGGCAAATCAAAATGTCCAACATATAGAACGTATCCAGGGGCGGATCCAACGTGGGTGCTAGGGGGACTCGAGTCCCCCCTATCCCGCTGGACCACCATTGGTAGAAGGGGAAATGAAAGGGGGAAAAATAGAGAGAAAATGAAAAGTAGAGAGGACTGAACAAGGAAGAAAGAGATCACGAGTCCTCCCCTTAAATCTTGTTATGGATCCGCCCCTTAATGTATCTAGGACTTTGTGCCTAGGATCTGCGTGATGAGGTCGTGTGCGACACCCAACATCTTCCAGGCTTGGTGGAACTTGTCGGCGATAGTGACCTCTTCCATATCGCACGACCGGATGGGGCACGCGCTCATGCAGATGGGCGGTTGTTTAAGAAAGCCCACGAGAAAACCGTCCAAGTCCCTGTACTTTTTGTTGACGTCGGCGGAGGCAGAGAAGAAGGCGGCGAGGGCGTTGGAGAGGGTGTCGACGCTGGCGGTGCACTGCTGGAGGCACACGGGTGGCACGCCCTTCCCCTTCATGGTGGCTAGCAGCTTGGTAGCCATCGCCTTGGCCTCCGTCGTGTGGTTGGCGATTGCCTGCAGGTACAGCTCCGCGAGGGGGCCCACCGTCGTCGCCTTCCGGGCCTCCGGGATGCCCGACAACAACTCCACGCACGCCTTCTTGTCTCCTGTACGCGAGCATGGCCCCGTGATGCTCGCCGGGGCATCACCTGCTTCTTGCGCCGCCATCGACCCGACCACCACCTGCAGGCCAACTAGTACCAACAGCCCGACGGCCGCCATTAATTTGCTACGTACTCCCTGCGATATGATCGAGCTGACCGGCCTCCTAATTAATTGCGTTATGCTTATGCATATATAACACAATGAATCAGTGGAGATCAGGACGGAGGCAAGCAACTACTCCTCCTACCTTAATTCTCGCTGCATGCTTCTCTCTAGCTAACACTAACAGCACGTACGTACACGTATATATGCATGCATTTGGCCAACCAGTTTTGCATGCATGGTCGCCCGTAGTTTTGTCGTCCATTCATTTCCTTTCCTTTCTCATCGTCTTGTCCTTTTTAAACACTGGTTGTCCTACATAATAGCTTTTTTCAGCGTGGCCATTGATTAGCTAACCGCATTGCCCGCCATCCTCCTTTCTCCTCGGCACTACTCATCTTATAGAAATGCATTTCTATAGTAGGGGTGGGCATAAGATTTTTGAGGATGAGGTGTTTAAAATTTATACTGATCCATTGGTGGGACGGGCATAAGATTTTAGGTAGTGTTCGGCAAATGGGAAAGAGAAATGATTTCCCACCCATCTTTAAATCCTAACCATTAATTCTCCCTCTTCCATTTAATCCTAACCCTTTATTCATTTCCCAATCCTAATTCCACCCTCCATTTTTCATTATCCAAACACACCCTTAAGGATGGGCATTGAAGATTTTGTACTATAACATCAATAAAAATATATCATTGATGAAAAACAAGATGTATTTATTAAAAAAATAATCAGCAATAATTAACGTGGGGCATAAGGTTATCTAACACAGAACACATTGAATGGGTGCAAAACCTGCTAACTAATTAATTGTACAATATATTTTTATGCTTAGATTGATAGCTATTTTTTAAAAAAAATAATATAGGTATTCATATGTGAATACCAATGATCCCCTCTATGCCTGCTCGTGACCCTTAGCATCACGTGGCTTAGCGGGCTGAGGTTGCACTGGCTGGATCCAGCGAAGGTGGAGGGAAACTGAGCGGTTTGTAAGGACGGGGGAGTGAGGGGAAGCTAAGAGGTGCAGCACTGCCTGCCAGGAGGGAAGGAAGAGGCAGAGGCGAGCATCCCTCAAGTCAAAGCTGAGACCATAACCTGTCAGCCTTCATGTCCTTGTAAGAGCATCCCCAGCAGCTCTTCTATCCAGACATCCATCCTGTGTTTGGCGTATGGAGGTGAAAAATTGCACTCCAGCAGAATCTCCATCATACACGCCATTTTTAGAGGTCCTCCAAACTGAGCCCTTCACAAGCCAAAAATGACGGTTCTCTCTCCTCACGCCATCCTCAACTGCCGACCTCGCTCCACCATATGGAATGCATACCGTGGGAGAGAGGAGGTGCGTACCAGATTTAGAGGTGGAGATCGCCGGAGTAGAGGCGGAGAGGCAGCGGATCTAGCAGTGAGGTCGCCGCCGTCCCCGCCGCTCGGGGTCTCCACCCGCGCCGCCGCTCCTCTGACCCCGCCGCCCCTCTGCCCCGCCGCTCCTCCGCCGCCTGCGCCGCCCCTCCTCCGCGGATCTGGCAGTGGGGAGATGGACACGCCGGGAGGAGGGAGATGGACTCGGCGGGAGGAGGAGGGAGATGGACCCGGCAGTCGCCTCCCGCCGGCCGCCCCTTGCGCCGCTCCTCCGCCCCTCCGCCTAGCCGCTCCTCCGACCGCGCCGCCCCTCCGGTCGGCCCTCGTCCTCCCCGTCCTCTCGGCGCCGGCGGTAGAGAAGTCCGAAGAGAGAGAGGTGGGGAGATCGGCGGAGACGAAGAGATAAAGGGGGGAGTTTTTTTTTTAGAGTGGTGATAAATATGTGGTAATTGTAAAATATTAGTAAAATATAGGATGTTGGTATATGGAGGATGTAATATGGATGATCTGTTGGAGTGAAAAGTAATATGGAGTAGGAATCTTTTTGGATGACTATTTATATGAGAGTATGGAGGATGAAATTTAGATGAGCTGCTGAGGATGCTCTAACCGCCCTTGGGCTGCTGTAATGCTCTGGTGGCAACAACGACAAGTTCTTGTGGTGTGTCTCCACCGGGGTGACATCTACAACAGTCCAACTTCGCAGGGGAACTTGATCAGCCACCATTGTCGCTAGGTAGAAAATTTGAGATATGTCTGTAAAAAGTTAACATATGCATGTGTAGAAATTTGATATTTGGAAAAAAGTGTAGAAATTTGATATTTGCATGTGTAGAAAAAGTTAACATCTACAAAATTTGATATTTGCATGTGTAGAAATTTGAGATATGTCTGTAAAAAGTTAACATATGCATGAAGTGTCTTGAAAATAAAAAAGAGATATGTGTGTTTAAAAGAAACCGAGGCATGGCCGTATGAAAGTTTTACATGTATGTGAGAAAGCGTATATAAAATATGAGATGTTATTTTCGGCTTTTTGGAGAGAGTATTTTTCTAAACCCGAGAGGTGAGTGGCAATGACTCCGCATGTGACCACCGGGGTTGCCGTTGGTCACATCTGTAATTAGAGGTAGTGAGCGCGTCTAGTGGCAAAGAATTTTGGTTCTAGCGGTAAAATAGTCACAACACTATTCAAACGCCTTGTGTCCTTATATCAGGCTTATGGGATCAAAGATGAATGGAGCGTCCAAACACACCTAGAGAACCTTAAAAAGAAAATCTTGAAATTAAAAAGAGAGAGAGGGCACAAAAATGAATGGAGAGTATTCATAACCAAACTGAACCCAACACTTTTTTATAAATTACTACCAGGAATTTGCCCAGTAGTTATATATTAAAAGAAAAGAAATTTATGTACAGAGAAAAAACAAAACACCAAAGACAATTACATACTTTGTATATTAAACCAGCTAAGAATGGTTATGTTACGAACCCAATACTTGTGAAGCTCTCCTGATTACCAGCCGTCGATGCATGCAGGGAAAAGAAAATTTCCTACTAATTAGTGAATCTGTGAATATAACTGAATTTGCAATTTATGAATTGTGATTACTGATTAGCTAGTAAATGTGAAAGGTAAGCAACGTCAGTTCAGTTTTGTTTGGCTTCATAAGTATAGTTGACTTGAATATAGTGTGGCTAAGGATGTTAGGTTTTGTATAGAGTGAGGTAGTGGCTTTGTAATTTCCTATTTACATGTAAGATCTATGTTGAACTATCTATATCTATATTGTAATATTGCATATTTTAGTAAGCCGCTTATTGATGTTATAAGACATCATTTCTATCGCATTTTCATCAATTTTGTGCTTGTATATCGACTTTATGGTGTTAGAAAATTTTAGCATGTGGTGTGAACCTATGAATTAGGACTACCTAAGAAAATATTCATGGCTACGCCACTGGCCCTGTGACCTATAACTAATTAGCTAACAACGATACTCGTTATTACTGGTACAATAGAAATACTATTAAATACACATTGCTTATTGTTTTATTATATGGTCAATGTGTAAGATATTTTATTCTTTTTCATTCTTTATTACCACATTTCTCATAGGAGGTGTTTAAAGGGTTGAGAACACCCTCAAGGTACAATTTTGCTTTTTAAATTTTTTTCTCTCTTCATCCAAATCATGTATCTAATGGTTTATATTTGTTTGATGATGTAGCTCATATTGATGGACAACTTGGGATTTTCTTTTCACTAATGTAGATATGTAACTTTGTTTTCGATATATATATATATATATATATATATATATATATATATATATATATATATATATATATATATATATATATATATATATATATATATATATATATATATATATATATATATATATATATATATATATATATATATATATATATATATATATATATATATATATATATATATATATATATATATATATATATATATATATATAGGATACCCATATGTGACTCCATGGTGCCCGGGCTCTAAGGTATAAAACACACAAATTCTCTCAAATTTTTAAAAATTTTCAAATTGTGAGTATATACCTAGGTATATGAATTTGATTCATACAAATACCTAACAACAAAACAACTCCAACTCAACTTTATTTCACAATTTATTATTACATATCTAATGAATTATATGTTTGGAAGTTATATACCTAGAACCAAAATCTAACAAAAAAAAAAGTTCAAACTTGTTTGAACTTGTTAGTAAAGAAGTTAATGTTCATATCTAAACATTTAAAAAAAATTCATACTCATTTAAATTGGGTATATTCTCAAGCTGTAGGAGCCTCTTCTGCAGTAATTTTTTTAAAAAAAGTATTAAGTGACATTTTTTTCAGTATATTTTAGTGACTGATATATTTTATTAAAACCAGTGGGCAGTGGCATCTGTGTTTTTAAGTAGTCGTCCAGTCCAACCCAACTGGGACATAATTTACTATTTACGATTCTCCTAAAATGCCAGTTTTCAAATGTCACTCTACTAAATTTTCATTTCTATTTGTCACCCGGTCCCCACTAATTCTCTCCTATGTGTCACTATTTTCACTTTTTGCGTTCACATGACATCAATTTTTGCATTTCCCTCCCTCTGACATGGAGGATGAGGCCAAATGACTGGAATGTCCTCAGGCCCACCTGTAAGGCTTCTTTCTCACACCTAGTTGAGCAGAAAGAGGAGGGGGAGAACTAGACACCGTCAGCAAGATTGACGACGCCGGCGTATCCTCCTCGATGGTGACCATCTGCAGTCGCGCCGCCCGTCGTGGCCACACTCTAGCCTGAGCCCACGTACTTCTTCTTCCCGCACCTAGTTGAGCATAGAGAGGACGGAATGAGAGAGCGAGCCACCGCCGACGAGATGGAGCTGACGGCCACGACATCGGCATGTCCTCCCCGACGGCGACACCGCAGTCACGCCGCCAACCACGACAACGACTCTAGTGATTGACTCCCTCGACGAGCTCCCATGACAACGTCGCGAGTCCTCCTTTCCTCCCTCGACGGCGGTGAACCTCAACGAATCTGAGGACGGTGGCCGGTGGACAAGGCGTCGACAGATATGTGGCTAGCCGCGATAGACCAGGGGCATCGATAGGAGGTGGAGGACGGCGTCATGGCCGTGGCAGGCAGTGGGCAGCAGTGTGATCGGGAGTGCTCACCGTCGGGGACGCGTCAACACCGAGCGGCCACCGGCCATCTCTCCTCTCTGCTCCACACACTCCGTGAGTGGAAGGAGGGAAGAAGAAGCCTTACAGATGGGCCCGAGTACGTTTGAGTCCTTTGGCCTCATCCTCCACGTTAGAGGTAGGGAAATGGAAAAATTGATGCCACGTGAATGCGAAAAGTGAGAATAGTGGCACATGAGAAATAATTACTAGTGGGGACTGTGTAGCAAATCTATACCTAATAAAAAAATTCGTAAGGTTTCCGTATGATTTTTTCGTCCGTCATCCGAATCAGAGTCACGTTGCTAAAATCGTTTTAATCCGCTCAATAGTCGGGATGGATCCTTTTCTCAAAACTACGGTTAATATAGAACATGTATTAATTGATGTAACATGTGAACACAAGTAGCGGCTTGCCTACTTGGTCAGTGGAGAAAATCTTTATTGTGGCCACCAGGGTTCGATTCCCACCACCCTCTCCCTTTTACATCAATTATTACGGGCTTTGGCCCAATTAAGTTTGACTCATACCTATTGTTTCCTTTAGTTGTTTTTTTTTCTTTTTCCTTGGGAAAAAATTCCTCCCGACGCTTTATCTTTTTTTTTCCTTTTTTATGCCGTAAATTAGGATAATAACAGGTAGGGAATTCACTAAAAACAAAGTTCAATAGAAAAAACACATAAATAATTTAGTTAAAACTTTTAAAAGAATAGTTGAAAATTTCAAATATGTAGTTGAAAATTTTCAAAATCGAGTTGAAGTTTCAAAATCTTGAATTGAAAGTTTGAAATCTTGGTTTGAAAGTTTTTAAATATTGGGTTGAAAGGTCAAAGTTCGAGTTAAAAGTTTTCGAAATCCGAGTTAAAAGTTTTCAAATCTCAAGTGAAAGTATTCAATTTTGGTATAACTTATTTTTTATAACTTTTTAATTATTAAAGTAATTTTTAATTTTTAGTAAAAAAGAAAAGAAGTAAAGTAGATTGTAATACGTAAAAGGAAAAAAAGAGGTGCGAAAACAGAAAAGAGGGGACACGGTGGCAACCAACTGCGCGAATTTTTTTTCAATTTTTGATCCGACTCCGTGCGCAAGAGGTGCGAAAAAAAATAGAGAAGACACTATGGCAACCAACTGCGTGAAAAAGAAGTCTCGAAACAGAAGATAATAAAAAAAAGGAAAATAGGTCGCGTGCGACTGTGCGATGGATGGGCTCAAAACGCGCGCCACTTAAATTCGCGACGCGTATGCACTATCTAGGAGTTTCGTATTATTACTTGCACTGTCTATGGGCCTCTCCTAGGCCAGATTGACCTACCCTATCTAAAACTTTTACACTTATTATTACTCGGAATAAGTCTACTTTGTCTCCAGATCTCAAATCCTATTTGCGCGCATTTTTTTTCTCTCCGCCACTAGCACAGACCATGCACATCCTTTTTTTTTTCTCTCCACCATTAGCGCAGACCATGCACATTCGATGGCGTAAAAGTCATAAGTTTTGTACCTCTTTCTTCAACAGATATTTAGTGATTCTGAAATCTTATAATGAACCAGTTTTTAATTTGAAAATTAAACATAATTATTTTTTTTCTTTTCGTCATCTGCAAAACACGACATATTAGAGTCTGCACCATCTATCGTCCACGCATGAGCCGTTAAATGATCCGTCTCCACGTCAGTCCGTGTTGGATTTTAGAAGTTATATCAGGCGCGTGCCATGCAAGAGTTGAGAGAGAGGGCGCGTGCCATGCAAGAGTTGAGAGAGAGAGCGTGCGTTATGACAATATAAGTACTATATCAATATGCAATGGTGTTTCTTATTAGTCTTGATTATCATTAACCTAATGAACGGTTTATCTATCTTAAAATATTATTACATACATGTTAACCGTGTATTTATAGCATTTAACTTTTCATTATACCCGTAGCGAAGCACTGGCATTTTGCTAGTGAGAATAAAATTTTGGTAAATTGATATTTGGAAACTGGAATTTTGGGAGGATGGTAAACGGTAAATTTTCCCCACCTGTCCCTGGTCCAAAGTCCAAACCCCCTCAAACCCCATCCCCTCCCCCAATCCTTCCCCCGAACCCCCAATCCCGGCGGCGGCGGCGAAGATGATCATACCAGTGCGCTGCTTCACCTGCGGCAAGGTATCCCTCGTCTCCCCTTCCCACGCTTCGCGCCTTGGTGATGGTAGGGTTTTGGTTCGTTCTTCCATCGCGTTCGTTTAGGGTTTAGTGGCCTGTTACGCTGATTACGATACTTTCGTGATTTGTTTGGTTGTTTTGGTTTCGCAGGTGATCGGCAACAAGTGGGATCTCTACCTCGACCTCCTCCAGGCAGACTACACCGAGGGGTAGGGCGATTCTTTTTTTTTTTTTTTTACTTTGCCCAAGTTAGCATTCCACGATTTGATATCTGCTCTGCAGCGTGTTGCAATCTTTCTTTACTGTGTCAAAATCCGTGGATGATTGGGGGAGTCTGTACATGTTGGGTGTGGATTATATATGGAGCCGTACGGGTTCTTGGCCTTGCTAGGGAACTCGAATTTCAACCATGCCTCTTTTGGTGGGATGAATTCAGTTTAGTATGTATTGCCAAAGTGTGGGTTGTGCGGCGATGTTGCACCTTTAATTTACAGGAGAAGGCTCGATTATGGGTTTTTAAGGTTTTAGGTAGTCGAGCAGCCTCTTGGATGCAATAGACGTGCACAATGGCTGCTGCTGCTCTTCTAGGAGATAAGTCTGCTGGTCTTTTCTTGAAATATAAATCTTGGTTCAGCCCATGTGAACACAAGGGTTGATGTGGAGTAACTAGAGTAGTAGTAGATTGTAGAATAGATTTAATCAGGGGTTACAATACGAGCGACAGGTTACAAATGGCATGCTTCCATGGCCACTGAATCCATTCCTTCTTGGTATCCATTTATGTGCACATGGTATGTTAAGGATGTGTTTTGGCCCTGTAGGAACTCGCAACTACCTGTTTAACAGCTTAAGTAGGAGGTTAGCTAATGTCTCGTGGTGTGTGGTAGCATGCTTCTTTTATGTCATCTGCGTTAAGGATGCCTCAGTGCCACTGCCTCCATCTCAGATTGGCTTGTTTTCTAAACCATGCTGTAATTCTGGCTTATGCTTTATCTGGATACTTTTAGCACAGCCAGGAATCATTAAATTTCCAGTCAGTCTAAGCATGTCCATAGCATTATTCTCACAAGTAATTTTGTAGCGGTAGGGTACTATTCCTTACACAAGGATTTAATAGAACCTTTTGATCACAGTTACTTTTGATGTTTGCTGCCTCTTTTGGTTCAAGGCTAAGTTTGGACACCATTGAACAAAAGCTACCTGTGCCTGTTTTTTTCCTATGCATTCTAAAGTTGTAAAAATGGTAGTTCCTTTTTTGTCAGATTAACAAATCCCGAATGGTATTTTTGACAACCTTCTATAGCAAAGTACAGTTTCTTATCAGTGTGCTTATAGCTGATATAAATCACAGTATGAGATCATCCGCTGTGATCACTGTATATGATCTAAATTGCATATGAATGGAGGGTGGGTAGAAGTTTCTTGAGTATTGGCTTGGCCTTCTTTGTTATTTCAAACTCTGGTACCCTGTGTATGGTTAATTTCTGATTTTAGCTTGCTACCAAGATCATGATCATTCTGTATTTACACCTATTTTCAGGGATGCTCTGGATGCTTTGGGCTTAGTCCGTTACTGCTGTAGGCGAATGCTGATGACCCATGTTGACCTCATTGAGAAGCTGCTCAACTACAACAGTAAGTTGATTCCGTTTCGTTGCACAATCTTGGCATTGTTTCTCTGCTTCCAGCAAATGCCACCAGCCACTAACACTACTATTCGTTGCCAGCTCTGGAGAAGACTGAGACCACTGCTGGCAATTAGATGAACCTCGCATACTCCACCGCTTCATTGCACCTAGTATCCTTTAGTCTAGTGTTTATGCTGTGTTTGACACATCTAAACAAACAGTGCTGCTATGCTTATGCAAAAAGCTGTTCTTTGCACATTAGTGAATATGGATGGACTTGACCATTTCCAATGTACCCAGGAATTCTCCAGCTGTGTTTCTTCTATCATCTATGTAACTGTTGCTAATGTGTATTGACAGCTTGAAAGCCAACTTTATTCTGAATGTCATCTCGTCATTTCACGGCAATTTATCACTGCTTATCTATTGCTTGAGCTATATACAACTGACAAATGCATGATATTAAAATACTTCATGTGTGGTGCATTTGGCCTCCATTGTAAGATCTGTGATTCCATGAGATGGTTACTACAATCGTGTGCTGTTGCCTGTTAGAACTGTAGCTCCATTTGATGAATGGCTTCTTCAAAAGGGGGAAAACCATCCATACATTTGTCCCTAGCACAATCCAGAGAGGCATGTGACCTGAAGGTGTTTAGCAGTTCAGGCTAGAGGTATTATTTATTCTCCATGTTCCTAAGTGTCACTGTTATTCTTTTTTTTTCCATTCTTGTCGGCAAGTAGGATGGTCATGGCATGATGTCGGTTTGCTCATGTTGGCATGCATGCACAAAAATGCTTTTTTTTCCAAGATCCCTTCAGTTGTCGGATGCACACTGTTTCTCAAGGGGTTTAGTCCATGTGAATTTGTTATGCCCCATGTGATGTAACATGTCCCAACTGGGCTCTTATGATATGATTTAGCTTTCGTTTTCCACGATCTTTTTAATAAAATTCGCCGTACCGACCTGATCTAATCGTCCAACGTCATGATGCAGATGAATGATTATTTGTGAAACCGACACTACTGATTAATTAGAGGGTAGGATTTTTTTTTTCTTAAAAGGTGTTTAATGATGGCCATACATCTTCCTATGAGGTGCATATTGTAGCTTGATGTTTTGCAGAGGTGACCACATGTCATGAATTTAATCATCTTGGGACAATTTGATGAGGATATATATCAATTTTAATTCTTTAAGCAGAGATGTTTACTTTATCCAAAAGAATGACAAAATGGATTATATCCAACAAGAGTGACAAAGTGGATACAGGAAAGGATTGATTTGGGAGAAAACCTGCAATAACAATCTTCCTAGTTTATTTCCCACTTTCTCATCCTTTGGATGAGAGAATTTTGGTTTATAACAAGGAAATTACATCCTTCTGAGATGATAGAACAGACCCATAACTTATGGGAGAACAAGATCTAAGACATCAGATTAAAGGACAGACTTGGAGGAGGGCATTTTGCATGTGCCACTTCTCATCCAAGGAACAAAAGAAGTTAACTTAAGAAGAAGGGGAAAAAAGATCTATACCTACTATACAAAAATGACTAGTATACCATGGACTGATCAATCAAAGCTCGACGATCGGCTCCATCTTCCTCGTAAATACTCTTCCAGGGAAGTGTTCGCAGCGATGAAATCGTTGCTGCTGACAGAGGCAGAATCGTCATCGACATCGAATGCAAGATTGATGTAGGACTGGATGTTGCGGTTATTCTCTGGCAGTGTAACCACAGGTTCATCACCATCGCTCTCGTATGACAATCCTACTTCTGATCTAGCCCACTTCAGAATACCATTGTCGCCGTTAAGTAGCTTCAGAACCTGGTATATACACCAAGCTGTGTGTAAGATACAGCACAATGGAAACAATATATGAACTTAGGCATTGGATGCATCAGAAAAACAAAATCTTACAACTGCAATGTGAGGACGGCGTTGAGGTGTTGGTCTGATGCAGAGGGAAGCAGCAAGGGTCATCCTCTCCACTTTGTTGGCATGGTCCTCTGTAGGCAAGTTAGGATCCACAAGTTGTGTGAGTTTTCCTCCCTGTATGATGGAGTTTGCCTACATACAAAAACAACCCTCATTATCTGCTCTTTATCATTATGCAACCTAAGCTTTGGGTCCAAAGAAATGAAGGATAGAACATGACACTTACCCACATCACTAGGCTCTCCTGACCTTTCGGACAACCAGTGCAAAGCGGTTTCTTGCCTGAAATGAGTTCAAGAAGGACGACACCAAAAGCGTATACATCAATTTTGTCATTCACCTTGCCATGCATGAAATATTCTGGAGCCAAGTATCTGCAAAAGATATGCATACACTGGTAAGGTAAGGTTGCCACAACCCAACAAAAAAAAAGGTGAAATAGCAAACAATCAATTAGCTAACAAACCCGAAAGTTCCAGCAACATCGTTGCATGTGATCTGCGATGTTGCATCAGTGTCCCAGAGCGCGAGGCCAAAATCTGATAACTGCATAACAAGACGTTGAAATTGTAAGCTCACTTAATTTGATACAGCACAGGAACTGAAGATTTTTCATGATGTTGAATGGGCAAATGTTACCTTTGGCTCAAAATCCTGTGAGATGAGGATGTTTGATGACTTGACATCCCTATGGATCACTGGACGATTGTTGCCACTACCATGGAGATAATCTAGTGCATGAGCAACTCCAAGGGCCACATTGAACCTCTCGGTCCATCCGAATAAGTTGTCACATCCTTTCTCACCTGTGTGACATCAGAATAAGATGGTTTTCTTGATAAATGGCAATGTTAAAGGGAGAAAAACTAACAGGTGGTAGAAGTTACATAACATACCATGCAGTATCTCTTCCAGACTGCCTCTTCGCAAGTACTCGTACACCAACAGAAGGTCAGTGTCCTTGAAGCAGAAACCGGCAAGCGATATAATGTTCTTGTGGCTGAGGGAGCTGACAATCTCAATCTCTGAGACGAACTCCTTCAGCACTTCATCGGAATACTTCAAGATCTTTACTGCCAATTCCTTGCCATTTTCTAAGCAACCTTTGTAAACTTGGCTAGTGCCACCTTGTCCAACTATACACTCTGCAGAAAACAACCAATCTGGTCACTAAACCTAGCATGTCTAAAAATTTTAGCAATAACAGAGAAAAAGTGAAATTCTTACCAGGTGAGAAATCAGAAGTGATCTTTGCAAGCTCGCTGTGACTGAAGGTAGAATAAACGGAAGGGAATTTTTCTCTGAGTGCAATCAACTCCTCTGGAATTTCTTTATCCGAGGAATTATCCAATTCCTCGATCACCACAGAAGACTTTCCTGAATTGCTTCTCGAAGGGACAGCCACCCGGTCACGCAAAATACGACTAGCACTTGTGATGCCATCTGGTGTTGTGGTTCTGTACTCTGAACAGACTGGTGAAGCTGACGAATACCTACTAGGTAGCCGCATTGCCCACTGCACCACGGACATCTTCGATCTGTCATGCGAGGCAGGTTTTCTGTCAGGCAGGAACTTCTTCCTAAGGAAGGACCAGCCAGTTGCCACTTCTGGTGATTCACGACGGTGAACCTTCATTGGGACTAATGCCAATGAAACTTCTCTCGTTGGTGCCGGAGAGCTTGGTGGCATGGTGACAGCCCGGAAAATGGACCTGTTATCTTGTTCACACTCATCCCGAAGTTTCTCCCCAATCACAGAAGTCAGGAGCTTCCGGTAACTCCTCCTTGGTGTCTCTGTCACTGCATTCCATTTTACAGACTTCAGCATATGCTGAATTTACAGCCGCCCATGCCAAGAAATGAGAATAAACTGAAAATGAAATTGTGTGAGTAGCATACTTGTGCTAGCACTATGGTATGGTTCTTGCTGTACTGCATCTTTATGAAAAAGAATCTTGCCGTTGTTCACTGCAAGAACCGAGCATCCAGTAGGAACCCTCTTTGCACAGTACTTGGCAACAGAAATGGAGGAGGATCTACTGTTTGGGAGCAAACAATAGTTCCAACATCAGAGAACAAATTATACTTAGGATCAACACACAGTAAAAGTGTGTCAAATTAATTAGGTACCTAAAAGATAGAGAATTCTTCGCAACACCAAGGATGAGATGCGCAGCGCCGTAGGAAGCCGCTTCTTTCACCAGAGTTTTCCGGATAGATGATCCTCCACAGACCTTGAGCTCCAAATTAATCTGACGAATTTAAAGAGGAAAAGCACGATGAAAAGAATTTTCTAGCCAACCTCTCAGCTAAACCCCAAGCGGTCAACTAGCAAGCGAATAATTTTACAAGCATCAGAAAATTAATTCTTCATGAATACTGAATGAACAAAACTCTAGCTGTCAAAATTTACGGTCCTGAAATTTCCGACGCGCTCAAATCCTCAAAAAAACGATGTGAAAAAAAAATCAGATCATCCAGTAAAAAATAAAAATTTAGGGACAGTTACCCAGTAAAAGGGGAAGAGAAACAGCTCAAATACTTGAGGGAGCAGCCCAATCAATTATGAGCCGAATTTGGAGCCGTTTGCGAGGAAAAAAGTTGCACCGCCACCATTGAATAGGAGGCGAGAAAGAAGTAACCGATGCGAAAAAAGCAGAAGCACAAGAAGAAACGGAGATCACTGACCTGCTTGAGGTTGCAGAAGCCGTCGTACACGGCGAGCACCGACACCAGCGAGTCCTCCGCCGCGTCGCTCCTCTCCTCCAATCCCACCGCTCCTCCTCCTCCTCCTCCTCCTCCTCCTGCTGCTGCCAAAAAGGAGCCCAAGATGAGAAAAAGGAAAAAAAAAATCCCCAAAAAAAGATAAATCCCCAAAAAAAGATGAGCAAGCGAGGCACAAGGAAATGGCAAGAGATTAGAAGCAGCGAGCGAGACTCGCACCGGCGGCGGCGGCGGCGGCGACGTGGAGGGCGACGATGCGGTCCCCGGCATTGGCGACCTTGACGAGCGCCCACGTCAGCAGCTCGCGGCTCGCCGCGTCCCTCCTGATCCCCACCACCACCGTCCTCCTCCCCCTCCCCACCGCCGGCGACGCCGCCGCCGCCGGGAGCAACCCTCCTCCTCCTCCGCCGCCGCCGCCGCGCGCGCCGTCGGGAACAAGCAGCCGCATGGCTGCCGCGCGAGCTCTCTCCCCTCTCCTCTCCTCCCTCGCAGCCGCAGAGAGAGAAGCAAGAGAGAGAGAAAGTAGAGAGAGAGATTTGTGTCAGCGATCCGAGGGAGGCTGCGTCGTTTTATGCGGCCGCTTGCTCAAGTCAGCGGCGTCCCTAAACCCGTAATTAATCCTTAATCCCGTTGGTTAATCACCTGATTCAACCGCCGTTACCTGCCGTTCCCCCCCCCCCCCCCCTCCCCCACCCAACTGCTGTTACTTCCTCCGCAGGTATACTCTTCGTAGTTACTAGTACAGCTTCTTTTTTTTTCCTTTTTCTTTTTCTTCGCTACGTTGCTACTACTAACTATTTTAAAAATAGAGTAAATTGTGTTTAGGGCCACTTTTTATCACCGAAGTTTTACTTTAGACTACCCTTTAAACCATCTTTTCATTTTAGATCAGATTAGTTTACCTTTGTTTCACTTTGAACCATCCCAAAAATTTTTCTCGAGCACATAAATGACTTTAACCACATTGGCACATAAAAACCAATAATCTTCCCGACTTACATGCAGACTATTCTTCACAAGATTAGAGGGTAGATGCAGCTAGAAAAGTGACTTGTGTGGTCCAAACTGCAACAACGTAATCTTACCTAGTCTAAAGTGAAAATATTAGCTAGAGGGTAGACCAAAGTGCAATTAACTCTTAAAAATATAGCACAAATACATATGCTCACAGTGAGCGCATATTCATTCCTAATCCTATGAGTATCTTGGAAAAGGTGGGTATGTATATTTATGGATGTCTCGTTGTCGACTGATATATTTAGGACTAAAATCCAGGTGTCATTCGTCAATAGTTATCTTTTAGGAGGTTTTCCTTTCTATTATTTTATTCTATTTATATTCCCCGTGTATTCTCTTCTTCTATCCTCTAGGGCCTCCCTGTGCTGAAGCCTGTCTTATGTAAGAACATTTGCTCAATGTACTTAGGTGGCAAAACTCTCTCCCCGGTGATTTGGTAAAAAAAATTCGGGTGAGCTGATTCTATCACAGAAAATCTAACCAGTTGAGTTAGGGGGTGTTTGGGAGAGAGGGGCTAAACTTTAGCCCCACTCAAACACCCCCTTAAGCTCGTTAATAATGGGTAGTTACCGTGATTAATCTAATCACGGTGCCACTTGGCTAATCGTCTCGTTAATCCCTCGCTGTCAACACCGAGGTTAATGTGGGGAATTGTGCTTTGCCTGCTTCCGAGGGGTGGGGTCACATGGAAAGATGCCTGGATCGGGCACGGTGTTATTGGGATTATCATCATTAAGGTGATTGTGCATTTGTTTCGAGAGAGATTAAGATGAGCATGTTGATGATGGGGACGCGTTCATCATCAGCGATCCAGCTGCATCATCATCATCATCCTCCTCCTCGATCCCTGTCATCATGTGCCTCTTTTTCTTTAGGATAGATCTCCGTACGTAAAACGGTTATAAAGTGCAAATGTTTCAGATTGATATTTATGTTTTCGCATGGTTTAAGTTAATTGTTCTAAGTCATTAGGAACGGTGTGGGCGGGTTAATTTGAGTTGATCTCCGGTCAGTTCTTTATTTTCTGGAACACCGTCTCTGTGGACTCGATAAATCATGTTTCAGAATGGTTAAGCTATTCTGAGTTTCTGACTGTGGACCAGACACGGTCATGTTCAGTTGGCAGTTGGCTACTTCGATCTCGTAGTAGTATATGTTTTTTTCTATCCGGATAAAAATTTATACCATGTTACATCGAATGTTTGGATACATGCATAGAGGATTAAATATAAATGAAAAAATAACTAATTACATAAACTGTGTGTAAATTGCGAGACGAATCTTTTAAGCCTAATTGCGCCATAATTTAACAATATGGTGCTATAGTAAACATTTGTTAACGACGGATTAATTAGTATTAATAAATTCGTCTTGTGGTTTACATGCGGATTTTGTAATTTATTTTATTATTAGACTACATTTAATACTTTAAATATGTGTTCGTATATCCGATGTGATACGCCAGAACTTTACACTGCTGGATCTAAGCAAAGCCGTAGATAATCTCAAAAGTCAATCAGTACAGAAGAAGGCTGTAGTACTACTAATTGCAGACAGATTTTTCAGTCAGGGCTAGAAATTAAAAGTCACAGACCATACGAGACAACCTATTATTCCAGCCTAATACCTGCAGTGTCTTGTCTCTGATGACGTGTATATGTGGGTTCTTGGCGTTTGATGCGTACAAAAGAAAAGTTCCAAATTACTCGTAATTATAAGGTTTCATGCGTGCAAAGAATTTCCAGATTAATTAAGGTTTCATGCGTACAAGACGCAGATGGCTGCTGCCGTGTAACAAGGGGCCATTTCGTACAAAGAGTTTCCAAATTAATTCAAAGCTTGGATGGGTTCGTTACCACGTTTATACGTCGCATTACCAAAGTTGGTTGTAGGTGCAAACCAATAAAACACTCCAAAGTTTTGAATGGGAAAAACCGCCGTCACAATGCGTGTGTATTGGTGTTTGGTACTACAATTTCTTCTTTGATGAATAGTTTTTGTGTATTTGTTATAGGTTTATTTATCGTTCTGTTTATCTTATCTCTCGTATTTCCAAAATATCGGTGAGGGAATAAAGTAGTAGAAGAAATGCTAGTGAATTATTTACTTGACTATGGGACAAATAAAATCTAAGCAATATGAATCTATTTTTAGAAAACATGCTTTTGGAAGCTTTGAGTAAATAATCGGGACATTTTACTATTTGTCACTCTTAGTTTTGGTGTTTGACCATTTGTCATTTACGTGCTAATGATATATAGACCCTCATGTGTCTATAATATATGGATCTAGGTGGTAAATGGTTAATTGCCAAATATTCCCAAATAATCTGATGTATAATCTGAAAAAAAGAACATGACCTAAATATGAAAAAGAAATTCAGCGGGAAGGATTTTATAGTCCGTTGTTTTCAGTTTATGGGAATTGATTTTTTTAATAACTTTTTAGAACATCAGTACTCTTTAGATAATTGGTCCTAAACTACTTTTAGTTTATAATATATAATGTATAATTCATTTCTATAAGCAAATGTCCATATATGTCCAATCATTATCATGAACAGAGCGTTATCTCATTTTCTTCAAGATAATTAACTCCAAACGAGTTCTGAACCATTAAGCCATCACATACTCCAATTTGAGTAAAAATTGTTGAGACATTGGACTTGTGAGTTGTGACTTAGTCTATGAAATATTGCAGTATTTCTTTAAAATCCAATTTTATTCGGTGTTGGTTGTATTATTATGTCTCTATGTTTATGAAGAAATTATTTTAGGACGCGTGCAACCAAATATTGAAGTAGTAGATCACTAATATATGAAAAAGAATTGCTAAGATATGATATGTGAAAAATAACATCATTAGATTATCATTTTAAAAAAATTATATGGTTTTATTTTTTAAAATATTGTAAAGATATCGTGTTGATATCTAAAACGATAAAGATAAAAATGTTAGTAGAAGTATAGATGGATGTATTTCTAGGGCAGAAATTAGATACTCCCTCTGGTTTTAATATATGATGTCGTTGATTTTGTTCATGTATGTGACAATTTATCTTATTTAAAAATATATAATTATTATTTATTTTATTGTGACTCAATTTATCGTCAAATACTTTTTTAAGCATGACTTATATTATTTTATATTTGCACAAAAATTTTGAAAAGATTATTGGTCAAACGTTTATCAAAAGGTTAATGGCATTTTATATTAAAAAAGAGAGATAGTATATGGTGATAGTGTGTAATTAAAAAAAGAAATGGGAATTACTCTTTGCTTATTTTGACGACTGATAAATATAGGACATGACTACACAGCTAGTGGTAGCTGGTTTGTCTAAACCAGCTACCACTCCATCGATGAGAGAGACTCTATCCACCTATACTTCAAATAAAATTTTCTATTAAACTACTCATCGGATCTACGATCCGATTACACCGTTGTGCTCGTAATAATAAAATCTTTATAACAAGATCTCACATGATTATATTTTGATGAAAAATCACAAATTACTTTTATGATATGTCTAAATTACTTTTAGATTTCACTAAGTTATTTCTTATACATATAAAAGTAAATTCAGCAAAGACTAAAGGTAATTTACATATATTATAGAAATAACTTAGAACAAAAGAAAGTAACTTTAATGCATGCATTTTTCATTGGACATGACTACACAGCTAGTTGTAGCTGGTTTATACTCCATCTAGTGTCTCCTTTCAACTTGATAAATGCAATAGTATGTATCTTATGTGTGTTGAAGTTAACATTGAACTTACTTTTAAAATTTGTTAAACTTATGTGTTGATCTGTACTGATTAAATAAAGTTTTCTATATAAATTCATATTTTATCCCTACAATGAATTTACTTCTAATGTCGTGACAAAGTTACTTCCGTTTTGTTTTAAGTTACTTTTATAATATATATAAATTACTTTTAAACTTTATTAAATTTACTTTTATATGTCTAAGAAGTAATTTAGTCAAATCTAAAAGTAACTTATATATATGATAAAAGTAACTTACGTATATAATAAAAGTAATTTACAAATATAAATATTTTTTCATCGTAATATAATCATGTAAGATCTTGTTGTGAAGATTTAATTGTAACGAACATAACGGTGTAATTGGATTGTAGATCGAATAAGTAATTTGAGAGAAAACTTTATTTGAAGAGAAAAAAAGGCATACATGTATATCTCAGTCCTTCCTGCTACGTGGGTGTGTCAGCCTGTCTGCAGTCAAGTACTAGTGGAGAAAGCGATAACGTAAGCCGAAAATGAATAGATAACGAGATCGGACGGTCGGAGGTGCGTCGTGCGATTAGACTAAAACGAGAGCGCGCACTGTTTAGATTTTACGATAAATATACGTGAGATCACTGGCTTCCATTAATCTTAAAGCTCACTGATTTGTCTGAAATTTTTCCATCTACCACTAGCTTTAATCTGGACTTGTGGTAGAGATGTGCTCACGTGGCGATCACCATTCGATCCGACGTGTCACATCATGCTCAGCTACCCTCCTACGTGGCAGCTCTCTCCGTTCGGCATGCAGATTATTAATTATCCATCGAGCCCGTGAAATTGATTATGTCACGCGAGCCGACCATCGATCGCGTCGAAAGTGCCAAGTGTCATCAAGATTGCCACGTGGATTTACAATTCTTGCGTGAGATTTCTCCACCGTTAGATGCCGATCCGGATGAAACTTCTTTTAATTAATTTCCTTTTGTAAAAAGAAAAGTGAAATGCCGGCTTGCTTTCTCCATTATGATTTGCATACTGTATGTTTTATAATAATGGAAATGGTTTACTTCGTTTACATATGTGAGATATTTGCGAGATCTTAGCAGCTTAACCCACGATTACGATCGGCGTACGGACTAATCACTTGCTTAGATGATTACCGATCAAGCTTAATTAACTAATTAATTTGCGACCGATGATATTCTGCTACCTAATTTGATTTGCATTATCTTCATAATTCAACTACTTACGCAACAAATATTTCTGGCCGATGGATTCATGGATATATAATACGTACGGAGTACTACTTTCAGGTTGCGATGAAGAGGTTTTAATTATTGTCGAAAAAAAATAGGCAACTCATTAGTAACTTTATTAAGATCCTAAACACAAAAGGGATCATTAATCAAAGTGATTAGTTGCGGAATTTATCAAAATCGGAAACTTTTACTTGGTTTAACTTTTTGGAGTAGTTTCTACGTTTTTGTACGTTGGCCGTTGCATCACAAATTTAATGAACTGCTTTAAATTAAATCGGATTTCTTCAGACGTATGGTCATATACAAGTCGTATCCTTAATTATGTCTTGCTTGATCTGATTAAACAAGTCATCCGATAGCGTTATGTATTATTGTCTCCACGTACTCTCCATTTTGCCACATCAATGATCAATCTAAAGCTCATTGCTAGGTTTCAGAAAGTAAAAGTTCCATTTAAAAGGAAAAGGTGCAATTAATTCTCTAATAAAATTATATTATGCATGTGATAATTTAATTTGTTTGCCCTTTTGGTACAAGATGCTACCACCTGCCATCATTATGTTGAATTAAATTAAATTGTGCATATGCATATGAACACACACCTAGCTAGGCTGCTAGGGTCAGTTACCTTGACATACTTTTCCACATGGTTTACGGAGCACAACTCTAGTTATTTACTTTTATCAATTATATAAAAGAGTATATACTGCATGAACTGGTGGCAAATCAAGTCAATTGTGTACATAAACCAAACCGAAGGTTATTTACCCTATATTTATCTGCAGTTAATTAAGGTTTAAAATTATTGGAGTATATTTGTTTTACTTAAAAGGAGTTTTAAGTTATAATTGTTCACCTTCCTTCGTCAATTTAAGTTTTTTGTTGAATTATGATAGATGCATGCAACCTAATATGACAATAGAGCTAGAGATATCTAATATATGAATCCTGAGTAGCTCACAATTATGGATACATTTGGAACACAAAGATTTTAGAAATAATACAGGAATATTAAAATTCTAGGGATAAAATGTCATGCTCTTTAGAATCCTACAGGATTTTCAACACACACAGAAATACTAGAGTTGATGTCTTTGGTGGTTCAAAAAAGTAAATATAGGGATTTTAAAGGAAAAGCCTCCACGCGAAGGGGAGTGTTGGAGTAAATAAATTGTTCGGTTGGCTAGTTAGCTCTACATATTGTCCCTAAAGCACAATGCTGTGGATTGGGTAAGAAAGAGGATGTCGGTGAGAATGAAAATTGCAGGTTGGTATTGCACACACACATGACACATGCATGTACACAGGACCTCCATTAGCCAAAGGAGTCCTTTTTGTACTCTCCCTTTTCCTCTCTTCTAGCATTCTCCTATCTATCTTCTTCGCCAATTTGATTGCTACATTTCAGATTGCACCACCACTTTATACCTACTTGACCTATATGCGTGCGTACATGGTCATCTCTCGTGGTCCACAACGAACTCAACCTGCATATATAGGTGTATTATTTTACAAAGAGATGAAGGCAACAGTGGAAAGTAAACTATGAATCCTACCTTGATAGATCCTGTGATATGATATCTAGATTGGTTTCTTTAAAGTGGAATTGCAGCTTGGGAATGATTTGTTTGTGACCAAATTGATGGCTCTCCTTTGAACTCGAGAAGAAGATCGAATCAAAAAGGATGAGTGGCATGTGACCATCATTCCAATCGTGAGACTAAGAATGTTCTTTCCTAAAAGCTAAAGTAAACCGTACATGCTATAATCTACTTATATACCCACCGAGTAGGTAAGCATCTATTCCTTTACTCGTGGTATGCATTAGGGCTATCTGTAACAAAGAAAAAAAGTGAAGGATCTTCTAAGGATTTGAATTCTTAGGATAAAACTCCTAAGTCATTTGGAACAAAAGATTGATGCCTAAAATTTCTTGTGGATATCTTATAGGTAGTATAGCATAAGCCATTTAGTAGGAATTTTGGGGAAAAACAAATATGAGATTGTACCTTGTGGATTTATCTTCTTGTATATGAGATTTCTTCGTTTTTCTTGTGTGAGATTCATATATTTATAATTTCAGTAGGAATTCGAAAGACGGGCTATTGTAATTATGTGTTCATCTTCTATTTATATGTGTTTTGAAAGGCACCCCCACCCCCAATCCATAAAAAAACAACTTGTATCTTCCTACTACCCTTTACCCAAATCAAGAATTTTATTCCTTAAAATAGCTCTTACTAATCCACCATTCGATACAACTTTTACATCAATGGAGGATATTTTGATCCTTTCACCTATCTACTATTGTTATATTGGGATTCTAGGAATTTATTTTTTTTATAAGATAGAGTGAGCTAGTATGTTTGAAGAAAAGCTCAATAGAAGATTATAGTAATATACTACAAATAAATGAAATGTATCTGTTTTGGTTTTGACCTTGCCATCTATTGTACATGTTATGTATCTTGCTCTTTTATTGTTCCCAGCACATAATCTTGCTTGGTAAGGCTGCAAGAGAGCGGCGTGGCATTGGAGGCCACTCCAAATATAGCAATTTAATACACTGTGAGATTTATCCTAATACAACAAATTTAATATATATCTATTCAGATTTGTTGTAAATGTATCATATCCTATATCTCTACTATTTAAAAAAACCGTAGTGGTGGCGGTGAGTCCTGATCAATCGAACGGCTGACATCTGTTTTAGGATCCTCCCGTACGATCTAACGCACCAGCCTGCTCCCCATCCTTCTGCGCTCGCATCGCCCGCATCCACCGAGGCACCGACCCCCGCGCCTCCATCCACGCTTGCACAAAGTAACCGCTCCTCCCACTTTGATGTCGAGCCGCCGTCGATTCCCTTCACTGCCCCCTCCCCTTCCAAATCACTTGCGCCGCCGCAAGAAAGGGCATCCTTGCCGCCGCCCTTGCCGTCCTCCACCACGAGCTTCCTCCCTTCCCTCCGGCCCGTGCCCCGCCCACCGCAAGTGCCACCGACGCCGCCATCGATCCTCTGTTATTGCTTGCTCTGGAATCCGTTCCTAATCTGCGGCCATCGATCCTTCCTCATTAAGGGCGTCATCTCGCCGAAGTCGTGAAGGCTGTCTTATCCCCGAAACAAACTGCCCCAGCCCTGTCGATGCTGCCACCTTGCCCTTTGGCCTCTGACGCCGCCCTGCCACCTCCCTACATCCTCGACGCTTCCCTCGCTGCCTGGACAGCGGGGACGGAGGAACAGGTAAGATTATTAGTGCAGTACCATGTTTGTGCATTTTTCCCGTTCCCTGTTGTGCTAGCGTACATTAGTTCATCGTTTTTGTGTGAACCATATATCAATCTCATTATATGTTTAATTGTTAGAACGATAAAATTCTGAATATTCCATACCGTTGAAGTAAATAAACTCTTGTCATAAGATGGCTAAATTCCCTTTCCTGAATCTGAAGTTCAATTCATGTGCTTCATTTCCTTTTTAGCCTGAGATGCAGAGGTTTGCTAACAAAATGAACACCTGTCATGAGATGATTAAATATGATCCTTTTCCTCTAATACTGAATCAGTTCTACTGATGTGCTTCATTTCTACGTTAGCCTTGAGATGCAGAACTTACTACATTTCCTTCAAAACCTTATTTGTGCATATCCTTCAAAATAATATCTCTTGCATATTCCTTTTATCCATATTGAAAGGAAACATCAGCTACTAGGCTCTGTTGAGTTGAGGTTGTACTGACTTCTTTAGCACCACCACAACCACAACAACGGCAACAAATTTCAATTATAAATTTGAGCTTGACATTTTATATCCTACTAGCTATTCAGGTCCATTTCGCGGTATATACAGTGGAAATTATTTTTATTTCTGAGCAATAATCATTAATTATCTGAGATGAAAAATTAGAAAACATAGTCTGTTTAGGCCATGTATGCTGAAGTGGTATATCCACTTCTGCTGTCCGGTTCAGTTTCTGTGATATGGTCAACAGTGCTCATTGAGAATTGGCTAAAGATATTTAAATATCCAGTTTTAGCTAATTAAAGACATTTGCTTGATTGAAAATCTCAGGTTTTCAAATCTGTTAACAATACATGACTCAGGTTTTCAAATATTAAGTTTTCAAATTGCAAGTTTTTTAAGTTTCCTCTTGGTGGATTTGCCATTTGCTATTGTTCTTTACTAGACATGAGATTTGGCTTAACGACCGCTCAGGTTAAAATGCTTTGTTCTGTTTTTCTTATTGGTACTTTTAAATCGTCTCTTCAATGGAGGCAACTTCGTTGGCCAGAAGAACGCTGTTCTGTTTCTTGTTCGAGCTTCAACTAAAACATATTTAAGCTTTTCTTTATTTTAGAATTCATTTGTTTTGTTATGACGGGATGGGGACATGAAGACTTCATGTGCATAGCTATAAAGTTATTGTGCACAAAGTTTCTACGGTAAAAAGTCCATGTGCATAAAGTTTATACATCAACAAGCTTACACACAAAGTTATAATGTAAGAGAAAAGGAAAATTGTATCGTGGATTAGATGTAAGTGAATAAAATAAATTCCTCGCCCTCCGCTGCTGGCTGCCGCGGGTCGCCAGGACCACCTGTCCCTCACGATGCCTCCACCCCCGTCGCTGCAGTCGTCACCGGCAGAAAGAAGAGCCTGGTGTCAACGTCCTCCCCGGCTCTTGTTTTTGCTGTTGCTGGATGCTGGTATGTTCCTCTTGCTGATTTGGTATGGATTTGTTTCTGCTCCACGATGACCTGGAAATGTGCAGTGCATATTTATCTTGATTGTTTCTAAAAGCAATTTTTTTCAGCATTGTGTTTCATTAATGGTGGGGATGTGCAACATATCGATTGGTTTGCTCATATTTCCTAATGCTCGCAAGGAATTGGAAATAATGAGGTTTGTACTTCTTGATTTATCTGCACCTATTTTCATGCTACACAGATGCTCACTCTCGTAATTTTGTAGAGGGGTTTCAACCTGATCCTTTTATTTTTCACATTTGCTATCATTCAAGTGACTATGGTCAGGGAATCATCAACTGACCACTAGAAAGTCCCTTTTAATTTTGAGGAGGCGTTGGAAGGAGATCCTTTTTCCTGTTTGACAAAGTTCTGTCAGTAGAAGAACTGCAGCAACTCAGCAGGTATATCAGACATTCATGCTCTTTTTTCTTCTTTCTTCAAACCAGAAAAAACTTTCAGCAAATTTTGACAATTTACAAATTTTTCCTGAGTTGGGTGAAGGGAAAAGGTTGCAGAGAATACAATCTCTACTTGTACAGAGTAATACGCAGTTTTATCATTCTTATCTCACCTAAATGATATATGTTCTCCTGACTCTTGGCTATATCATCGGTGTTTGTTTTGTAAACTGAGCTCTACTAAAATTATTGCAGTTTACTTCTGGGATCAATTTTAGATAAATATATGTATTATTGTTCATGTTGGCGGTGCAGCTATAGTTGTGTTAAGAGGCCACTAATCCGATCAATTTTGAAGAGACAAGAGGATAGATGATGCCAGACGTTTTTGTAATTTTATAGATTAGGGAAGAGAAGACCTCAAAGCTGTGGTAAAGAGCACTTCTAAATGTGGATGTCTTTCAACATATAGTCAGGTACCATATGAATATGATGATGAAAAGCACTTTTGTAGGGAAGAAATGTTTAGATGATTCAGCAATCTTCTGAAATTTGTATATTAGTCCATTTTTATTTAATGATTTTTACATGGACAATGGAACCACAATTGTGGAGATTTAAGAACTTCAGAACCAGTACATCAAGCTATATATATCTTTGTCTTGATAGTTTGGTGCACACGGTGTAATTGCTCTGCACCACATATAGCTACTGTTTTTTCATGTTACTGACGGTAAATTTTTTACAGTAATAAGAATAGGAAGCAAAGATAAATTGAACTATGTGTACTGGTCTCTGCCTTTACTGTATTATGTTGTTATTAACACTCAAGAAATTGAAGTGAGCCTCTCATTTGTTATCCTTATTAGGTTAGCCATCACAGTATTTTTTTTCCCGTTGCAACGCACGGGCACCTAACTAGTTAAATTATTATATTTTAGGATGGAGGCAGTAGCTGCAATTTAGCGGTTGAAAAAAATAAAGACGATTTTGGCAGCGGTCGGTGTATTCCTCAGTTGGAGACAGCCGGTTTACTTGGCGCGAGAGATCCGAGGCCACGCCCACGCGCCAGCCAAAAGAACACCACGAGCCTACTACTATCGTGTCCTATGCGTAGGGTCCGAAATCAGAGCGTGTGTTCCCCTCTCCGTATGGCGGCCGCCGTCTATTGCTTTCGACACACGACGACACGGGCTGGCTCGCCCGGTCGCGCGCGGCGGATCCGCGCGTCGGGTGTATGTGGCATGTGGGGGGGTAGAATCTGTTGCTTTTCGCGCGCGCGCGACGCGACGCGAACCCACCCGCGCCCGCCCCTCCGGCAAACGCACGGCATCACCGGCCAGCGGCCATGCATGTGCCCGGCGGCGGCGGGTGAGAACAAACGCGGCCGTTTTGACCTCACCGGGTCCGGGGGGTTGGTTGATTGCGCGGCACTTGCTGAGGAGTGCATGTACGTGCGAGCGGGGCGGTGGCGTGGTGGTGCATTGCTGCTCGATCTGCGCACAAGTGCAGAGAGAACCAGAGAGAGGAGAAGAGAGGCCCGGCAGCGGCTAGAACTAGAAGGATTCCATTCACATATGGGTCACGTCACATGGGCTGATGGGCACGGGTCCATCTGACCATCTCAGTAGTAAAATATAAGGATGAATGGAGGTGATACTTCGTAATACTCGAATCCGGACATTGTTCACATTTATCGAAATGTCTCGTCCGACTAAAAACCTCCTTATTTTAGAACGGAGGGAGTAGTACATAGTACTACATCGTCGAGATTGCTAATTAGCGCAGACGAGCAAGATTAGTAAGTCGCGCGTGTTTTATTTTACGTTCGCAGCCCCTACGCTTCGCGCGTGACATGGGTCTACTGGGCCCATCAACGAGGAATTCCGTACATATATACACAAGTGAAAGCCAAACTTAATAAGTACTTCCTAACTATAATTTGACACATTTGTAAATATTTTCACTGTGATTGATTAGTAAGTTTAATTAAACGTTTTAATAGAAGGCTTAATTTTAAATTTGAAAATTTTGAGTAAAATTTAATATAAATTTGAAAACTTTCAATTTAAATTTTGAAAATTTTCAACTCAAATCTTAAAACTTTCAACTCAAATTTAAAACCTGTAAACTCAAATTTGAAAAACTTTCAACTCAAATTTTGAGAACTTTTAACTCGACTTTGAAAACTTTCAACTTGAAATTTAAACTTTCAACTCGAATTTGAAAACTTTCAACTCGAATATTGAAAAATTTTAACTCAAATTTCAAATATTTTAAATAAAAATTTAAGACTATTAACTAAATTATAATTTATGTTTTTTTAAAAAAAATATAATGGTAAGAACTGTCATTAGAGTTAAGCACTATCATTAGCGATATTAACATGAGCATTGTGGTGAGGCGCAGCTACACCACGCACGCAACCTAAGCATACAGAGCGCACGCTCGAACTAGGAGGCCCCCCTACATCGGTATATGCAGCAAGCTAGTGCCGACCGCATGCGTTGCCTACGTGGCCATGGGAACCCATCCCTGTCACCGGCCAGCTAGACCCATATGTACTGCACTGCAATCAGTCACCAAGAGCTCTTTCTATTTTATATTATAAATCGTTTTGAATTTTCTTTTTTCAATTTTTGTAAAAGTTTAATCAAATTTATAGGAAAATATAATCATATTTTACACTATCAATTTAGTTTCATTACATCTACATTGAATATATTTTGATAGTTTTATGTTAAAAACATTAGTATTTTTTATAAATTTTATCAAACCTATAAGGTTTGGCTTAAAAAAAAAGTTAAAACGATTTATAATATGAATAGGAGGTAGGACCACCTACTCCCGACTACCCTGCAGTCCTGCACAAGGCCACCTAGGTTACCTCTCTAAGTTTGTTTGGTTGGTTAATTGTTTCGGGTGTTCGGTTGGTTGTCCCAGAATGTTTAAGCTTGTTAAGCATTTGTCATATTGCCAATACATCTTGATTATAGGAATCTCATAAGATTTTAATTTTTATAGGATTTTTTTCTAGGCATTACACATTATGAAATCGAATGTAATTAACTATTATGTAATGTCTCATGCAAGTTTTGAGGAACATTAATTTTAACACAAGATCTGCATTCTGACAAAACAGTCATACATGTATTTTTTTTATGTGTTGCATTTCTATGCTTTACCCTTTATAATCCTATCATAAATATATCTTATGTGTTATCCGGCCTATTCTTGCATTTTCTCAATCCTACATTTTAAACAAGCCCTTAATCAAATTATACAATACCAATTAATCGATCTAAATTGCGATATTGATATTACCTGGTAGGAGTATTAGTATATACTTATCATACTACACCGCCACTCATCATTGCAAACTACAACAACATTTCGAACAATGGCTATATATATAATTTTGTCTTTGCTACTATTATGTATGTGTCCATGTGCATCGCACCCTATATTAGAGCAAAGGAAGCTTCCGATATTTTTTTCCCTTTTATTTTGAGGAAGATCTAGTTTTTTTTAGAGGAAGATTGTTCAAAATTATTATTGTTAAGCCGAATTAAAGGTTGATAACTTGATATATCATATGCCCATGCATCGGCACACGAGCAATTATATGGCAATCACTTAATCAAATAATTAATTAGTACAGATATATCTATATTTGTTCATATACATATTTAGAAATATGCTGTATACATGTATAAGGGTGTATATATATTACCTGTACACAGACACGCAACCGATCAAGCATAGCTAATTAGCTACTCCCTCTATTTTATATTATAAGTCACTTTGATTTTTTTTTTCATAATCAAACTTTTTTAAAGTTTGATCAAATGTATTGAAATGTAGCAACATTTCAAACACAAACCAAATATATTACCAAAGCATTTTAATGTTATATGTAACAAAACTAAATTGATATTATAGATGTTGCTAAATTTTTCTATAAATTTAGACAAATCTAAAGAAGTTTAATTAAAAAAATCAAAACGACTTATAATATGAAATGGAGGGAGTAGCTGACAACTTAATTTATTGAGCAATTTTACGGTACTTGAGAAAATATCTTGAGGTACCAAAATTTTACACTAAAATATTTAGTACCTTAAGATACTTAGTACCCATAGAAACCAAATTTTACACTGGAAAATATGGTACCTCTAGGTACATTCTCAAGGATGGTAAAATTACCCTAATTTATTAGTTGTTCAAGCTAGAGATGCAAGTGGTGGTTCCGCTACCCGTATAAAACCCGCTTGCTAGTTCATTTTCCACATGGTAGTATAAAATTTAAAAGAAAAAAATAAACTAGAAGTGAGATAAGTGGGCTAAAAAAACCTGCTTGCCCACCCCCGCTTGCATCCCTAGCTAGTACTTCAAGCTATTATTGATTGTTGAATGACTACTCTAATTAATCAATTAATTTTCCATCCCAGGTTCATTATGCCATCTACTTTAAAAATTAAGTTCTCCCAGCTAGCCTGCAGGTTATATTCTCAAAATAATGAGCTAATTAATGCAACATTTTAATTCGAAATTATATATAGCTAGCCGGACTGCTGTGTGCTGCCTGCATATATTAAGGGCACCTACAATGGTTATCTATAAACTCTCTACAAGAGATCCATGTCAGCATATTTTCCTACTTGGAAGAGATTAAATGAAGAGAGAGAGCAAAACTATCTACTTATCTTCGAAAAACGATGCAATATATTAGAGAGCTATAGATACCCAAGTAGACATACTATTGAGGTGGTTTACTATTAATCTAGTCTATTGCTGAGATGTACATGTTTTATAGAGAGCACCTTACTTTACCATTGCGGGTGCTCTAAGGCACCCGCAATGGTTATCTATAGGCTCTCTACAAGAGATCCATGTCAGCATATTTTCCTACTTGGAAGAGATTAAATGAAAAAAGAGAGCAAAACTATCTACTAACTTAGAGATAGTCTATAGAGAAAAACGAGACAATGGATTAGAGAGCTATAGATACCCATGTAGACATACTATTGAGTTGGTTTACTATTAATCTAGTCTATTGCTGAGATGCATATGTTTTATAGAGAGCAACTTACTTTATCATTGTAGGTGCTCTCATATGCAGGTATATATTATTCTGTCCAATTATATGTGTTGACTACCACTCCAGCTATTACTAATCGCTGGAAATAGTTGGTTGGAGTTCGTTACAGTGTAGTACTACTAGTGCACGTGCGTGTGTGCAATTGCGAGGAGGCTTCGATCTGATTCCTTTTCTTCATCTGTGCCACAGGAGACAGCAAGAACCGATCGATCACTGAACGGTGAGTTTCATATATCTTTTTTTTTTGGATCTTAGTAGCACTATATATCGATATATATGCATGATCCACCAACTTAAGTAACTAATCAATCAACTCTCTATAAATTTAAGTCATCCATCCACCTGTATATATATATATATATATATATATATATATATATATATATATATATATATATATATATATATATATATATATATATATATATATATATATATATATATATATATATATATATATATATATATATATATATATATATATATATATATATATATATATATATATATATTCTGCAAATTAAATTAATAGTACACATGCACCTGCACTGGATGGCGTGGCGATTTGATTTTCCCAAGCTATCTAGGCTGGAATTGGATCGAGTAGGATCAAGTTCATTTTATCATTTAAAAAATGATGAAAAGCTCATTTGTCTAGCTAGTTTTGTACAGAAGCTAATTAAAATTAAATCAAGGGAGGCAGAACGCAGAAGTCAAATATCGAAATGTATATATACATTTGGATTTGTATTGAACGGCATTCGATTTTCTATTAATTTTTAGGGTACAGATATTTGTACTCGCGAAAGAAAAAATATATACATATAGAAAAATTTATATAATGCACAGGAATGCTCAGGAATCTTAGATATCGGTTCAGAGAAATGCTCAGGAATCTTTTGGCTAGCTAGTCTCATAAGGTGGTGGGCTAGCAAACGTGTGGTTCGAAACCTCATATTTTTTATTTATTTAATATTAGGTCATTCCCTAATATTCGTGTTTTTTATATCAATTTAAGGTGCGTTCTATGTAGCGGTTAGAATTAGCTAGTTACCTGCAAAAGATAGTGTAAACCTTTAACATATGATTAATTTAATATTATGTACTATATATAAACTATAAAAATGTATCAATTTGATTATCTAAAAAATTTTTCCATGTAAAGTTTTAGGACGAAACGTATCATTTAATCTTTTAAAATGCGTGCTCACGTTTAGCAATTACTACTAGAGTGCGACCAATTACTTTGGGCGTGTGAGCCTTGCCCGACTAGTAATCGATCCAGCCGAACGTACGTACACGAGTGTTGGCCACATCGATCGATCGATGTCACGTACGGCTGCTCCACCGACCGATCGACGTGTCCCGACTCCCGATCGATCATCCACCGACCGGTCGCTGTGCGTCGCTGGCTTGCTGCCTCACCTCAATCGCGCGCTACTGAATGTGGGTCCCAGCTAATTCGCATGTGGCCGCTGGTTGAGAGGCACAGTTTATTTTTATTTTTTCCTTTTTGTCGGGATGGTGTAATATATGGCTAGGCTGTGCGTATATTCGTCCAGTCCGTGCACGATATCTATCGATCGATATATATCATGGATTACGTATTAACCCACGCTAGCTATCATGTTGTTGTCACGTGCTCCCCCGTTCTAAAATCTCTATCTCTATCTCTGTATCTCTACTATTATAAAAATTGAAGATGTTTTTGTCGGTACTTTTGATACGTTATCCATGTATGAGTTAGTTTTTAAGTTCGTTTACTTTAAAAATACATATCTATATTTTTGAGTCGGTTTTTAACATCGTTCACTTTTGATAATACAGAGGGAATCGTATAAGAATTCTGTTAAAAAAAACTCGCATGCTAATTTGAGACGATCGGACTCCTAACTACACCTCATAATTTTTCTAAAAATATATATCCAAGCGAATTTTACACAGTGAATTTCACCTTAACTAAACCATATAACAATAATAAGATTAACATAGCAATTCACCCGTTGCAACGCATGGGTATTTTTCTAGTAAATATTAAATATAAATAAATAAGATGTAATATATTCTTTTACTATTGGATAAGAAAACAAAGGAGCAAGCAGTAGATTATTTAACTAATCACATTAGCGGGTACACATATATTCGTGTTAGAGTACGTACTAGTACAATATTCGTGTGTGTTTGGTCGGCAGCTTACAGCTTACCAGTAGCTTAGACCATCTAGTTGGACATGCATGCAAGTGCAGCGCAGCATCATGCATGGTCGGTCGATCAGGTTGTTAATTAACTGTGTCTTTCGCCCCCCTGATATGTACTACCTCGTCTCGGAATACAAAGAGTTTTTAAAGTTGTACACAATTATTAAGAAAAATAGGTATAATTAAATGGTGAAAAATTATGATTGATTGAGAGGTGAAGGTATGTGAGGAATTTATTGGTCGAAAAAAATGTTGGTGAAGAAATTGTTATAATTTAGGATAAATTCTAAAGACTAAAAGTTGTCGTATCACCGGTGGAGAAACCATCTTTTGTTGGTTGGCCAAAATCACAATAATCCCGGTTGCAATAAAAATCGAGACTAAAAATGATCTTTAGTCCCGGTTAAAAACATCACAGCTATTTTAAAAATCATCTTTACTCCCGGTTCATCCCGTGTCAGTAGTCTGTTAGGGGGCCGAGGATCTTTAGTCCCGGTTGGTGATTAAAGATCATCTTTATAGTCCTGGTTGATAATACTAACCGGGACTAAAAATTATATTGATCTTTAGTCCCGGTTATTATTACCAACCGAGACTAAAATTTAATACGTAGTATATAATCCCTATCCCTTATCCTCTCATACACTTCACATATCCCTTCCACTTCCTCTTCACATATCTAATTCCTCCTCTCCCTCCTCCCCTTCCTCCTCCCCTCTCCTCCCAATCCTCACTTCACATCTCCTTACTTCCCATCCGGTGGCCGGCAGTGGCGGCCCGGCGGCCGGTGAGGCCGCGGCGGCGGCGGCCATGGCGGGCGGCGGCGGTGCCGCGCGGGGCGGTGGCCGGCAGGGGCGCTTGCAGCGGCGGCCATGGCGGGCGGCCGGAGGTGCCACGCCCGGCGGCGGCCGTGCCCTCTCGTTTGCCGGCCGGCCTCTTTTCTTTTCTTTTGTTTTTTTTTGATAATTTGTGATTGATTGAGATGTGTAATTTTGTGATTCATTGCATGGATATGAGATGTATAATCTGTAATGTATTTGATTTGGGTGTATTTTTTAGGATTTGTGATGTATTTGATTTTGAGTGTATTTTTTTAGGATTTGTGATGTATTTGATTTATGTTTATAAGTAACTTAAGATTTGGAAAGTTACTTTGAATTGGGGATTTGAGGATTGATTTAGGGATATACATGGCACTAGATTCGGGAGAAAAATATAAAGATTAAATCTGGCAAAAGAAAAAAAAAGACACCATCTGAACTGACGCTACTCTCTCTTTAGTCCCAGTTGGTATTATCAACCGAGACTAAAGATTTCTCTCTTTTTTCCCGGTTGGTAACACCAACCGGGACTAAAGATCGATCTTTAATCCCGGAAGATCGCTATCTTTAGTCCCGGATTTATACTCCCGGTTGGAAAATTGGATTATAGGGGGTTACCAACCGGGAGTAAAAAGACTTTCTCCACCGGTGTATTTTGGACGGAGAGAGTATTAATGTATGTATATATATGCTCCAGATCTGGGTGCTTCCATACAACTCTGGATTAGTTAGTTGCGCAACTTACATTAACGAGTGACTAGTTTTAAGGTCTAATTCGGTTAATCCTTTTTCAAGAGATTAAATATGATTTAAAGGAGAATAATTACACACATATTAGATGTGAAATTAATTGATGCTATCCAACCCCTTTATCATAAGGAGTAATCGAACAAGGTCGAAACGAGATCCATGCGATAGAATGCAACGCAACCCCATAAAAAAAGCCTACGGTACAATTTTTTTTACTGTGCATAGGAATAGACCAATGTTGCTACAGCCACTCGTACGAACGGTTATGTCACTGCGTTAGGCACAGAACACTGCAGCAACAGTGAATTTAAACTTCGCCTGTGCTCAGTTCCCAAAACAAGAACTTTTCATCCATCGTATAAATGTGAAAAAAGACCAATTATATAGCTTGCGTGTAAATTGCAAGACAAATCTTTTAAGCCTAATTACCCATGATTTGATAATATGGTGCTAAGTAAATACTACCTTCATATTTTAATGTATGACGCCGTTGACTTTTGTGCAACGTTTGACTATTCGTCTTATTCAAAAAAATTTATGTAATTATCATTTATTTTATTATGACTTGATTCGTCATCAAATGTTCTTTTAGCATAACATAAATATTTTCATATTTGCACATAAAATTTAAATAAAACGAATGGTCAAACGTTGGTTGAAAAGTCAATAGCGTCATACAGTAAAATACGGAGGGAGTATTTGCTATTTGATTAGGCTTATTAAATTCGTCTCGTAGTTTCCTGGCAAAATATATAATTTGCTTTGTTATTAGATAACGTTTAATACTTCAAATGTGTGTCCGTATATCCGATGTGACACACCAAAAATTTTTTTTTACCATCTAAACCGGGCCTTACTGCAAAAATCCTTGTGAACGGGCCTAGCTATTAATTTTCATAATCTTTCTGATTTTTCTTTTTTTTTCGATAGCTATATGTATTTACAAAAGGAGAAAAAGTAACCTACACAGCAACACATGATCATTTCGATTGGCCGAACCAAGCAAATCCGTCTTAATTAATTAAAGTACGTCGTCATCATCGTCGCGTCTACGTACGTGGTAAGTTCGCCGGTAGCAGAACGCCGACGTATGTAGGTGCGCATATACGCATTTGACGGCCGGCGCTGGCGCGGCTAATACAAGCCATGGTCATGTCTTGAAGTGTGTTTGATTAATTAATTACTCTCTCCGTTGCAAAATAGGTACAATTTTGTACTGTTTATATCCAACGTTTAATCGTTTATCTTATTTAAAATTTTTTAGATTAATATTATTATTAAATAATAAAACATGAATATTATTTTATGTGCGACTATTTTTTTTATTTTTTCATAAATTATTTAAATGAAATAGACAATCAAACATTAGACACGATATCTATGGCTAGACTTATTTTGAGACTTAGATAGTACTAATTAAGATTCAGCTAGCGTATCGTGCTAAAATACATTACCTAGCTAGCACGTATTACTGCCGCTACTGCTACAATATATATTTTATTGCCAGGATGTGTACAAGAGATAGTGCAAGAAAAAAAACAAAAATGATTATACTTGCCAGGTATTTCTATATATGCTTGTATCGAATTTTATTTATCTTTCAGCTAATATGCGGATGGTTATAGCGAGAGTAGCCATCATGTCCTAACCATACCATCATTGCCTGCGCCGAGAGAAAGATCCATGACGATCTCGCCGATCTAACGGTGGTGCTCGATTGTGACATTTTTGTACACAATGGGGGTACACAAACAAGTCGATGTGGCCGACACAATCAGCTCCATGGGCATGGACGATAAAGTGAGACCCGCCCTTCTCATGGACGTGCATGCCGGCCATCATGTGCCAAGGAGCCGAGGACAGGTCTTGAAAAGAAAAATATCACAAGTAACATTTTGCAGGAATGTGAGTGTGGTGTAGCGTGTGTAGTGATATGTGTATATACATATATGTGATGTAATTTATTTGAAAAAAAAACTATTTCAATTACCATGAGAATTAATTAAATAACGGAGAAATAATACTTGGGTTTCGTTTGGATGAACAAGCCCAAGTAATTATACAAATGGCCCTATTCGTTTTTATTAAAACTAGCTATGTGGGGGCTATTTTGCGATGCCCAAATATAAGTGGATGGTGGTTGTGAGACAAACTTACCATTAACGGTTCCCTAAACCGCAAAACCGGATATATCGACCCCCGAACTATTGAAACCGGTGCAATTTGACTCCCTTGGTGGTTTTGGAGAGCGGTTTTGCTGGCATAGCGCTGATGTGGCGGATCTGTGAGGTTGACGTGGCACTTAGGTGGCATTTGAATTAAAAACGTATGCGTGGGACCCGTTTGTCATTCACACACATAAAAAATTGTGGGGCCCACTGACATGTGGGCCCCACATGTCATCCCCCTCTCTCTTTCTTCTTCCTCGGTTCCTCCCTTCTCTAGTTCTCTCCAGAGCAAGTGCATCGCGCCGTGCGCCCTCACCGCCTTGAGGATGGTGCTCCACGCAGTAGCTCGATGTCGAAGTACTTGGACATGAGGGGGAGGATGTTGTTGTAGAGCTTCCTCGTCTGGCTGAGCTCCCGCGCGAGCTGTACGTCCTCCCACCGCAGCTGCTCGTTCTCATCCCCCATGTCACTGGACTCGACACCGCCGGAGCCGGAGCCGGACGGCGCCTGCGGCAGCATGAGCGGGGGCTTGGGGGATGAGCTGGAGGATATGACCTGCTCCTCGCCGGATAGCACCGGGGAGTAATCCCGTGTCGTCACCGGCAGCGCCATCGGGATCGCGGCCGCGACCGTGACCTCCCCCATCGTCGTCGTTGTCGTCGTCGCTGGCGCCGGCGGCGTCACCTTCTGTCGGTGTATCTCGCAGAGCAGCCGCCATTCCCCTCGCCGGAAGCAATCGTTGGTGACGAGGACGCCACAAGATCCCCTCGCGCGGCGCTGCGGGTTGGTGACGAGGATGCTGCGGAGGAGGCATCCGGGGGCTCGTCTGCTGTGTCGACGCAACCACACCGCGCAAGAGGATGGTGTTTGACTCGCGGAGGATGGCGTGGCGGCGGTCGGCGGACGTTGCGGTGTGGCCGGAGTCGCTTGTGGAGATTGCCCCGGCGGTGAGGGCACACGGCGCGATGCACTTGCTCCGGAGAGAAGAGAGAGAAAAAGAGAGAAGGGAGGAAGAGGGAGGAACTGAGGAAGAAGAAAGAGAGAGGGGAATGACATGTGGGGCCCACATGTCAGTGGGCCCCACAATTTTTCATGTGTGTGAGTGACAAACGGATCCCACGCATACGTTTTTAATTCAAATGCCACCTAAGCGCCACGTCAACCTCACAGACCTGCCACGTCAGCGCCATGTCAGCAAAACCGCTCTCCAAAACCATCAAGGGAGTCAAATTGCACCGGTTTTAATAGTTCAGGGGTCGAGATATCCGGTTTTGCGGTTTATGGACATATATTAGATTCGGGTCACTTTTAGGAGAGTCAAAGTGGACTTATTCCTTTCTCGATTTATGTAGTAAAAATAGATGGCCCGTCAGTTCGGCCCATACGGACAAGCTTTTAATGGGCCCGAGCACTGGAGGCCCACGCACGAATCTATGGCCCACATGTAAGTCCTCGTTCCATCCTCCCTCCCCCAACCCCACTGGCCCCACTCTCCCGAGTCCCCACCACCTCATCTCTCACCCCTCTCGCATGGCGTTCGCCGGCGCCACCGCCGCCGCCGCCTCTCTCTCCTCCTCCGCCCCTTCCATCCTCCTCGTCTCCGCCGTCACTCCCCCGCCCCGCCTCCTCCCCACAAGCTCCATACTCTCGCCGGTATACAGCGCCAGGCCCAAGCGGCCTCCTACTCTCTCCTGCAACGCCGCCGCCGCCACCGTCGCGGCCGCCGCTGCGGGGAAGCCCGGGTCGTGGAGGGACCTATGTAGCCTCAACGCCTGGGTGGTGCGGGACTACCGTCGCCTCGTGGACGCCGTGGGGGCGCTCGAGCCGCGGCTCCGGGGGCTCACCGACGAGCGGCTCAGGGCGAAGACGGACGAGTTCCGCGCCCGCCTCGCCCGTGGGGAGACGCTCGCCGACGTCCAAGCAGGTACTCAACCCGCCGCCGCCCGCCCGCCCGCCCAGTGCTGAAACTGCTGCATTCTGGCGTTTTTGTTTGGTCCCCATCTGATTGCGTCGGTGCGTTGCTTGCTTCTGCTGTCCAGAGGCGTTTGCCGTGGTGAGGGAGGCGGCGAGGAGGACGCTGGGGATGCGCCACTTCGATGTCCAGGTATCCTGACCTCAGCTTGGTCAGTTTTATGTTCAGTAATTGGTTGGGGATGATTGAGCATTTGAGCTGGTGTTGATTGTGGGAGTGATTCAGCTGTGTTTCCTTGATGTTTGTGTTAGATAATAGGTGGTGCTGTACTGCATGATGGGTGCATCGCGGAGATGAAGACTGGCGAGGGGAAGACGCTTGTGTCTACCTTGGCGGCTTATCTCAATGCGCTCACAAGCGAAGGCGTTCATGGTACTATCTGAGTTGATATCGTATTTTGTTGATCATCTGTCTACTTTAAGTTGTTCTGTGGAATCTGTTGCGCCATGTGCAATTAGGCATTTAGGCTTAGTGTATGACTGCACATTTTGTATTTGTAGCTGTCACATTCCATACATTGACTACTGTCTGCTGCTTCTTCACAATGTGTTAAAGAGTTAAGACATTTAGTGGATCACATCTTTACCTTGTCATTACCTTTAGATAACTACGCACAAAAGACGTGCTAGTCATTTATGTAATCACTGTTAGTATGAAATATATGCTTCTTGGTCATGTTTAAAGATCCGAACAAAGACAATTATCTAAGGTCGATTTTCTTTGTCGCGTATGCATTGATCTGTCGCACTTAGAACATTTCATATTAAGCTCTATTTATCTTTTCCTTTCATTCAGATTTTATAAGCACTGTGATCCTTTTTCAGTTGTGACTGTAAATGATTATTTGGCACAGCGAGATGCTGAATGGATGGGTCGTGTGCATCGTTTTCTTGGTCTTTCCGTGGGTCTAATTCAGGTATTGACATTATGGTGAACAATGCTTTTGTTGTACTTTCTACACCTTCCTCTTGCTGGCATTGAAATACCTGGTAGTGTTACTTTATTTTGTAGAAATCATTGGAGGCAAACATATAACATTATAACTTTGTGTCACTCTGTTTTTTTACATATCCTCAAGGCTGGTATGAAGGCTGACGAGAGAAGAGCCAACTATAGGTGTGACATTACATACACTAACAACTCGGTAAGATGTCCAATAGAGGATCAACATTTAAATAGTCTTATCACGTGGTTATCTAGATTTAGGGGACAATCTTTTTCTCCGTGGTATCTTTGTGTATTTCTTCAAGTTGACTTTGACACTTTGATTAGATGCTAATTGTGACCAGCACATACAAATACTTGTATATGTGACCTTTTACCTTCTTATTTAGTACTTTTATGGTATTATTTGGTGAGTTCTCCATACATCTAGGTTCTCAAAGATTACTCATAACTTACAGGAGCTTGGATTTGACTATCTTCGTGATAACTTATCACGGAACAAAGAACAGCTAGTTATGAGATGGTACATTTTATACTTTCACTTTTACATTGCAGAACTTTGTTCTTCATGTTTCCTTTTGATTCGAAGGGAACACATTAGGAGAAAATTTCACTATTAAAATTAACACATGATTTAACAGGCCGACACCATTCCATTTTGCAATTGTGGATGAAGTGGACTCAGTGCTTATTGATGAGGGAAGAAACCCATTGTTAATAAGTGGAGAGGTTTATTGCTAATTCTTTCTCTAGGCTTATTCTTTTAGACATTTGTTGTTTCTCAACTGGTCAAAATGTAATATATTTACCAAACTTATTGTAAGACATTTGCTAATTCCTGCCCTGTTATTAGGATAATAGAGATGCGGCACGGTATCCAGTAGCTGCTAAAGCTGCAGACCTTCTTATGGAGGGTTTTGTGAGTATTGTTCTTGTATGCCAAACCTAAGTATTACAAGGGGTCATGGTTTTCTAGTAATTGCTAAACTGTTGTATTAATTTATTCTGCAGCATTACACTGTTGAACTAAAGAGCAATAATATAGATCTCACAGAGGATGGAGTTACTTGTGCTGAGATGATTCTTGAGACAAATGATCTATGGGATGAGAACGATCCATGGGCAAGGTGCAATCACTGTTTATTTCTTTATGTAGTTTTTGTCTGAATGTGGTTTTCTTGCTTTGTGCAAGTGCAAGTATTGCAAGACAACTAATGAAGTGCATTTCTTTGTACTTTTGTGGAATGCATTAAAATTGATGAGCCCTAACCAAGCAAGGCAGAAATGTCATTGTTCTTCCATGGCAACCTTGAGTTGTTTAGAATGGATTGGTAGAGCTAAAGAATGTGAACTATACACACAGTACCCTTTGATGAAATGAAAGAAAGGGCTCCGTGTATAGCGAGCGCCTCGCCGTTTAAAAGGGAACCATAGAAACGATGAACCCACTATTTTTTAGTATAGTTAGAATTTTTTATTTCTATGCGAAATAACTGAAGGGAGTAGAAGAGAATTGTGGTTGGAAAATAATAATTTTATGCTGATGCACATCTTTTATCACCTCCACATCCAAAAAACTGCTGAACCTATAGAGTTAATGAATGCTGCTACATGATAGGTACAACCAATATAATAGCAACTTGTGCATGCATTAACTAGTGATTTTAACCATAAACTTGTCACAATGCTACAGATTTGTGATGAATGCATTGAAGGCCAAAGAGTTTTACCGCAGGGATGTCCAATATATTGTGAGGGATGGAAAAGCTCTCATAATTAATGAGGTAATATCTCTGTTTCGGTATTGTTGACAAGGATTCTGTTAGTTTCATACTTACCATAAATCCATAATACAGAGACAAAGCTGTCTGTTGCGCAAAATATTGGATAAGAGCATAACATTCTCTTTCAAAGAACCAACTCGGCAGATGTTAATTTCAAAACAAGGTTGCTTCTCTAAAGGATATGTTCACAGCAAGGCTTTTTTGGTGGATAGGAAGCAGAAATCTATCATTGTTACACTGTATCATCCTAATATCATGTAAAATTAGATTGCAGGAGTCCCAAACAATTGTCAATGTGTTAGGTACAAATATACAATGCTTTCAGTTGTATTGTTGTAAATCTGGTAGAACGTTCGAGAATAACATAGCTCTGTTAGCTCAAACCTTCATTGTATCCAGGATGTGCTATTCCTTTGTGACACTTTCCATTTCTTCAATCTTGGGGTACATCTCCTCTGGTAATGGTAGCAGTACAACACCCATCTAACAACCACTGAACAGATCCCATTACAATACACCAATGCAATTCTAATGCTGACGTGCCTTGATAGGCTTTGCAAAGTAATCTACTTTATCATGGGATGACTAAGACTTCCAATTGTTGATTTGGAACTTCATTTCATGCTTTATAGATCATAATGTGGAACCTTTCCTTCAAGGTTGTCATGCCCATCCTACAGTACTGCATTGTTCCAATTAATGGCATTAGTATCATTATTCTTACTCTTTTTGAGGTTATGTTCTATATATCCTCTTGATCTTAAATTTGCCTATGGGTCCGTTACCATTACATATTTTGGGAAGCCTATGATCTGGGACAATAATGCTAATGCTTTTCCAGCTAACTGGCCGAGTTGAACCAAAAAGAAGGTGGTCTGATGGTATTCATCAAGCAGTAGAAGCAAAAGAAGGCCTCAAAATTCAGGTCAGTATTGACTTATGCATAGCCGGTTTATACAAATGGATCTAGTATCAGATTACACCGATTAGTTTCCTTTTTTTTTAATTTATGACAATTTCTGTGACCAATGCTAATTGCAATTTCATTAGGCAGATTCAGTAATCGTGGCTCAGATTACATATCAATCGTTATTTAAGCTTTATCCTAAACTTTCTGGGATGACAGGGACAGCTAAAACAGAGGTACAGATATCTATTTAACTATTTTCTGGGTTATTTTTTACTTTTTATAATTTGTGCTCAAATGGCATGATGATGATTTTACAGGAAAAGGAATTTCTGAAGATGTTTAAGACGCCAGTTATTGAAGTGCCCACAAATCTGCCAAATATACGGGTGGACTTGCCTATCCAAGCTTTTGCAGTAAGGATTGTGATGATTAGTTCATAAAATAATATGCAGTTTCTCTCTTTGGTGACAAAAAAAAATGATCTATATCATTACTCTTTGTAGACTGCAAGAGGTAAATGGCAATATGTGCGGGCAGAGGTAGAGTCCATGTTTCATTTGGGTCGTCCAGTTTTAGTTGGCACTACAAGGTGAACTTCCTTATAGCAAATCCATTTTGTTGCAATCCAAAACAATATGTTCACGACTGCTTGAAATAACATCAAATGTACTTTATGAACTATGACTATTAGATTCCATCACCTGAATTTTGAAGTGTGCAATATTTTGATTTTATACTTTTTTCGTAGAGTGATAGTTGCTTCTGTTCATCTGTTGTAACTTGTTTCTATGGTTGTTGGGATTATGAATATATAATTGTGTAGCAAACAATTTTCACCACATCATCTTATCTCTTAGGGGGTTATGAGTTGATGGGTGGGATGCAGGAGTGCAGATCCCATGTTTGCTTTAGAGAGATTCTGCCAATTCAACACAATCCTGATTAGCTACTCTTGTATGATAGGAATACAGTTAAAAGAATTCTAAGTAGTTAGCCTAGCCCTGGCAGAGAGCAAATTTTGTGAGGATGTAACTGTATGCTCCCGTATATGTTAGTTTGTGCTTGTTTATTTGTCTGTTTTCTTGTTTGAAGCTAATGGTGTATATACCTGTTACAGTGTTGAGAGTTCAGAGTACTTGTCAGATCTTCTTAAAGCTCGCAATATTCCTCACAATGTCCTTAATGCAAGGCCAAAGGTTTGATATCTTGCTTTTAGTTCAACTTATTCCTCCTCGTTTATAGCTAATTGCATCATTCTCAACAGTATGCCGCAAGAGAAGCTGAAATTGTTGCACAAGCCGGAAGGAAACATGCTATTACAATTTCAACTAACATGGCTGGCAGAGGAACAGATATTATTTTAGGTGGTAACCCTAAGGTTAGTTATCCATACTTTTAGTCTCTTACCATTGCATTTTCTTATATCCGAAAACCACTAACAACATTATCTTCATGGTCTGATTTTTTTCCCTTTACTAGATGCTTGCAAAAGAAATTATAGAAGATAATGTGCTTCCATTTCTTACCCATGAACCCCCAGATGTTGAAACCGTAGGCGAATCCACATCCCACAAGGTGGTTCATTTTAGAGCCTTCTCCGCCTAAAAACCTCACAGGTGTTTCACACTGTTTCCCTTTATTTTCTGTAGGGTCTCTCCAAAATTAAACTTGGGCCATCATCGCTAGGCCTGCTTGCTAAAGCTGCAATCATAGGTATGTATTGAAGTATCAATGACAGTACATTATAGAACTTCTAGAAAGCTTTTATTTATTTATTTTTGTTTGGCTCACCCTTTCTTGTTACTTGTAGCGAAATATGTTCAGAGAAGCGAAAGAAATGAATGGCCTTTTCAGAAGGCAAAATCTACTATTGCTGAGTCTGTAGAAATGAGTCATACTATTGGGATGGAGAAACTGCAAGATCGCTTGGCTGAAGAGTCTGAGATGTATCCTCTTTGTGATACAATAGGACTTGCTTATCTTACTGTATTGAGGGATTGTGAAATTCATTGTTCTACTGAAGGTGCTGAGGTGAAGGCATTAGGGGGTCTCCATGTAATAGGAACTTCTTTGCATGAGTCACGCCGAATAGATAACCAAGTAAGGGGATACTTTCTACCTGCGATGCTGCTTAGGTTTTTGTATCACATGAAACCCTACGGGTCAGGTGATTTGATGTTTGAGATCAAATAATTTTAAATTTAGTAAATTAGTACTGAACTGCAAATATGACATGTTGAGATCAGATACTGCTTCTCTCTTCATTTTCTTTTTATATATAAATACAGTCGGTGATTTTGTGTTCATGTTTTGCTATTGTCTCCCCTTTGACTAGTCTGTAGTGCTCTGCAGATGTGTCACATGCAAAATTTGTTCTTCTGATACAATCTTTGACTTCTAAAGCTTGTGGAGTTACTGAATATGGCCCTGAGTTATGAAATGTTTTGCTGCTACAGTGTCATTAAATCTGTATGTTTTTTTCCCCTGTAGTTACGTGGCAGAGCTGGCAGACAAGGTGATCCTGGGTCAACAAGGTTTATGGTTAGGTATGTCTCTTCCCAAACATAAGCATTTATCTCTATAAATTTTGGCATACACTCTGATCTTATCTATTCACTTGAAACTAACTGCCCCTAATTGGTCAACCAGCTTACAAGATGAAATGTTCCGGAAATTCAATTTGGACACTGAATGGGCTGTGAGACTTATATCAAGGATAACAAATGATGAAGACATAGCTATTGAGAGCAATGCTGTTGTAAAACAGGTCATACTGCCTTTTTCTAGCCATGCTGAACGTTAGCAATTCAGTGTTTCTTTTGTTTTGATATGACAGTGTTTTGTCTTGTTTACATGCATTGCCTTTTCAAATGCAGCTTCTAGGTCTTCAAATCAATGCAGAAAAGTATTATTTTGGTATTAGGAAAAGTCTTGTTGAGTTTGATGAAGTCTTGGAGGTATATTATTATTCCCAGTTAACATACTTATCCCTACTTCTATACCCAATTTGAGTATTTGAACTCTGATTTATTTTACTGGTAGCCACACACTACTGTTAATGTGCATGCCCCTCTTGAGTGTTGATTCATATCAACTGTGCTGTGTGCTACTTTCTAATCCGGAATTCTATACCAAATGGTTTTGCTTTCATTGTGCTTATTACTGGGGCCTTAATTCCCCAATTGACATAACTTGGCTAAGTTCTTAGCCAAATTTTGTATTTTTTCTTCCTTGCATACTTATTAACAGGGCACTGTTTATATTATTGATAGGTACAAAGAAAGCATGTTTATAACCTTAGACAGGTTATATTATCAGGTGACTCTGAAAGCTGCAGTGAGCAAATCTTTCAGTAAGTTTACCTTCTCTTATTAAATTCAAAATGTAGCTAATAAAATGGTTAACCAAGAGCTAGACACATTCAGACATATTCTAACATAGTCATTCTCTTGGATCAAAACTGCAGAATAGATAATATATTTTTAAGGGTATAGATGGATAGAGATAATCTATTTAAAGGGTTTAGCCTGATAGGTTTCAGAAGCACGTTACTGACTGGGATATCATTGTGTCCCTTGAAATACTTATAGGTACATGCAAGCTGTAGCTGATGATATTATCTTGGGAAATGCTGATCCCCAGAAGGTACTTCAGCAGATCTGATTCTTAAGTTCCTTTCTAGGATGCATATTTTTGTTCTATATCAGTTGCTCACCTTACCTTTTCTTCAGCCTCCTAACACGTGGAAGTTGGCAAACCTTTTGGACGAGTTTGGCAGTCTAGGTGGAACGTTACTTGATGGTAATAGACATGATATTTAGCCCCTGCTAATATTTAGTAGATATCCTGACCTTGAGATGCTTTGCAGAACCATTCAAGGAAATTCAAGAGGAAGACTTGCTATCATCACTTGAGCAAATTCATGAATATGGCCCTGTGAATGTTGATAATTTTACTCTTCCAAATATGCCAGTATCACCTAATTCATTCAGAGGAATCTGGAAGAGAACATCTTCAATGATGCGGTGGCTTGCCATATGTGTTGATGATGCATCGAAGTGAGTTGTGACACCATTTATGCTTTTGCTTGAAGTGTGGTTTTACATCCATCTACAGTTACCAATAGTTTTTCTGTACTCCGTGACAAACAATCCAGGAAAGGAAGATACACGTACATTGTCAATATGCTTCGCAAATATTTTGGGGATTTTCTAATAGCTACATACTTGGATGCTGTGCAAGAGTCCCGTTATGATGATGCATACATTCGAGGAATTGAGGTTTGCTTCTATCACTAATTTGTTTATGCAGTTTTGTTGGAGATAAAACCCAACTAAACCTGTGTATTCTGTGGAGGTCTATATTGGGCACTTCGCAATCAACGAATCATTCTGGGCGTAATGTTATTCTATGTTCATTTTTAAGTCCTGAACAATCTATGTATTGCAGATTATTAGTTCTACAAGCAAATATGTGATTAAAATGAAAAAAAAACCCTCAACTTATGGGCTAATGTGATCATGCCAACTATAGGGAATTACGGTGTTTATTGACAAATGCTATGCCTTGTTGATATGACTGTACTCTTTTTCTGTAATCAAAGCATATTTGTTGCCCACTATCTTCATTTTCCTTGAATTGCAGAGGGAAATACTACTGAAGACTCTTGATACTCTGTGGAAGGACCATTTGGTGAACATGAACAAGCTTAGTTCTGCGGTAGTTCCAATATGTTCCTTTAAATCTTCTGATTTACTCTTCTCCTGTCACAGCTTTCTGGTGTTGATTTTGATTTTCTTTTTCTAGGTGAATGTGCGGAGCTTTGGACATAGAAACCCTTTAGAAGAATACAAGATTGATGGTTGTCGGTTCTTCATCTCGATGTTGGGTGCCACACGGAGATTGACAGTGGAATCACTACTCCATTACTGGTCATCTCCAATGGAGTCTGAGGAAATCTTCAATACAGGTGATAAATAGCCAAAAGCATCATCATATCATATAAATTTCTCAAGAGAACGCGTATCAGATACTTCCTGAAATTGTGATGCATGGCTCTTCAATATTCCTCATACCGGTATGTGTTTTTGGCCAAAATCACCTTACATGATTCATGAAAACTTTGAATCAACAGCTTGACTCCTTTTTTTTCCTCGAAGCAGCTTTGACTCTTGAGTCAGTCACAATGAGCTTTCACATGAGTAGATCCCCTGTTCCCCAGGAGTCTAGGTAGTTTAGGCACTTACTTTATTTTAGCAGAATTACTAAGCGATAGCACCACATGACATAGAATTAGACCCTGTGTTCACTCTGTAAAAATCAGAACTTGATATGAAGGGAGTTTTTATGCTAATGCTAGCTGCGAAGCCTGTACAAATTTTGACTTGCGCTCACATCTTGATGCAAAAGAATAGGGTTCTTCATCAAGAAAGCGGCTGTACTTGTAACGTAGGAGTACAAATTGATAATTGTCCACATTGTATTACCCATATCACCATTGTTATCCCCACAGGTCCACTTTGTACTTTTGCATGCGAGTGAAATGTATACCGACAATGTATGAATTTCAACCTTTTCAAGTACTGGGCACAGAGAGACCTCTCGTTTGCTCACCTCTTGTCAAATGAGTGCATGTGGAATCTCTTTACTTGTGGACAATGAACTCTTGCCCTTCATGTGCTAGTGGCAGCATTTAACGTTGTGTGAGTTGCTGCCTTTTCATGATGATGATAAGTCAATCGCCCGAGGTCTGCATTGCCATGCTTTCACATTTGCAAAATACCTTCCCAACCCTGTACATGAGACTGATACTTATCATATATTTTGGTATTTATTTGTACCTTGTATTTGTACTGTTGAGTACTCTACAATTGCATTATCACTATGGAAAATACCAGTTGATCTTATACACTGTTTCCATTTCTATAGCTATTCATGCCATTTAATTGCTATAGCTTGATGAGCCAAAGTGATTTTAAGTCCTGTTAGAGAGAAGATTTTAAGCCAATGGGGATAAGGTGCTGCTTGCTGATGATGACCCATGCAACACGCAGTGCTATGAGTGTTTCTTTTTGGATGTTTTGGAGTAGCTATCAAAGAAGCCATCAGACATGTTGCACATATAAAAAGTATGAGAGGATTTCTCTTGCCTTACACGCGTTTGTTTCGCGTGGGCGGCTTGCCCACTCCTTTTAAGCATTGCTTTCATCACTTTCTCAAGAGTGTGCCTCTGACATCATACTGATGATGTGCTATATTGAAATCATTGCCTGTGCTTGTTAAAAAAAAAAGGTTGGGATGGCTAGAAGGAGCTAGCCATCCAATGGAATTAAGATAGGAGGAGCCACATATTTTCAACCCTTCATTTAATCCAGGCGGAAGGTGAGGAGTTCAGAAATCGAACCCTGGCTGCAACGTTCACACTGAACGCTTGTGCCAACTGCGCTAGAAGCGCATCTCATTGCTTGTGCTTGTTATCCTATTACTACCTTCGTCATAAAATATAGTAACCTGGTATTGAATTTGAAACAACCGAGTACTATGAATTTGGACGTATTCATCTAGATTCGTAATAGTAGGTTGTGTCTAATTCGTTATTGCTATATTTTGGGACGGAGAAGTATGTGTCATCAATAGTAATCTAGTTATCTGGCATAGTTGGGTGGTTTGGATTTTGGATGGATGACTTCCAAGCTTGTTTCAGCATATATCTAATATGAATCATTTTGACTTATTAATGATGCACCACACTTTATCTCATGTTAGTTGTGTATTGTCATCAATCATCATTGCTCACCAAATAAACTAGCATGATACAAGTAATCAACAGTTAAACAGAAAAGCAAATTTGGCTAGAGTCTGAGCTAGTATAAAAAATGGATTAATTTCTTGTGGCATTATATTCCCATCACCAACATACAAGAATGTGATGAACAACATGACAACAGCTATTGCCTCACTGGTAGGGAGTCAGCAGCATCCACAACTTTTATGATTTCAAATTAAGTTCCGAAGCACTGAAGGAGACTTCTAGTGGACTTGGACCAAGACCAGAAGATCTCCATCATTGTAATTGTATGTCCTAGCGTTGGGACACGAGTACATGCAAATGTTTGTTCTCGAGGATCTTGACCGACGTTTGCACTGTACTTAGTCGTGTCGTCGCCGACGCACTTCATCTTCCCAGCCAACCTCTCACAATCTCTATCTTGATGTATATGATTATATCATGCATACTAATCGACATTGGCATGAGCCGTTCGATCAGAAACCAATGGCGTGGATCGCATGTTGGATGAAGGAGGTCACACTCAGAAGAAGGGGATGGGATTGATAGGAGCCTCCTGTACCTCTCGATCGATGTGAGCCGTCCATCTGGTGTTCTTAGCCTGATCGAACGGCTCAGGTATGGTTTAGCATCATATGACATTACAATGTTTTACTGGTCAAGTGAGGGTACAGACACACAGTGACTTTCACTGTATTATTGTCCTGATGGTCATTAGTTAGTAGGTCCAACATCTGTAGATCTGAAGCAGTAATAATGCAACAAAAAGCATGTAAATTCCTCGGATTTTTTTTCACTGTTTGGCACAGACTTTTGAAGCATAAATTGGCAGTCTTCGCCGAGGGATGATGGATTGAAATCGACTCACATATGATAGGCTCATAGGCAGGCATCAACAGCTAGCTTGGCTTTGAACGAAGACCATGACCACATCTACATCTGGTCAAAGCCTTTGAAGTTCAGTAGTTGACAGTATGGGCCTTTGTCGACAATAGTTAGTTTATTTACCCATAAATCATCAATGACATGTGTCCTTAGGACCCATGTGGCATAGACAGAGGGTAGCGAATCATCAACAGATAAATTTCGCTAAATAATGGGACACCAAATTAAATTTTCCTCTTGTTTGATGAGTACTTTTTTTAATTTATGCGGAGTTAATTACTTTATATAAGATAATTAACTAAAGATAATCCAAATCAGAAATTATCATGCAGTTTTCATACTTATCATGTCATATAAACACTATGTATAGAGATTATATATCTAATGTGGTTTCTTCAAAAATAAACAGTTTTGCTATAAATCTTTACAGATTTTTGGGTAAAAAGTTCAAATCTTGGATTACACAAATCAACGCTTGATTAGCATGGTAGTGTTCATTGAAAATATTTCTTTGAAAGTTGGGAGTCTATTGTCGTACTAATACATCTGAAAAAGATGTAGGAATCCATATAAACAAATTTAAGTATAGGTAATTAAACAAATTTAAGTATAGGTAATTAGTATATATATTAGTTACATCATAATCACATTATACTTACACTATAATTATAAACTAATTACATATGTAATTTTGAGATACATTTTAGTGTATTTACAATGTAAATATATGCAAACTATTTTTTGGTGAAAAATATGGCGCCATAAATATAGATACTCCCAAAATAAATTCTCATCTAATCACCTCTCTTTTCTCTCCTTTCATCAACCTATCTTCTTGTTTTTATTATTGGTTCTTGTGTAAAGCTAATTTCTTACATGAGAAATGGTCCTTCATCTTTTCTCTCTCACTAACTATTTTACCATCTTAGTTTTTTTTTTTTAACTTAAGTGACAATATATTTAAGGGGATGTTCACTGGCTGAGGTGAAAGGTTGGGGCTGTCCTAACAACTCTTGGTCTATGCATTAATGAAAATGTACACAACCAATACATTGCCATATCTAAATATGCCGAACCAAAATAGCTGCAAATCTATACTATCTACATAGTTGATGCCTACTAACTTCTAAAACTCAATATACAAGTGTGTTATATCATCACTGACTAGAAATTATTAATAATAATGCATTAACACGATCTAGCATAATTAAGTTTTTCTTTTGCGAGGACCTCAGTAAGAATTTTTATCATTTTGCAAAAAAAAACTGATCGCCATCCACCTTCTCAGTTGCTCAGATCCGTATAAATGCTGCTAATTTATCATTTGTATGAATTACATTTTTTTTTGTCATATCGAACTAAAAGATCCAGCAAGCAAATCCACCTTAATATATAAACAAAACGTTGTTGTCATACATGGCAAGCTAGTTACCTAGAGAATATTTTTTTCTCCTTTTTATTTCTTAGCCATAGGTTTACAATATTCGTATTCCACGGGAAAAGAGAGAATGACGATTTTGATCCTGACACATGGGATGGTAAGAATATGCTCTACTCTTAATGAGTTGATGTAAATGTAGTAACATGAGGGAAACCTTAATTACTCTTTCCATTCTAATTCGATATAACAAGTTAGTATCGAATTTGACATAATAAAGTACTATGAATTTGAATTGGAAATATATGTAAATTCTTAGTATTACCAGGTTGTTCTATTTGGGAAGAGAGTGAATATTTTAATTCAGCTTGCCAAGAAAAATATATTATTTCAGTTTTTCACACCCACACGGCAGGGAAAATTAATTAAAGGAAGAAAGAAAAGAGGTTATAAGAAAATGCCAGTAGTAGGGATCTATAGAATTTAACAGGATTCAATGCAGTAACTGTCAGCAACATGTCTTTAGTTCTTTACCCCACCAGTTGATTGATAGATACATTAAATTAAAGAACAGTGTATTCTAGAAGGTAGAATTATATCACCCAATAAAAAACTACTCTATATGCTCCAAAATATAACAACTTCTAGCATTTAGAATTTGTCTTCAAATATAACAATTTCTCCATCAACATTCTCTTCTCTACCAATTATAACCCTTCATCATTTATTTTTCTCACATACTTATATTTTTCAACCAATCACGATCTCTCGTCATTTAATCCAACCTACTTTCTTAATAACCGTGTCCACTTAAAATATTTTATATTCTGAGACGATGTAGTACTGATCGAAATCACTGGAGAAATTATTTCCCTGAAACAAGAGAGGATCCCGATCCATAATTCCACTTGGGTACTCTAATTCAGTGGTAGTTGAACATATTATTATACTACTCCCTCCATCTCATAATATAAAAACCTAGAATCGGATGGGATATTTCGTACAACGAATCTGGATAGATTGCTATATTATGGGACGGAGAGAGTATCATACAGAGTTACAAATACAACATTGAGCTCCATCTATTTGGAGTTTAAATGCTTAATTAGGATTATTGCCGCGAAACAATTTAATTTTGTAAAGAAAGGGAAAACGTTCAGGCTCCAAATAGGGCCTAGATGTATTTCTTGTGATCAAACACACCAAAAATTTGAATATAAGACCATCAATATTTCAAATGAAAATAAAACAACCCATTAGAAAACGCTGAAAAAAGGCTATATATATGCTGTAAAAACCAGAAGAGAAATTTTAAACAAGCAATTCCCCATAATTAGTTGAAAAGATTTTAAATAAACACAATGTTCTCAGAATATAATTTGCCCACTACTAAATTTTTTTATTTGATTGCATATAACAATAAGTACTGCTCCAGATGCTAATCCTAGGGAAAATCCATGAAATGCCATTGACAAACACCCTAATCCAAGAAATGCCATCGACGAACGCGACTTCCAGCAAATGCCATCGTACGAGCCATTTTGTCCCAAAAATGCCATCGCCGTCACTTTCACTCTGTTAGACACCGTTAATTTTGTCAAAATGACCAAATTACCCTCCTCAACAAAGGATAAATCCCCTTCTCTTCCATCCCATCGCCGGCCACTATTCCTCCCCTCCACTTCAATCGCCAGCTCCCGATGGGCGACAGCGGCAAGGCGACGCTCCCAGGCGGTGGCACATCAGTTCCAGGCGTCGACGCGACGGGCGGCGAGGAGGTGGCAGGCGGTGGCGCGGGGCTCCCAGGCGGCGGCGCGGTGGTCCCAGGCGGCGCCTGTGGCAGCGGTCCCAGGCGTCGACGTGACGGGCGGCGAGGAGGTGGAAGGCAGCGGAGCGTCGGTCCCAGGCGGCGGCGCGTCGGCAGCAGGCGTCCGCGCGGTGGTCCCAGGCGTTGACGCGACGGGCGGCGAGGAGGTGGCATGCGGCGGCGCGGTGGTCCCAGGCGGCGGCGCGTCGGCCGCAGGCACGGTGGTCCCAGGCGACGGCGCCTCGGCAGCAGGCATCCGCACGACGGTCCCAGGCATCGACTCATTGGGGGAGGTTGGCCGGTGATGGCGAAGCTGCTCTTCTTCTGCTGCCGCGCGGCCGCCGCCGTGCCGGGCCACTTTGCGAGCACGCGGTGGCCGTCGCCAGTGGCGGATCCACCTCCCGGACAGGTCGGGCGGCCGCCCGTGCTCCGTCGATGTCGTCTTCACTACGAATAGCTGTCAACACCTATCAAAATTAGTCGATCACCGAAAAACGCTATTACTCGCCCGGGCTCAACGATGCCGCTAGCTCCGCCACTGGCCGTCGCTGGCGCAGTGTACGACGACATCGTGGGCGCGTACCGCGGGTTCATGCCGTCGCGGACGCGCGCGTTCCTCGTCATCCACCATGGCCCGCTCGAGCCGCACGTCCGCTGCCCCTACTGCGGCGCCCACGTCTGGAGCATGACCGCCGCGGGGCTCGCCCGCCTCTCCTCCTCTTCCTCCAGCGACGGCGAGCGAAGCGCCGACTCCGACTCCAACCACAGCGACGACGAGTCATTCGCCGCCGCTGACGTGAGCCTCCCACTTCCTCTGGCTAGCCGCGTGTCAGGCCGGCGCCTTCGAGGCAGGCCGGCCATGTGACGCATCAAGCATTAGCGGTAGTTTTTTTTTTACCGGTGGATTGGGATAGTATTATTTGGAGTGAGGGCAATTTAGTCATTCTTGTAAAATGTTTTGTTCTAATGGTGTGGACTAACGGTGTGATGGCATTTCTGGGAGAAATAGGCTTGTACGATGGCATTTTCAGGAAGTTGCGTTTGTCAATGGCATTTCTAGGATCAAGGTGCTTGTCGATGGCATTTTATGGATTTTCTCCTAATCCTAAAAGAATACCAATAAAATATAGGTATGCAGTGTCTTTTCTGAGAGTGTGTTCATACTCACCGAATGCATATCTGAGCCCAAACCGGATTCCATATTTTATTGACCTACCAGAATGCAGTCCTTATCGTTGATCAAGCAGATGTTTATTTCAGAGATAGCATGTGTTGATTTTGACCCAACATTAAAAAAAAAGTCACTTGAGATAGAGAATGACGACTTATGAAAATACAAAGTTTTTCCAAGTTCTTTAACAAAATAAGTACTCCTACTTGGTTTTCACCACATTAGTATATATCTAAATGTTCATTTCACCGCTGGAGATTTTTCACAAAAGTGCCCAGAAAGGTAGGGATGTTCCTTCATACAAAGAGGCTAGTTTGGGACCCCTCCTGACCCTTTTTTGAGAGCATCCACATGCAAAGGTCAAATTAACCCCAATAGGAAGTGCATATGTACTTAATATAATGTTGGTAAGTATAAGATGTGATGGCCACTTAAAATCTCCACTACATGTACTAATTGACGCCAGTTTGCATGCACACACATGAAGATTATTACCACATGCACAAAAAAAAAAAAAGATTGAAAGTAACTTGAGGAGAAACGACCAGGGTCTTTCAGCTAGCTCCACAAGGTGATGGGCTAGTTGGACTGGTTTCGAGGTCTCAATCCTTCTATTTATTTGATATTATGTCATTTCCTAATATTCACATTTTTAAAGTAACTTGAGGAAAGTACAACACATACATGATAATAAGCATTTGTAATATACCAAGAATTTTATGTATCTCAAATAAATGAAATACATGAGCTTCATATGTGAAATGGGCAGACTGATGACCAAAATGTCAAATTTGTTGTGGTGTTTCCAATAGTTTCTTTTTTCGAAACTGGTTTTCATTAGGTAAGTTTTGCTCTTAGGACTACTAACTGTGGTAGTGTGCATTACATATGTACTATGGCATGTGGAGATGCAAACCTACGGTAGTTATTAAAGCTTTAGTTCTATGCTTATCTCCTAAATTCATAATAGATTCTCTCAAAATTCAGTGAAAATTTTGAAGATATATAAACGAGTTTAGCCTTATTCTTGAATTTTCATGGCTCCACCACCTGCTCATATTCATTCCGATGGATGCTTTGGCATTGAACAAGAAGTTGAGAATTCTAATATGAGATTGCCATCAACCATGGCAACACAAGCCGCAATTTTGGATGAGAAGTTGAGATCCCAAACAACCCTTCTTGCCAAATAAATAAATAAATAAATCTGTACCACTAGACATCAAACAACTTATCATCTTACGGAGTACTATAGGTGTCCAAACGGGCGGCACGGCCCGGCCCGGCACGGGCACGGGTCCGGCACGGCCCGTTTCGGCACGGCCCGTTAGGCACGGCTGATGAAACGGGCCGTGCCGTGCCGGCCCACGTGCCGAGCCGCCGGCCCAAGCACGGCCCGTGGATGGCCGGGCCGTGCCCGTGCCGGCACGGCACGCCTGCGGCCCACGGGCCGTTCGGGGCACGGCGGCCCGTGAAGGCAGGCCGGCAGCTGAGCTGCACTGGCCGCCAGGCCGCCAGCCCGCCAGCCGCCAGGCCGCCAGTGCACAGTGTTTTTTTTAAAAAAAAAAGCAAAGGAAATGTATAAGGAAAAAAAATTAAAAATGGAAATAAAATGTTTAAAAAAAGTAATGATTTACTAATGTTAAAAAATGAAAAAATGGTATTTAAAAAATGGAAATAAAAGTTTTTTAAAAAAGTAATGATTTGCTAATGTTAAAAAAAAGAAAAAATGGTATTTTTTTGTTGTGTTGAAAAATTTAAAAATATAGATTGTGATTCATTATTTTGAAATAATTTAAAGATAAATCCACACTTGCGAAAATATTGCAAAAGAATTTGTTAAAAATAGTAATGACCTTTATTGATGTTTATATCATTACAGGATACAATGATACATGCTGCCTCGTTAAAAACTTTGTCATGTAAAAACTCATAAGGGAAAATGAGAAAACCATGACAAAGAAAAGAGTACAGCTCAAAGGTCAGAACTACTTCTAACAAAATTCTACTGGGGTTGGTCTGGATCCAGGTAGAGTTGCTCGAACTGGGCGGCCAATTCTTGGTTGTCCGCAGTGTATTGGGCATGTTGTCGAGCAAGCTCCCAGTCTTTAACGCTTAGTAGCATTTCGACGTGGTCGCTGCGCAGAGTCGTCCTCCAGTCTTCGATGATTCGGCCGCATAGACTGAAGGCCGATTCGGAGGACACCGTCGACACGGGCACCGTCAACACATCCCGTGCTAGTTTTGAAAGCACAGGATATGTTATCTTGTGGTCATTCCACCACCCGAGGACGTTGAAATCTTGTGCTTCGTGGTGGATGGCGTCGCTGTCCAAATAACCGGACAACTCTTCGGCCACAACATGCGAAGAGGCGTCTCCACTTGTAGCCGACGAACTGCCACCACCTTGGATTGAAGACGATCCACCCCAAATCCTACCCCACTGTATCTTCTTCTTACCTGTAGTGGGGATAGGAGGGGGTCTCTGCTGGCGAACTTCCTGAAACTTTACTTCATATCTTCCAAAAACCTCATATAATTTACGTCTAACCTCAGTATAAAAAGAACTATAATCTACACCTATAGTATCTCCAACAAGTGATAAAATAGCAGACAATCCCCTTAATTTACACCTAGGATCTAAAACAAAAGCAAAAGCATACAACATAGGTATATTTTTCCAATATTTCAAATATTTTTGTTTCATGTGAAAGACAGGTTCAGTTAGAACGTCATCATTTTCGTATTCTTTAAATAAAGTAGCAATTTCAAGAAGGTTGTGCAAAATTATATTAGCAGTTGGATAATAAACTTGTGACAAAGTTAGAGTACAATCATAAAAAGTTTCTAGAAATTGGTGAAATTTTTGGACAATTGCCCAAACATGCTCGTTCAGTACTGAAGACCCGTCACTGTTTCTTGGGCCACCACGTGACTGAACAAAATCAGAAAGTAAACTACTATAAGGTAAAACAACTTTTAACATTAAATACGTTGCATTCCACCGATGCTCTGCATCGGTGGCAAACTTACGAGCTTTCACACCGGCCGCATTGCAAAACCTCTTCCATGCAGCAATCCGCGGGTTAGAAGCAGTTAACCACGCGATTGCTTGACGAACAGCATCGATGTGGTCACCTACCCTCTTCATGCCAGTCTTAACAATCAAATTAATTATATGACATGCACAACGCTGATGGAGTAGAAAAGATTGAGCATACACACAAAATAAAGGTTGCAATATTTCAATAGCCCTAGAATTAGCAGATGCATTATCTAGGGTGACAGCAAATATTTTATCAGCAAGATTAAATTCATTAATTACTTCCCTAATTCTTTCAGCTATGTTTTCTCCTGTATGTGAGACATCTATTAACCTAAGCCCTAAAACTCTCTTTTGTAATTGCCAATCATCATCAACAAAATGAACAACTACGCTAAGATAATCCTCTCTAGCTCTACTACTCCATATATCTGAAGTAACACTAACAGAGAAAGTACATGTACTAAACAGTTCCTTAAGTGCAGTTGCTTCCTTGTGATAAACATTCTCTAAATCTCTAGTTGATGTTTGCCTACTCACAGCTTTAAACCTAGGGTTATGAGATTGCTGAATGTAATGTTCAAAAGCAGGGGACTCCCCAAAGTTCAGGGGTAAATCTTGCCGGGCGATTAACCGGACAAGAGATTCCCGAGCAACCATGGGATCGTACTCCCAACTGCGTACCGTACCGTCTGGGTTTACCATAAGTTGCTGCTGCCGGAGTTGTATTCCTTGCTTCTTGGCACACGACTCCGCATGGCGCTTGAGGTGACCTGTACCACCAGAAGAACGAGCAGATAAAATTTGCCTACATATTCTACAACGGGCTTTCGATACCTCCCTTCCGTCGGGGCATGTTTCCTTTATCTCGTCGAAGTTTTGCCACACACCGGAGGTTCTCGATCTCTTCGAGCCGGTGTGTGTCGAAACACTTCCGCTCGCGGTTCCGGAAAATCCTTCCGAAGCTGTCGCCGCCTGAACCGGTACCTCCTCAACGACAGCCGTATGAACCGGTACCTCCTCCACAGATGGTGGAGTTGGAGCCGATCCGGAGGTATTGTCAAACCCCGACATGTAGTTGGGGTCGAAATCACCCAAGGTGAACGACGGCGACTGGTATGGAAAGTTCGGATCCATTCTGAAAATTTAAACCGACATAAACAAATTTTCGAATATTTATTGAATTCACAAACACAATACAAATAATACACAAATTTGAATATTACTTACATCTTTCCAACCGCGAGCTCTTCAAACCTCTGCGATCAAACTGTTGAACTACGAAACTAATTTTGATTTTTGACAAAATTTGAGCAAATTTTGTCAAAATAAAAAAAAAATGCACACTTGAGAACAAAGAGAGCACTTAAAACACTTGAGAGCACAAGATGAGGAGTGTGAGATGAGGAGAAATGGCTGGGGTTCATGCCCTATTTATAGGGCGAAATTTGAGATTTTTTGGAATTTTTTCGAAATTTTTATGAATTTTTTAGCCTCCCAACGGTTATTTTCAAATTTGAACGGTCAAATAGCCGTTAGTGCCACGTGGCGCCTTCCCATTCGACCGCCGCCCGCCCTGTCCCTGCTTTCGGCCTGGCGCGTGCGCCGCTGGCCCGCTTTCGGCCTGACGGGCCGCCGGCGAAACGGGCCGTGCCGTGCCGCGGGCCGTGCCGTGCCGTGCCGCTACAGTAGCCGTGCCGTGCCGTGCCGGCCCGCGGGCTCGGCCAGCGGCCCAAGCACGGCACGGCTACTCGTGCCGTGCCGGCACGGCCCGTTACTGTAGCAGGCCGTGCCGGGCCGTGCCTGCTACAGGTTCGGCCGTGCCCCGGGCCACCCGTTTGGCCCGGCCCGTTTGGCCACCTCTACGGAGTACTAGTACAGTAGAGGTTAGCCATGTGCAGGGTACCGAGTTTAGTGGAGATCATATTTGAATGAAAAAAAAAAGGAAATATTAGTCATTGCTAGTACTACTCACTCCATCTGTCTTATAGAAAACAAACATAGGATTTATAAAACATAGGATGAGATGCAACACATACTAATACTATGAATATGGTAGGAGCCTATTCAAATTTATTTTTTATGTGATAGAGGGAGTAATATGTTAGGCACTAATTGACATGTCATGATTTAGGAGAATGACCCTATAAATTCGATCAGGCTCCGCCACTACGTATGTGGACTAGAGTACCCGAAAGGATGGAGTGAAACCGATCAATCCCCACCCTTTTTATTTCTGAAGTGGCATCGGATATATACCCTACTTTCTCCCCCCTAAAATATAGCTACCTAAATGAGGACATCCTCCAGACTGGGAGAATTTATTTTAAGAAATTGGTTTTTTGGATGGAGTAGTATGTTAGGAATTAATAATTGAGATAAAATGTCTCAAATACATAGAGGTTGATATGATTAAAGACATGATATGTTGGGTACGGCTTTCGAGTGCTAGTGAGGTGATAGGGTAACTAAATACAAGGAATAATGTGATAAAGTTTATATTCTATATATCATACATAGGTGGTGTTTGAATCTCCTGAAGATAAAGATGAAGATTAAGTGTTTCACGCAAAACGAGGTGATAATAACGAGTGACTAATTGGGTTTTAATAATTACAAACTTGAAAAATGAATTAATCTAATACTTTAGAATAATTTTCATATAGAAAGTTTTCGTACGAAACGCATCGTTAGTAGTTTGAAAAGCATGCCACGAGTATCTAAATTTTCATCCACATGTTATATAACTTGGATAAACTTTTGGATACTCGTGGCACGCTTTTCAAACTGCTAAACGGTACGTTTCGTGCGAAAACTTTTTATATGAAAGTTATTCTAAAATATCAGAATAATCTATTTTTTAAGTTTATAATAGTTGAACCTCAATTAGTCACACGTTATACGTGAAACACTTAATCTTTATCTTCATCTTCATCTTCAGAAGATTCAAACACCACCATAAGAAATGAACGGGACCATAGTTTTATTTGAGATAAAATTTAAATTAAAGATAGCTATATTTTGAGACAGAGGGAGTACGTAATACATGGGTGAGTAAAATATTTTTCTCAATAGTCCTAAAATATTCTCAACCACTATCATTCAGCAGAACATGAAATCAATCCCAATATACCCGATTCCCAAAATATCTTAGTTCCGTACCTCTATCAACGAGATCCTGTCGTCGGCGGATGGCAAACAACATAACCTTAACACCTCAAGCATATTCAATCCGAACATTACACAATTTCAATAGGAGTACTACCTTTTAACTTTTCCTCGAAACCACAAAACTAAAACTCCACAAGTTCCTTGATACAAAACCCGCCGAATTATTTGAACAAAATGGTACATCCTCCGTTTTAAAAATATAATTTTTAAGATTAGACATAGGTATTAAGAAAACTGGTGAAAAATTAAATTGAAAGAGGTTATAGTTAATTGAGAAGAAAATATGGATGAAGAAATTAATTATATTTTAGAATGAATTTTAAAGATTAAAAGTTATTATATTTTAGAACAAAGGAAACAGAACATTCCCAAAAAAAAAGCAGAACCAAATTAAGGGTCTGTTTAGTACAGCTCCAACTCCTAAATATTGCTTCAGGAGTTAAGTCTGGAGTGAAGTTGTGGAGCTGCCTAAACCCAGCTCCACAACTCTAGTACATTTTGTGAGAGAGCTCCACCCAATTCTACTCCTAGTTTTGGTGGAGCTAAAACTGTTTGGCTGATGGAGCTAGAGCTGGAGCTGGAACTATGCCAAACAGACCCTAACTGCCCATGGCCATGATCTATCTCATCTCCTCCCTCCTCACCTGTTGCCTTGCCCCTACACCATCCAAGAGGAGAGAAGACCACCAAAATAAACTTGACCACTTCGCCTCTCTCTCTCTCTCTCTCCAGCCTGGAAGCCTCTTCTCTCTCTAAGACCCCATTTCTTGGAAGCTCACTGCCCCCAACCAGGCAGAGCCATGGAAGACGCCAGCAGGGGAGAAGAAGAAAATTCGATGTAAGTTCCCCCTTCTTTTTCCATGGCTTTTCTTCCTCCCTCTCCTCTTCTTCGCGTGTATATAAACCCACGCGCGCGAAAGCTTTCTTTTCGCGCCCGATTTGGGGGGCGGAAGAAGGAGGAGGAGAAGAAATGGTGGAAACCAAGAAGCTCAAATGCTTCTTCTTCGTCGTCGTCTTGCCAGGTTCGAGACCAGCCACGTCCTCGGCGCGCTGCTCGCCTCCTCGCCGCTGCTGGCGCGGGCGTGGGACCGGTGCGCGGCCGCGGCCGACGGCGGCGCGTCGTCGCTGGGGTTCGTGCACGGCGGCGGCGGGGGAGGGGAAGGGGAGCCGGTGTGCGTGGCGTTCTCCGGGGTGCAGGCGGCGCTGTCGGCGGCGGCGGGCGGCGGCGGGGGCGCCGAGATCTTCAAGCCGGTCGGGCTCCGCGGGGACGCCGCCGGGCGGCTGTTCGCGCCGCTGGTCGCCGCCGAGCCGGAGGACGCCGGCGGGGAGCCGGTCGCCGTGCAGGCGCTGGCGCTGCAGGGGTTCTTGAGGCTGTGCAGATCCCCTGAATTCCAGGTAATTGACCAATTAGCTGAAAATATCTCGAACTAATCGCCCCCCATCTAATTGCGCACTTAAGCTCGCTAATTACGCCTCCTGATTTTAGTTTTCGTCTAGGATGATTTGACATTTTTTCTTTTGAGTTATTTTGGGTGCAAGTTATGGTGATGTTGATGTGCCTGTCTCTAGTTGGTTGATATGTCATTATGTTCAGACTTCAACATATGAGGCTTGAGGGAGTTCGTACTGTGATTTTTTTTTGTTTTATTATTGTAAGGTCAATGATTCTGTTTATGCGATAACTAATTTACGAGTCTAATTTGGCAAGGAATTTCAATAACATTTTGTGGAATTCAAACAATAATAACTGGAGTAATCTTCAGTGAAAATAATGATAATGGTTGCTGTGCCATTACTACCATGTGAAGATTGAGTGCTCTCCTTAAGCTAGTTTGGAAGGCTGTATTTTTTTTTCTGTTTGTTGTTAGAATTGAACTGATTTCTTTCAAATTGCAGTGAAATTCGCACATTCCTTATTCTGCAGTTTTTTCTCTCCTGATTCGTGTATTGCCTTCTGAAGCCGTGTCTATCTTCCTCTCTGTTATCAATTTGTTTGATTAAATTGGTACCTTTGACAGTAGAGATTTATATGCACGAGTTTATCTTGGAGCTTATAGGACGTGTACATGTGTTGTAATGTGTACAATCCCTATCAAACTTGGCGGCCAACCCAGAGCACAGATGCTATGCACCTGTCTTTTTGTGTCAATTGAAACCAAAAAGTACGGCACAAATGGCACATTGGCACGTTTGGCAGCACACCGAAATGTTTTTCTTGCTCTTGCTCTTTTGTTGTCACTTTCATTTTGATCCATTTGTGGTGGCCCATGTGTGACAGAGGATGATTAGGCGTGCTGAATACAATGCATGATTGAGAGAATGACCCCTGGCAACACTATGTGGGTAGGGATCTGAATATAATGTTTTTTTGGCTGTCTGGATCTGAACAAATTCATTGCTGGCATGTGAAAAATGGCGATCCATGATGTGTCATTATCTTCAGATGTGAATAATAAAAGGTTTGAGTATTGATGAATGGAATCTGAAGTATGGACATAGTTGATTTTTGGATGGTAATTTAGATTTAAGCCTGCTTTTGGTATATGTACTTTTCCTGTGCATCTCAGAGATAAACAAGGATATGCAAGAAACTTACAATATACTGAGCTTAGTTATTTCGGATGATTCTTGAATTCTTTAAAGTTTTTAGTTGGCTGTCAGACATGACCTTCATTCCACTCTTTGAATATAAACTGCAGATTGGTTTTTTGAGGAAAAATAAACTGCAGATTGGTTTTTTGAGGAAAAATAAACTGCAGATTGGTAACTTCAGCATTTGTTGATCTTTTCTATCATGTTTCACCCTGTCTCCATCCGGTGTTATATTTTTCTAGTAGTATTTGTGTTTCATAATCGACTATGTGGCCTATTCTTGTTGACAAATCTTATCTTCATTTCCTTGATGTTTTTGTTGAGCCATCAAAGGTGTTAATGTCCACAGCTTGTCAATTTAGTCTGTTCGATTATACAGTTAATGCTTCTCTTATACTCATGAATCAAATCTATCTTGAGGCTGCAATTATTTTTGAGACTAGGAAAACTGATCATATCACTTACTAATTGCATTGTGTCGGTTAACACTGCAGGTGCTGCTGAACCAGATCAGAGGCAAGGCAGTAGTGTTCACTGGCCACTCCCTCGGTGGTGCCATTGCTGCCCTTGTGGCGCTGCACTACCTTTGCACATCATCGTCAAGCTCAGCATTTGCCCCTGCTCCTCCGGTGCTTTGTGTCACATTCGGGAGCCCGCTGCTTGGCAATCAGGCCCTGTCTAGGGCTATCCTGCGTGAGCGGTGGGCCGGCAACTTCTGCCATGTGGTCTCACAGCATGATGTTGTCCCAAGGCTCCTCTTCTGCCCACTCAATGTCATCCCTGTGCACATTGTTGTTGGTATGCAGCTGCACCAGTTGCCGGTGCGCGCGCGCCGTGCAGCCGGTGTGGTGGCCACGGTCACTGCCCGCATGGCTGACACCAACCAGGAGTCGCTGCGGCAGCTGATCCAAGAGCACGCCGGTGAGGCAGCAATTGAGCAGAAGCTTGCTGCTCCGGAAATACCCAGTGGGAGCCCATACCGGCCTTTTGGGGCGTATGTCCTGTGCTCTCCGGATGGTGCGGCGTGTGTCGACAATCCAACAGCAGCGGTTCAGATGCTATATGCAACATTTGCTGCAAGGCGTGCTCCAGAGACAGGCGCGGTGCCACCTGAGGCTGCACACTCCTGCTACGGTGACCTCGTGCTGAGCATGCCGCACCACTTGCTGCTCAAGAGGCGCCTTGGTGCCACAGTCACCGCACCTGCCGCGTCCAACTACGACGTCGGCATCTCCATTGCACTGGAGGCATCAGGTATCACCGGTGAAGCTACAGAGGCAGCACCGGCACGGCAGTGGCTGAAGACGTCGAAGCGCGTGGGCCGGAGCCCGAGCCTGAACTGTGCGAGCCTCGCAACGCGGTTGGGACGGATCACGCCGTGCCGAGCGCAGATCGAGTGGTACAAGGCATTGTTCGATGCCAACACCGGGTATTACGACGCATTCAAGCAGCGGCTATCACCTAAGAAGTTCAGCAAGGCCAACATGTACCGCATCAAGCTCGCACAGTTCTGGGATGGCGTCCTCTCCATGCTTGACACCAGCCAGCTCCCCTACGACTTCCACCGCCGTGCCAAGTGGGTCAACGCTGCCCACTTCTACCAGCTCCTTGTTGAGCCACTTGACATTGCCGACTACCACCGAAACAACCTACACCGCACACGCGGCTCTTACATCACCCATGGCCGGGAGAGAAGGTAGAAGCAGTAGCACAAAACCACATTGTTCATTCTAGATAATTCATGGACTCCATTAGGCTTATGCACTACCTGTACTCTATAGGTATGAGCTGTTCGACAAGTGGTGGAAACAGAAGGGCTGCACAGATCCCAGCACTGGTGACACCTCTGCCACCACGACAGCGAGGAGGAGCAAGTTCGCTGGGCTAACGCAGGACCCGTGCTTCTGGGCGAGGGTGGAGGAAGCGCGCGAGCAGACAGAGAGTGCCAAGAGCGAACGCGACATGACATCGCTGGCGAGGATGCTGGAGGACTTGCACAAGTTTGAGCGCCATTCCAGCGAGCTGGTGGAGAACAAGGAGGTCTCCATTGATGTCGTTGCGCCACAGTCGAGCTACTCCCTGTGGGTGAAGGAGTGGAATGAGCTCAAGCTCCGGGAAGAAGTTAGGACAATATTGTTTCAATTTTGAAGTTGAAACACCTTAAGAAAATTTAATTAATTAATTAATTAGTTAGTTTGTTGAGCATTTGTCATCTAGTTTAGGCACAGATGAATGAATGTTAGCAACATAATATAGGTGATTGTAAATAGATTTAGTCCTGGTAGAGGCATTGCATTATGATGTATCTGTTCTTCATGTTGAAATTTGCAATAACTTGAAGCTGATTCACTTCACTTCTGTCAAGAATTTGCTTCAACCAAATCTGTATGACTCTGCATGTTTTACCTTTATGGATATCACCAAATGTACATAGTTTGATGACAGACTTGTTGAAAGGATCTTGTAGGCTTGCTGACTTCTGACCAAGAAAATTGTGTGTGGAGTTGGATTCTTCTCTCTTCAGGTTGAGCTACTGGTGTGGTAACTAGTACGAGTGTATGACCAAGAAAATATCTGTTTCCCTGATTTGATCCCCAACTCTGTCAAGAGTTTGTAATTTACATTCTGAATTTCAAAACCGTCTGAAGCTTCCCAGTCTGAACTCCCGAAACTGATCAAACCCCAGCTTCTGAAACTGTGGCTACTCTTTCAGACGCATGTACAATTTCAGCCCAGGAGTCGCAATCTATAAGTAATTTTGTTTTTCCTTTTGCGAATTTGGTGCATGTAAAAATTCAATTACGCAGCAGAAGTTTGTGAATTTCTCACCAACAGTTCAAAGTTCATCATTACTTCATTCATAATTTGTTTTTTTTGGCTGTGTTTAGTTCCTTCCAAAGTTGGAAGTTTGGGTTAAAATTGGTACGATGTGACTGAAAAGTTGTGTGTGTATGACAGGTTGATGTGATGGAAAAAGTTGGAAGTTTGGATCCAAAGTTTGTATCTAAACACAGCCTTTGTTTCGGAGTAAGATTTCATTCACTCAGAATTTGAGAGTGTATAGTATACTCTCTCACAGCATTTTTTGGCCGCATATGCGCCGTCGTCATATCCTTCCTTGGTGGCGGCGGCTGGCGGCCAAGTTGCTCCTCCACGCGGCGGCGGCGCCGCCGCCCTTTCCTCTTGTCCCGCCGTTTGCGGTTTGTCATGCGTGATCTCAGGAGCGTACACCTGCCGGATATAGTGGCCGGCGGCGAGGTCTCGCCGGAGCACTCCTCCCTTGAGTGTCTCAAGAATCTGCAATGCCTTGCTGATGTACGAACAGGATATTGTTCCCATCTCAAATCTGGCATGTAGCAGCCAAATCTTGGTATGATCACGGCAACATCGTCAAGGAAATTCCCAATATCTATTCTTCGTGGTTTGCCATAGACTTTTTCATAAAGTTTCTACTATGTTGGCATGGCCTCTGTGTCCCAAAATAAGATTTTTTTTTAAACGACCCACACAAGTATAGATGGTAATAAGGCCCGAGAGCCAACAGTTGAGCCGTGTCTGGACCGATGCCTTGGTACGGTGGGCCGTCCCGGCACGGCACGGTTAATGGAAAATAGTAGAGGGACTAAATAGACTTAATGCAGCCATATAAGCAAAGGTAAGCCCCAAAGAAGAGGAATACAAAATAGACTTGCTCCAGCCATATAAGACACACCCAAAGAGTTCAGGGACGAAAAATAGACTTATTATTATATGGAGAAGTGTGATTGGTTGTCATGCCTTATTAGTCACACACAATAAATTTATATACTCCATCGATATACTTCATAAATTTAACTGTCAACTAACGAAAGAGATATAAAAGAAAGGATATAAACTGAAATTTAGGGGTATGAATGAAAATAAGTAAATCTCAGGATATAAAAGGGATTGGACAAAATTTAGGGTTACGCAGGAAATTTTCTCTTATTCTTAACGCAGTTCACCGGCATATGGCAACAATTTTATCACATTAATTGTTTCTGGCTAGCTAGCTAGTTAGAGTGTGCGACTTTGGTCGATCTTGTGGTTAATTATTAGGCTCAAGGAAATTTCTAGTACTTCGACACGTGGTCGTGCCGCGCCATTGACCCATGAGCCGCGCGCCTGTCTATCTCCGCAACTAAGATACGAATCATATCTATAGTTTTTATCGGTACTTTAATAAGTTATCTGTATATGAGTCGGGTTTTAAGTTCGTTTGCTTTTAGAAATACAGATTCGTATCTGAGTCAAGTTATAAGTTCGTTCGCTTTTGAAAATATAGAAGAAGTCATATAAAATTTTTTTTTTAAAAAAACTCGCATGCTAATCTGAGATGATTGGGCTCCTAATTGCAACTCATAATTTTCTAGAAAAATATATATCCAAGCGAATTCTCAGAGTAATTTTTATCTTAACTAAACCATATAACAATAATAAAATTAAAATAGCCTTCACCCGTTGTAATGTATGGGTATTTTTTTTAAGTATACATGTAGTTTGAACTAGGAGGATCGGCGGGAAGTTATGGCTTAAGCTTTAGACCTAGGATCCAAACTTCATACAAATTATGTATAAATTTAAGAAAAAAAATGCTTGAAATTATATAGAAATAAGGCGAAATGAAGAACTCAAGCTCTAGGTATGGCTCCAAGCTGATTTTGTCACTTGTTAGAAGTTGTTTCTCTCTCTCTTTTTTAGGAGGGAGTAGGTGCGATAGTGGATAAACGTACCCCATGCTTGCAAGCTACATTTTTTAATTTTTTGAGAAGGGTATTTTTAACCCGATATCTATCTCCAACAGGATATATGTAGCTTTTTTAAATTAAGAATGTAGCCCATCAAATAACCCAATCTAAAATTCGCTTGTATGAAGATTTAAATTCAGGATCTTAGAGCATCTCCAACAGCCGCTCCAAATTGGACTCTCCAAACACCCATATAGCCAACTCTCCATTTGATTTGGCTAGTCAAACTAGATAGTCACTCTAACAGACTCTCTATTAATCATCTCTAAAATAACAACGGACCCACATGTCATCCTCTACTCCTCTTCTTCCTCTCTCTCTCTCCCCCTTCTTCCTCTCTCTCCCCATTCTTTTCCCCTTTATTTCCTTCAAAGCCGACGCCGCAGAGAAGCTCGCTGCCAATTTCCGCCGCATCCTCACCAACCTCGCCTCCGCCGCGTCCTCCTCGGCCTTCACCGAGCTCCTGCTACACTTGCCGTAGAGGGGGAGATCCAGCAGGCGGCGCCGGAGCTCCTGTTCCTCACCGGATCGGGGCGGCTCGAGCTCAACCTCGCGCGGGCCCACGCGGCATCGGACGCGAGCGGTCAAGCCCTCGCCGTCGCGCTGCTGAGCCGGTCCAAGCCCCTCGCCGCCGCATCGCCGGAGGGTACCTCTCCATCGGCGCTGCCGAGGGGCTGCAGTGGCGAAGGACGACGACGACGGAGGGGTGGCGCCGGCAAAGGACGACGGCGGAGGGGTGGCGCCGGCAAAGGACGACGACGGCAGAGGGACGGCGCTGGCGGAGGGGCGACGCGGAGGAGTGGCGCCGGCGGAGAGGTCGATTTGGGGGAGAGAGAGTACAGGACGGGAGAGGGAAAAGCGTGGGACCATGCGTGGGGCCCACAATTGGCTAGGCTATTTTGGCTGGCCAAATTTGGCCAGCGCGAGGAGCACTTTGGCTAGCCAGATGGCTTGGCCATCCGGTTAGCCAGTTTGTTGGAGCACAAAATTGAGTTAAAATTGCCAAAATTTAACTTGAAGAGTGGGATAAGGAGGTTGTTGGAGATGCTCTTGGGGTGCTACTCGGATCAGTACAACCATTAGCTATATGCCCTTCCACTCTACTTTAATTACACTTTGCAGGACCGGTCGAGTGACGACTGATCATGATAACATGCATTGCATGCGTGCCCTTTTGATTTTTGCAGAGAGAGAATTAATGGGAAGAGATGATCGAATCCTACCACTAGCGTGAATACCGATCGACGCCTACCACTGGCCATGGTTGCTACTAGTAGCAACACACGATTAGAAAATGACCAACTAATTATGAACCACTAATTGTCTCACATATACCCACTGCTGATCATATCCATCGATGGTACGTGATGTTGCCGGCCGGCCCGGCCGGCCGGCAGTTAGTAGGTGGATATGTTCGCGTAATCACATCATCTCAGGCTTCTTAGTTTCTTCCTGAAGCCTCTTGATGATCAATTAATTGCAAAGAGAATTTGCAGTGTCCATGACCAAAGAGACCGGCCACGAGCCCAGGATGCATGGACGCCTGTTCGTTCTTTTTCTCTCTTTCTTTTCGATTGCCCTGTCGCTATATAATTATTGATCACTTTTGTTTTTAGTGATCACTTTTGTTTTTAGTGCTGAAATTAATAATTGACCCATTATATATTTCACAAATTTTCTCTGCTAATAGCCTAGTATAGTTAATGTAGGACTTTTATCATTTATCATGTAATGGAGCATTTTTTTTATATAATGCTGTCTCAACTATTTGCAGTAGATTAATTACTTCTTTTTCTACTGATAGTATAACTATAAATCAACCGTTGCGATTACTTCTACTGATGATTAATTACCGTTTTTCCAATTTGGACTTTGGAATGAATCAACATATTTGTCTCAGGGAAATATATGCACTTAAAAATGATAACTGTAGATTTTTGCTTTGGGAAATATATACTTCCATAGGGCAATAGTATTACCATTCTTCAAATTAAGCTGCATTTTGGTACACGTCCAAAAAACGAACATCGTTAATTTATTTGTGGACAAAAGAGTTACTAGATGCCAATTAATCTTTTGAACACTTCAATTTTAGTCAAACTTAGGTAGATATAGAGATGAGGTTCTAACTTGTAAGCTATGTGGCGAATCGATCGATCGTACTGAAAAGAACAATAAGTACTCCCTCCGTCCCAAAAAAAGACAAACCATGGTTTCCGTGCCCAACGTTTGACCGTCCGTCTTATTTGAAAAAAAATTATGAAAAAAAATTAAAAAGACAAGTCACGCATAAAATATTAATTATGTTTTATCATCTAGCAACAATAAAAATACGAATTATAAAAAAATTTCATATAAGACGGACAATCAAAGTTGGACACGGAAACCCATGGTTTGCCTTTTTTTGGACGGAGGGAGTACGTGGTATAGCTAGCTAGCTAGTGGGGTGGTCTAACACCTATGATTAAAAGAACCTCACAAAGCTTCATTTTTTGCCAGCTTTTTATGGGCAATGTTATCAGGCTAGCATATATGCTACATTTGACGAGTTGCCACGTCGATACATATGCTCTCTTAGCTTTATACTCCCTCCGTTTCTAAATATTTGATACCGTTGACTTTTTAGCACATGTTTGACCGTTCGTCTTATTAAAAACTTTTGCGAAATACGTAAAACTATATATATACATATAAGTATATTTAACAATGAATCAAATGATAGGAAAAGAATTAATAATTACTTAATTTTTTTGAATAAAATGAACGGTCAAACATATTTAAAAAAATCAACGGCGTTAAATATTTAGTAATTAACGGAGGTAGTATATAGCGAGAAGATATTTGCATACGTACGATCATATCTGTAGTTAACCGGTATATCATTGGAGCTTCACAATTGCTTTTTTTTTTCCTCGCTACACCTTTCATCACTTCTATGACGTACCCAACTTGTCATAAACATTCGGCTTAATTTCACACAAATTCCTCAATTGCTTAACTTTTCTGAAACCAAACCGGCAGAAGAACTAGCAATTATATATATTTCAATAAGCATGAGTAAAAACCCTAGACAGAAAGGAAATTAGAAAAAAAAAACTTCATCCTATGAAAATTTTGAGTTGGATTAATAATTCTTTTGTGTATGAAATTTCTTAAGTGAGAAAAATCCTTCAATATACAACCCACACTTTATCTGGATTGTTCAACTTCATTCCAATTTGAAAATTTTCTTAATTCAACTCAACGGAAAAAAGAATTCCAACTCAAAATTTGGTAACATCTTAAGCAAGAATGCACACTCTATGAAAACTGCCCAGTAGATAGTACACAGTTGAACAAATTGGAATTTTGCGAGCAACATCTACACTGTACTTGGCTAGCTTGGAAAGTTCATATGCCGTATATATACCTGCCCAAGTTTGATTGGTGAATTAGACGGCGATATTAGTTGTGGTATATATGCCTAAGTCACTATATACGGCGTGCACGAACAGTAGTCTACGGTGAGAAGGATGGCCACTTAGAAAAATTCCTCACTTAATTTTCGGTTTATTTGATTTGCGTACTTAAATTTTCTACCACGAAGAAATTTAAAGCATCTTGGGATAAAGGGGCATTGTCGTATGTTAGCATGTATATTATTACGCACATGTACAGCTGTGGCATCCAAATAATTCAGTTAATTTTCTAGGTGCTCGATCTATTAATTTGACATGGCTGTAGAAGCACATATTATTTCCATAGTTAACTGAAAAATTTGGATTTACTAATTTGTTATTGTTGCTGCTAGAACCTTTTATATTATATTGTAGAATTTCAAACCATATGTTAGTTGTTAAATCGAAATTCTCCTGAAGTATGATATTTATATACTCCCTCTGTTCTAGATATAAATGTCATTGTTTTACACACGCAAAATCAACATTTCAAAATTCTAGCTAATAATTGATCGAACTAAATAATATATGTATCATGCATATATTCGTATTTAAAAAACTTTTTATTGCTATTGATTTTCTAGTTTCTGATAATATATATTATGATATCAGAAACTAGTGTATTATTTTTCTCACAACCTCCAACGTTTATATATATTATGAAATATATATTGCTATTGATTTATTGCTATTTATTTTCTAGTTTTTTATACACTAGTTCTATATTTTAGAAAGGAGGGGTATCTAGCTACAACTGACCAGAGCAAACATCGATTAGATAGATTCTTACGCAATACAAGTACACAACACAACACAACACAATACAACAAACTACAATCTCTTTCAGAGAAAAAATCTCGAAAGAGGCGAGAGTTTTGGGCATATATATCCGGACCAAAGACGAGATGAAGCATATATACCTAACATTTTCCCATGAATGCGATGTATATATGATGCCGGAACGCTTCTTCCATTTCAATTTGTTTGGCCTTGTTCTTGGTCGATATGCCGACCATGCATGCTACTGTAGATCAATTTGGCCAAGATACACATATAAGACAATGGAGATAATGCGTACGCGTGCACATTATTGTGACCAAGGTTAACCGTCTGATCATTGACTTCAACTAGTGAAGTGAAGTGCTCTCGAGAGGATATACCCTCATTTTTTCGTTTTATCTAAATAGTTATGATTTTTTTAAAAAAATAATAAGATGAAATAATATATCATACATCATTTCACAAACATGCATGGTAAAATTTAAGTTTTACAAGTTGTAAAATAAAATAAACAAATATGAATATGAATATATATGTATATAAGCTAAAGTCTATTATTTACTTTGTTACCACTTGTATTGGTCAAATTTGAGTTTATATGTTTGTAGAGGATATATCATATACTAATTTTTTATTGTCAACTTTTTCTCATAACTCTTTTGGATGATACGCAAGAAAATGAGGATATATATCCCTGTCAAGAGTTTATATTCCCTAAATTTCTGCGTGTGCACTTGAGTCGGTGATATCTCCTTCTCATTTAGTGTGGGCAAGCGCATTGTTTTCCTTTTTAGCATTCGGCTGAGTATTTTACTCATGTTTTATTAATAAATAGGACAAAAATCCCGTTAGCTTTTCTTTTATAAAAAAAAGGCTAGAGATAAACCCCAAAAAAAACCAGAGAGGAAAATAGAATATTTTTCATAAGGAATAAATCGGATGTGACAAGGTTTCAGGAGGGCATATTTTGTGTGTGCCTCTTAGGCTGGGTTTAGTTCCCAACTTTTTCTTCAAACTTCCAACTTTTCTATCACATCAAAATTTTTCTACACACATAAACTTTTAACTCTTTTTTTCAAACTTTTAATTTTGGCGTGTAACTAAACATACCCTTAAACGTTTATTTAGGTACCTCTTTAAACAGTTTTGGACATGTATCAATGCATCTTTTACTTCTGGTAGTTGAAGACTTGAATTGGCATCAACAACCAAAAAAACAATGTGTACGTTGTTGATAAATCATGCACAAAGCTGGGGAACGAAATGGGTCTGACCGTCTGAGACCAAACATACCATGTGCCGGAGGCAGAGGATGCATTGAAAATACAGGGCTTCCATTAAATCATATTGAAAGTTCAGCATGGTGTCAGGTCTATGCTATGAATGAGAATGCAGATAGTTCAGGCCAAACAGATCCCGGCTACCCAAAAATTTTTCACCCTGTGACTAATTTGTGAGATAAATCTTTTAAGCCTAATTGCTCCATGATTTAACAATGTGGTGTTACAGTAAATATTTGCTAATGATAGATTAATTAGATGTAATAAATTCATCTCGCGGTTTACCGACGGATTCTGTAATTAGTTTTTTTTATTAGTGCCTAAATACCCCCATACGACACCTTATATAATACCCGATATGACACACCAAAACTTTACACCCTGGATGTAAACACCCCGTCGGTATGTGGCAACAAGAGCTTCTCCCTTTACAACATGGAATGTCTCATTCCATCTTGTCCTAAATTAATTAGCATGCAAAAAAAGCATGAGGAAAACAAGTCTTGCCCTTCTATATTCTTTTCCCCACAACATACATAGCTCTCGCAAGATTGGCAATTCTTATCCAAATATCTATGTTTGTAACAGTAGTTGGAGCCAATGGTGACATCAAGGCCAGACAGGAAAAATCTTTTATTAGCTACCAATAATTTTTTGTAGTGGTTTTTAGCGGATAACCATGTCGCATGTCAACATTGTTGAAGAGCCACCTGACCTTGTCTGTCCAAGAGGTGGCTCCGTTGCTTCATTATAGTGTGTTTCAGCAAATGGCACCCTATTAAGCATGAACCTCATAAGTCATAAGATCAATACAATTTTACTTCTTTACTGTCAATGTTTTACCATTCATCTAATTCAAAAAATTAATAATATGCTAAAGTATAAGTACTGAAAGTTCCTTTGATTATAAAAGATGGCACATCAAATAAATATATATATATATATATATATATATATATATTAAATACAACGAATAGTTTAACGCTATGTTAAAAGTTAGCGGCATCATCTATTTAACAAACAAAAAGAGTATATCCTTCCACATCATCTCTAAATCCATCCAAAAAAATGTGACCATTAATCCTAATCTAACACACAGGGGCGAAGGTACAGTCAATTACCGGGGTCAGTAGACCCCGATGATTTTATTTTAACCTCTCATATCCTCTTTATTTTACCAGCTATGACCCCGGTGAAAACAAATATTAGACCCCGGTGACATTAATTGTTGATTGTTGTGTTAAATTCCAATTGACAACTAGAAACGATACTGGCAGCAGCAAATAGAAAATTACCTAGCATTTATGATTATACGTCAGCCGAATATGCATATACTTTGAGTTTTTGAGATTTGAGACCATGCATAAGGCCAGTGGCTCATAACTTTTCAAATTCCCTAGCAAAATAATTTCTATAGGAAATTATTTTAAAAACCATATTAATCTATTGTCTTTCAAGTTTTTTATAAGCTAATAATGCTTAATTAATCATGTGGTAACCTCGCCCTATTTTGCGTGCTGGGAGGGAAGGGTTCAGATCCCATAGCTAGGTCTGAACACACCCAGATTGTATCAGGGTTCACCAATTCGATTTAAAATTAGATTCCAAATATAGCAATATGGCTTTTTTTTTACCAAAATTTGATATTTTTTTATTAATTTGGTTTAATTTTACAATTTCAAATTTGAATTCTTGAAAAACTATTCCAAATTTCACTCAAAATCTACTTTTGTCCCAAGTTGGAACATCGAAATTGCGTTGTTTTCAATCCGTTTTGTTTGAAAACATAGACCATGGCTAGTAATGACCCCGACGATCATTTATCCTGGCTTCGCCCCTGCTAACACACCAAAAGATTATCTGAGAAGAAGAAAAAAAGGCACACAAAAGGACATGTGGTGGCTATGATCCCAGGATGCCCAGGTGCACTGCCATTTGCCACCGGCCTCAGTGGCAGTGGCAGTGTCAGTTCATGTTGGAAAAGCAAAGCTGTCCACGCGTGGCGCGCCATGGCGGGAGGAGGAAGACGAAGACGAAGCAGCCGCAACCCTACACGCCTCTCTCACCTCTCCTCTCCTCTCCTCTCTCTCTATATATAGCTCTCGTCTTCTTCCACCTCTCACTCACTCAACCCAAGCAACGCGCAGCACACCATCACCAGCCAAGTGTTCGACAGAGTTCTTGGCGAGCTAGAGGTGTCGAACACCTTCAAGAGAGGAGGGATGGGGAAGGCGGCGGCGATGGAGGTGTCGGCGTCGGCGGCGGCGGAGGCGGGGATGATGGTGGGTCATGGGGAGTGGCGCGACGACGACGGGCGGGCGCGGCGGATGGGGACGGTGTGGACGGCGAGCGCGCACATCATCACGGCGGTGATCGGCTCCGGCGTGCTGTCGCTGGCGTGGGCGATCGCGCAGCTCGGCTGGGTGGCCGGCCCCGCCGTCATGCTGCTCTTCGCCTTCGTCATCTACTACACCTCCACGCTGCTCGCCGAGTGCTACCGCTCCGGCGACCCGTGCACCGGCAAGCGCAACTACACCTACATGGACGCCGTCCGCGCCAACCTCGGCGGCTCCAAGGTCCGCCTCTGCGGCGTCATCCAGTACGCCAACCTCTTCGGTGTCGCCATCGGCTACACCATCGCCGCCTCCATCAGCATGCTGTAATCAATCAAACAATTTCTTTGTTTCGATTCGGTTTCGATGCAAACTCCATTGATGATGTGATTGCTGATAGCTTAGTTGATTCGATCGAGCAGGGCGATCAAGAGGGCGGATTGCTTCCACGAGAAGGGGCACAAGAACCCGTGCAGGAGCTCGAGCAACCCGTACATGATCCTGTTCGGCGTCGTGCAGATCGTGTTCTCACAGATCCCGGATTTCGATCAGATATGGTGGCTGTCCATCGTCGCCGCCATCATGTCCTTCACCTATTCGACGATTGGCCTCTCGCTCGGCATCGCGCAGACCGTCGCCAACGGCGGGTTCATGGGCAGCCTCACCGGCATTAGCGTCGGCACCGGCGTCACCTCCATGCAGAAGGTCTGGCGCAGCCTCCAGGCCTTCGGTGACATCGCGTTCGCCTACTCCTACTCCATCATCCTCATCGAGATCCAGGCAAGCAGCTCGCCGCCGCCATTGCCGCATCCTCTGTTTCTTGGCTTCTTCTATTTCTTGTGTCCTAACAGAACAGAGCGTTGTTGTGTGTGATGTCATGTCAGGACACGATCAAGGCGCCGCCGCCATCGGAGGCGAAGGTGATGAAGCGCGCGACGATGGTGAGCGTGGCGACGACGACGGTGTTCTACATGCTGTGCGGGTGCATGGGGTACGCGGCGTTCGGGGACAAGTCGCCGGACAACCTGCTCACCGGGTTCGGCTTCTACGAGCCGTTCTGGCTGCTCGACGTCGCCAACGCTGCCATCGTCGTGCACCTCGTCGGCGCCTACCAGGTGTTCGTCCAGCCGATCTTCGCGTTCGTCGAGCGGTGGGCGGCGGCGAGGTGGCCGGACGGCGGCTTCATCTCCCGGGAGCTCCGCGTGGGCCCCTTCTCGCTCAGCGTGTTCCGCCTGACATGGCGCACGGCGTTCGTCTGCGCCACCACCGTCGTGTCCATGCTCCTCCCGTTCTTCGGCGACGTGGTGGGGCTCCTCGGCGCCGTCTCGTTCTGGCCGCTCACCGTCTACTTCCCCGTCGAGATGTACATCGCGCAGCGCGGCGTGCGGCGAGGGAGCGCGCGGTGGCTCTGCCTCAAGGTCCTCAGCGCCGCCTGCCTCGTCGTCTCCGTCGCCGCCGCCGCCGGCTCCATCGCCGACGTGGTCGACGCGCTCAAGGTGTACCGGCCGTTCAGCGGGTAGAGAGAATGTGAGATCGATCGGTGACCGTCCGATCGAAGTAGTACTAGCACTAGCAAACATGTGTACGTCGTATGGGCAGCAGAGCAACACTGCCGTTGCCAGGTGGGGCCCAGGTGTGAGATAAAAAAGAACGAGGTAAACAAAAAATTATTTACTGAGCTTTGTGTGGTGTTTTGTCATGTAACACCTTGTAGATTCTTGTATTATGAGTTTGATTGGGATAACAAGGCTTTAATGGTTAGTGAAGCACAGCTTACTGTACGTCTCTGTTTTTTTTTTCTCCCTTCGATTTTGCTATTATTGTGTTTAGTTCCAAATAAGCTAAGCTAAGCTTACTAGTACCAGTATTAAACGGTTGAATATTTCAGTGATATTCAAGAAGTGGTAAGCAAATGACTGCGTATGCAAATACATTTGTCTGATGAAAATGACTTTTTTAAATGGAATTTTTGTTAAAATGGTCAATTTTTTTCGATCTATGTACTTAGTGTTAATTAATAATTGTTATATTAAGATAAATAAGATTGTTATATCTTAAGATCAAGATTTTGTTGTGATATCTATTTCTCTCAATTGTGATGTTAACAGAAGATAATTTGGTTATGAGAAATTGGAGGGAGTATTATTTATATATCTATATTTCACTGGAAAAGTCCACATGCATGTGATATGTCATTCGGAAGATGAAAATGAAATCTATACATGGCGCAATGTGCTTCAGTGTGTTGTGCACTGTTGTAAATATATTGTGACGTTCGAGGCTACTGATATGATGGTTGAAACTTGTATTTGTACATTTGATGTTGTGATTGTCAGTGAGACCATTGGTGGAGCTTACACTACAATTTTTTTCCAGGGATATTGCATTATTACATATACATTATCCAGGTACTTTGTACAAAAGAGCAAGCACATCACACTAGCAATGTAAACATACTAAAACGAGGTGAGGCATTAGCGCATGATTAATTGAGTATAAACTATTTTAAACTTCAAAATTGGATTAATATGATTTTTTAAAGCAACTTTCGTGTATAATTTTTTTTTAAAAAAATACTCCGTTTAATAGTTCAGGAAGCGTAAAACGAAACAAACTTTCTTCCAATCTCCTGGTGCCGAACGCAGCCTAAGGCTGAGTCCGTTTTAGCGTTTAGGTTGAGATTTTTAGAAGTACGTGAAACAAGACATTCTATTAACACATGCATGATTAATCGAATATTAATTATTACAAACTAAAAATGAATAGATTTATTAGTTTTTTAGAAAACTTATATATATATATATATATATATATATATATATATATATATATATATATATATATATATATATATATATATATATATATATATATATATATATATATATATATATATATATATATATATATTTTGCACGACATAGTTTAATAGTTTGAAAAGCATGCTTGCAGAGGTTATTCTGAAAAGCTGTATAGAACACTTTACTGTTTATTTGATCCTGCAGTGATTTTCTAGACAAGTCTAGAGATGTACAAGCATCACATCATTACACCATGGACACACACCAATAATTTGGAGAGGAATATCTTCATGATCTGTGAAGTGGTGCATCCACTGTTGGTGGATTATGATAACTGATAGAGCTCCATTAGTTCATACAAGCCTCTTTTCTGTTCTCCCCAAAAAGGAGATAGTTGAGGGACGGGCAAAATGAAGATAGGATTGGATTTCATGTGCATATATGCATGCATCCAAGGGTAGGAGGGCCCAAGGGGTGTACATGGCAGTGTTTACCAGGGCCATAGGGTGTTGCTTTCTTTGATTTTGGCAGGTGAATTAAGGCTGTTTTTGGCCAGGGATCTTGGCAGGTACCAAAAAGAATGGCTCACAAAGGATTGGAATCTTTGGCACTCCTGTTTGTTAGATCCTCTTTCTCTTGCAATCTTGCTATCATATGATGGGCTGGTTTACTTTGCTCAGATTTATGATTGGAAGTTGATGTTTGTTGGGAGCTAGATTTTTTGCAAGTTAATACCGTAGAGTATGGGGTTCTAGATGAAGTGCTGTTTGGGGCCTTATGTTGGCATGATGCTTTTTTGGTTCAGTATAAAAAATCAACACTTCCTCAATCCTCATGCATATGAACATTGTGCATGGATCACATCTCTATAACTTAATACAATTGATATTAATACTTGTATGGCTTTAGATAATAGAAACGTTTGCATCTTCAGCCTTTGTCATTAAGCACAGAACCAGTAAGTTTTAATCAATTTGATAAAACAAAAGACATACTGACGTGTAATTCTTCTGCGCGTTCGTGGAAATAAAAAAAAGACATAAGAAGCTGAGACAAATCCAGCCACAACATCTTATAAATGATAACTTGCTGAATTAACGATAATTTTTTTTATAGATGCCATGTAAAGTGGAATAAAAGATTATAATAATTGTTTGATTGATTGTATAAGACAATGAAGTTGATGCGGGCTACCATTAGAGAATATATCCTATGCACACAAGCTTCCCGTGCACACTCCGTGCACACCAACTATCAAATGGCATAGAAAATTCTAAAAAAAAATTGAACACACACTTCCAATAGTATTGCACCTACGTGTGAAATGCTATCTTAAAATTCATTATATTTTAGCTGTAACAAAAAAAGATAAAATTTTGACAGATTTTTACCCTTAAAACTATTAGATTTTTCACTTTTTTTGATAGGGATAAAATACAATAAATTTGAATATGAGACTTTACATATATGTGTTATACTATTAGGAGTAAATGCCCATTTTTTTATATAATTTTTCGTGACATTTGCTAGTTGGTGTGCACGGGAAAGTTACGTGCATAGGATGTTCCCGTTACCATTAAGCTAATAAGAATAAGATGTCTGACTTTTTTTCAACCAACTTTTCTTCCTAGAAGAGAGAAGCAGCTAGTAACTCAGTAATTGTAACAAAAAGAACCAAATTAAACCATATATAGTAAGTTGTTTTTACAACAAGAATGAGTGAGTAATGCACGGCAATGGTGTTTTCACAGGAAAATTAGGTTGAAAAGTTGAAAGTAGCAGGCACATATTCTGTACATTCTTTTCTTAAACTTGCGCGCACAGTTAAGTCCCTTTCCACCCAAAGAAAGAAATCAACAAATATTCCTTTTCTTTTGCTGGGAAATCAACAAATACCGGGATAAGAATATATACGGAGTGATCTACATTTGCAGACAAGTTATATATATTCTTCACTCAATGCAGTACACATACATCACCAGATGAGATCAGGAGGGTTTACGCTTTTTTTTCCCATGAAAATCGTGAAATTTTGATTTTCTTTTTTGACACCACATGAAATTAAAGTAGATTCGAAGTGAAATTTCAAATGGTTTTCGAGAATGCAAATTTCAAACAATAAAAAGTTGATCAAACTTTGCTGTAATTTGACGAAAAATGTCATACCGTTTGAGGTTGAAATCCAACACTCAATCGAAAAGATGAACCCTGATCAGAGGTAGTGGAGTATTTGCACAGAGAAGCAGGCTTGCACGCATGCATGGGTAGCCCATACTGTTTAACCGAGAGAGATCGATGTGTTTTAATTTAATTTTGCTATCTATTGACTGGAGCATCTGTATTCTGAAAGTTGCTGCATTATTGCTACCCTGGATATATTCTATTCTACTGTTGAAGTATTTCAGATAAGAGTAGTTTTTTAGATAAGAGTAGTTATCCAGAAAATGTTAGACATTGTGGTCCATAAACACTACAGTAAATTGTTCGATTTGAGTCCACGACAACGAAATAAAGTATGGCTGTACATGTATGGTCAGGATTACTGAACAAGAATGGGGCAGCCATATCCATTAAGCTAGGCTTGGTATGTTTGATGTTGAGTTTATACACCAGTGTTAAGACATGAAGTTAGCACACATTAATACTATGGGCTAATTTGAAATAGATTATTTGCTAGATTATTACTACGGATTAATTATCTACTTGATTATAGGAATAGATTAAATATTTTAATAAATAAACTTAACAGAGATATCTTAGAATAAGTGGTCTGAGCAAGTTTTTTTTTTTTTTTTTTTTTTTACAAAACATACTTTATAGATGTGGAGCAAATAATCTGTGTTAATAATATGGTGAAGTAGCTGAAAAGAAATATAAAAAGTATAGCATCTCTCGATACATTTTCAAAGGTTTTATGGATGAAAAATTAAATATCTGCCATCAAAATAATGTAGTCTACAAACAGTTCAAGACAGTATATTATATTTGACCATTTGTGTATGACACTGTCCTATCCATCATCTATGAGATCATCACTTCCACCTTCTCAGAATACAAACAAGATTACTTCAACTTTTCAAGTCATACTTCCAAAAATACAAAAAAGGTGTAGGACAAATCTTAATTCAAGATGAACTGTTCATTCGCATTTTGCTTTGAAACTGCAATAGGTTGCACCCTTTCTTTTCATCATTTCCTTGCAGTTTCAGTGTACCAAGCAGGGGGCTTATATCTGCATTCATGCATAGGCGCAAGACCATATCAAATTCATCCAAATTCTTTGCTATCCTCCAATTTGAATCGATCTGTACATGGAGTCATCGAATTTAATTCCGCCCTCATCACCTTCATTTGCGTCTTGAATAACTCTAATTAACACTGCAACAAGAAAGAGTATCATCATCATTCAACAACAAAATTTGATCTGATGATTATCTATCAAAACACAAATTCAACAATACTTGAGACATATCGAGAGATACCAAAATTTTTGGTGCAAATTTGGTATGTCTTACCATCAGAGATATTAAGAGGTATCAAATTTTATATTAAAAAATAGAGAAATTTTATGGTCCTTAAAAAAATACCTCGAGGTACCTAAATTTCATACTAAATTTTTTTATACATCAAGCTACTTAGTATATAGAGGTACCAAATTTTACACTAAAAAACATGGGTACTTTTTAAGGATGGTAAAATTTCACGGAAAAAAAATATGGTACCTCCTGTAAATCCTGAAAATCACTCCTATCAAAATAAAGCCCTTGTTAAAATCCAAACTTTTTCTTCAAACTTCTAATTTTTTCATCACATCAAAACTTTCCTACACATGTAAACTTTTAACTTTTCCATCACATCGTTTCAATTTCAACCAAACTTCCAATTTTAGCGTGAACTAAACACACCCAAAGGAAACACCCACAAGAGTCAGGGGAGTCTCATCCCAAAATAAATGTGGCCACGATCTTGAAAAATGCGAAAAAAAATTCAGTATAATTAGGACGGTTTGCTTACAGTGAGTTTCAGGAGTCGGCGCACGAGCGCATGCTGCCGGTGGCCGCCGGCGCCACGGCGGCGGAGCCCATGGCCTGCCGGTCGGCGGCGCGCCTCCGGACACACCGGTACGAGCACGTGGCGACCCAGAACGCCCACGGGAGCGCGACGAGCGCCAGCCCGACGGCGGGGAGCCAGTGCGGCGCCTCGTGCGGCGGCAGCACCACGTAGCCGGCGAGGCACCCGCCGCCGGCGAGCACGGAGAGGAGTAGCAGCGTCGTCACCATCCACACGCACGCGCTCCCGCCCGGCCGCTCCTCCCCCTCCTGCATCGGCGGCGCCATCGGCGGCGGCGGCGAAAGAGGATCACGGCACTAGGCGGCGACGGCGGCCTCGGCGGCGGCGCGGGTCAAGAACAAGGACGAGGCGGCGTGCATGGCAATGGTGGCGCCAATCGCCTCTCTCTCTGGATTTGTGTTCTTGTTCTTGTTCTTGTTCTTGGATTTTGATTGATTGAAAAAAAATGTGCCAAAAAAGTTTTGATATTGTTATGTTGTTTGGGTTTTGTGGATCTTGGAGGAGGAGAAACAACGGTGACCCAAATTTGAAGCAGAGGTGCAGAGGAAATTGCGGGGAGTTAATAATAGCTTGGTAATAAAATTCCATTTAAAAAACTAAAGCAGCGTGTCCTAATTCCATGCAGAAACATGCAAAAACTGGCAAAGATAACAAAACATGCAAAATCTGTAGAATACCAGGTAGCTTTATATGGTATTCACATTAAGATTAAGGCTCTTTTTAGAGGGACATTTAATTATTCCCTCTTTAGAAAGATGTAACTTTACAGGATTTTCGTAGAAATTTGTTCAGTTCTTGCAAAGTTCTTTTGAAAATCTTCCAATCCAAAGGAGGCCAGAAGTGTTCACCGGCTGTGCATTCTCAGTTTTTGGGGGGAATATGTTGGGGCACTGAACTTCCGAAAAACAAATCTACTGAAACAAACTTTAAGTTCAAACATAAAGTTTAGGAAAGATATCCCATGATAATAGATTTCTGAAGGTTGTGTTGCTCACTTTAAATTGCTTAGGTATGGTTTTCATCATCTGTGCAATCAAATATAGAAAAAAAATAAAATTCGAGAATTTTCAAAAAAAATGGGGTAAATATTACGTTCCACTGCAGAGTAGGCTGTTCATGATCTGAACTTCTGAAGATACAAACATATAAAAACAGTCAACTTAACAGTGCTTTACATTTACACAAACTCCCCTGCACAATCCACACCAAACCAGAAGCAGAAAGAAATACAAAACCAAAACTAAAAAACAAAAACAAATTTGCTCATCCAAATTGCACACAAAGCAGCCACAACACATGAGCAGGTTGATGAGATCACACACACAGAGAGAGTGAGATGACGTCAGCCCAGAACGCTGTAAAGATCGCCATTGTTGCCGTAGAAGCCATCGCCGCCCTTGTCCTTGGTGCTCTTCCTCTTGGAGAAGATGATGTCGCCGATGAGAGGCACGATGGGCTTCACCTTCCTCGCCTTCCTCCTCCTCCCGACCAGCTCGCCGTCGTCCACCTCGCCGAGGCTCAACGCGTGGCTGAACGACGGCAGGTACTCGCACGACGTCGCGCGCGACACGGCCGCGCCGCCGCCGCCGACGCCGCCCCACCGCTCGCTCCTGAACGTCGCCACCGTCGACGACACGTCGGTCTCGCCGCCAACGCTGCGCCGCGCCGCCGCTGCCGTGTCGCCGGCCTCCATCTCCGCCAGCTTCGAGAGGCCGCGGTGGAGCTGCGCGTTGAGCGACGCCACGGCCATCTCCATCTCGCTCCCCCGCTTCTTCAGCTGCGCCACCTCCTGCCTCGTCTCCGCCACCTCCGCCTCCAGCTTCTTGACTGACCGCATCATCGCCACCGTCACCCCCTCGTCGACCACGCCGCCGTCGCGCTCGTCGTCGGCGTCGCCGCCGTCGTTCGGCGGCGGCGGCGACGACTGCGGCGAGGACGGTGCCGAGTACATCATCGGCACGACGGCCGGCGCTGCATCCTCCTCCACCTCAGGCTCAGCTTCCATGGCATCCGGAGAAGAAACAGTAGCATCATCACTATCGCCGCTAGCTTCATGCTTGGCAATGGCGATGTCAACAACGGCAGCAGCAGCAGCATTGCCGTTGCTGGGTCGCCGGGAGTAGCCGTCGCCGACGAGGATGCGCTCGCCGAAGACGGCGACGGCCTCCCTGACGGACCGGAAAGGGCGTGCCGTGTCGACCTCGACACGGTCGGTGGCCATGGCGATGGAGAAGCACAGCAATTAAGCAGCAACACGAGGATCGATCGATCGATCGAACGTTCTTGGCTGCAAGCAACATGCACGATCGCTTGGAGGATTATATGAAGGGGCGAAGATCAGTGGATCATCGCTTGGCTGCAGGTAGTTTCTTTGCTTCCACTTCAGTAGCACACTGGCCAACCAGCAACTAGTTTCCCAATAGCAACAAGCAAGAGGAGTGACTTGCCACCAAAAAGAAGTCAGATAAAACTCCCAAGCTAACCTCATCTGTATGTAGGAGTGGAGCTGAAGCAGGGATGCTTTCTGACCACTCTTGGCAAGCATGCAACGCAGGCAGGGTATGCAGCATGCTATTCATAATTCCGATGCTGGATAAAAATCACTCATGGTAAGTGTACTGATTAACCGAAAAGGCGAAAACAACTGATAAAATTCAGATAAATCTTATCAAAATTTTAAAATTCAGTTTTGAACATGACTCCAGGGTTTTCGATTATGCGCTCTCTTCGGTCTCACTGGCTCTGCAGTCCATCCGCTCGTAAGGTCATCTGTGGCCTTTAATGGGTATTGCTGCTTTTGGAGATTTCTTGGGAGTGTACTGTGGTTTTGCCCCTTTCCTCCAATCGGAGTTGTGTATAGCCACCGTATTTTTTTCTTCTTAGCTACAATTTTTGTTTTGCTTTTTCTTCCTTCCCTCGGTATAAGCCGCTCTGGCTGATTGCATTGTGTAACAAAAACTCTTTTCCCTCTAATATATTGACGTGCAATTCTTTTACTCGTTCGCAAAAATAAACATGACCATCAAATCGAGTGTCTATGGTTTCAACCCGATCCGAAAAGTCTGTATTTTACGAAATTTGGTCCGGTTTCCACCGGATTGTAAATCCTATTAACAGCAGCATGAAGCATAACAGAACAGAAATTCTGGTGTCATGGGGGTGGTTGGGAGAAATCATAGTTTTTTCAGTTGGGGCATGCAGTTCTTGGAGTGGACAAGATAGGGACCTTGTAACAAACAGCCCTTGTTGTTAAGGCGATTGGGGACATAATTCTAAGATGGAAAACCACAAATGTGTATTGGTAGGAAAGTAACACAAAAAACATAAGCAAATCAAATCACACAAAGCAAAACCTAGTCCTTCTATGATCTTTTACAGATTATAAGTCGTTTTTACTTTGGTCAAAATAAAACTGATTATTAGTCTTTTTTACTTTGGTCAAAATAAAACTGCTTTAAGTTTAATCAAATTTGTAGAAAAAAAAAAGCAGTAACAATTTTAACCCAAGACAAATATATTATGAAAATATACTCAATTATCGATTTAGCGAAATTAATTTGATGTTTACATATTGCTATATTTATCAACAAACTGAGCCAAACTCAAAATAGTTTGACTTTTATCAAAACCAAAACGACTTAGAAATTACTCCCTCCGTCCCATTATAAGAGCAACCATAAGTTTCCGCGCCCAACTTTGATCGTTCGTCTTATTTGAAATTTTTTTATAATTAGTATTTTCGTTGTTATGAGATGATAAAACATGAATAGTACTTTACTCGTGACTTATGTTTTTAAATTTTTTTCAAAAATTTTTCAAATAAGACAGACGGTCAAAGTTGGACGCGGAAAACCATGGCTGCACTTATAATGGGACGGAGGTAGTAGAATCTAAAACGAAGGGAGTATATTACTACTTGAACTATTCCCACCAGTCAAGAATATATAGAGCATATTATTATTTGGGGGCTGCTATATACCGGTATCCCGTTGGGATACTGTCCCAACGGGATCGCTCCCAGTCCACCTCCCTCAGATGCGAGAGCGCAGGCCCCCATGGGAGCAGCGCAGACGAGGCTGACGCCGGTGGCGCAGACGCGGCGGCCGCCGCCGAGCTCCGGCGTGAAGGACGCGGCTGCCTGCGACGAGCTCCAGCGTGGAGGACGCGGCCGCCGGCGAGCTCCGACGTGGGGCATGGTCGCATGAACGGCGGAGAATCCTGCGTGGTGACAGAGACGGCGCCGTCGACGAGCTCCGGCGTGGGGCGTGGACGGCGGAGGATCCTGCGTGGTGGTGGTGGCGGCACCGGCGACGAGCTCCGGTGTGGAGGACGCAGCCACCGCTGAGGCGTGGACGACAGACACGGCCGCTGGTGACGAGCTCCCGACGGAGGACGCGGTCGCCGGCGACGAGCTCCGATACCGTGGACGGGGGAGGATGCGGCTGCCGGTGACGAGGTTCGGGTTCAGTACGGAGCGTCGACGGGGGAGGACGCGGCCGCCGGCGACGATGCCTCGACACCTCGACGCCCAGCTCCTGGTATCTAGTAGGTATCATATGAATATGATACCTCATAAGTATCACCCCCGATACATCGTAGAAATCACATGATACATGATAGCTATCACATGATACCTCACGAGTATCGTCTGATACGTGATAGGAATCGTCCGATATCTGATACGTGGTAGAATCGCATGATACCTGGTAGGTATCATCCGATACCAGCTAGTTATTAGGTGATACCTGTAAGGTATCATACGATTCTTACCACATAGAAGATGATAGTTGCGAGGTATCAAGTGATACTTGAGTAGGATCATGTTAAACCTGGGAGGTATCATGATCCTCCTTAGTATCATGTCCGGTTTCACCAGGTTTCATAGGTGATACTTTGGGAGGATCATGTGATACCTGGGAGGTATCATGATCCTCATCTGTATCATGTCTGGTATCATCAGGTTTCACAAATGATATCCTAGGAGGATCACATGATCCTCCTCGAAAGTATCATTACGTGTGATACCTGTGCAGTACCGCATGGCCCTACTTAGGTATCATGTCTAGTAACAAGATTCTATGGGTTTCACAAATGATACTTTAGTAAGATCGTGTGATACTTGCGTTTCTACCACATATCAGATGATACTTGCGAGGTATCGGATGATACCTATCAGGTATCATGCGATTCTTACCACGTTGTGGATGATGCTTGCGATGTATCAGGTCCTGATACCTACCAGGTATCCATGCGATTCTACCACATATCAGGTGATACTTAAGAGGTATCAGATGATACCTATCAAGTATCATGTGATTCTTACAATGTAGAAGATGATACCTATCAGGTATCATGCGATTCTTACCACGTAGAAGATGATACCTATCATGTATCATGCGATTCTTACCACGTAGAAGATGATTCTACCACACTCCACAGCCAGCCATAACCAAGTTAGCAAGTTCTTTTCACCCCATCTTGTCTCTTTGCTCCCCCGAAGCAGTAGATGGATAGGATGAAGGCCCGGACTCGCAGCGGGATCAACGGCCGGCGACGAAGGCGCCGACCGGAGAGGGCCCGCGACAGAGTTGGGGCGCCGGCGGAGGGCGCACCGGCCGGCCACGCGGATGGAGCCGGAGGTGGGCGTTAACGGCGGCGCCGTGGATGGCGGACGGCGGTGCTGGAGCTCCAGGCGGCAATCCGGCGACCACATCGCTGGCAGCCACGTCCTCCGCCGTCGCTCCCTACGCCGGGCTCGTCGCCGCAGCCACGTCCTCCGCCGTCCGTGCCTCACGCCACGCTGAAGCTCGTCGCCGAAGTCCGCGATGCCGGGGGATCGTTGGGGGTGGCCGCGTCGGAGCTCGTCGCCGGCGACCGCGACCTCCGTCATCCACACCCATGCCACACCGGAGCTCGTCATTGACTTAGTTGCAGCAGCACGCATGAGAGAGATGTGGTAGAAAGAATAGCTAGATAGAAGAAGAGTGGATTGGTTGGTGTCTATCCTATCCCGTCGGGACGGTATACCGGTGTTTAGCATTTCCGTATTATTTACTCTATTGAGTAAATTACATTGCTGATACACAAATTTGGATTCAGACGGCAGTGGCACTCCGGAACGATCTCCTACGTGCGCGGACAGCTCACCCATGACCCATCTACTTAAACGTGCTCATCGATGTTTCACCCCGCGTGATCTGAACTGAGAAGCGCCGTCGTGTGACCAATGGCGCGCCCCGCACGCCGACCCCGCCCCGTCGCCATGGCCACTCCTCGCCGGAGCGCCCGACTAGCCGCTCAGAGGACGACGACACCGCCAGCCGCGGCGCCGCCGAGAAGGGTGCGCAATCGGCGGCGGGAGTTCCGCCACTAGGAGAACCAGGCGATGGTGACGAAATACGTGGCGCTGCACCTGGTGGTGCTCGTCGACGCCGGCCCCGGCACCGGCAAGAGCAGCCAGATCCCGCGCCTGCTCCACGCCGCCGGCCACGGCTGCGTCGTCTGCCCCAGATGTACCGCCTCGCCGCCGTGCTCGCGGCGACTTGCGCCGCGGCCGACATGCGCGCCTAGCTCGGACGCCAGGTGGGGTACTCCGTCCCCCTCGACGACCGCTCCTCGGACGCCGACACGGTCGTCAAGTACATCACGCACGGCGCGCTCCTCCGCGATCTCGCCGCCGACCCGCTCCTCACCCGCTACGGTGCTGTCGTGGTGGACGACGCGCACGACGGGATGGCGATCACAGGTGTCGTGCTCAGCTGCGTCAAGGCCGCGGCGGCGCGCCGCCTGGACCTTCGGGTCGTCGTCTGCCTGAACCACTACAGCACCCTCTGCAAGGGCGTTGTACACGGCTTCTTCTCCGGCTCCGGCATGGACGGCAAAGAACTCTGGTTCCGTACCTACTCCGGTCTAATCGACCAACATTACCTCCCGGAGCCGGTGACAGACTACCTCGGCGCGGCCGTCGACGCGGTGTGCCGCATCCACACGACGGAGCCGCCGGGCGACTTGCTGGTCTTCCTCCCGGGCTGCACGGACGTCGAGGCAGCCGAGCACGCACTCAACGGGCTGTGCGCTGCTGGGGCTAGCTACATGCTGCTTACACGACGGCCTCCCGATGCACCGGATCCACGACGTGTTCCGGCCGGCGGCCGACGGCAGGCGGAAGGTAGTGCTAGCCACCGACGTCGCCGTCTGCTCGGTGTTCGTCGATGGAATCAAGTACATCGTCGACTCCGGCTACTGCGGAACGGACAACGCCCCCGTACATCTGATCGGCGGCGGCGGCTCGGCGGCGGCGCGCCTGGTTCGAGGCCTGAAAGCGGTCGTCCATAAATGGTGCCACATAAGGCGTAAGGTGAATGAGTCGCCGAAGATGTGGCCGACGGGGACGTTCTTCTGCCTGTGTACACGAGAGAGGAGGAGAAGGGGTTTCCATACGTGTGGAATCCGGCGAACAAGATGGCGGATGTCAACGCCCTCGTCGGCGTCATCCTCACGCTCAAGGCGCTCGGCTCGTCGGCGCCGGAGGTGACGACGTCGTGGCCAGCTTCGACTTCTTCGAGCCGCCGCATGCATAGTTGATTCATTGGGCCGTGAGGACGCTCAAGGCGGCCGGGGTGCTGAGCCAGGACGGCGAGGTGACCGAGACCGGGAGGCGAATTGCGCGGGAGATTTCGGGAAGATATTACTAAGCGAATTCAAACATCCGTGCGAGCCACTGAACCGTGGGCTTGACAGGACTAAACTAGTCATCAACCTTTATTTTTTTTAATAACTATAATAAATGCTCCCAACAGATGAAGTCTATTTTAATCCTATTATTGTTATATGGTTTAGTTACTTAAGATGAAATTCACTGTGGGAATTCACATGAATATATATTTTAATCTTATTATTGTTATATGGTTTAGTTACTTAACATGAAATTCACTGTGGAAGTTCTATAAAATCATGAGCGAATCCGATTGTCTCAAATTAGCATGCAAGTTTTTTTAAACAGATTTCTTATATGATTCCTTCTATATTACCAAAGTGAAGATCTTAAAAACCGACTCAAATACAGATATGTATTTCAAAAACCAAACGAACTTAAAAACTGACTCATACACGAATGACGTATCAAAAAACCAGCAAAACCATCTTCAATTTTTATAATAGTAGAGAAGAGATATAGATTAAAACCAAAAAATAAAATTAAAACCGACTCAAACACGAATGACGAACTGCGAAAACATCTTCAATTTTTATAACCGACTCAAACACGGATGACGAACCGCAAAAACATCTTCAATTTTTATAGTAGTAGAGAAGAGATGGGATGAAGCATTCCAGTCTTTGCTCAAGAGCTATAGCCAATTATTACAAGGTTCACACAAAAGTAAACTCACATAGTGAGTATGTAGCCAAAGTAATAAAACCAAACAAGGTAAAGATCCCACGACTACTGAATTCTATTGGTGAATCTCCATCCGAAGTTGTCAAAGAGCTGCATGATCATCGACTCAAGTTTACGACACACATCTTTTATTAGCTTGATATAATCATCATGCCGTTTTAGTTGAGCCCATTCCCGGAGCTAATGTGTTGTCCTGAAAAGAACATGCAAATAAGATTTTGAAGGTGATCTATCAAAAACCATTTCATTTTTACTTAAGCTAGAGGAGACTAACATACAGCGAAAGCTCCAACAAGAATAAGTTCCTTGATCTTTTTATTACCACCTACAAGCCAATTCCCAAACATGTGAGATATACTATGTGGATGGTATAATCCAAACTCGAATTGTATAGATCTCCAAAGAAATCCGGCAAAATGGCAATCCAGGAAATGATGGTAAATTGATTCTTTTTTCATAAAAAAACATCTCAAACTACCACCCAATTCCTCTTAGCCAAATTGTTTTTTTTGTTAAAACAACAAGATTCCATATAAATATATCATCCTCCTCTGTTAAGTTAACATGCACAATTGAAGCACACAAATTGTGCCATCTAATCAAGTTTTGACCAACTAATTATCACGGAACAGTACTCAAAACACTTGTAACTTAGCAGTTTTTCCTTCTAACTATAGAATATGATGATGGGTATTTGTCCTTTACAGAAGAATTACCTAATCAATTATCCTCCGAGAATCTAACTTGTTCACCATTATTGATAAACCAGGAACTCATATTTAGAAAAGAACTTTTAACCTTCATCAATCCTGACAAAAAATGGGAATCCCCTTGTTCCGCTCAACTTAGTTATAGATTTAGTACCAAGATATTTCCTTTTCAAAAGATCTTGCCACACACAGTGTTCATTTATTAATTTAAACAACCACTTACTTAGTAAACACTGGTTTTGGATTTCTAAATTATGAATACCAAGTCCCCGTTGATCTTTATGCTGACAAATAACATCCCATCTTGTCAACCTATATTATTTTTTATGTTCATCACCTTGCCAAAAGAAACGGGATCTATAATAATCAATTTTTCGAAGAACCCTTTTAGGAATCTCAAAAAACGAAATCATAAACATAACTAAACTTGATAACACTGAGTTAATCAAAACCAATCGCCCACCTACAGACATATGTTTACCCTTCCAACTACTAAGTTTTTTCTCAATTCTTTGCTCAATTGTTAACTAATCTTTATTACAAAGCTTTCTAAAATGCATAGGAATACCAAGATATCTAACATGAAAATCTCCCAGTTTGCACCCAAAAATATTTGAATATTGCTCATGACATTCCTTTGCTTGTCCAAAGCAAAATAATTCACTCTTGTGAAAATTTATCTTCAGGCCAAATAACTTTTCAAAAGCAGTTAAAATCAATTTCATATTTTTAGCTTTCTGTAAATCATGCTCTAAAAAATGATAGTATTATCAGCATATTGTAAGATAGATAAACCATCATCAACTAGATGTGGGACCACTCCAGAAATTTAACCATAATCTTTTGCTCTCTTTATTATATAGCTAACATCAATAACTATATTAAAAAGAATTGGAGATAACGGGTCCCGTTGCCTTAAACCCTTATATGTTTAAAATTTTGATCCCACTTGGTCATTCACTTTAATGCCAACCTGTCCACCTTGGATAAAAGACGCAATCAAATCACACCATTTTTGTGAGAAACCATTCATTCTTAAAGTTTGTTGAACAAAAGACCATTTTACTTTATCATAAGCTTTCTCAAAATCAATCTTAAAAAGTACACCACTCTTTTTTTCGGTGCAATTAATGTATCGTTTCATGAAGAATAACAACACCCTCCATAATATTCCTCCCAGGTATAAAAGCCGTATGTGTGGGGCTAATAACCTTCTGAGCCACTATAGAAATTCTATTTGTAGCAACTTTAGTAAAAATTTTGAAACCGATATTAAGTAAACAAATAGGCCTATATTGTTAAATTTTGAAAGCCTCTTTGCACTTGGGTAGTAAAATTATAGTGCCAAAGTTTAGAGACTAAAGATGTTAATTACCACTATGAAAATCATTAAATAAATCAACCAAATCGGGCTTAATAACATTCCAGAAAACCTGATAAAACTCAGCTGGAAATCCATCCGGACCCGGAGCTTTATTATGCTCCATTTGAAAAATCGCATCTTTAATTTCCTCCTCAGAAAAATCTTGTACTAAAGCATTATTTTCTAATTGAGAAACCTGGGGAATATTACTTATTTGGCTTTCATCTAACGTTAAAGAAAAAGCTTCACGAGGGCCAAAAAAGATCTTTATAATAAGTGGTGATACATGCCTTTAAATTTGCATCACCATTAATTACCAATCACCATCCTGTAGCTGATTAAGTCCTTGTTTTCCTATGCTTACCATTTGCTACCAAACGAAAATATTTAGTATTCGAGTCCCCTTCCAAAATATCTTTAGTATTAACTCGCTGATACCATTTAATTTGCTTTTCACTTAGCAAATAGGATAACCTATTCCTCAAATAAAGTATAGAATCAAGCTCTGAGTTAACAAAGTTGATTCTCCATTTTTATCCAGAAAAACAAGACTTTTTCTCTTTGTAATAAAGGCCACTAGTCTGTTTGGCCCAACCTCTTAAAAATTGTGTTAATCTACGAATCTTAGCCTGCCAACGCTCTAAATGAGTATAATCATCAACAACACTTAACCAAATTTGCTTAACCATAACTACAAAACCATCTCTTAACAGCCAACCTAACTCAAATAAGGCTACACAACGCTAATATTTTTAGTTTATTTTATCTGATTTTTCAACATTATTGTTGACATTCTTATACAGATATATTTTAATTACTAGTCAAGTGTAATTGATAGTAACCTTTATCTCTTCCTCTCGTACAACTATACATTATTTTAATTATGTTTTATTCATGAAGTATCTTTCAAAAAAAAAGTTCCATGAAGTTGATATACACTATATCATAACAGTAAAAATGATCAAGATAAAATTGCCTAGCTAGCATGTTAATATATCACTATTCAAATTTGCAGTAACAGAGAAACCAGAATACCAAATCACTGAACCGGTGCAAAATACCAAATTACTGAACTAGTGCAAAATACCAAGTCACTGAACGAGTGCAACATTCGTAAGGCCATACATTAATGACTTGGCCAAAGAGTTATACTACGTAATGCAATTAACTATACCGTACTGCAGAAGAAAGAAACAATCAACAATACCACAACTTAACTTTGTCTGTAGGAACTCTACAATATCCATTAACAACATCAGAAATCACTTTCATTCTTCAGAGAACTTTTTAGGACCTCCGTTAGAACACTGTATAACAACTTATGCCTCTCTAGTTGAATTTCTAAATTATTTATTTTAACTTCAGCTTCATTCTTCAGTAAGTCTTGTACCTAAACTTCAAGCTGATGAAGCAAAGATTCCTGTCCTGGACGAGATGCCTGTTCTGATCCTGAAGAAAATGCACTCTCCAGCTGTCCTATTACATAAGCAACAAACCCATCCTGCTTCTGCTTTGGAGGCTTCATTTTGATTTCAGATTCTTTCTTCCAATGCAGTAACTCTTGTACCTGAATTTAAAGCTGAAGAAGCAAATATGCTTGCCCTGAACCAGAAGCAATTGCACTCTCCGGCTGCCCAGTAATAAAAGCAATAGGCCTAGGCCTTTCTAGCTATCTCCCCCTTCTGGTTCGAGACCTTCATTTTAATTTAATCAAATATTTTTTAAAGTTTTCTCTAAACTTTTCACATTTTTCACAACCGAGAAGCATTATAAACGAAGGTACCATAATGAATGTATGTGGTTGTTGTGATTGTGGGTAGCTCGCTTAACTGTATCACTTAAATCTTGATCTAAAGCATGCTTTTCAAATTCACGGGCTGACAGTACATGCAATAGAATTTATAAAATCACGGGTTGCCTTTCGAATTCACATTAATAGGTAGAAGGAGAAGATAATGGCTTATGCTAGGCAAAATGCAAATTAAAAGTTTTAATTGGAAGAAACAACAATACCTTCTGATAGAACTCACAGTTCTGAGAACAATAATAAGCCATTTTATGAATTTGACCAGTGAGCAACACCTGCAACAACAAAAAAAAAAACAAACCATAATTAGTGAATACAATGGATTTGGATTTCATACAAGTAAATAAAGTGATAATAAGTCATACCGGGCCATCTCTCTTTTTCTTATAGGCAATTTCTACTCCTTCGAGATATCCAGTCTCAAGCATATCTTTCACATTTTTAATCTGTCCCTCCACATAAGTCATCCCCTCCTCCTCCTCTGTAATTCCAGCAATAAGTCTCTCTTTCTCACTTACAGTAGTCAGCTCCCCTTTCTCAGTTGTGACAGCAGGCATACCCTCCTCAGCAGCACTTGCATCCTCAGTTTCAGCAGCCATCAGCTTCTCTTTCACAGCTGTGACAGCAGACAGACCCTCGTCAGCAGCATTCGCATCCTCAGTTTCAGCGGCCATCAGCTTCTCTTTCACAGCTGTGACAGCAGGCAGACCCTTGTCAGCAGCATTCGCATCCTCAGTTTTAGCGGCCATCAGCTTCTCTTTCACAGCTGTGACAGCAGGTAGACCCTCGTCAGCAGCACTCACATCCTCAGTTTCAGCGGCCATCAGCTTCTCTTTCACAGTTCTGACAGCAGGCAGACCCTCCTATCAGAACGCAAATGACGCATCCTCTGCACGGCGCGTTCTCGTCCTCGCATCTCTCATCAGTGGGCCCCGCGCTCGACTTTTTGAGCGAGGTTCTCGATCCTTCGCTAGGAACCGAAGAAGCTAGTGAAGCTATGGGCCCACCAACTTTTTTCAACACATAGGACGAAGTAACGCTCCACGTAGACGAAGGAACGCCCACTGTGAAGGGCCTAAGCAACACTCGCATCCTCATTTTCAGCAGCCATCGGCTTCTGTTTCTTAGGTGTGACAGCAGGCAGACCCTCCTTAGTAGTCGTCGCCATTCCATACTCCACAGTCATCTCTACCGCACTGTAGCAATTTAGTGGCGTTTCAGAACTCTCTAAGTGTTATGGAAATATATATAAATAGAGATTATTTTTTACATAGAAAACCCTTATGAGAGTATACTACAGGCGCGCTGACTGACAATGACCACTATATATTGAGGATTCGATTAAAAATGCAAGAAAACAATGCGTTGTCGCACCCTTCCAGTGTGGCTTACGAGAGATATATAAATTGGATAAAACCTAGTAGTGCTAATAGGAAAAGACCTGAAATCTACTAGCAAACTAATCTAACCACTAGGAAACAAATTCAAATATATTGCATGCTGAAATTCAGATCACGTATTTAACACAAAGCATATAAAAAAATGGTAGAAACTGACATGCTTTGATCAGTAACTTTGACATTGTACCCTCAGAGCTATAGCTGGCATGCGCATTTCACATATAAGAAAAGAACAGAGCTAATTGCACTGTAAAAATAATACCTTGCTGTTACAAGACCACATATCTCAATTCCTATTAGCACTAACTATAGATGGCCATGTGGGCCGCCCGGCACGGCACGGCCCAGGCCCGGCCGTGCCTGGGCCAAGGCTTGTCGGGCCGGCACGGCCCGACCGACACATCGGGCTGTGCCGTGCCAGCCCACGTGCCGCACTCATGGCCCAGGCATGGCCCAACACGCCTTGGGCCGTGCCGGGCCGGCCCAAAGGCACAATGGGCTATCGTGCTTTTCCTCGGAAATAAGTCTAATTTTCCTCCCTCCTATTGGACTGTGACACATATATATATATATATATATATATATATATATATATATATATATATATATATATATATATATATATATATATATATATATATATATATATATATATATATATATATATATATATATATATATATATATATATATATATATAGCTAAAAAAGTCTATTTTACCTCTCTCTTCTTTGGGCTGCGGTATATAAATAGCTAAAATAAGTCTATTTAAGGTCCCTATTCTTAGGACAGTGACAATTATATGTCTATTTTAGTCCCTATACTTTGTGTGCCGAGCCTGGCCTGCCGGGCCAGCCCAGCGTGTCGGTGGGGAGGCCCAGGCATGGCCCGGCGGTCGGGCCGGGCCAGCACAGGACCGACCCAAGTCGGGCCGTGCCGTGCTTGGGCCGGGCAAAAAGCCGTGCTGTGGGTCGGGCCTTCGGGCCTAGTGCTTTATGGCCATCTATAGCACTAACCATACGATGCAGATCCCCACATAAAAAATCAATAGCATTCCACGCAAATCACAACCCCGGCACCGGCAAGAGCAGCCAGATCCCGCGCCTGCTCCACGTCGCTGGCCACGGCCGCGTCGTCTGCTCCTAGACGTACCGCCTCGCCGCCGTGCTCGCGGCGACCCGCGCCGCGGCCGACATGCGCGCCGAGCTCAGAGTCTCGGACGCCAGGTGGGGTACTCCGTCCCCCTCGACGACCGCTCCTTGGACGCCGACACGGTCGTCAAGTACACCTCGCACGGCGCGCTTCTCCGCGAGCTCGCCGCCGACCCGATCCTCACCCGCTACGGTGCCGTCGTGGTGGACGACGCGCACGACGGGATGGCGCTCACCGGCGTCGTGCTCAGCTGCGTCAAGGCCGCGGCGGCGCGCCGCCTGGACCTTCGGGTCGTCGTCTGCCTGAACCACTACAGCACCCTCTGCAAGGGCGTTGTACACGGCTTCTTCTCCGGCTCCGGCATGGATGTCAAGGAGCTCTGGCTCCGTACTACTCCGGTCTAATCGACCAATATTACCTCCCGGAGCCGGTGACACTACCTCGGCGCGGCCATCGACGCGGTGTGCCGCATCCACGCGACGGAGCCGCCGGGCGACGTGCTGGTCTTCCTCCCGGGCTGCACGGACGTCGAGGCAGCCGAGCATGCACTCAACGGGCTGTGCGCTGCTGGGGCTAGCTACATGCTGCTTACACGACGGCCTCCCGATTCACCGGATCCACGACGTGTTCCGGCCGGCGGCCGACGGCAAGCGGAAGGTAGTGCTCTGCTCGGTGTTCGTCGATGGCATCAAGTACATCGTCGACTCCGTCTACTGCCGAACGGACAACTGCCCCGTACTCCTACATCTGATCGGCGGCGGCGGCGCGCCTGGTTCGAGGCCTGAAAGCGGTCGTCCATAAATGGTGTCACATAAGGCGTAAGGTGAACGAATCGCCGAAGACGTGGCCGACAGGGACATTCTTCTGCCTGTACACGAGAGAGGAGAAGGGGTTTCCATACGCGTGGAATCCGGCGAACAAGATGGCGGATGTCAACGCCCTCACCGGCGTCAGCCTCACGTTCAAGGCGCTCGGCATCATCGGCGCCGGAGGTGACGACGTCGTGGCGAGCTTCGACTTCTTCGAGCTGCCCATCCAGAATCGATTCATTGGGCCGTGAGGACGCTCAAGTCAAGGCGGCCGGGGCGCTGGGAAAAAAAAATTCTCTGCGGCACTGCCGCACCACGTCTCGTGTGCAACACTGCGTAGATACCTGACGCGTGTCCATCTCCCGCTGTAGCCAAGCAGCCGTTTCTTTGGAGCCGAGCCGCTGTGCCGAAATACTAAAGCCGATTGGGATTTGGGAGCCGCTGTTCAGGAGTACATCAAAGCTGATTGCTGGAGAGATTTAATTTGTCCAGTTCACAACTTTAGATAGGAACCTATTGCATTGCGACACGTCTTAAAGCCTTGAAACTTGATGGTTTGGGGATATGACCGACATTGCTAATTAGCTTGTACTACTTCCGAAGAGTTTTGGTTATCTTTTTGCTTCTGCAAAATATAAACGGATTTACATGCTTCAATAACATGGTGTTTGTTGTGACTTATGAACATGGTGTTGTAGACATGGTTTAATTTTTCGGATTGGCCGATTCTATCGGACGTCACTGATATACCGAAAATTTGGAAATTTCAGTCCAAAATTTTCAAAATTTTGAGCAAATATTGGTTAAATTTAAAAAAAAATATTACCAAATTCACAAAGAATAAAAAAATAAAAAATCAGCCGAAATAATATCGTATCGAGAGTCCGAAATGACCAAAATTCATTTCGGAATTCCTAACCCTGGCTGTAGACGTACGGTTGTCTTTTACAATCTATATACTATTCGTCTGTTCTTCGTTAGCGGCAGATTTACTATCTGTTCTGTCTTCTAATGAAACAACAGCTCAACTCCGCGTGCAGTCGCTAACTGCGGCTTGATGTCCGTTCCAACGAGCTGAGGAAGACATCGGCTTGGCTCAAGGAAAACGCTTGGCTGCAGTAATATGACGGGACACGCGTCAGATGTGTACGCGGTGTTGTACAGGGGGCGTGGTGCGGCACCGCCGTAGAGAATTTTTTTTCCGGGGCGCTGAGCCAGGACGGCGAAGTGACCGAGACCGGGAGGCGGATTGCGCGGGAGATTTCGGGTAGATATTACTAAGCGCATTCAAACGTGCGCAGCACATCAGTGCGAGCCTCTGAATTGATATTTTTAGTTTTATCTGATCTGATTTACAACAAGGGGAAGATTTTAGTAGAGCATCTCTAGCAGGTCCTCAAACATAATCCCTAAATCATTATTGAGAGTTGATTAAAAAAAATATGGATCTAGCAGAGTCCCTACTAAAGCCTCAGTCTAAGTAGGCCTCTAGATTTGGCTGTGTATATCCTTCGTAGATATAGAGACCATATTAATGAAAATCAGCGTCATCGCCGTCCTCTCACAACCTCCTAGCAAGCAAGCCACCAGGTCATTTGCTCCGGCCGGAGACCCATGCCTCCGATTACGCCCAAGTGAGTCTGGACGCCCTCCCCGAACTTGCTGCTCACCCGCTGGCCACAAGGCCTAGCGCGGCCCATCGACAGCTACCTGTCACCGGCCGCACACATGCTGCAGTAAAAAAAATCAGAGATGATGGTAATTAAAACAAATCACAGCACTAAAGTTCAGTTTCGTATGTCTGAGTCTCGTTTGATTTTGATCTTTATGGGTCCATGGCCATTAGCTGCAGTACTAAAATATCTGTGCAAAAGGACAACCTGTACGTGCGGAAGATTCTTTGACTAAGGACAAAAAAATTCAGATTTGCTTCATCAATTGCAGCTAGAGGTGAAAACGATCGAAATCGGTAGCATCTCTTTCGAAACAATGCTCGATCGGTCGGTAATCGACTATATTTATTATTAAACTACTCAGTATCGATATCAGTACGATGCAGAAAAAATTGTGATAAAACAAAATTTAAAAATAATAAAAAACGGTACCCTATATACGAAAACGGCGCTCGGTCAATCGGCAATTGCAGCAGTTCATTTCCTAATCGTTAAACACAGAGGGATTGTGGCCGTGTTTAGTTGTTTTGGCAAAAAAAAAATTGACGTATACGGACACACATTTGAAGTATTAAACGTAGACTAATAACAAAACAAATTATAGATGCCGCCTGTAAACTGCGAGATGAATCTATTAAGTCTAATTAATCTGTCATTAGCAAATATTTACTATAGCATCACATTGTCAAATCATGGCGTAATTAGGCTCAAAAGATTCGTCTCGCAATTTACATGCAAACTGTATAATTGGTTTTTTTATCTATATTTAATGCTCTATGCCCAAACATTTGATGTGACGGAAAAGTTAAAAGTTCGAAGGAAACTAAACACAGCCTGTGTATGTTTTTTTTATGTGATTGGATTGAAAAACCTGCCTGCAACAAGTGCCCAATGAATGGGACAAAGAAAAAAATATATTACTTTTTCTATCTTTACAGCTTATTATTTTTTTCTTGATTAATCAATCGCATATGCATATTTTGTAGGAAAAGGCAACCTAGGAAGAATGACAGAAAGCACCCACCTGAACCTTCTACACCAATAATGATCACAAATAGGTTTACACTAACGCATGATAGCCTAGGAATGGTGACAAGAAGGTAACCGAAGTATTTGTGTGTGCATATATCTCATTCAAATTGTTGCTTATCTTTCGTGCTTGTGTGTAGGCGCTTGCAATGCTGCTAGGAGACAGATCAGGCACCATTGAATAAGGGTGCAAGCGGCTATCCGCGAAAATCCACTTATAGGCTAAACCAACCCTCAAACTCACTTATTTTGAATTATAAGTGAGTTCGTGGGTGACCCACTTGCATCCTTACGGGCACTGGAGAATTAGCAAGAGGCCTTTCGGGAGCAAGCACTTGTGGAGGCGGAGATTGCACTTTTGGAGCTAGCACTTCTGTAGGAGCTGGTTGCACTTTGGGGTAAAATAATTATGCTATCCCTAAGAAGAAAAAATTGACTCAATTTGACCGAGATTGTCTACTCAATTTATCCTTAAAATTATGTAGCTTGGTTGAACAATTTGTGTATGCACTGTATTATGGGTTGAATGGTTTGTTGAACAATTTGTCGCAAAATTTGTGTATGAACTGGATTGTGCGTTTGAATGCTTCGTGAACTTTTTGTTTGCTGATACTCATGAAAATGGTGTTTGATGCTCGTATGTTGCTATTCAATTTTGATGCATTGTCGTTGGTACAGAACTACAGAGAGACCACAGATCGATCTGATCTGTTTAGGAACAGCCAAAGGCATTTCGGTTAGTTCATGAAAGAAAAATGAGGAGAAAAGAAAATAAAACAGCTAATGGAGTGGCAACTATCTTGAAGTGGTAATTAAACTATATATCCCGAAGGCAACACATTGAGTGGCATTTAATCATTTGCATCCTAACGAGTGACATTTTGTTGAAGCCATACGTATAGAGTGGCATATTGTTCTTTTTCTCTTATATTGTAATTTTTACATTGAAATCCTTATGCTTGCATGAAATACAATACTGTAATACCCCGAATTTCGAATTAATATATTTCGGAGAATATTAGAAGAAACGCGCAAAATTTTAACTTTTAAACTGTTGTTCGAATAGGCGATCAGGAACCGTGGATGCGTAGAGCTCGCCGAGTAGTACAAAATAGACTATAAGTTTATTGTAATCGGAGTCCGAACGAAATCCAGGTGATCAAATTAATATGGGTCGTTCGATATTGATTAGGCTCTCGGCTCTCTATTTAACCAACTGAAAAAAAGAAGAAGAAAAGGACACCAGCAGCTAGCCCTAGCCCGTCGTCCTCCCCAACCCTGCCTCCGCGCCGCCGCTGCTGGTGACGGCGTCGCCACAGCCGTCGTCGTCCGCCGCCGCCAATCGATTCCCTGCTCGGCTGCCTCTTGGTGTGCTACTGCTGCCAAATTCCTGTTGTTGCTGCTGCCGATCCGATCTTTTAATTGCCGCTGCTGCTAATGCATGGCTTGATGCCTTGATGTGCTGCGATCTGGTCTCTTCATCGCTGCTGCTGCTGACTGCTGCTGCTGCTGCTGACTGCTGCTGACTGCTGCTGTTAGGGAGGAGAAGGGCGCAGGAGAGCAGGAGGAAGAAGGAATTTGGGGATTTCGGTCATTTTGCAACTAGCGGGTTTGTTCTCAAATTCTAGTATCCACGCTGCAGCGGTACTTTTGGCTACTCCCTAGAAGTATAAGATTCAAATAGAAATTTATTCGATAGTCGTTTGTGCAATTTTTGAAGTTATTGATTATAGGCTAAAACCGTATTTTCAAATCTGATATTAAACCGTCGGGATTCAGGTTAGTTGTCCTAAATAAAGTTTGTAGCCATCGTCGATATCTTTCTATCGATTCCGATAAATGGTTTAGGAGAAACAACGGAGACAGTACTGCTGACCGGGTCCTTATTTTCACGTGGAATTTATGGAGCTAGGATGGTTAGCAATGTGTTGGTTAATTCGTTATTGATCTATCATATAACTGTCTGTCGTGGATGTCCGTATTTTTAGAAGAGACTCTGCCGAAATTTCTAATAATTTCGGGAGTTAGTAGTTTTGAGTGTTTTTTTAGTGTGGCACTCTAGGTACGTGGCTACTAGGGATGGCAACGAGGACATCCCCGGCGGAGAGTGGTCACCCGTCCCCGTCCCCGGGCGAACTGAAATCCCCCACTCCCCGTCCCCGGCCCCGTCGCCGGGGATGATTTTTGGCCGTCCCCGTCCCCAACCGGGGTTCCGGGGGCCACACACCCCGAAACGAGGAGAAGAACTATACTAGTACTACTCAACGAGCAAAACGCCGTGTAGTCGCTTGATTTTTTATCCTATGCTGCATCTTAATACTGGATTCTCCACTGCCCCTGTAGTCGCTTGGTTTGCCGTGTTTCGATCATATACTTGTTTGAGCTGAAATTCTACGTACTTTACACTCTTCATTCGTGGAACGGGAAAAAAGAAAGGGAGAAAACGAACTTTTCCTGGTTTTCATGCCGTTTAGGCCAAACTGGAGCTGTCGAACCAAACTCCAAGAAACACTATAAAAAAAACATTTTTTCCTGGACGAGACTCCCTTCAGTTTACAGGCGAACCGTAACTAATCGCCTCTGCAAAAATCGACCTGCATTCGCATACGGCTTTATAAAAGACCCGCATGCAAAGATCGATTTTTACAAGTGGATATCTTAACAGGCCCACCTACGAAAAGTCCAACCAACCTCCCTCCATCCTCATTCTCTCTCCTCATGCTCCCACCACCGGCGAAGAAGGGCGGGCTGCCAGCGGCGGGCGGTGAGTGAACCGCCGCCGCCGACGGGAGGAGGAGAAGGGCATGAGCGGCTGGGCTCGATGGGTGGCAAGCGGGCCGCCATTGACGACGGGAGGAGGAGAACAAAGGCCGGAGCAGCTGGGCTCGATGGGCGGTGGGTGGTGGGATCCGGCGGCCCCGTGATAGCCGGATCCGCACCGCCAACGGCTTTTAGGGTTAGGGTCTCGGGATTTTTGGATTTTTATTTTTTGCATACGGACGACATACGCACCAGCGTGCCAAAATCTTATTTTCGCGTGCGGGTGCGCTACTCACATGAAAAAAGAAAGTAGCAAATTTCGCAGATACCTGTGTGTGTGCGGGGCTGTTCAGTCGCCTAAAAAATCGGATTTGACCGCATGAAAAACGATTTGGCTAAAATTATGTCGATAGGTTTTTTTTGCCTCAGTTGATTTTTGAGCCACTTGATATTCTCCTATATTCGTGCAGGTGCGGTACGGGTACATTGTAAATACATGCTGACTATTTTTTGGTAAAAAATATGGCGCCATAAATATAGCTGCTCCCTTGATTAAAGTAGAACAAACATGCATGGCCGTGGGTCCGTACGTGGCACAAGCTAACTGTGAGCGATCGCTGCATGAATATTAGTAGTACGAGACAAAAGAATGTTACTCCTTTCTCAGTACTGCCAATGCAGTGAATCTAGTTGATTCATTTCTTTTAACAGGAAGCTAGTGAGTAGGGAACAAATACTCCCAAATTATAGTGTATATACTTGAGTTACATCTCAATTATAATATAATTATATCCTACTTACATATTAATTACATAGTGTTAACTAAGATATAATTACACCGTAAGTAGGATGTAATTACAAAAATAGGATAAGAATAAGTAAACAACTGATGTGCACGTTAATGATCCACCAAGATTGATTAAATTACCGCTGGGGAAGAGCTTTACTTCTAGTTAGCAACCTTTTTTAGTTTTGGTTGTGCAACCGGATGCCAATCCGAAACTAAAGATGTATATCTTTAGTCCTGGTTAAAATGACTAAAAATATCTATCTTTAGTCTCGGTTGAAATAATCAAGACTAAAGATATATACCAAGAAAAAAAAACATATATGTGGGATGTGAGATTAGTTGTCCATCATACCAAGTTAAAAAAAAATATGTGGGATGTGAGACTCAAACTCAAGATCTCTCACTTCAGCCCTCACTCGCGTTATCATCCCATCTACTACACACATATGATGACTTGGATACTTTTGAAACTAACCATGGAAGCATCTTTTATCTGGGTTGGTAACACCAACTAAGACTAAAGATCAATTTTTAGTTCGAATTGGTAAGTGGGGGGCTGACATGGCCCGACAGCTATTGAACCATGGCTAAAAATGATCTTTAGTCCCGATTGGTGTTACCAACCGAGAATAAAGATCATAAAGTGCCATTGGGCTTTTGAACCGGGGTTAAAGATATTATTTAGTCCTTGTTTCCATTCGAAATAGAACAAATGTGATTTTTGCCATCCGAGCAAAGATCAATTCAACAGTAATGAATATTGCTATTATGTATTCATCTCTACTATAGTGGAAAAAATCGAATGATTTTTACTCAAAAATTATGTCGGCACATATTTAGATACTCCCCAAAAATGCTTTTCTAGAAATGGAAAACCAGATCCAAACAGAAGGAACATCTAATGTAATGTGGAATAACTCATAGTACATGTACAATGGAAACTAATAATGCAAAATGCATCGTCAAAGGAATGGTCCGATAGAAATTTAGTACTGAGGCGTTCTCTCTGTGTTTTTTTTTTTGATTTGATGCGCGCACGCACACGTACACATCAATCCACACCCATAACAAGTGCGTGCGCTAGATACAATAGATGAAACTACAGCAAAATTTCGTTGTAAATGCGATCATGCAACTAAATTAAGTTAGAAAAAGTACCTGCTTTCATGAGCAAAGCTTCTAAGACAATAGTCTATAAAAATTGATTTTTACATATAGTCCTTTGAGCTATGCATTTCCAATGGTTCATTGTTTAGACTGCGTGGAAAACAAAAGAAGTATCTACGAAAATAGTTATATATAATACACCATATCGCACATGGATTCAGATTGGGTGACATATGGTAGGAATATCACATGGTGACATAGGGTGAATCTCGGCCCTCCAAAACAAATACAACGGCTGAGATTCGTCCACGTCATCACGAGTAAAAATTTTACTCCCTGTAAAACTTTTACTCCTGAAATTTTACTCCCAATAAAATTTTGAGTAAATTACACTTTTCACCACTTATTATTGCCATAGTTGCAGTTTGGACCAGGTCCACTGTATTCTTTTCACTTAAGACCATGAAAACTTACCACTCATTGCAGCTTGGACCTACCATATCCCTTCTTCTCTAATTACTCCTGCACCAATGATGGCTCCAAGCTCCTTCCGCCTCCACCCATTCCCTAGCTAGGAGCCTAGGAGCATAGGATAGCAGGTGCAAGGACTTGCCGACTACTCGACTTTCTCCACGGTTCCACCACCTTCAGCCGCCAGTACATCATTATGCAGTTATTCATGCTCCACCGGTCCACGGACGGAGCAGCACAGATTGACAACTACACCTTCTAACTCACTGGTCACCATAGTGTTCACGGAGTTGCTCATCGCGCTCAAGCGCTACATTGCTCCACCGCGACAGGACGTGCCTCAATGTAGCAATGCGTAGCAAACAGTGCTCGACGCGAGAGATCTATTGGCACACACCGCGCATCCCCTGCAACCAGCCCGATGACGCTGTGCTCGTGCTCGTTGCCGCCGCATAGCCATAACCATCTTCTCCGACATGTTATTTGCCTATGTCGAGTTGGCTGCGAGAGCTTCAAGTTCAAGCCTGGTCCCTATCTCTAGCATCTTCAAGCTCGATGACCCAGCACCCAGGCACCAAGCAGTAGGCTCTTTCTTGCATATCTATGTTCGACAAGCTATCCATAGCAGGCAACAACAAGCTTGTTCTGTTTCTCGAAGAACTAGGAGCCAGCCATGGGGGCAGGAACGCAGCAATGGCCGCTAGAAGGAACTGGTCCAGTCCAATGTGCAACAAAATGTAAATTTATATGGTCTAAAGTGAAAACAGTACTATATGCCTAGCCCAAGTTGCAACAAGGGTAAAAATAACTGGCCCAATGTGTAATTGACTCTAAAATTTTTACTCCTGAGTAAATTTGTGAGTAAAATTTTTACTCATGATGATATGGACGAATCTCAGCCGTTGGATTTGTTTCCGTTGGATTTGTTTTGGAGGAACGAGATTCACCCTATCTCACATTATGACATGCCTACCCTATGTCACCCAATCCCAATCCATCGCACACATATAAAAACACATTTCCCTAGGCGAACAGCTTAACCAGTCCACCTATATGGCATGTAAGTATCCGTCAGATAAAATTAATACATGTTTTCATAAGCCGGCGCTTAGGTGATCCATCCGTGTAAATCGGCCTATTTCACATGCGGGTCTTTCACACGCCCACCTCTAATAATGTATTTACCGAGGTGCGTGCTCATTAGAAGATCATCATGTAAAAATACCTACTACTTAAAGGACCCATTTAAATCGCAGGATTGAGAAAACATAGTAATAGAAAAAACGTTGGATTTTGATAGGAATGTAAATGTAAAACAGAGAATTGCAAAACGCAGGAAAAACACATGAATGACCGTTTAATTGAACCGCGAGAAAGATGCAGAAATTGGATGAGAGAGATAGACTCAAAGGAAAGTTACCAGTGCAAGAGGTTGAAACTTTTACTAAATTTCCTCCAAAATATCTATAGAATTGTCAATTCCATAGAAATTTCAAAGGATTGGATATGATTCAATCCTTTGTTTCATAGGATATCATAGAAAATTTTCCTATAGGATTGAAATCCTCCAAAATTTCTATGTTTTTTCTCCAATTCAAAGGGGCCCATAACTCTTGTTTCTCACAAGGCGCTCCCTTTAGAATAATCTATCCAACCGAAAGAAGCAATTTCTTGCCTGAGAAAATAAAGTTTTGCTCTCGATTTACTCGGAATGGGCTTTTACAATAAGAGCATGAGATTCCAAGTGTTATTTTCAAGTTTCCATCTAAATTGTTAGCTAGAATTTTGCTTGGCCATGGACATGGAGTTTTTCTTTAAAATTTAGAGTTCAAAGCTCAAAATTTATGGCAAGCATTCAATATATGAAGTTTCACATGGTTATTTGTATAGGATCATATCTTCTACCACAAGCTTTGCGTGCAAACACCATATGAACCAACTAAAAAATGATTTCAAAAAATTCTAAAAATTATATACTCAAAATTATTATATTTTGGCTGTAAAATAAATAAAAATTCTAACACTTTTAAGAGTACTTTTTATCTTTTTGTTGTTCTCTAGGTATGATGAATTTGCAATATAAAACTTTCCACATAGATGTAATTCTACTGGAAGCACATGCTAGGAATTAAATTAATCCACTAACCTGGTTGCCTCTATAACAGTAATTACTGTTAAGCACTGGAAATCCTTTCTCTGCAGCGAGCTGACGTAGCCGCCCAAGAGGACGACTGTCGACCATGTAAATGCAAGGTACGCCATGATCGTACATGTGATTCTGATGTAGGCCTGCACGGCGAGAGTGCCCTTGATTGCCACTTCCAACTCGGCGCGCCTCTTCTTCCGTCGGTCAGACCCGCCGTCGTCTGCTCCTCCGCCGCCGATCATCCTCCACCAAATAAGCATGTTTTTAGCTTGAATGCTAGGTATGGGATCGATCGACGATGAATCGACAATGACGTGCAAATGTGGAAATATGGGAGAGGCGGTGCTGCTGCGCTTCTCAGTTTTAGCTGGTGCCAGCCCGTAGCTTGCATTGCCTAGCTATATATATACATATTTGTGCGCACTTAGTCAATGGAATCTCATAGTTTAAACTAAACCGCTGTTACTGTTATATATGATAATACAGGCTGCCACCAAAGCATCCGATGAAGCCAAGTTAATTATTAAGTATCACCTCCATATATCCCACCCGTTAAATTCAAATTTTAATGCCCGTTCGGTTTGAAAGAAAAGCATCCTTCCTAATGATTAATTTCTCTAAGCACTACTGTATTAGATTTGTAGGAATTAATGAAGTATAGATAAACTAAAGGAAATTTTTTCTCCCCTACAAGTCATAGCAAAGAATTTGTTATTTTTATTACCTCCTCCGTCCTATAATATAAGGGATTTTTTGTGAATGCGACGTATCCTAGTACAATGTTGTACTAGGATATGTCGCATCCACCCATATATTATGCGAAATTGCTAATTGGCGCATACGCGCCATCAGCCTAATTTGCCATCAGCCTAACTCGCGCGCGTTTCAGGCCCAATGTCTCGCGCGCGGCCCACATCCTCGCTTCGCTCGCGCAGCCCATCTGTTCCCTTTTTCTTTTTTCTCATTTCCTTTTTTTTTGCCGTGGGGAGTCGGGCAAAACAATCGTGAATTCACGTTTTGAATAGTCACCAACCGAACATTATCCTCTTTTTTTTCTTTTTTTCCTCCCGTGATTCCTCCTCCGCGTGGCCTCGCTTCTTTCTTTTTGTCGCTTTTTTTTTTGCTTTTTTTTCCGTGATTCTTCACTTTCTCTTTTTTTTTTCTTTTTTATAATTATTAATCTACAGCAAAACATATTTTTGTGTTAAAAGTTCTTAAATCTTGTCTTGAAAATATTCAAATCTTAACTTAAAAATTTTTAAATCTCGAATTGAAAGTTTTCAAATCCGAGTTGAAAGTTTTCAACTCCGAGTTGAAAGTTTTCAAACCCTAGTTAAAAGTTTTCAAATTTGAGATGAAAAGTTGAAAGTTTTCAAATCCGAGTTGAAAGTTTTCAATCCCGAGTTGAAAGTTTTCAAAATCTCGAGTTGAAAGTTTTCAAAATCTCAATTGAAAGTTTTCAAATCCGAGTTGAAAATTTTTCAAAATCTTGAGTTGAAAGTTTTTCAAACCTTAGTTGAGAGATTTTCAAATTTGAGATGAAAAGTTAAAAGTTTTCAAATTTTGACTTCAAAAATTCAAATTTGAGTTGAAAAGTTTTTAAATCTGGATTAAAAGTTTTCAAATTTTGACTTCACGTATAGATTTGTTTTCAATCTGTTACTTAAAAAAATCTTATCTTAATTACCATCGTTATCTAAAAATAACGTGTTAGTTACATTAGATATACTCGGAAAAAAACACGGAAAAAAATCAGTCGCGCCACATTCGCGATAAAAAAATCACGGAAAAAAGGAAAATCCGAAAAAAAGAGAAATTCACGCGGTGAAAAAAAAAACAACGAAAAAAAGGGAAACCCACCTACTGGGCCGCGTGCGTGTTGCTGGCGCGCACGCGCCAGCTAGGAGCCCCCTATATTATGGGACGGATGGAGTACAACACTAATAGAAAAAGTATTTTTGCAGGCGGCCAAAAGTGATTTTTCCAGACGGGGGAGGATCGCCAGCAGCCCAACGACTGTGAAAATCGATGATTTTCGCAGTCGGGGTAATGGCCCGCCTGCGAAAATCCGTTGAATGAGCAAAAAAAAAAATTGCGGGCACGCCTCGCCGCCGCCGCCCTCCCCCGGCCGGATCTGGGAGGGGAGGGGAGGGGAGCCGCGCCGGGCGTCGTCGTCGCCGCCGTCGCCCCCGCCGGCCTCCCCCTCCCTCCTCCGGCCAGATCTAGGAGGAAGGCAGAGGGGAGCCGCCACCACCGCCCCATGCCGTCGTCGCCGCCGCTGCCCCCGCCGGCCTCCCCCTCCCTCCTCCGACCAGATCTAGGAGCCGGCCTCCCCCCTCCCTCCTCCTCCTCCTCCTCCCTTGTCACACCCTGAAGTTCTCCTCCTAAGCCTAAAATCGAATTAATAAGAGACCCTAAGAAAATACCGGTGCAAAGCAAGAGTTAACCCTATTAAATCAATGCAAATAATAATCGGAATTGGCATGTGGAATTTTTCTTGAGTTCTACAAGTCGAAATTCACTAACAAGATTTTTAGTGGAATTTTCAGAGCTCTCGAAATAATTTTAACCAATTAAAATCGAGCATGCAATATTTTAAATCCCAGGGAAATTCTTTTCCTCCTTTCTTTTTTTCCTTTTCCCTCATTTTCCTCTTCTTGGGCCGTCGGCCCAGTCCACCCCGCCGCGCGCGCGCCCTCCTCCTTGTGGGCCGGCCCAAGCCGCCCCTCCCTCTCTCCCCGGAACGCCGACAGGTGGGCCCCACCTGTCGGGCCCGTCTCCTTCCACCAGCCGGCGCTGCCGCGCCCGCAACCGCCGCCGCGTCCACGCCTCCGCCTTCTCCGGGCCACGTCAGCCACGCCTGCGCGTGCGCCGCATCTCCCGCACCCACTTCCCCCTCTCTCGCGCTCGCGCCCGTGCCCGAGATGGCCGGGATTCGATTTTCGAATCCCGCCTCTCTCTCCTCCCCCACTCCCCACGTTGGCCGGCAAAATCTCGCCCCTACCGGCCACGTCCGGGGCTCCCCTCCCCTATTTAAGCTTCCCCGTCGCCCCCTCTCGCTTTTTCCCCATCTCGCCGAACTCCCTCGTGCTCCCCATCGCTCCCGCGCCGTGCAACCACCCGCCGCCGCCGTTTCCGCCACTCCGGCCGCCGCTAGCCGCCGCTAGGGTCGCCACCGCACCGCGCCGTCGCCGCCGTCGGGTTCGCGAGGCTAAGCTCCACCCCGGCCGCCCCTTCCCTGTCGGGATTCATCGCCGGAATTCGCATCCCCTCGCGCTCCGGTGAGTTCAACCTCTACCGCCGCCTTCGGCCATGAATGCCGGTCGCCGTGGTTCATCTCCCTCCCTCTAATCTCTCTCTTCTCCTTCCTTAGGGCACCCCGAATCCCGTCCGTCGGTTGCCGTCGTCCTCCCGTGGCTCGTCGTCGCCGTTCGCCGTCGTCTTCCTCCGCGCCGGCCACCCTCGGTGAGGCATCCCTCCCCTCTTTTCCCCTTCCTCCCCCTTCTAGTGCCGCGCCACCGCTTTAAGTCGCGCGCTGACGCCTTCGGCCGCCGCCGCCGTCGGCCGCGTGCCGTCGCCGCTAGCCCTGGCCGGCCAGCCGGCTTTGATGCCGAGCCGAGCCCGGCGGCCGCCTCTATCGCCGCCCCCGATCGGCTCGGGGCCGATCTGGGCCGTCGGTCCCGTGGACCGGCGGTGGACCACCCGCGTGGTCCCGGTCCACGGTGAACCGCCCCCCCTTGAGTCGCTGCCCAGTGGGGCCCGCCTGTCGGCGCCGCGCCTCCCCCCCGTGCTGACGTCAGCCCTGGAAAATATTGCGCAATAAATTATTTAAGGATTTTTGTTATAGTAATAAACACAGTGAATCTTCTAAAATTCATAACTAATTCATCCGAGCTCCGTTTAAGCCCATTCAAGTCTCAGTAAATCAAGAAAAATGTGTAGAATCCATTAAAAATGGTTTTGTTCTCTGTTTCAGTAGTCTTATAGCCTGTTTGCATTGTTTGCCTTGTATGTCGCTAGATTCCGGCTCTTCCGACGCTCCGGTGTACTTCGAAATAGTCGCCGAGGTTCCTCCAGCAGCAGAGCAAGGCAAGTCATGCTTGTCACTTGATCATATTGATCCTATATTGCAAATGTCCTAATGTTTTCTTTCAAATACCGCATTTGTTTTGCAATTATACCATGCTCCTTTGTTAGCTTGGGTTATAACATGATTAAACTTTGGACTAGGAATTGCTTAGCCATGCTTAGTTCAACTAGCACACAATGGGAAAATCTCATTTAAAACCTAGACTATAGGTTTATTTGATAATGTTGGATTAGTACCACCGCTCTGGTGTTGGTTAAATAAAATGAATCACATGGTGGGCTGTGGGTGTATGGTTTTGCTAGTCGTGCCCATGGCAATTAAGGACCGGTTCGCGGGAAACCCTGGAAGAACTTATCGTACTTACCACAAACCAGCGTGGGCAACGGCTGGGCTTGTAGTGTAGCTTTCCTCTAGCAGACGCATCCAGGCAAGGGTGGGCATGATGGAGTTTGGATGGGCCCTGCGACGGCCTATGCGGCTTCCGGATTCACCTAGGCACGAGAGGGGACTGCCCGCTGCCTTGCGAGGAGTGGGGGTGAAACCTGAGGTGTGGTGTGCTTGGTTAGAGGGGGTTATGCGAAGGGTCCTGTCACGGCCTCTTTCCGGTATGTCGTGGTGGCATGTCGGCGCACGGAAACGTGTCGTGGGGCTGTGTCTTGTGGGTACAGTTGTACACCTCTGATCAGAGTAAAACTATTCGAATATCCGTGCCCGCGGTTATGGGCGGTCAACCAGACTCACCGTGATTAGACTCACCTTAGTTTAGTCTAATGAAATTGGATGGTATAGGTGGATGGTTGGGCCTGTTGCAACGTGGTGTAACATTGGACAGTGGATGATTAATACTGCTTAATTATTACAACTGTTTTCGCATTCAATTCCTGTTTATAAATGCTAGTATTTATGCAAATGAACCTGTTTAGCTATCCCTTGTTGAATCCCTGCATCATACCCCCCCCATTCCGGTATGACTTGCTGAGTACAGTGGATAGTACTCAGTCTTGCTCTATTTTCCCCCAATCCCAGAGCTCGAGTATGTGTCCGATGGCGGGTTCTCCGAGGAGTAGGCTTCGTCCGTGCCGTCGAGGATGCCTGTGGAGTGGTGTTCCCGCTGCAGTTCAAGTCAAGGATTAGCTCCAGTTATCTTTTGTTTTTCCGCTGCATTTATGTAAGACTTTTATATTGTTTGTAAGGCGTGGATCTGTATGTCAACATTGTCGTTTGTGTACCCCGGCCGGTCCTGGACGGGGGTTTTAATGCACATTCTGCTTGGAATTCTATTCGGGAATTTCTAGGCATGACATCCCTCCCTCCTCCGGCCAGATCTGGGAGGGAGGGGGAGGGGAGCCGCCGCCGCCGCCCCGCGCCGCCCTCGTCGTCACCGCCGCCGCCGAGCTGTCGTCGTCGCCGCCCCACGCCCCACCGCCCTTCCTAGGCCTCCCTCCAGCCGGATCTGGGAGGGGAGGGGAGGGGAGCCGCCGCGCCGCACCGGGAGCCTCGTCGTCGTCGCCGTCCACGCCGCCGCCGCCGCCCCGTGCCGCCGCCGGTAGAGGGAGGGAGGGGAGAGGAGGGGAGGGGGACGGCCCGGCCGGTGGGAAATGTTGAGGGAGAGGGAGAGTTGAGTGAGGGAAATGAGTGGTGGGGAGGGAGTGGAGGAGAAGATAAGACTTAGATTTTTTTTTCTGTAGGTATGATTTTCGCGGGCGTCGCTTAAGTGGTACGTCTGCGATAGCAAACTTCACCCCGATTTATATTTTTGTAGGCGGTTATTTGGCTTCAAGGGTCATGTTCGCCTACGGAAATCAGACCCCCACGTCGGGAAAAATGCATTTTCTAGTAGTGCAACTTAAAGGAGTCAAATTTGACCGTGCTTGTTTGTGGTGCAACTCTTTTTTTTAACTATTTAGATGGTACACAAGAAACAAGCGAATGTCCACTTGATTAATAAATCTAAGGGATTGTTTCTTCGGCACCTAACTATCAATCTGACCCTATTTTTGTAGTTTGCTCATTGGACCATGCTTTTTAAAAACGAAGAGTACCCTCTTCCGTTAAGGCAACGTAATGACATTAATTCAGGGCAAAATGGCTTATATGAAAATGCAGTCAAGTTGGAGCTCCGCTCTCCAACCTGACTGAATGCTGCTAGTGGTGGCGTGGTTTGGACGAAAATGCTCACACCCGGACGACCGGCGGGGTGGAGAAAATCGGACACTGTCTGCCACCGCAGCATGATGCATGCAAAGAATCTTTTCTTTTCTTATTTCTTCAAAAGATTTTTTATCGTAAAATATTTATCTAATCTACGATCTGATTGCACCACTAAATTCGTTACAATTAAATCTTTATAACAAGACCACACATGATTATATTTCATCAAAAAAATATTTTAATTTTTTTATTGATTTTTTTTAATGTTGCATGTGGTCTCTTTTGATGTTTCAACCAGTAGTTTTACAATGTTTCAGCTAGTGTACTCATGATGTTTCACTGTGTACGGATCAAATGTTACAGTGGAATGCGCCGTTGCAATAAATCACCCACATATTTTGGAAACCTTCTATTAAGGGAATTTGGTTTATTTTTTTGTTCCACAAAAAATGTTTCACCTAGTGCACTCACAATGTTCCACTATGTATAGATCTAATGTTGCAGTGAACTGAAATATTTCATTGCAACAAAAAACCCATATATTTTGGAAACCTTCTATTAAGGAAATTCGTTTCATTTTTTGTTTCACCGAAAAATGTTCCACCTAGTGTACTTATAATGTTTCACTATGTATAGATCTAATGTTGCAGTGAACTGAAACATTCTTCCACTATTTGTTGAAACATTGTTTTTATATAAGGTGAAACAACACCAGATTTAAACGAGTGAAACATTTTCGATCTACTTAGTGAAACAATTCCGATATACCTGGTGGAACATCGTGCAACATTTTAAAAATAATTCAATAATAAGCTAATTTTTTTCATTGGAATATATCCATGTGTGGTCTTGTTTTGAAGATTTAATTGCAACGAATTTAATGGTGTAATCGGATCATGATTTGGATAAGTAATTTAAGAGAAAAATCAGTTTAAAAGTAGTTTTGCACGTAAATCGGGCGCTGACGTCATGCTGACGTCAGCGTCCGATTTTTCCCTAAAGCATCGGACGTCCGACGCGCAGCCCTCTCCGGTTTTGGAGGGAGGCCTGCTCGGTATGACGCCCTGCTGGGACGTCTCACCATGGAAAGGGGTTGCTGTGTTTTTTTTTTCCTTTCAGTTCGTATATGAAAGTATGCAACCTTGGATTCGTAAATTTTTTTGTCAATTTTATCAAAAATCTGTCAAATGTAAGTTATGTTTGTAAAGAAATATATCAAATCTAAGTGAAATTAGTCAAATTTCTAAAAAAAATACAAAATTCAGCAAGCAAAAAACTTTGAAACTTTGAAAAAGTAAAGTCAAATGAACAAGGGCATATAAGCCATTTTCCCCTAAATTAATGCCATTATGTTGCCTTAACGGAATAGGGTACTCTTCGTCTTTTGAAAAACAGGGTCAAATGGGTAAACTTAAGAAAGTACGGCCAAAATAGTGGTTAGACTTTAAAATATGGCCAAAAGTACAATTGCCCCAAAATCTAACTACTCAAACCTATTGAAAAATTCATATGGATTGATGTTTGCATGCCTTCATTTTTTTTATCTTTCCTATTCCCATAGGTTAAAATTCCTCCAACCAAACATGCACTAAGTGATTTTATTAAAATCGTTGTTTAAAGGGACTTCCTATCCATCTCTAAATTTAGGGTCCCCTATCATGACCTTCTTTCTCATCAAATTTGGTGAGCCTATGTCCCACTCGTTATCGGGTCACCCATCTCCCTAGTTAGCTTGTTCACTGTCACTGTGCCTGTCAGTGCCATTCACTCTAGATTGCTACTTATTGTGATGGAGGGAGTAGATCTTAAAAAACCAAACCCTATCATTATTAGCGCTACCATTTTTTGTTTTAACCGTCACCCCCTTGCTCGTCCCCCGGCCATATCTTCACTATCACAGATTTTTTTAAATTATTTCTCCAGTTACAACCTTCCGTTCCGAGCTATTATCGCGTACCCTATTTACCCGAACTCCATGGCCCTTCCTATGTTATCTATTAAAAATATAAATATCAATGTACGTATTATTTCATAAAATTAGTAAAATATGGTAAATGTGAAATATAAGGTGAATCTTAGGTCGTCAGTTGGAGAGCAAAGGAAAAGAAATATAAGGAGGGAGGTTTTTTAGAAAGCTATCTCTAAGGGTGTGAGGTTTAGGGAGTACGTTCGGAATGCTCTAGTAAGAAGCCTTTATTATTAGTTGACAATTCAATGTCTCTGTGTAGTTTTTCGAACAAAAAAAAGTATTTTGCGTAGCTTACATTGGGGTTACTGATCGGATGAACTTAGCTAGCTGGTGGCAGCACATTGGCTATATAGTTAGTGGAATCATTATTAACTAGCTAGCCAGCACTCCGTTCTTAATTATACTCTCTCTCGGTTTCATAATTATGAGACGCTTTATAATTTTAAATCAAACATCTTATCAGTTTAACTAAATTTATAGAAAAAATAATAAAACTTAGAACACCAAATTAGTTTCATTAAATTTAACATTAAATATATTTTAATACCATATTTATCTAGTGTTGAAAATATTTCTATGTTTTCTATAAATTTGATCAAATTTATAAATATTTGACTAAGAAAACAAAATCAAAATATCTTCACTACTAAAGATTGGAAGGCTCCCGTGTGCCTACGAATATTACTGGGTGTTTCTCTAAACACACGGTAACTTACCGTGCGTAGAACAATAAATTCGGGAACCATCAAGCACATACCGTGTGTTAGGATTCACGGGAGCACCGGAATCCACCGCTTTCCATCTGTGCGCGTCGAGCTCTATTGGCGTGTCGAACAAAATGTTACCGTGTGACCCCAGTGCACGGTAAACCACCGTTCTCTGTTACGACCGCCGTTAGCCCGTTACATCGTGAGTGCTACCGTGAGTCCCGAATTTTTAGTACACTCGGTAAGATTTTCAACCATCCTGTGCGTTTTCATGCAAACTCACGGGCCACACGGTAAACCGATTAAGCCACCGTGTGAGCGTTACCGTGAGCTAGAACTCGATAACGGCGTTGATGTGTGTTTTTGCCTGTTCCCGTGGGTTTTGAGCACACGGAAGCCTTCCCATCTCTAGTAGTTAGCTTATAATATAAAGCGCAGGAAACATAATTTTCTCAAGTGAATATATTTGGATATCTGAAATATATGAACATATAACATGGATTATATTTGTAGGGCATAGGAAAATATATTGTTTTACAGTCTCATATTTTGCATTGTACTTCCTCCATTCTTTTTTTTTTTCATATATAGTACTAGTTATGGACATCGCTATATTCTCCATCGTGTACGTTTCATCATTACTTTTCTAACTCTATATTCCTGCTGGAAGTGGCTGGATGTTGATATTAATTATATTATATTCTAGTTACGTATATAAGCTGGAAGTGGTTTTGCATATCAACTTGACAACAAAGTTTGCTTTATCTAAAAAGGCTGCGGGCTGATCTGCTTGTATTTGGTAGATTTTTGTTTCTTCCTTCTTTATGTAATTCTTTTGAGGCTTGTTAAAGTTTTGCTTTATCTATGTGTGGGGAATAGGCTAAATGCCTCAATTACAGTGGATGCCTACAACAGAATGGTGTAGCATTCAGCCAATAGAATGATGACCATATTGTTCGTTTCTCCGACAAGACGGAGATGAAATTTTGGATACTCGTGGCACGCTTTTCAAACTGCTAAACGGTATATTTTGTGCGAAAACTTTCTATATGAAAGTTGCTCTAAAATATCAGATTAATCCATTTTTCAATATGATACTGATAGGTATCAGGTTCTGATGTCAGCATTGATATATCTCTAAATTGTTTTTTATATTTATGTGCATTAAAATGCATAAAACTATATTAAGACTTGCTAATCATTTTCATCTATTATTTAGTCAACTAAATAATTACTTTGGACATGTTTATCATGAACACACTAGCGTGTGCGTCTAGCATCGTACAAAATGCACATGTCGTCATTGTTCCTAAATATCCCGATGGACCCACAGGATTGTTTCCTTTCGAATATCGACACAAAGATCTCCTTGATTATGTTCTACGAATGATAGATCCATTAGCACCCATGGTTTCATCGACTTGCTTGTTTATTTACTCCCTCCTTTTTATATCATAAAGTCAAACTTCTATAAATTTAGTCAAATTTGTATGAAAATATAGCAACTCTATAACATCAAGTTAATTTCATTAAATCTAACCTTCGATATATTTTGATATTATGTTTGTTTAGTGTTAAAAGTATTACTATGTTTTTCCTATAAATTTGATAAAACTTAAAGAAGTTGATTAAGGGTGTGTTTAGATTCAGGGGTGTAAAGTTTTGGCGTGTCACATCGGATATATGGATACACATTTGAAGCATTAAACGTAGTCTAATAATAAAATAAATTACAGAATCCGCCTGCAAACCACGAGACGAATTTATTAAGCCTAATTAATCCGTCATTAGCAAATGTTTACTGTAGCACTACATTGTCAAATTAAGGCGCAATTAGGCTTAAAAGATTTGTCTCGTAATTTACACGTAATATGTGTAATTAGTTATTTTTTCGTCTATATTTAATAATCCATGTATGTGTCCAAACATTCGATGTGATGGGTAGGTGAAATGTTTTTTTTAACTAAACAAGGCCAAAATAATCCATATATATAGTCCATAATGCATCCCTATCATTGATCGCATCACATGTCTAGGTTTTTCTTTTTCTTGAGAACACACATGCCGGCCTAGGTCAAATATTATTTTGTACGTTGCATCTCCACGCCCACGCAACGTAACTGCAATCTGACCAATCAATTCTAGGATTACATAACTCCGTCAACTTACCAGAACTACTCACTAATTAATCACAATCACAGTATTCGAAATCCTACAGCCACTGCTTGAAAAATGTTTTTTTCGAATAAACACACTAGTTCTGCACATGCAATTAGGGACCTGGGGAACCACCGTGCAGCATACACAAGAATGTTTTCGTAGACGGACAAAATCGATTTTCCCAAATTGGTGGAGCACTCGCCTGGCCGCCTGGAATCAAATGTACTATTTGAAAATGAGGAATCTCACGGGTAGGCCTTGCAACCCCATGCGAGAATTAATTTTTGCAGAACTCTACACAATATTTTTGATAGAAAAAACAAAAATAAAAATAAATCTAGAAACTCCTGTCGTCGTCGTCGGATCTGGAGGCACAACATCTGGATCCGGCCTCCCCGCCACTCCACGGCCCACCACCATCGATCCGTCACCCAGCCACACCGCGGTTGGCCTCTCGTCCCCAATACCGTGCTACGAATGGATGGTGGTGGGCCCACTGCGGTGTGGCTGGGTGAGTGAGGCAGCATGTGTGGAAAAAAAAAGTTGAAATATATATATTTTTAATAATTTACGTTTATATATCCATAGAGAGCAGAAATACACATAATCCGCCAATCCGAAACGCGGGAAGCGCAGCTCGGACACGCGGGAACGGCGACCACATCGTGCCATGGAGCAGAAGCGCAGAACAGGACCGGATGTCATGGAGCAGAAGCGTGGAACAGGACCGGTCCCGTGGAGCACAGGAGCGGGACCACCTCGCTTCCGCGGCCCTGTCCTGCGTGGTGGAGAGTGGCCGAGTGGGGCCACACGGGACCGCCTCGCTCCTGTGGAACCGTAGCGCGGCACCGGCGTGGTTTCGCGTCTGGATGTGCAGCTCAGATCTGGTCCCATTTCTCCGCGCACGCTGCCCCCTTCCCGCATAACCATCACGTGGGAGTGTGATAATCACTTCCTAACATTTACTCCCTCTTCTAACATTTACTCCCTCAAATTCGTTTCGCAGTTTACATACAGGCGGATTCTTGTTTTGTTATTAGAATACGTTTAATACTTTAAATATGTGTCCGTATATCCGATGTGACACGTTAAAATTTTTTTACCCCTCCATCTAAACACCCTAAGGTGTGTGTCGGTGCAAGTCAATAGGTGTATGCGTCCTTTTTTGATTTTGTATCAGCTATTACATTCAATCGATACCTATTTTACAAGCGGGCCTAATAGCATAACCGTCCATAAAAATCGATTTTCACATATGGGCCTTCACCAAGGGAATCCTACGCATTTTCACAAACTAATTTTTTAGCCCGCTTATAAAAATAAAGGGAGTGTGTGAAAATGTTTTTTTTTTTAAGTAGTGCACCATATTGCCTGCCTTGGAAATACATTTGAACGGGCGGACAACTTAACCGGCCTACCTGTGGGCCACCTAAGCACCTGCATGTAGAAATACGTGTTTCCGTATGCTGGTGGTTATGCAGAAATACCTGCATGCAGAAAGATGCAATATTTATAAAATATTAACTGCAAAAATGATAACCATTGCACAAAACATTAAGGGCCCTTTTAAATCAAAGGATTTTTATAGGAATTTCATATGATTCAAATTCTATAGGAAATTTTTCTATTTGACCTTTTGATTCAAAGGATTGAAGCTTTTCAAATCCTATGAAATTCCTATGGAATGATACATTGCATGTGGATTTTAGAGGAAATTTAGCAAGAGCTCCAACCTCTTGAAAAATTTCCTTTGAGTCTATCTCTCTCATCTGATTCCTACGTTTTTCCTGCGCTCCAATCAAACGACCATTCCTATGTTTTTCCTATGTTTTGCAATCCTCTGTTTTACACTTCAATTCCTATCAGAATCATGTGTTTTTACTATCCCTCCATTTTTTCAACTCTGCGATTCAAAGGGGCCCTAAGTCCTAACAAGAGTGGAACACATAAAAAAATCTATATATTTTAGAGAAAGTTTCATAATGGACCAGTTTTTGTTACCTTTGTTGCATGATGGACTAAGTGGTAGCACAATTTTTCATTTTGGGCTAGGTATTATTACCAAAAATTTAGTGGCCCACATATCAGTCAGTGTTGGTATCTCTTATCTCCCTCGAACACTGGTGGCCAACAATTAACAGATATCTACGAAGGAGCTTAGCCAACGCTTACTCAACGTCTCAACCTAATCGTAGCTGCTCACCATCAACTTCTCCCCTGCAGCAACTTGTCGGATGGAGGTTTAGCTTGAGAGATTGTAGGACCAGGAGGGTTGAGCTTGATGCAGGGACGGGTGCGGGCGAGATCAACCGATTGGCCTGAGCTGACGAAGATCGAGCTCAAACTTGAGCTCCAGTGCGCAGGCAGAGATTGGAGGAGGTCAAGCTAGATTGGTGGCGCAATCTTGATGGTCTGCTCACCGCCGATAGTGAGCTCGAGCGCGGCCCGGGCAACGCTCAATGCAGCTCCAGTGCAAGGTGGTACTGGTGAAGGTCGAGCTCAATGCAGCGTAGGGCAAGGGCTTGATCACCAGCCGGCGGCAGCTCATTCGAAGTCCTAGTCTCCCGGAGCCTTGCTCATCTGTGGTAGTGAGCTTGAGCTAGATGGCAGGTGTGGAGACTTCTACAGATCGGATACAATACAACTCAACGGAGAAGAGAGTTGGAGAAGAACACCGATTCAATGTGCAACTATTATAGAGTTAGCAGGCCCAATGTGAAAAGGTAGATTTACCTCTAGTCCAATGTGCAAACAAGGTAAAAATATTAGTGGTCCAATATGCAATTCACTCTATATTTTATAAAAATGTTTCATATGAATTTTTTATGTATTCATATATATATATATATATATAAGGACAATTATTAAAATATCCAAAAGCATCGCTGTAACATTTACAAATTATATAGTGAAACATAAGAGAATACTTATCAAAACATCTAAATAGCACTAAATGCAACATTTATAAAAGATGCATTGTAAAAAAATCATCGAAATATAATGACGTAGGATCTTGTTAAAAAATTTAATTGCGACCAATTCAGAAGTACTCCTGCTATCTAGTATTTGTCTCTGTCATGGGCCCCATGGTTTCGCTTATTCGGAAAATAAGCGAAACGGTATATTTACAAATGAAAAATAATTTGTGGATAAAAATTTTATATACGTGTTGTGATCTAAAAGCAAAGACTGAAAAATAAACTTCAATGAAAAAACATCAAAATCAACTCCAAATTTAAGGTTGAAAATTTAAATTTTGACTGATAAGTACAAATATAATCGAAAAGATGGGGGCCCTAATACTCTAGCAGAGGCAGATACTAGCCATGTCCGATTCTTTTTCCCCTTAGGCTCGGGCGTTGGAGGGAAAGTATTCTCCACGTAGTTTTACACCTATATATAAAGTCTTAACCATAAATTTATTATATTTTAGTCTAAAAAATAAAAATTATGTCACTTATAAATGTATAAATATGTTAGAATTTTATTTTTGTTTTTGCTCTTTAGGTATGATGAATTTAAATATAAGACTTTGCACATATACGTAATACTATATCTAAAGCACATGCACATTTTTTTTTCTAGAACTTTCAGTGGTATTCATTACTTGGTGTGCACGGTTGTGTGCATGGGCATCCTCTATTTCTTTACTTAACCCCAATTAGACATGTTGAAAGCCTCTATAGTGTGTTATTAAGGGGGATGTCTTTTGGATCATCCCAAACGGGAGTTGAGTTTGGACTTAAATTTTAGTAAAAATATCTCATACCAATACCTATCTCTAATAATTTTTCATGAATTTAAAAAAGAAAAATAGGTCCGATTTTCATGGGATTTCACTTATTCTATGGTTATCGGTAGATATTTCCCATATTTATTGTCATTATGAATTCTATAGATCTAGTCTAGAACTATTTTTTAACTAACTCTAGAGTTGGTTAGATCCAAAAGTAAGTCTGTGTACACGACATCTATAGATCTTGACCTACTTTGGATAGTGATCTTGATGAGAATTAATTTATCATGAATAATTGGACTTCTTAAGATTTGTACATTAAGTTTAATTATGTACTAATGGTAATATTAGAATCAATGGTATTAATACTGTCAAAAAAAGAATCAATGGTATTAATGAATATTTACCAAATATTAATGGTACTCTTTGTCAGTGCACTTAAATATATGGTACTCCCTCCGTCCCATAATAAGCGCAGTTGTGGATTTCAGTGCCTAACTTTAACCATCCATCTTATTAGAAATATTTTTATGATTAGTATTATTATTATTATTATTATTATTATTATTATTATTATTAGATGATAAAATATGAATCGTACTTTATGCATGACTTAACTTTAAAAAAAATTCATATTTTTTTAAATAAGGACAGTCAAACGTTGAGCATGAAAATTTATGGATGCACTTATAATGAGACAGAGGGAGTATATCCCGCAACATTAGGAAACACTGTTAATCATATAGAATACTACTTTTATGCAAAGGATACTCTCATATGTAATGAAACCAACACCTGCTTCGAAAAAGGTAAAATCTAATTAGGAAGCAGAGGGTAAAATCTAATTAGGCCCGGTTTAGTTTCCCAAAAAATTTTCACATAATATCACATCAAATCTTTGGACACATGCATGGAGCATTAAATATAGATTAAAAAAACTAATTGCACAGTTAGGGGAAATCGTGAGACAAATCTTTTGAGCCTAATTAGTCCATAATTAGTCATAAGTACTATAGTAACCTACATGTGCTAATGACGGATTAATTAGGCTCAAAAGATTGTCTCGCATTTCCAGTCGAGTTATGAAATTAGTTTTTTCATTCGTATCCAAAAACCCATTCCGATATCCGTTCAAACATCCGATGTGACACCCAAAAAAATTTTTTTTGCCAGAATTTTGAGGCTTCGTCGTCCGGCTCCTCAAAAATTCTGGACACCAGAATATCGAACCATGAACGCGGAAAGGCACGAGAGAAATATTGGCTAGAATATGATATCTATCTAATGTGATATATGGAATATATGACAAAGGTGGAGTCTTAGAGTATTTCGATCGATCGGTCATATAGGCCTGAGTCAGACATCAAATAGCTTTGACCCTGCATAGATTAGCCATACAGGCTTTCCAACCCACTTTAGTAGAGGGGCGTACTATTTGTTTACACCCATTAGTGTGTAAAGGTTTCAATGCGGATTTTGATGGGGGATCAAATGGCTGTTCATCTACCTTTATCCTTGGAAGCTAAAGATGCCCTAAGTACACGTGCACTGTTTAGACTTACAGCGTGACCCTGGTGTCCTTTTTCCGATTCGAACGTTTTTATCATCCGTGCACAGTAGTGGGTAGTGTGTTGTCTAAATATTTCTCTAGCTAGCTATATACCAAATAAGACAATGGCTAGTTATATACTCCCTCCATCCCATAATATAAGGGATTTTGAGTTTTTGCTTGTACTGTTTGACCACTCGTCTTATTCAAAAAATTTATGCAAATATAAAAAACGAAAAGTTGTACTTAAAGTACTTTGGATAATAAAGTAAGTCACAAAAAATAAATAATAATTCCAAAAAAAAAATTTGAATAAGACGAGTGGTTAAACAATGCAAACAAAAACTTAAAATCTCTTATATTATAGGACGGAGGAAGTACCAAATAAGGTAAATGGTTGGTACTGAGGGCCAACACTAATCTATTTTTTTCTTAATACCAAACCTTTTGCAGTCTATATATTTTAAACCATGCATTATTTTTAAATTCCGTTTAAACCATCATACTCTTCTTAAAATATATGACAAAATGTACAACATTAAATATATTCAAATACTTGAAAGTAATTTATTTAAATTATGGAAGTAACTTAGTTTGAAAAGAAGTAACTTTTCATAAAATAACATTAAGTTAATTATATAGGAGTGAATTGAAAATAAAGAACTACGTGAAGGAAATTCACATATAAAATATGGGAGTACCTATACATTTGTCGACAAATTTTCTCTTAAAAATTTGTCAAATGTAAATACAATATAATTATACTGTAATTACGTTATAAGTATAGAATAATTACACTGTAACTTACATGTAGTTACACTGTAACTATAGTATAACTACACTGTAACTTTAGTATAACTACACTGTAACTTATATGTAATTACACTGTAACTATAATATGACTTGCATGTAAGTGAGATGTACCTTTAGAAAACTTATGTTTGGCACTGCTCACGTGAAAGAGGGATTACGAACTCGCAATGTCTGTTTGTACGATGCGTGTGGAGGCCATCGTTCATGCATGCATGTTCGGCTATGCCCTGCCGCTTTATCTCTGCCCTTCGTCTGACATCTACGCGTGCATGAGCCGCGCCATTGCCGGCAGCCAGCGGCCCTCGAAAGAAACAAATCAAAGCGTTGACGCAAAAGCACGAATCCCGAGGTTCATCAAGCGGGTCAAAAATCGATAAATTCTGAGGAAGAAATTTGTCAACAGATTTATAGCAAAATCGTAAAATATAGAGAAGATTCATAAGTGAATACATAGACTTTCTTATTTAAAGTAATCACTATATTATTTTACCTTATATAAGAACTGATATAAGAAGTAACTCTTCATAACACTAAAAGTAACTACGTTGTTATAGGGAAGTAATTATGAAAAAAGGAAGTAACTTTCAATGGCATAAGAGGCAACTACACTGTTAAGAAAGTAACTCATGAAAATATATATTCACTAGTAATATATATTCATAGTATTAGAAGTAACCACACTGATAATTTATTCACAGTATTAGAAGTAACTACACTACAAAAGCGAAGTAACTCTTTACAGTATTAGAAGTAACTATATTGTTTCATGAAAGTAGCTTTTCGGTACTAGAAGTAACTACACTGCTATATAAAAGTATTTTTGCGTTTGCAAAAATATAAAAGTAATTTTCATGGTACCTGAGACGGAGAGGGCTCGTTTGGATGGGCCGGAATTCTGGCCCAACCCATTTACAGTAAAACTTGAGGAGATATTTCCGGCCCAATTGCTAATTCATTTCTCCTCCTTCCCATTTGCATCATTTCATACTTCATACTGGCATATGCCACATGATTACAAATATCACTAGTAGTAGTCCTCAGAGGAACAATTTTTAATCGCTCGAGGCAATGCCTACTCATTTATTTAAACACCATTTAAATTGTTATAGAAAATCTTAAAAGAATTGACAGTATTCATGTGACATACCTATACAACATCACAAAATCTTACATCTAAAATCAACTCAGACATAAAAACAAAAGACACATTGAAAAATTAAAAAAAAAACAGATTCAGTGTATGAATGAATCCATTCGCCGTTATATCTGAAGGAAAGTGCACTGCTCTTCAATGTCATTGTAGTGCCTCGATAGTCGTCGTTATTGCAACTTGCAAGGGCTAATACGTCTATGGTTTATAGCCGAGTGTTAGTTGCAATGTGTTACGATACCATATCAGTATATCACAAAACAACGAAGATAACATAATGATGATACAATATATCGTGAATTTGTGCTGAACAACAAAGATACAATCTCCTAAACATTTAACATGAGTCTATAGTTATCTCTTTATGTTTATATGATTAGTATGTACCAATCATTTTAGAAATTAGAACAATTGTAGCATACGACATTGTGTTTGATCACTGAATGACAGCTACTACCATTTTACAATTTCTACGTGTGCGCGTGCTTTTGTCAATCGTGACAGCATAGCGTCTTGATGATGTAGTTATCCATCTCCCTGTCGAATTTTAATTCTTTTGGGTTGCAAATCTCATTCCTCTTTCCTGCAAACCAGCTCCATTTGCTCGAACGATTTCAGTGTTTTTGCCAACTGTGACACCGACTTGTGGCCACATCCTGATGCCCAGTAAAAACCATTGCAAGTCAAGACGCTGCACGATGAATGGTCTCTGGGGTTGGTTGACAAATGAGAACCGGTGACAACGAATGCTGGCCGTGCTCAGTCAGTCTGCTGGACCCCTTCCTACATGTGTCACCGTTCTTCAACACAACGTCTGAAGTTTGAACATTTTTTGTGTTGAACATTGTGCTTCTCTGTCTTCATATGTTGCAGGAGGAAAGATGGAGAAAGTGCTGAGAGTAGCCATGGAGGTGATGAGTCGGCACCATGCTCCCGATAGAAGCCTGTGCTTACTGTTACTGCTGCTGTTCTTGCTTCTTGGTGTGCCCATGGCAGCGTCCACCGAACAATCGCCAGCGCGACTGAACAAGGCACACGAGGACATCATGCGAGATATTCTGAGCTCGGTGGGCAGTACCAAGAACTGGAACACCTGCTCAAATCCATGCCAATGGAGTGGTGTTCATTGCTCTTCAGTTGCATCCTCTGCGTTTGTCACTAGGCTATCCCTCCCCGGATGTGGCCTCTCCAATGCCACCATCCTTGCGTCCATATGCAATCTTCATACCTTGCGATCTCTTAACCTCTCGAGAAACTCGTTCACCGATTTGCCAAGCCAACTCTCTCCGTGCCCCATGAAGGCTGAATTGCAAGTGCTGGATCTCAGTAGCAATATGCTGTCTGGTCAACTTGGTGATTTCGTTGGTTTTCACAAGCTCGAGGTTCTTGATTTGTCCTCCAACTCTTTAAATGGCAATATAAGTACCCAGCTGAGTGATTTGCCAAAACTGAGAAGCTTGAACCTTAGTTCCAATGGTTTTGAAGGCCCAGTCCCTACAAGCATCGCTACCTCTCTGGAAGACCTCGTGCTCTCGGGTAATAATTTCAGTGATCATATTCCAATGGGTTTGTTCAGGTATGGAAATCTTACTCTGTTGGATCTCTGCCGCAATAATCTACACGGTGATGTCCCAGATGGCTTCTTGAGCTTCCCAAAACTCAGGATTTTGGTCCTTTCAGAAAACAACCTGACAGGAAAAATTCCACGGAGCTTGCTGAATGTCACCACACTGTTTCGGTTTGGAGGTAATCAGAATAATTTTGTTGGCTCAATTCCTCAAGGAATTACCAGGAACATTAGGATGTTGGATTTGAGTTACAACATGCTCAATGGTGATATACCCTCTGAACTGCTCTCACCTGATACTTTGGAGACCATTGACCTCACTGCAAATAGGCTTGAAGGGTTCATCCCTGGGAATGTTTCTCGGAGCCTCCATAGTATTCGGCTTGGTCGAAACTTGCTCGGTGGAAGCATCCCAGAATCAATAGGCAATGCCATTGACTTGGTTAATCTTCTGTTAGATGGCAATAAGTTGGTTGGATATATACCTTGGCAGCTCAGCAGATGCAAGAACTTGGCACTCATCGATCTGTCATCAAACCAGGTGCAGGGTAATATACCTATTGGGCTGGGCAACCTTGAGCAGCTCGTAGTCTTGAAGCTCCAAAAGAACAATCTCAGTGGAGATATCCCAAGTTCATTTTCTGACATGTCAGCCCTGGAAATACTTAACCTGAGTCATAACTCATTCACTGGAGAACTACCTTTCACAAATTCTACTCAGTCACTGAAGCTCTGCTACTTAGGTTTGCATGGCAACAAGCTCAATGGTGTGATTCCATCGTCGATCAGCTTGCTGCAGTCTCTGATCACCATTGATCTGGGGAACAATGAGTTGATTGGAATTATCCCCACAAACATTGGAACCTTTCTGAAGTTGGAGCGTCTTGATCTTTCAAAAAACTACTTGTCAGGTCAGGTGCCATCCTCAGTTGCAAACCTGGAAAGATTAATGTGTCTATTCCTTTCAGACAATAACCTTTCCGGACCATTGCCTGAGCTACCTAAATGGGTGATGGTCAATGTAACTGGAAATCCAGGCATCATACTAGACACGGAAGAAAATAGAACTTCAGGCAGTATGAAAGGCTCCCAGGATGATTTCAGATCAGCTATATGGGTCGCAGCAGCTTCTTTTGTACTTGGATTCAGCTTGTCCTTCTATTGGGCTGGACCAGGGGAAAAATTGATGCCAAGGTTGGAGACTCTTCACTGTGACGATTGATGATCATTAAATCCATACCTGTGTAGGTGACAAAGTTGATCCATGTATTAGTAATAGTTGCAGATACCTTCAAGTCACTACGAGATGTACTAGGTGACATGAAAAAGGATTAAAGGCCATTATTGTATCATCCTTAATGTACAAATGCTGAGGTAAGCCTAAGGTTGATTTGCATAGTCCTATTGATAAACGGAGGTGGCTGTTTTTATAGGTGGTTATTTTCAAGTTGCTTTGGTTACTGAATTTTTTCTTGAATTTATTTATGCAAATATTGAAGTCTTTAGTTCTTTACATTATTCATTCTGGCTGAATCATCACAATCCAGTCACTATATTAAACCCAATTTTTTATTGAAGCATTGTTGGTGTACCTAGCCAAGAAGAATTAATTTGGTAGAGTTTATGAGTGAGCAAGTAGAAATATTAGAACCAAAGCAATACCAAGTTTAGGAAGGAAAGATCAAGAAAAGGAAGTAGTTTAGATTGCGAAGAGCAGCCTCAAATTTAAGAAAACGTACAGTTCACTGGAAAACATGTTCTTTGTCTTCTGTAGATGACAAAAGTAGTAGCAGGATTTTTTAGAAGAGGCTTTGTCCTATACGCACCAGCCATTTCCATTCATTTCTGTAATCAGGCCTTCTCCGAACATAAAAGGAATCACAAACACCACATTAAAATAATTCATGAACGCGGATTGTGCTGTGTCTGAAGAGCATGTGCTTCATTTTATCAGATAGAAACAAACTTTTGCATCTATCCTAAACATGTGCATCACTGCATATCAAAGGGTGATTAACAGAGTAGTATGAGTTGGGCCAGCAAATGTTCACTGGAAGTGCTCCTAAGGCAGTATGAGTCTGGCTTCTCCATCGTTCATCTCAAAGGGTGATTAACAGAGTAGTATGAGTCTGGCTTCTCCATCGTTCATCTCTAAGGCAGTTTCTTTTCAGTTTTCACAAGCCCTTGTCATGTACGCTACCACCTTTGGGATTGTTGTTTGGTCAGGAAGCCTTGTTGGGTTTGTTTTACAGCGGAATATGATGCACTTTGCTGAACGATATGAATATTCATCTGTTGTTGGTTGCATTGTACTACTACACAATTCTTCAGCCAAATTATTGTCATAGTAATCAACGCATGATCCACAGATATGTTTTGCTGTAAAAGGGTGTATCATTACTTCTTTAGTGCTTGTACCGTGTGCAGTTGTGCATCAATTTCAAGAACATGGACTGCTTAATTAACTTTTGTCAGGCAGGAGGGCCATTGCTGGTTGCAACTTACCTTGTTCTCAGAATGGTTGCAACTTACCTTGTTCTCAGAATGGTTGCAGCTTTCTTTGATCATTTGGCCTCCCTTTATGCATTCATCTGCACAAGCACAACACAGGATAGAGAAATAAGTGGTGACTGATGAATGAGGAAGAGCAGCAACGCAGGGGGGTTAGGCGGATCTGATGCATGGTCACGCCGGCCGCCGGCGTGGGCCGCTCCGAGGCTGCCGGTCGCCGGGGCGGAGGCGCCGCCTCGCTGACGAGAACCCGCGGGCGCAGAGCTGGGAATTCGAGAGATTTGTTGCAAACCTGATTACGAACTGAAGCTTTGGTTTTCTCTGAATCTTCGGAGGTGGAAGACGCGGAGGGGCGCGGGGAGGCGGATTTACACCGGAGACGGAGGAGGCGGCCAGCACGCGGCGACGGCTGTAGTGGAGTCGTCGCCGGAGTTTGGAGCGGCGGCGGCGGCGGTGGATTTCGCTCCGAGGAAGGAAGAAAGATGGGCTGCTTGGGCTGAAGCGGGAAACCTGAAACTTGTTAGCCCAGAACGGGGAAGCGGCCCACGTGGTGCCTATACTAGTTGGGCCCATAACGGGATTGCGGCCCATCCTACTTGGGCTGGAAGGAGGAATTTTTTTTATTTATAATTTTTTTTATTAAAAGTTTTACAAAAATAATTTTCCAATTTGAAAATTGACGGAAGTAGTCGCCTACCGCCCTCTGGGAGGGCGATTTAGAGGGCGGCGAAAATGACGTGGCAGACGGCCGTTCGCTCTCGGGCGACGGCCGTCAACGAAATTTGCAGGCGGCCCCCTTGCCGCCCTCCGCTAGGGCGATTTTATACTGTGCGGGGGGCCGCCTGCAAATGGGCGGCGAGGGGGGCATGGAATTTTGCAGGCGGCCCCCTTGCCGCCCTCCGCTTGGGCGATTTTGTACTGTGGGGGGGGCCGCCTGCAAATGGGCGGCGAGGGGGCATGGAATTTTGCAGGCGGCCCCCTTGCCGCCCTCCGCGAGGGCGATTTTTGCCTCACCCCCTATAAAGCCCAGTCCCTCCTCTGTAAAATTTCATTATATTCACTAAAAATCCAAAAAAAACGAAAGAGAGAGAGGGGAGGGCAGCAGAAGGGGAGCGGCGAAGCCCTGCTGGTTCGCTCAATTCATCACAGGTATGCTCCCATACATCTTTTGCATTTGTACTAATATGTTATGTTTGAGTATATATGTTGCGTTTTAGTTTTAGTTCCATATATTTTAGCACATCTGTAGCACACAGCACATATGTGTAGATCCAGAGCATAGAATATAATAGTATGAATTGAGACATAGACAGTAGTGTTAATTATAAGATGTAGTTTAGTTTGATCTGGAGAATGTAACGTAATTTTAGAAATTTAGAGAACAATATTGTAGAGAATGTAACTTAGGGCGTAGTACAGAAATGCGAGGTTAACGCAGTTATTGTTTTCATCAGGCACAATGTCAAGTAAGGTCACATTTCAGATAGTTCACGGTGAAGGAAATATTAGATTTGGTCCAGATGGTGTTGATCTGTCAGATTTTGTAATGACATCTAAGGGCATCGATAGGCCTGCGGAGAGAACATTTCAGTCAATTTATAGTTGGTTGTTGAGAGGATTTAGAATAGACCAAGAAGTCTACACAATGTCAGTGTCAGTTGTAGTGAGTCGTGCAACAGAAGGTTATTTTTGGGAACTAATGCCGATGGACAGCACTGATGCTTGGAGACGGTATGTGGAAATGGCTTTTGAACGGTCATGGCCCCTCGTTATATTTGTGTCGGTACAACAGAAAGATATAAATGTTTCAATGCAAACCGAAGATGTAGAGGGTTCTATCAATGCAGGGGATGTTGTTGGACCATCGATGCAAAATGAGGAAAATCAACCAAGGGAGGAGCAGGCTATGGGCATGGCAGATGAGGGGGAGAGAGTCGGTATAATTGTTGATGAAATGGAGAGGGAAGATTCGGAGCCTCACTGCCCGCAGCGTGTGATGAGACAGTTCGGACTTAGGCAGGTGTTTCCGGGCAACGTGCAGCCGACCGTCCTCCCTGCCGACCACTCGTGAGTTCGGATTGTTCATTTCTAAATTTTTATGATAATTACTTCATCGAGCCATATAATTTACCTCTCTTCACAGGTTGACTCGACGGGGACAGCTAGCAGGCGCACTTTGGGCTCCACGTGTACAGCAGTACGTTGACGACTGGGTGTTAGCTACAGAGGAGGTGATCAACGAGCTCTTCCCACACACGGAGGAGAACTACCGTGACTACCTTCGCTGGTACCTTCCTCGCACTCGTGCGCGTGTGACCTTCACTCCAGACGCCCCAGAGCCGCACGTTGCCGCTGTCACGGACGCGTATCCCACGCACCGTGACCGAGACTACTTCGTGGCGGTACGTCCAATTTGTATTACTTCTTACAATTATTTCATTTATCTTGCATAATATAGGACAACTACTGAATTTGTTATTTCCATCTTGCATAGGCTGATGCCGCACGGGATATCAGTGCCGATATCACCGCAGTCCAAGTGAGGTTGAACAGAGGTTTGCACTTGACTGACGTTGAGCAGAGGGTGACCTTCGACCGGATGCAGGAGAAGATGCGTGCGGTCATGCGCGTCTTCTCCTGTCGCAGCGCCGTGGACGTCGTACCTCCAGCTGGTCCGGTACAACCACGGCCTCGCGCGCCTACCGTCGGAGCAGGACCTCGACCTACGGCACCTATTTCGCACGGTACTGCTCAGCCCAGAGGTTTCTTAAGTTTTGTTTCTGTTTTTGTACGAAAACATCACCCCGTCGTAACTTGATGATCCATCCTCGCAGGACCTCGTTTGCCTTCGAGCGCCCCTAGCTTCGGATCAGTGCGACCTACAGCACCGGTTTCGCACGGTACAGTTCAGCCCAGATATTACTTCATTTTTGTTTCAGCTTTTGCACGATTATGTCACCATGTTTTAACTGCACGTTTCCTCATCGCAGGACCTCGTCTGCCTTCGAGCGCGTTCGTAAGCACGACCGGCGCTTCCACGAGCTCCGCAGGGGCGTTCGCCACCTCTTCGGGCGCGTTCGCCAGCTCTTCCTCTCACGGAGCGTCGATCCCTCGCCCACACGGTACTTTACTTTTTATTAATACTGTTAAATACCTGTACGAAACTGATGGTCCTTGTCCAGCAGGATTTGCAGCCGGGATCTTCGGTACTGGGGCCTCTTCGTCTCACGCCGGTAGGACTGGTCCTACTAGCCAGTTCTACGACGACGACTTGCACGGTGCAGACCACCACGACGTACTAGGCTCCTCTCAGCTTGGAGGAGCTCCAGAGGCGCACACTCAGGAGCAGCCAGAGGTCACACCTGTACAGGCAGGACGGGTTGGCCGTGCCGTACCCCCGGACCGACTCACGTACTCCCACGGGCACATTAGGGCGCAGGGTAGGAGGGACAGGGGTAAGAGGCCTCGTCAGTAGTGTTCTACCTCTTCAGTCCTTATGTGACCGTTTCTTTTGGCTTACAAACTTGTAAAGCAGTACTACTTTTGCTATTACTACTGCAGTACTACTTGTGTTTGTCTCGTCTACATAGTTCTTTTCATTCATATGGTGCTAGAACAACTTATGCTCACGACAACACACTTTCGGCGCTGCACGGTAGTGTCAGATCCAGTAGCGCGCACAGTCCACAACAGCACACATGAAAAGCGGCAGCTCGAGTTATCACTATCAACTTTCGGCGCTGCCTGTTTACATAAAGTGAATCACGCCCACGCGTGATCGTCTTGTCACATCTAATGAATAATGTATCTCATTGAGTTCACATATATTGCAATGAAAACGACGTTATATAATTGACAATCTGAAGGCAACCTCTTAATATTTTCTTTCCCACTAGCACACAACACACGAAAATGGAAGCCTATTCATTGGTAATACGTAATCTAGATTTGAGATTATGTAGAACATTCTTCACTACAATTTTACATTTTGGCAGCAAACCAAATATGATCAAATGCAATTTTACCTTACCAAATATTTGGTCGTGAAGAAAAATTTGGCACTAACAATCCAAATATGCCCTAAAAATTAATAAAATATTTGTACGGTAACAAAATATTTGTACGGTAACAATCCAAATATGCCCTAAAAAATAATAAAATTGTATTTTACCAGTCTTGGAGATTTTAATCTTGTATAGTTTTCAATATAAAAAGATTTGATAACTATTGATATTTATACAAAAATATAGAGCACAGTATAAAATCGCCCTCGCGGTGGGCGGCAAGGGGGCCGCCTGCAAAATTCCATGCCCCCTCGCCGCCCATTTGCAGGCGGCCCCCCGCACAGTACAAAATCGCCCTCGCGGAGGGCGGCAAGGGGGCCGCCTGCAAAATTCCATGCCCCCTCGCCGCCCATTTGCAGGCGGCCCCCCGCACAGTACAAAATCGCCCTCGCGGAGGGCGGCAAGGGGGCCGCCTGCAAAATTCCATGCCCCCCCTCGCCGCCCATTTGCAGGCGGCCCCCCGCACAGTACAAAATCGCCCTCGCGGAGGACGGCAAGGGGGCCGCCTGCAAATTTCGTTGACGGCCGTCGCCCGAGAGCGAACGGCCGTCTGCCATGTCATTTTCGCCGCCCTCTGGGAGGGCGATTTGAGGGCGGTAGGCGACTACTTCCGTTAATTTTCAAAATGGAAAATTATTTTTGTAAAACTTTTAATAAAAAAAATTATAAATAAAAAAAATTCCTGGAAGGAGAGAGCGGCGGAGTGCGTGCCCATACTAGTTGGGCCCATAACGGGAGTGCGGCCCACGTCTGGCTCATCCTACTTGGGCTGGAAGGAGAGAGCGGCGGAGTACGTGCGGCCCATACCAGTTAGGCTCGGAACGTGGCTTTTGATGGGCCCATACCGGTTCGCTGTCTGCAAGAACCGGGTGTTTTCCGGTGATCATGTCAGCGGTAGCATTCCCATGTATGGAAATCTTCCTCTCTTGCATATCTCAACTGCCTCCGTCCCAGAAAAATCTAACCTAGGCCTTTTTTTTTTTTACCAAGAGAGTAGTGAGCAATGAAAGTTCTAACTTTTTTTTTAAAAAAAATGTTCCTCTCTTGGATGACCTCAGCCAGAATAATCTACTCCAGTTGGTGACGTCCCAGACGGGCTTCTTGAGCTTCCACAACTCAGGATTTTGCTCCTTCCATGAAAGGGCAACCTGACAAGCAAATTTCGTTTGCATGTAAGAAAGAAGACTTGAGGTACGACATGATTACTGGTGCCGAATTTTTTTCATTAAAACAAAACAGAAAACAAATTAAATGAATAAGACACGCATCCCCATATCTAAAAACAATTTGAGCTCTAACTGTGATGGCGGGTAATCATTTTCTATCTAGCCTCCTCTAGCAGCAACCAATAGAGGCCATTGCTTCATTTATCAGAAGGGTGATCTCATGCACCATATTCGATCAGTTTTCATGGCAGTTTACATCAGAAAAAAAAAACTCTGGACGGATCTGATTCTGGTGGGTACAGAAGAACAAGGTTTTCTACTTTTCCCTTCATTAACTAATAATTTGATAGATTTTAGAGGGATGCAATTAACAATCAGCATTGGTCATTTTCTATTCCTTCTATGATGCCTAAATATTTCCCCTAGGGAACACTTAATGTTCAGACTGAAAATATCAGGGTAGAGTACATAATCCCTCCTAAGTTTGCAAAGCTACAACAGTTTATCTAGAAATACAGTATTGTAGCAAAGTAATATTTCATCGATCACACCCTCATAACCAGAAACCATATATTGATAAAAATGTAAACTACAACCGGCATTAATTGCTCAGCAATGATTATTCAGTTTATTTAACATTTGACCACCCAATTTCTCAACTTATACTGTAGATGATAAGTTATCCAGCGCCAAGTTTCCAGAAGCGATGCATATTTAGTTTAGTATGTAACGCTATTAGCATCTAGTAATTCTAATGGTCTTAGCAACTAATAACTCTACACGTTAACAAGGATAGAGAATATCCTACGGTTATAAATATGATCAGAGCAGGATTACTTACTATTTAATTTATTTCTGCTTTTGGCTTATGGAGAAAAAATCAGTTAGTGGTGAGATGATCTCCTCATACCTGATAGTATGGAGTTCTTTTGAAAAGGTAAATATTGATATCATCTTTATGGTGCCTTTTCACCCGTTTCTTTGCAAGTCATCTCTTATCTTGACCGTTCCTCCAAACCAGCTCAAATTATTTCAGTAGCCACAAGCCCAGTAAAAAGGGACAAAGGCTAAGCCAGTGCTGGTGTCAAATGTGATGCCGACGGCCACAACATCCTGAATGGATCCATCTGCCAGGTGAAATCAGTGCAAGTCACACTGAACGGTGAGTGTTCTCTGCTCTGCTCCATTCACACGCCATAAAAAAATTTACAGTGTCACACAAGGTAAAGTGGTGAAAGCAAACTTTTGACCCCTTCCTGGATGACTCTTTGGCATTTCCCTCTAATGCAATCTCTATATATGTATAATTCACAACTTCACATAAGCAACTAACTGAAAATTGCACCAGTGTACTTCAGATGTAACCAGTCGATATCTTGAATCGACAGAGTTGCCGAGGAGAGTGGAGAGAGAACTGAGAAGTAGCCATGGAGGTGATCAGTCGGCACCGCGCTCCTGCTAGCAGTAGCAGCCTGTGCTTGCTGTTTCTGACCTTTCTTCTGAGCGTGTCGATGGCTGCGGCCACCGAGAAATCGCCAATGCAACTGAACAAGGCACAAGAGAACATCATGCGAGATATCCTGGGCTTGGTCAGTAGTGCCATGGATTCATCTCTCACCAAGAGCTGGAACACCAGCTCAAATCCGTGCGAATGGAGTGGGGTTCATTGCACTTCTGCTGCATCCTCTTCTTTTGTCACCAGGCTCTCCCTCCCCGGATATGGCCTCTCCAATGCCACCATCCTTGCATCTATATGCCTTCTTGATACATTACACTCCCTTAATCTCTCTAGAAACTCCTTCACTGACTTGCCAAGCCAATTCTCTCCTTGCCCCATGAAGGCAGAATTGCAAGTGCTCGATCTCAGCTACAATAGGCTATCCAGTCATCTTGGCAATTTCTCCGGTTTTCATGAGCTAGAGGTTCTTGATTTGTCCTTCAACTCTTTAAATGACAACATAAGTACCCAGCTGAATTATTTGCCAAAACTGAGAAGCTTGAACCTTAGTTCCAATGGCTTTGAAGGCCCTATCCCTACAAGCATGGTTACCTCTTTGGAAGAACTGGTGTTCTCCGGTAATAATTTCAGTGGTAGAATTCCGATGGGTTTGTTCAGATATGGGAATATTACTCTGTTGGACCTAAGCCAGAATAATCTAGTTGATGACGTCCCAGATGGCTTCTTGAGCTTCCCAAAACTCAGGATTTTGCTCCTTTCAGAAAACAACCTGACAGGGAAAATTCCACAGAGCTTGCTGAATGTCACCACATTGTTTCGGTTTGCAAGTAATGAGAACAAACTTTCTGGCTCAATTCCTCAAGGAATCACCAAGAACATTAGAATGTTGGATTTGAGTTACAACATGCTCAATGGTGAGATGCCCTCTGATCTCCTCTCACCAGATAGTTTGGAGACCATTGACCTCACTGCCAATAGGCTTGAAGGGCTCATTCCTGGGAATTTCTCTCGGAGCCTCTACCACCTGAGACTCGGTTGCAACTTGCTAAGCGGGAGCATCCCTGAATCAATAGGTAATGCCATCAGATTGGCTTACCTGGAGTTGGATGACAATCAGCTAAGTGGACCTATACCCTCACAACTCGGCAAATGCAATAACATGGTGCTCATGGATCTGTCAACAAACAAGCTGCAAGGTGTTGTCCCTGATGAGCTGAGAAATCTTCAGCAACTTGAGGTCATCAAGCTCCAAACCAACAATTTCAGTGGATATATCCCAAGAATATTTTCTGGTATGACAAATATGGAAGTACTTAACCTTAGTGCGAACTCATTCTCTGGAGAGATACCTTCAACATTGGTCCTATTGTCCAAGCTCTGTTATCTCGATTTACATGGCAACAATTTCAGTGGTGTGATCCCACCTTCGATCAGCTCTCTGCAGTTTCTCAGCACCCTCGATCTCGGGAACAATCAGCTGACAGGAACCATTCCTACAATGCCAACCAAAATCGGTGCTCTTATACTAAGTCACAACCATCTCCAGGGGTCTATTCCATCCAGCATTGGAGCTTTAAGTAACTTGCTGTTACTTGATCTTTCAGACAACCACTTGTCCGGTCAGGTGCCATCCTCGTTTGCAAACCTGAAGGGATTGATCTACTTGTCTCTTTGCTATAACCAGCTCTCTGGCCCCATGCCTGAGTTGCCTAGAGGGGTAAAGGTTGATGTATCTGGCAATCCAGGTCTCACAATATGTACAGAAGACTCTGACAGTCAATACAATATGGCTAGCACTGAAGATGACTTCAGGTCAACTACATGGGTTGCAACAGTTTCTTTTGTAGTTGGCTTCATCATCTCCTTCTATTGGGCTGGTATCAGGAAGTATTGCTATTGATGTTTCTTATGATCATAAAGTAGTGTCAGTGGGAACACGATAACAACTCAAAACCTAGCTGCATATCCCTGCAAGTCACAAGTAGAGGTATTGTAAGTTTATAGATCATGTCAGAGACAAGACTATTCTCTCACAAGTAGGGATGGATTGTACATGAATGTGTGTGGAATAACAAATTACTGATAATAAAAATGACCATGCTCAGACCGGGCTTTACCTCATTGTGCTAGAAAGGGTGTTACTCTTTCACATGAGATTCACATGAAAAACCATGTCAACATACTACATAGATTCACGATAATCAGAAACTATTTCAGTATGGTGTTTTTTCTTAAGTTCCTCCAATGTCTGTACCAGGTTGCAAGCAAACACTTCATACAAAGGTACGGTCGCACCTATGGCAATCAAAATATCCAAAAAGTGTAATGATTTCACGAAATAAAATGCTCTAAAAATAGAAAAATGCAGAAGAGCAATATTCAACTAAAGTACTAAACAAAGTCCCCCTTTTATCTTTTTCTCTCTTTTTTTCTGGAATAGTTTTGCAGAAGTCTATTTCAGCCAAAGTAGCAAAAAAAAAGGCTACTAATATAAGTACAAAACCTTACATGCATTGCATGCTTATATTAATAACCTTATAACATAACACTTGTTGGTATTGCACTATTGCTGCATACAGGTTAGTTGCAATTTTTTGCTAGCAACAACAGAATAGAGTAATCTATCACTGTCAGCTGCAGGCCTGCAGCCATCCAAAAATTTGGAACAACATGTCCTCCTGACCACCAAGTGATACTCATGGTCAGGTAGTCAGCATTCACATTTGTGGATGAGCTGCCGTGCAAGTACCATCAATTCAAATGACAGTTACAGGGCCAGACAATGCTTGGTATGGATTGGAATTTCCATAGTTCGAAGTATCCAAATCAGCACCATCTCGCGCAGATTCAAAACAAAATTCATAGCCAGGAAACCTAGCTAATTTGGCCAAATGCAGCACGCACCAGAGAGCGTTGCGCAGCAGCGGCGCCAGCGAGTAGGGGAGCAAGGAACAATCACCTGTCACATTAGGCGAGCACCGGAGACGAAAGCGTCCGGGCAGCCGTACGCCGGCGGAGGCGCCGCCACCCGCCGCCTCGTCGCCTCGTCGGAGACGGCAGATGCAAAACTAGAGAAAGACAATGCTTTCCGTAACCCTTAGGCGAAGGCGGAATTGAGTTTCTGAGGAAGGCTTCCTTGGGCCGAAGCGATGCCGCAGAGTATGTGAGGCCCATATAGGTGGGCCCGAACGGGATAGGGGAGTACGTGTAGCCCAGAATAGTTGGGCCTAAACGGCAGAGTGGAGTATTTTAGGCCCATGTATCCTGGTGAACGAAAAATAAAGGAAAAAGTACACCGAAGGTCCCTGAACTTGTCATCGAGTTACCAAAACGTCCTCAAAGCGCAAAACCAGATACCCTGCGTCCCTTAACTAATCAAAACCAGTCACAAAAGGTGCTTCGGTGGTTTTGACCTCGGTTTTATCAAACGTGACGGCTGAGTCAGCGTGAGACCCACGTAGACCCCACATGTCAGGATGCCACGTCATCTCTCTTTTTCCCCTCTTCTCTCCCTTCCTCCTCTCTCTCTCTCTCACTCGTCTCTCGCAGGCCTGCCGACAGGTGGAGAGGAGACCGACGGGGTCCGGCGGCCGGCGAGACCGGACGGCAGCCTGCACAGCCATGAGCCCCATCCCGAAAGCCATCAGCTCCTCCGGCGACATGCGGCCCACATCCGCGTCTATCGGCGGCCACCTCCCCGCCGCGCGCTCCATCTCTATCTTCTCCTCCCTCTCCCGCCGTGCCTTGTGCGCCTCCACCATCGCGCACAGGTCGCCGTACGCTCTAGTTGGTGATGTAGCGTGCGCAACTTATGGCTCTGACTGGATGCATATACTCCAGCGTGATTGATTGGCGATTGGCACCAACGAGAGCGTAGCAGCCGGATCAACACGCGCACAGTCAAGATCTGCAATTCTGAACTTCTGATGAAGTTCTGAACTGATGAATTAAAATTATAACAGGGGAATCTCTCTGCTACTCGTAGTACCCATCTAATGGCCTGGTTGATCTCTGTATTAGGAGTATCTGAGTATGATGCTAGTACATCTTTCCAGTGATGAGTGATTGAATGATTGGCTAGTACACATACGCGCCCATCTGATCTGATACGGCCAGCAGAATCCATCCATCCAGAGGCAGCACCACAAACAAAAGGAAGCCCATATCTTTGTGTTCTTCATCGTCCTGCACCTCACTCAATCTCCATTTAGATAGCTGAATTGAGTGATAGACGATTGCTGGATCATCTGCAGATTTTACAAAGTTGCGAGTAAAATTCAGTTGTAATCTGAACTAGCTACAATATTCTCCTATCTTAGTGATGCAGTTTGTTGTCTCGTCCAAATTCGCAGGAGATCGCTTCTTAATCTGCAAATTCGTGGTTAGCGGTTAATGTCTTATCAACATTTTCTTGCTCCCCGACCATCCCACCACCATTCACTCCTCGCCGCACCCGCGTCGCTGGCGAAGACAACGACTCCTGCAAGAATCGCTCCAGGAGGCACTCCACATAGGGGTGGCCGAAGGATTAGGCCTTGCCGGCGGGGGAGCAAGCGCGCCCGCGTAACCGCCAGCGGCACAGCAGCACTGCTTCGCCGGCGCCCGGCGGCTCGTCGACCTGGACCTCCCAGCCGCCTCCGGAGGCTGCACCTCGCCGACGTGTCGCTCGGCGGCCGCTTCGCCGATCAGGTCCCGTCGCGGCTCCCCGTCCTGGAGGACCTGCGGCTCAGCCGCTGCGCCACGGGCTTCGCCGAGATTGTGTCGCGGACGCTGACGAGGCTGATCATCCACGGCAGCGGCGGCGAGCTGGCCGTCACAGCTCCTCGGCTCTCCTCCCTGTGCCTCCTCTCTCGCTGGCCTCCGCCGTAGGCCTCGGAGCCGCCGTGCTTCCCTGCTTCAGCCGCGCCGACCTCCTCCTCTCCCGCCGCAGAGAAAACTGAGAGAGAGAGAGGAAGGGAGAGAAGAGGGGGAGAGATTTGACGTGGCATCCTGACATGTGGGGTCCACGTGGGTCCCACGCTGACTCAGTCGCCACGTCGGATAAAACCGGCGCCAAAACCATCTAAGGACCTATTATGACCGGTTTTAATTAGTTGAGGGACGCCGGATATCTGGTTTTACGGTTAGAGGACAATTTTGTAACTCGATGACAAGTTGAGGGACCTTCGGTGTACTTTTTCCAAAAATAAATTGGTATTGACTCAACTGCCAAACGGTTTATTTTTTGAACCAATTTTCTGTAGAAAAGTTGTTTCATACAATCATATTAATCTATTTTTTTAAAAAAAAATAGCTAATGTTTATTTAATTATTTTTTAATAAGTCGATCTGCGTGCGGAATTCCCAATCTAATGAGCTGCCTAAATGTAGAATTAAAATAATGCAACGCACATGCATTTTGCTAGTGAAGGAGAAAAAATGTAAGCTTGTAATCATTTGCTTGCTGGTTTAATCAATGGTTCAGTGAATCCCTCAAAAAAAGAAAAAGGAAAATGATTTAGTGAATCGTTTATTTGAAGACAAAAACGACACAAGAAAATTTGGCAGAATGAGGCATCATCAACAAATTATTTACGACAGAAATATGAACATTAGATCCACCAGTTATCTGTCAAAAAAAAGTATGATTTGATACTTACAGTCCCAGTCAACATATTGACAACTATGTTGGGCAGCAGTTTTATCAGGTAGGTACAGGTAAAAAATAAAAAATGGAGGCCTGATGTCCCTATTTTACATCTTCCTAGAAAAATCAGGTAAGCTCAAATTGCAGCACAACTGCATGACTGCCTAAAAATATGTTTTTTTTTAAAAAAAAAGAAAGTTTAAAGGATGCCACCATGTGCAACTGCACTTCATGTTCTTTTCCAGAACTGGTATTCTGGAACAACTTTCTCTCAAGTTTCAACTGGCTTTAAGGTTGGAACAATCCCTGTTTTCCTCCATATTAGAGCAATCATCATCCAGAAAAGAGTTATCAACAGATAATTTCGTCATATGCATAGACTTTGTAAAAGCTCCACCTCCAGTTCTTCATCATCAAGTTATGTCATGTCTGAGCATTGTGTGAGGCGCCAATTTTCCGAAAGGTTCCTAGCATGTGATGTCGAAGAATTATCTTTATCAGGCAATATTCAAGTCTTTATATCTAACTGGAAAGTCTTCCATTAGGTAGCGATTATCAGCTTTGGGAAGTGACAATGGCAAGGTCTCTTCGTCCACAGAATCTCGGTATTTCAATGGAACGACTTCAATCGAAAACCTATTTTGGCTGGCCGACTTTGAACGACTTGTGGGTAAAGATGGTCCAGTACCTATTTGGAAAAATCTCATTAGACATGATGACATAGTAGTATCTATGAAAATGTGTAAAATGACAGATTGTGGCATACTGTCAGTCATGTCCTTTGTCTTGTGGAGGAGAAATGTCCCAGAAAGGATGGTCACAAAACCACACAGCTCCGTGACAATTTGTGTTGGATTTTGTCGATCCCAATCCTGCACGTAATAAACTATGCTATCACAAATTGAGGAAATAAACTTTCCATAAGGCATCAATTGTTTCTTGAAGACAGCAACATTGTGAAAGAAAATTAAGGTGCGTAGTGCACGGTAACAACATTGTGCAAAATTATAATCACAGCAGCATAGTTAGCGGAGCAGGACACATGTAGAACTACACATTAAGCCAAAAAAAAAAATTGTTCATAGCTTTCTGCAACAAGAAAGTTGAGTGTATAAGGGCTGAATGCCTAATGGAAGTGATAGAAAAAGCTTACCTTAAACATTATCACACTGGCTAAAATTGTTAGTGAAGTAAACATCACGTAATATATTGGTGAGACAACTGCTGTATTAAAGGTGTCCAATGCCTGCAAGTCACAGAGATAAAAGAATTACTATTGCGTTAATGTAATAAGCCCTTATGTGATATGTTACAATAATGGTAGCTCAATAAGCTACATGTTCTGTACTATTGCCCAGAGTGACATTTCAATGCCCCAGTGACGAGCCAGGAAAGTTTTACAGCCTGAAGCCCTGGAAAAATCTAACTACGCTGAGTATATGCTGCAATTCTATTTTCAATCCCTACAATGATATTAAAATTCTATTGCACATTCACCAACGATCCCGGGTGGCTCCACCACTGCTATGCCCTACATATTATTTGAGCTAGTGAAGATTCTTTTAAGGACAGGTGCGATGAAGTTGTATGAATGAGACAAGCTGTTAGAAGATCCCTTAAACTCAAGTTAAATCTCTTCATGTACCTTATTTAGATAGTTTATCTGGGTGCTCACACAGGTGGCTACAATTAGGGCAAAAGCCCATGTCTGAGGATAGAATAACTGGTTCACTCCTGAGAATGTTAACTTCAATGCAATGCCGAGAGCTTTTACACTCATCACCTGTTAAATTCTCACCATCAGATAGAACATGGAATTTAGTTGAAACAACAGTAGAAAAAACAACAAAATTGATTATGATTGGGTCATATATTTGGACAGGAAGCGTACAGTGAGAGATCCTAGAAGAGAACAGACTCCGATGTACACCATGATGTTTGTTTGTCCATGTTGAGGGACAACAAAATATATAAGCACCAGTGCTGCGGCAACTACTATAGCAGCGTAGCAAAGAAAACCTGGAAACAAAGGGAAAACAATAATGAATCAGACATTCAGTCTAGCCCGTGGAACTTACAGTAAGGCTGCTGAGGGCTATGTTATGAACATATTTTAATACAGTAAATACCTGGTTCAGTTGCAAGATCCCAAACTTCCCTTACAGAATCGATGTTGCGCTCCTGTGGAGCATGGAGTACAATTGTGATAGATCCAACTACACAAAGAACACAACCAAGTATGCCAAAGGTGTGTAGTTTCTCCTGCAGAATGGCGTGTGCAAGTGCAGCACTGCACAAATTGACAAAAGATTATGGTTTTGATTTAGCAACTAGATAGCAAAAACAAATTTTAGCAAGTTTCTTATTTGATTCATCTGAAATTACCTGATGATTATACTGAGTGCCCCAAGAGGAGTAACAAGAATAGCAGGAGCAAATGCATAAGCAGCAAAATTTGCAATTTCTCCCACAATCACTGTTCACAAAGGTCATGTAAGATGCCATTAGTCAAGTTTCTTTCCTTAGTGACATTTTTTGTCTAAAAACAAATGAAACAGTAACTTCAGTATATTAGAAAATACACATTTCTGTTCACTTCCAACCAATAAATTCCACCAAATATCTTACTGAAAGAATAACAAGGAAAAACAACAGCCCTAGGAGCAGACAGTAGTAAGAGATATTCATGCTAAGGAGCCATATTCAGGTGACAGGAAACACTTTGCTCCGTACAATCACTTTTCATGCCCCAGTTAAGCTCAAAGGTTCTACTAATATCTAGTCACATACTTGTATCAATGTAATTATCTAGAATATCGTTTTGGCTTCATTGAATTCAGCCCCAATTAAAAATGTTTAGTTTCTCCTAATACAAAGTAACTGTATTTATCCTGATTCTCAAGACACAGAAACATCTTATTACAGGTCTTAGGGAGTTGACAACTTGACATCAACACGAGTTTACATGACCAACTAACCAGGTAACAGACAATAAAGATCTCATCATAATCAAAGTGACATCAATAAGGAAAAAATAATTGCAGGATAATGTTTGAGCAGAGCAAGCTATATGTTAAGATCAAAGGGGAAAAAACTGATAAATCCAATGATAGAAAAAAAATATTGTGCACATAATGTGACAGAAAAGAAAGGAACATTTTCAAGAAGTACAAAATATTGTATAATTTAAAAAGGAATCAAATGTGGCTTACTAGAAATCATGCCTATCCACCATAGAGGCTCCATTAAGTAAGAAAATCCTCCATATCCTGTTTAATGCAAATAAAGAAAACATGTGACCTCCTGCATTGAAACTTGTAGAGCTTGCAACACAATAGCTTATGAAATATCACACGAATAATGAAAGTGCATTGATCTGACATCAATCATTTCAGGTAAGTGCATAAGGACATAGATCAGGTTGAGATGTAAGTGCATGTTTTGTTCATACGTTACCACTAGGCTGTCCTAAAGTAAGCTATTATAGAGTAAAGTATCATAGTAGTTGGTTGGTTTGATAAAATATTGCACATGTGACATCGCTATCATGGAAGTGAACCACTAGCCAGCCAAAAAGATGTAATTTCGTCCTGGCATACTGAAGAACCATATCGGTTAGCCACTAATCGCAGAAGCACCACAACCACCTAGCAATAGAAACAACAACCCGAAATTTGACTTGACTTTACTCTTTCCGCAAACCGAATCAAACAAAATCCACAGTAATCATCCATGACTCGATCAGATACAGCTTACGATCCAGAAATTCAAAATAAGCAAAGCATTGGTACCACAAGCATTGAACATCATCTTGTATAAATATTTAATAATGGAGGACAATTGCAAAAGGCCAAGGATACCACCACAAAAGACAACTTTTTTCCGGACTCACTCATCTTAGTTCCAATAAAAAAAAATCTCACAAGTAACAAATGCCGTATCAAATGAAGCAAGAAAAAAAAATTCTTCAGAGAGTCAACTGATCCTCCTTGCAAGTAAAGTAAAGATCCTTAGACTCGATTAGAACTACTTTTGCAGGTAGAACTTTCCAGCTTCCACGCCCAAATCATTGCAATCCTTTTCACCCGCGAGAAAAGAAAAAAGAGGAACAAATCCATCCAATCGCGAAGCAAAAGATGTCTCTGACAAGATTCACTACTTGAATCAAAGCTATATTTTTCACATCAGCAGAATCTACCCGCCAAAACGGCGTCACCTGTGCCCCCAAAAATTTTCACCTTTTCCCAGCCTCTCTCTCCTCTGACGAGTGACAACCAAATCAAGATTCTAAAGAAAAATTTCCAAAAAATATTTCTACTCCCATGAGAAATCCCCTTGACTCAATCAGACTATCAATTTACTACCCAAGAACAACAACCTCGCCAAATAAAAAAAATAAAAAACCAAAGCAGAAACAGATCCCTCTCTCTCCCACCGAGCAAACCAACAAAGCAAGGAAAGAAAGCTAACCGGAAACCGCGTCGCCATGGAAAGCAAGATCCTCCGCTCGATTCCACTGCCCACGAATCCAACCCAACCCAACCCAACTCAACCCAGCGAGGAAACCGCGTAGACCCTACCCTCCCCAACCACCGCCACCGACGAACCTCACACCGGCGCGCGGGGGGAGATCCAAACACCCAGAGAGCACGCGCGCGCGGGCGGCCGCGAACTCACCAGCGCGGACGCCGGAGTCGGCGGCCCTCCTGAGCCCCATCTTCTTGACGATGAAGCTCGCCCCGATGAAGGCGCTCGACGACACCGCGAGGACCAGCCCCTTGGCGTTGTCGGTGGACATCCCCGCGAGCCCCGCCGCCGCAGCCGCCGACGCGGGCGCCGCCATCGCTGCCGCAGCCACCGCCGCAACCTACACTTCGCCCCCGCCACTGCACGGTTACTACTCCAACGCCGCCGCCGCCGACGAGGAGGTCATGGAGGTGGAGGAATCGGAAGCGGGAGGGAAAGGTAGAAGAAGAAGAAGAAGAAGGTGAGAAGAAGTGGGAATTTTAAGGGGAGGGGGTGTTTTTGCGACGGGGTCCTCGAGGATTCGCTTTATTACCAAATCCTATTCTTTTTTGGGTTAGACAAGTAGTATCCGTTTTTAGAACGGTTTACCTAAATATTAAAAAAAAACTTGTCTAACTCTTCTAGTTTTTGTTGGATTAGGCATTGCATTCTCATCTCAGATCTACTATATGTGTTGTTCTTGTTGTAAAAAATACTATCCTTTTATAAATTATTAAATTATTGCTCGTGTTCGCAAATAAATACTTGCTATAGTTTATTTTATATAAGTACTCGTACAAACGAAGACACCAAAACCACATTGGGAATTGTTTATGTAAGTGTTCGTAAAAGACTCTTGTATGTATGTTTAAAATTACTTATATTTGAAATCAAAAGTGTAAATTTCTATGAGGCAGCTTCAAGCTTATCAAATTTCATTTATTCACCTATATGTCTGCAGCGCGGTATATAATTCTATCTTTAATTATTGTCATAATAAAATCTGTCTAATTCTTATTCCTTGTTTATTTTTCAAAAAGAAAATATACATATCTTATTTAACTCATATAACTGTTTCCTACACATTATTCGTCATCTCAATTAATCAATCACAACATTCTCTTCTTTAATTCATCCGTCTATTTTCGCATCTTAACATATCATCACCATTTCTCATTCAAACCTTAATTTATACTTAAAACTCCTTAAAAATACTCATGTCTCGAAAACGGAGTGAGGCTGTGTTTGCAACTCCTTTTTCCCAACCCATCTCCCTCGTTTTCCGCGCGCACGTTTTTTAAACAGTTAAACGGTGTGTTTTTTACAAAAAGTTTTTATACGAAAGTTGCTTAAAAAATCAAATTAATCTATTTTTTAAAAAAAATAGCCAATACTTAATTAATAACGCGCTAATGGACCGCTCCATTTTCCGTGCGGAGAGAATAAGTTCTCAACCACCCCATGCGAACACAGCCTGAGTACATGACATAGAAGCACTATTCGTATCATACACGCTACATATGCATCCGGAATTCTAGGAGGAACTGTGGTAAACCTAATTATTGGGATTGGTCACCATCTAGTAGTACTTAATATGACTAGCACATGTTCACTTCACCGGTGGGACTTTACTACTACGTGAAATTCCTCCTCCTTTCACGTTAAATAAACCCTTTACAATTATCGCCACGTTCTCCTATCTTATATTAGCAAAAGTTATTATACATTGCATTAGAGAGAAAAAAAAGTACCACGAATAACAAAGTGAGTTTGTTAAGTTTCTTGTGATGCAATCAGTCTATCCGGATTCAAGTTATTGAGTTGATACGGATGTTCGCATTTACAGATTATTGTTTTTCAGTGGTAAACGACGTAACCATCGACAACGAGACACCCATAATGACGTCATTAATCTTAAAATATGCTGACCAATTTTTCGAGCGCATTCGTAAATTTTAGGATATAATATTTCGTTCTTTCCAAGATTAGAGTGTGTGTGTGTGTGTTTTAACATATATGAGTGAGTGTGCGAACGTGAGTGCGTGCGTATATGTACGTGTTTTTTATTAATACTGTGAATAAGTAGTATAACGAGTCCTAATTTCACAATACCGAGACTCCCAAGGGACCAAAACGCAAAGAGCCCCCCGAAATTCCAGGTGAATCGAAATAAATGTGTTTCGGATGGCAGGGCGTGTCAGAACCCACCCAACCACGCGGCTGTCGCGTCGTCCGATCCGTCTGTCCATCACCGCATCGGACGGTGGAGGCTTCTCCCAGGAGAGGCCGGGGTGGCGTTGGTACGTGGGGACGGTTGGTCTGGATTTTTCACATTTTGGTCCTTTTAAAAAACTTATTTCACAAATAGACCCCTAAAAAAACTTATCCCAGAAATGGTCCTTTTTGGGGCGCCAGAGTGGCTGGCGCCGTCATCCAATGGGACGGCGCCAGCCTCTCTGGCGCCGTCCTCCTGCCAGCATGGCTGGCGCCGCCGCCTCCATACCTGTTTCCCTGTATGGAGTTGCAACGGTGTCATTTTTATTTTATTTTTTCGGATGTTTTTTCACACTCAGGATCACGATACAACCAACCACAAAAAAAAATTAAACTCGAACTACCACTTAGCTAAGTCTGAAAATATCTAGCATACCACTTAGTCTACTTTGCACCTTCACTAAAATTAGACCATAACTCTTTTAGTAAAACCCTTTGATCAGCATGTTAAACATAATGCACTCTACCACTATATGAAATTACTTAATCTAATTCAAAATATAACCACATGAAATGACATATATAAGTTAAACAGTACATAGAGATGCAATTTTTTTTATTTTTATTTCATTTTTTTGATATTTTTTCACACTTAGGAGAACATAGGAACCAACCGTATAAAAAATAAACTCAAACGGACAAAATATGTGATATGTAGAATTTTTCAAAACTCTACCGAAATGGACAAAATATGTCATCTATTAAAATAGGCATAACTTTCTCATACGGACTCGGAATCAGGCAAATAATATATGCACGGACATCTACAGAAAAAGTTACATCCGATTCTCCCCGCTTTGTCGGGTTCGGCGATATTAAAACCTCCAAATTCCGCTTGCAAGATTGTGTTTTCGAGGAGAGAAGTTTTTCGGTGGAGCTTTGAAAAATTCCATATGCCACATATTTCGTCCGTTTGAGTTTATTTTTTACATGGTTGGTTCTTGTGAGTTCCTAAGTGTGAAAAAAATATCAAAAAAATAAAATAAAAATAAAAAAGTTGCACATCTCTCTCCTCTGCACTAGTTCGGAGAGAGGAGAGGAGAGGAAAAATTCTACATGTCACATATTACGTTTATTTGAGTTCAATTTTTCTATGGTTGGTTCTTGTGTGTCCCTAAGCGTGAAAAAAATATCAAACAAATAAAACAAAAATTAAAAAATTCGGAGGGGGGGGGGCGCCAGCCACTCTGGCGCACTCCCCTTAGCCACCTCAGCATCGCCCCGCCACGTCGGCAGGGGGACGGCGCCAAAGAGGCTGGCGCCGTCCTGTTGAACAACGGCGCCAGCCACTCTGGCGCCCCAAAAAGGACCATTTTTGGGATAAGTTTTTCTAGGGGTCTACTTGCGAAATAAGTTTTTTAAAAGGACCAAAATGTGAAAAATCCAGGACGGTTGGTTGGGTTGGGACGGGTTCGGGAGCACGTGGAATATGCCCTTGCCCTCCTGTAGTTCTGTACTACCGGATGAAACGGAGCAAGGAATCCGCCACGCTGGCGCCTCCTCTCCATTTTCATGGTGGCTCTCACTCTCCAAGCGAAAATGGATCGGAATTACGAACGCTGATGGCATGATCGTAGCTAGGCCCGGTTTATTCCCTAAGATAAACTTTTCACCCTGTCATGTCATATTAAATGTTCGAATACATAAGAGTATTGTAAAAAAACTAATTACACAAATTACGTATAAATTATGAGACGGATATTTTAAGCTTAATTGCGTCATAATTTGACAATGTGGTGCTACATTAAACATTTGCTAATGATGAATTAATTAAGCTTAATAAATCCGTCTCACATTTTACAGGCGCTCTGTAATTTGTTTTTTATTAGACTACGTTTAATACTTCAAATGTGTGTGTCTGTATATCCGATGTGATATGCCAAAACTTTTCATCTCGCAAACTAAACAAGGCCCTACTACCTTCATGTCAAAATATAAAAACTTATTATCGGATTGAATATTTTGTAGTATAAAATATCTAGATAGAAAGTCTATCCAAATACGTTGTATTAAGAAACGTCTCATTCGGTACTAGATTCTTATATGTTGAGACAGAGGGAGTACGTAAAAAAAACAGTAGCGAAAGAGAAACTCTTACTATTCCCACTATCCTAGTTCATACGTAAAAAGACACTTTTTAGAAAACAAAGGTATTACTAGTATTGAAGAAATAAAATGTCTCAATTTACAACCGAGGATAGTTAAGAGAGTAGAAATAAATTTATTTTGTGATAAATTTTAAATTGTAGGAAACTTATTTTGCAGGATGGAGGGAGTCCTTATCAGATGCAACCAAAACTAAAATTTAAAATGAAGTTGATTTGGGGGTCCTTTTCTTTGTAGTTTATTTTTTAGCATTGGCTTTTAAACTGATAGTAACACAACTTCTACCGATAATTTACTTCACTTGCTAGTCGTAACTCAAATGATCAGAACATCTGTCTATTTTCTTGTGTCTTATTGGTGATGTAGTTTGTGTAAGTAACAAGTTGTCTCTGTTTCATGAGAAGCCATTATTATCATGCTGTGTAACTTCAGCCCCGTTCTTTTCTCCAATAAAAATTGTATAAATTTGGATATTCATGGCACGCTTTTCAAAATTACTAAACGCTGCCGTTTCGTGCAAAATTTTTATATATGGAAGTTGCTCTAAAATATCAAATAAATATATTTTTCAAGTTTATAATAATTAAAACTCAATTAACCATACGTTAATACCATCTCATTTTGTATAAAACATTTCATCTTTATTACGAGTTTCAAACACCATCTTCATTTCCTAATGGATAATCATCCATTTATAAGTCATGGGTTTGGTCTTATACCTACAGACCTTCCATGATTTTGATATTAGAATTATGTTTGATGTACAATTCACATACTCTCTGTTCAAGAAAAAAAATCCAACCCTTATATCCTGAGGTAATTTTAGTTGTGAGAAAAAAAATACTACATAACCCCTCGTTAATAGAAAATGAATATGTTGGATGCGTAGGTGAGCGGTACAGAAGGAATAAAAGTTCTTGATCAATGAATCAATAGTAGGTAAAAATGTAGAAGTTTAAATTTTAATTTTAGGATTGAGTCTATCTGAGACACAAGGAGTACTATAACAGCTGGTTTAATTTGGTACTACAATAAAGAGAGTCCACGGGATTTTAGAGGATTGTTTCTATTACAAATCTGAACGGCTTGATGGTTTTTACTAAGTCCACATTGTGCATTTTTCAGATAGTACTCCGCTGACTTAAAAAAAGGACAAAATGCAGTGCAAGCCAGCCAAACACCGAAACACGTATAGTACTGTAGAAGTATTTATATTTCTGACCAAATACGTCCATGTCGTGTTCTGAATTTAGGACGTGGGAGCCTCTATATTGCCTGTCTGCCTGACATAGATTTTCAGCCAAAGCCAAAAATAAGAAGATTAAAAAAAAAAACTCTTTGTTCAGTTGTGCCAACTTACACACCTAGAAAACGGAGAGAAATTAATTAATTAATTAATGCTATGTCCTACTCCTACAGTTGACTGTTGTCAATGTCACTCCGTTGTCCTGAACCAATTTTTTTAAGAACAATTTGTCCTCAACTTTGGCCCGTGAGTGACACAGAAGCAGAGGGACAGTTATTATAGTTGCATTTGCTCCAAAGCAAGTACTACACCAAGCAAAGTCAGAGTGTTTACAGTTCATAATATCTGTTTTTGTTTCCTCCTCGTTTAAGCCAGGGCTGATAAACCGTGAAATAATTATAAAAACTTCTAAAACAGTATGTGTTATTAGTGGTTTAAAAATCAATTTTTAAAAACACAAGGATAAAAATACTCTAAAGTCAACTTGTTTTAAACTTCATTTTCAAGGTGACAACCAACAGACTAACAAGCTATTAAGGTAATATTGTTATCGTTTTGCATACAACTAACTATAAGTCATAACGCTTACTAACGATAAAAAAAAATGATGATAAAACTTTTATAATGTGTTCTGAACGACTTAAAAATTCAATGCTAAAAAATAAACTAGGATAAAAAAAATCAAAATCAACTATAGAAATATTTTTTAATATTAAATTCTTTGTTGCAGTTGATAAGTTAAATAGCAAACGGTACAATTCACAGCTAGAAATGCGAAAGCTGCCGCTACTGTTAGCTTTGGCTACTTGCCAGTTGCCACTAGAAAGCTGCTCACTCAGCAAGACAGCAACAGCTTATCTTGTCTCCTTGCTCATCTCATCCCTCACCTTCCCCTTCAAATGCTTTGCATTACATATTTACATCAACATTCCATAGTGGCAAAATTGCAAAAAAAAACAAACAAACAAACAAGCAAAAAACTCTAGAGAGTAGGAGTAGAATCTAGAATCTCTCTCTCAAGTACTCCCTCCGTACTCGTAAAGAAGTTGTTTTAGACAGTGACACGGTCTCCAAAACACAACTTTGATTTCTTGTTTCTATAAAATATATTTATTGAAAAGTGATATATGTATACTTTTATGAAAGTATTTTTCAAGACAAATCTATTCATATAACTTTTACATGTTCAAACTTAACAATTTGATAGTTATTCATGATTTATATTCCTAAGGTTTGACTTAAACCTTATCCTAAATGACTTTCTTTATGAGTACGGAGGGAGTAGTTATTTAATTATTCAGATAATTCAGGGGATATTTTAGACGGTTTCATATTTCATTTTCTTTTAGAAAAAAATGGTTTCATATTTCGGGGCTGATTAAGTAGAAAAATCCCGTAGTATAGGAGGTAAATAGATTATACATATTTCTTTCTAACGTGAAGATGCATAGATATACTATTTCTTTACTTATTTATAAGATACGGTATAGTTGGACTCATGTAACTAATCATTACTCAATCGTTACAGGATCACCATAAAGTATAATAAAGTATAAGCATATACTCTTCGTCTCAAATTAAAAAAACCCAACCTAGTATTAGATGTAATGTTTTCTAGTTAACAGTACGATGAATCTGGACATACTTCTGTTCAGATTCAACTAGAAAACATCTCATCCAATACTATGTTAGGTTTTTTTTTTGGACGGAGGGAGTGTGGAGTACCTGATTACTTGGTTAGTGGTTTACAATAAGGCTGGCCGTATTTAGTTTGTTGGGTGTAAAAATTTTGACGTATGCGGACGTATATTTGAAGTATTAAATGTAGACTAATAACAAAACAAATTATAAATTCCGCCTATAAACTGCGAGATAAATTTATTAAGCCTAATTAATCCGTCATTAGCAAATGTTTATTGTAGCATCACATTGTCAAATCATGGCGTAATTAGGCTCAAAAGATTCATCTCGCAATTTACATGCAAATTGTGCAATTGGTTTTTTCGTCCACATTTAATGCTCTATGCATGTTTCCAAATATTTGATGTGACGTTTTTGGCTAAAATTTTTTGGAATCTAAGCACACCTAGTGTTTAGTTCCCTTCAAATTTCCAAAAAATCCATCACATCAAATGTTTGGACACATGCATGGAGCATTAAATGTAGACGAAAAAAACCAATTACACAGTTTGTATGTAAATTGCGAGACGAATATTTTGAGCCTAATTGCACCATGATTTGACAATGTGGTGCTACAGTAACTATTTGCTAAGGACGGATTAATTATGCTTAATAGATTCGTCTAGCAGTTTATATGCGGAATCTATAATTTATTTTGTTATTAGTATACGTTTAATACTTTAAATGTATGTCTGTATACATAAAATTTTTTTTTGACAAGGAACTAATCACGGCCTAAGTTGTAAACATGAGGCCCAGCTTGGCATGGTACAAACAATTTTAGCTTTTGGAACTCACACGAAGATGTGACAAAAGTTGTTGGGTACAGGCCAAGGAATGCACGGTGACCATGTCTTTGATGTCAGCTTTGTGTCTTGGGCTGAAAACACCCTACAAATGCAATGTACAGCCTGTACTATATTGGAGTACTTGAAAGTCTCCATTCCTACTTTGCTCTAGTAGCCTAGGATCATGTCATAAAATTTGAACTTGAAAGAGTGACCTTAAAATTTGACTCTAGCAGCTGCATTTTGTCTCTAATACGCAATTAAGTTTGATTGATTTTACACCAGCTGGCAAATTATACATAGGACTTTCATCTTCTCAATATAAACCATCCAAATCTAATTTGTCTTGATGTCCATCCACTATATATCATTCAATTGTCTGCATCAGGTATATTCCCATTGTATTAGATAACGTGTCTTTAAGAGACGGCTGGATTGAGGTATGATCTATTCATTTCAAATCTCCTGACAATATGCCTAGAAAATAACTATAAACTCAAGTATGATCCATTCATTTCAAATTACATGCCGTTCTAGTTTTGTCCTAAGTTAAATATTTGTATCTTTCACCATATTCTAGACACGTGATTTAACATCGTGAGATTTATATTTTAGATTTAACATAAGAAATACTTTCATAACATATAATTCACGTGTTATTAAACTACACGATTTTTTAAAAATGATAGTTAAAGGTAAAAAATATTTAACTTGAGATAAAACTGAAACAACAGACAATTTTAATCAGCGAAAGTAGCTGAATTGGAAGTTCTATGGGGAGTAGGAGTAGGCTCTAAAGAAGGCACTCCTGACTGAGTAGTCACATTTCAATCATTAGCCTTGCTAAAGTTGCTAGCTAGGGTACCTGGATATATTAACAAGGGATTTACTAATTAATCACCTCACTTAGCTAGGTAGCATTCATAGCAAAACCATCATTATTTTTGCCGCCACCCAATGATGAAGGGAGGTCAGGGGGAATTGTTGACCAGCATGCATATATACCCAGCTCGCCTTTGGAGGCTGAACATGCAATGCGGCGACATGGGGCCGAAATGAGGTATGATTTATTTTTTTAGATAATAGAAGCTTTATTGATCTCAGTCATCTGAAGATACTTTCGGCCTCTGCACCACGATAGTGCACACAGCCAACAAACTCCAACATACTCAAAACAAGAGAGAAAAAAAAACAGCATGCAAGATCAATGCCCTATAACCCGAAGACTAGGTCGCCACCCATATATCGGGGTAAAAAACTCCTTGACCACTTGCTCCAAATATAGACAAGCCGAAGTGACAAAGTCCTGCAAATTGGGTTTCTAGAGAATAACCCATGATCGGAGCCAATGTGTAATCAAGAAAATAGCCTGCAAAGGAGAAGAAACAGCTTTCCTATCAAAAACCACATCATTCTCATCATTCCTTGAGAGCTAAATTGCCCAGCAAGTTGTTGCCGCCCCTAGTAAGACTAGAGGTCTAAACTCTTTGGTATGTCATAAAACCCACTGCCCAAACATATGTGACACGTTCCTAGGCGAACAAATGTTTGAAGCAATCTGGATTAGAGACCAAACCGACCGTGCTAGGCGACATTCAAAAAATAAGTGTTTTATCGTTTCTTCTTTGTGGCAAAAACAACAGATCTTACTCTCTTTCCATTTCCGCTTAGCCAGGTTAACTTTTGTTAACACCACTCCTCGACGTAGATACCACAAAAAGATCTTTACTTTAAGAGGCATTTTTAACTTCCAAATAGTTTTGTTAATATTGGGAGCTCCCGTATGAGCCAAAGCAAGATAATGAGATTTAACCAAGAATCTTCCAGCTGGTGTTAGATTCCATTTAAACTCATCTTGCTCATGTGACAAAACTATATTAGCGATGCGTGGGAATAGATGATTCCATGCCACTAATTTAGAGCCAATAATATCCCTGCGCCAAGTGAAATTTCATGAGGTATGATTTAATAATGGATGGTCACCTAGCTAATTATGCAACTTTATATCTATATCTATACCTTATTAAAAAATAGGTAAAGCTTCTGAAATATTTTTTGTCCGTGTCCGTCTTTTTTTCCAACTGTTTTTTTCCATCACGCTTCGGTTTGGTATTCTTCGATCTCATCTGATCTATTGCACGCCGCCGCCGGACCAAAACCTAGCATTGTCGCCACATCATCTCCCCGTGTGTTTTATCCCCCTATTGAATTTTGTGGATTTGTTCCAATTTTGAGAAAAACGGAAAGAGAAGATCGAATGGATAAAAAGCCCTCAACCAATTTTGATAGATTAAGAAGAAATTGGCTGGATTTGATGGGGATGAACGGCTCCGGCATATATGCAAGAGACTATCTAAAGGTCGGAGATGGCAGTCGGCTGTGTGAGTTGGGCCTATGGCTCCACTTGTGGGCTGGACCGAAGAGAGGTAGGTCATGCGGAGGGAAGTAACGGAATAGGCTGGGGCTAGGAAGGAAAGAATGGACTTTCATCCCAAAACCAAGAAGAATTTTTATTAGCTTTTTCAATTATAATGTATAGCCATCCTAATGTTTTAATTTATTGCTCAGTTTCTAATAGCTATTGTATCACTGACAAAACGTTTTTATCCGTTGCAACGCACGAGCTTTTTTAGTTAGATAACAAAAGCCCATAGGAGTTCTGATCAAAGTTTTAACAACGGCTTATTCTTTCTAGGTAAAGGACAAGGCCATAAAGGTTGATCTACTCCTTGTATCCTAGATTTTAATTGAAGTGTGCACCATGGACTTGTTTTGGATAACAGATAGTACTCGTATTTCATTTGTAGGGAACATGCATGCGCATCGATCTTGCATGCAATTTATGAGTGGAACACTTTTTTTTTAACACAGTACAGGCGCACACTCATCCTTCTGAACTCACACACACAAACACTCTACCCCTATGAACATCTCCGAGAGACTAGACTGGTATATATTGAGATTGATGAAGTGTTTATGGGTGTCTTGCTCTCGACGGACACGTCGCCTCCAAGAAAAATGCTTCGTAGAGGCATTTTTCTAATGCCATAGAAAACAATTTTAAAATACATTTACAACACTATATCATTTAAAAAATATGTAATGCGTGCCTTATTGTGAATTAATATCTACAAACGAAAAATATCCGTCTTGTGGCATTTCAATAGAGGCGATTTTTTCATGTCTATAAGATAAATCCCTCTATGTCTCGTGGTATTTTAATAGAGACATTTTTTATGTCTATAAGAGGGTAGATGCATTTTCTAAAGATATTAAATTTCACCATAATCATATCAAACCAATGTTGAAAAAAGAGCATAAACTATTTATTCTTGCTACTGTCAATCCTTGAACTCAAGATCTTTTAGGCAACTCATTATTATCTTCAATGCGTTGACCAACTTAACCTCATGTCAATACTTGTAAGGTTATGGCGTGTGTTACTTATATTTATTCTCTTAGTATACAGTATTATTCTTTTTTAGAAGTGTCTCTGCAGAGTTTAAAATATCTCAAGAAAATGTCTTTACATATCAGGCATATTTTAAAGTGGTGAAAGAATACCTCTACAAGAGAAAATTTAACAAAATATACTAAAAATATCTCTAGAATAAAAGTTTTTTAAGGCAATTCTTGAAAGTGCCTCTGAAAATTGTCTTTACACTGTAAAACTCCTAATTTTATAGACAATTTGTAAAATGCCTCTGTGTGAGGTTTTTTGTTGTAGTGCAAAATAATTAGTCATAAATATGAATACGCATGTCAAGTTAGCACTTAAATCTGGTTGGGTAGGTTCCACCATAAGGAATTGTTAACACCAAAAATTGGTATGGTCTTTTAGTGGATTCAGTTATCGAAAAAAGCCAATTGGTAGAACAAAGTTTATCAAGATCAAGCTGAATTCAAAGCTGAATTCAAAGAGGAATCGTGAAGACCATAGCAATACAGTTTCGTATTTCCTTAATTAATATATCTCTTAGATAGGTAGGATTAGTTATGCTCCTTTTCTTGTTAGGAAATATTATTTCATGTTCGATATAGACTTGTACCTCCTCGAGGGTATAAATATGTACACCTGGAGTTTTTTAATATCATCCACAGATCAATACAATTATATTTCGGAACCGGCAACCTTTCGACGGGTTCTTGTTTTTGGGCGGGGCTGCATCGATTAAGTTCATCTTCGGTGAGAAACCAAGTTCAGGGCCTTGCTCTCAAGTTGGGCTTCATCGTTTCAATCTCCAGTGAGGAAAGTAAGTTCCGTCAACTTCGCTTGTATCAATTTGGCTAGAACTTTCTCGGTTATGTCCAATATTCTATTCAAGTTGATGCAAGCATTGCCTATCAGATATATCGACTCTATCTTTAACTGCATCGTTGTTTAGAGTTGTATTGGATTAATTAGGACTTCCTCGGTTAGGTCCGATATTCTGACTATCTTGGTATTTCTCTAATCACATTGTTGTTTTAGATTGTTTCAATATATCCATCACAATTGTGTAGATCTATCAGCTAAATAGGTTTTTCTTATTATCTTCAATCTTATATTATCTCGGTTAGGTCCGATCTATTAGATTGCTGCTAATAAGTTTGATTCTACTAAGTCAATAGGCTATTATACAACGTTTTATCGGAGTTCTAGTCGATGAGTTACCATTGCTAGCTATGGGCTTTAGCTATAAGATATATCGGTTAGTTAGCCGATGTATATATACACACTATATCAGTATCGGCCAATTGGTTTATTGGTTCAATCCTTTCTATTATCCTTGTTAGTTGCAAGATCAAACTAAATGACACACCTGAACCTCATCAAAATTTAGGACTTGCACCAGAGCTAAGGAAATCTCTTGACCTTCGTGTGTGGCACCAGATTTTGCATCAACAGGAACCTAGCTAACTAATTGAGTTACGCTCACTGTGCAAATGGAACACGTTATTAACATTAGTAGTTATTGACTTACTGCAACATCTATTTACATTTTGAGCCATTGCATGATTATATTATATATATAATAACTCTTATACAACAAGTATCAAATATATTAACCATCATTGCAATGTCGTTTTTATACCAATATTTTCCATGGGACGTACGTGCAATTAATCGACGAAAGAGGCAGGCTTCTACTCACCACCAAATATTTGTCACATATCAAATCAAGAAACAACGAAAAAGAGAGCAGTTTTATGCACAGTTCATGAATTTGGATCACAAAGTAGTTATTGCAACTTTCTTCATTCCATTGAGAACTATAGGTATATATATGCATAAGAGTAGTATTTTTGCCATTGGGATGTATGATTAAAACTTGGTATCCACGCAAGAATTTAATTGTACCAAACCGCTTCTGGTTATCAAACATGGCAATACATAAATATTTTTTCATTGTAGTATAATCATGTAAGATCTTGTTCTGAAGATTTAATTACAACGAACACAATGGTGTAATCGGATTATAGATCGGATAAATAATTTGAGAGAAAACTTATTAAGAAGGGGGAAATGCATGCATATGTAATAGAAAAAAGACTTAGCATGTGTACTGGCTTCTGGCGTTGCGTGATAAGGCAATTTCGAGAGGCCTCTCTGATTATTTTTTGCGAATTTGTAAGCTATCGTGAAGAAAGGAAGATTATACAGATTCTTACTAATTTATCATAGATGAAAAATCTCTATGTTTGATGTGGTATTTTAAGTAGTTTTCTTGTTTCTAATCAAACTGGGACTCTAACTCGTAGTCATCCGTCCTATAACCTCTGTAATAATTGGTTGTATCTTCTTTTAAGTAAAGACCGGAATGAATTCCATTATTAAAAAAAAAACTTGGATATGTATAGATATTTTGTTTTATGCCATCGTTTGTGCTACAGTAGCATAGTATGCTACTGTTATATCCTCCACCATGGTATAGAACACATGCAAACTATAAAACAGAAAGAAAATGTTACATCTTTTTTTGTCTCTTGCGAGCTTGATTCTATCAAATGTGGTTAATACCACAACTTATACATGACATCTGATTGCATGTTTTATACCCCAAAACTGAATGACTTGGTGAATTTGGACCACAGCTTGTGACAACAGCTAAGGGGGTGTTTGGGAATTAGAGACTAAATTTAGTCCTTCTCACAAAACATAAGTCCCTACCCATAGGGACTTATGTTTTTGTGAGAGGGACTAAAGTTTAGCCCCACTTTAGTCCCTCCAATGTGTTTGGTTGGAGGGACTAAAGTGGGGCTAAACTTTAGTCCATGTCACAAAAACATAAGTCCCAAACATAAGTTCTATGTTTTTATGAGAGGGACTAAATTTAGTTCCTAGTTCTCAAACACCCCCTTAGCTGTTGTCACATGTCCTCACCAAATGCCTGCCACACCATCAAACAACCAATTAACTTCATAACTATTATGTGTGCCTGTAATTAATGTTGTTCTCACAGGAAAGCTCAATTCCATGCAGACAATTGTACTACACAGAGTCCAAGTCTTCAAGATTTTTAGTGAGTCATCTACTGGACCAGCAATGCCGTGGCTTCTGAGCCTTTCATGCCATAGACTTGGTCACTTGGACAAGGCCCCTCAATCCTCATGCAATGGTCCATTATTCTTCTGAATTTATCCTGGACAATAATATGCTCAGATCCCTGGAACTTGGATAAATCCAAGTATATTTCTTAAAAAAACTACATTTTTCTTCTCAAATACCCTGATTTTCTTTCCAAGGCCTAAAATCTTTAGGCATATTGACGGAGCGTGGGGCTCCTCACCGGGAGACCGCGCAGGCCCCCCTTTGCCGGTTCGGCCGGGGGCCCTGGGTGAGATTCTAAGCTCCTAGTCTGTGGAAAGTTCGCGAGAATGGAAAAAGCACAAGACACGGGCGATGTATACAGGTTCGGGCCGCTGAGAAGCGTAATACCCTACTCCTGTGTTCTGGTGGATCAATGTATGAAGAAGCTCCAAAGAGCTGGAGAGCCAGAGAGCTCTTACTCTAGAAACCCTCTTCTCCCTTTTTTCCTCTCGTGGGATCTATTCTCCAAAACCTCCTCTCCTCCCGTCCCCTATCCTAAGTGGGCAAGGTCCTCCTTTTATCTCTCCAGGGGATACCACATGCACCACTTCTACCTATCTCTCTTTTGTGTGGGGACTTATCCTCTCTTTACTCAAACTTGGCTTGCCTTCTCTAGAAAGCTAAAAACACTGCTTGTTTTTGAGTGTGGCCACGCGTCCTCACTCGTCTGACCTCGGGGATCACCTTGTCATCTCTTCATAAATGGGCGGAGACTTGCAATGGCTGCTGTCCGAATGACCTTCTGATGGGATGGCCCATACCTACCTCTACTCCGCCGGAAGCAGGTGCAACGTGGGAACACGGTTGTCTGCCGACGACATGACCAGTGTCAGATCGGTCACAAATCGGTCATTCTTGTCCACCACGCGTCAGTCTAGCAATCTGCATGTTCGCCCTTCTTCATACAATATCTTGCTTGTAATGGTTAGGATGAAGCCTGGCATATATCTGTCCGGGACCAACGTGCCATCTCCAGGAGCTAACACGCCGGCTCCGGCTAGGGACGAGTGCTTGGAGGCTCTCATCCTGACGGGATGGGGCGAGGCGTGCGTCAGACCGCCTGTCGCCACCTAACCCACGATCTGACCGGCCTGTGACTGGTCACAGACCGGATAGACGAGCGCGCTGCACTGCGTTATATGCGGTGTGACGCGCTCGTCCAAACCGCAATAAATGCGGTTAGGTGAGCCCCGTTGTGCTCACCTAACCCATACACGCGGCGCAAAACCCACAAGGGGTCGGGGCGCCTCAGCCCTCGGGGCCGAAACGGGAGCGGTCCGACCCCTCGGGGAGACAAAGAGGGGGGCGGCCACATCACCCTCGGGCCCGACCCCCCCGAGGGGGTCAGGCCACGTGGGTGATTGCTCCTGCCCAAGCCTCTAGTCATGATACTCCCGGTCCCATGTCACCGACACATATGGACAAAAAATACGGGAAGGCGTGTCAAGAGAAGTCCTGAGCCATCGACAGGAACGGGGAAAATTAGTCCTGGTGGATGCTGGCTGTTTGAGGAATCTTATATACATGTACAGTCCTTCCTTTTTTGGTTCTAAAAAATGAAACTCTTTTTTCACAACAGTTATGCACTAAATTTGAAAGGTGATCAGCATAAGAGTTAATTAAGAGTTTGGATCTAAATTATGATTGAAGGTGTTTTACCTTATTAAAATTCTTTATCTTTTAGACAAATTAAATTCATATAGACATTTGTATAATACCCTCTATGTCATATAAAAGATGGAGGGGTAGTATAAACTAGAGGGAAGATAGATACTCCCTCCTTTTTTCAATATGGAAAATGCTACACACACGACCCACACATCCGACTCTATCAGATGACTACAACGTTGATGTACGCGCCGTCAGCAGCGTGCAGTACGAATCCTCACGCCGTCTCGCAATGTGTTGCTACGTTGTTTTGGTCGTACGCCGGTTGGATGGATGGGTCGTACGTATAGCATGATTCTTTTAATATATAACACTATTAACTTTTAGACATGATAAGATGAGTAATCAAATATATGCTCATATTTAAAAGTCAAATAGCCTTGTATATTTTTTTAAAAAAGAGGAAACATGCTTTTGTTCAAATTAATTGTACTAGAAAACATCACATCTTATGCTAGGTTGATTTTTTATGAGACGGAGAGAGTAATACTGTTTATCCTATACAAGTTGCTGACAACGATACAAAGACAAAGGTAGTGATAAATACCAAACTAGCGATATGGGGTCCTTATGCTTGCAATTGCTGCTAGCATCGCAGCGAAGGATCCAAATCACTGACCAATTCAAACAGTACGTTCTTACTGTAGCAACAGGGTGTTGATGCTGGCATGTTGCTGTGAGACAAAGCTGTACTTTGCTCATTCTACTGTACCAGTTCAATCTAAGCCGTTGATCATCTCATGTCCTGGACGGTAGAGAATGTTCCCCCAATGCACCATTTACTGTTGGCCTACTCCCTCCGTCCCATAATATAAGGGATTTTAAGTTTTTACTTGCACTGTTTGATCATTCATCTTATTCAAAAAAATTTTAGAATTATTATTTATTTTCTTTGTGACTTACTTTATTATCTAAAATACTTTAAGCACAACTTTTCGTTTTTTATATTTGCACAATTTTTTTTTGAATAAGACGAGTGGTCAAATATTGTAAGCCAAAACTCAAAATCCCTTATATTATGGGACGGAGGGAGTATATATGTTGTCATGGAATGGGGATCACATTCATGGATTTGTTTGATTTGTATCAATCATGCATGAGATGACTTGTCACGGTCGTACGTGCAAATGTGTAATGGAGAATCATATTAGATCACCTTTAGTACACACACAGGAATTTAAGTGCCATGTACTTAGAATCCCTATGGTTTTTAAAAGGGCAAGAAAGTTTCGTAATTGTTTCTCTGATGGCACTAGTCATATGTCCATACGTTGCAACAGGATTTTCAGAACGTGATTTAATTTGATATGAGAAACATGGTTCAATTTTTTCCACCCTATTTTTTTTTCGGTTGGTTTCAGTTTGTCTTTTCACTGGTTTTTTTTTAATATGTAGGATAGGAGGAGGGAAGGGGAGAAGGACAACTGCTTTTACCTAGTAGAGAAAGGATTGAAGCACTTACACTACAAAGAGATAACATGTGGTAAAACTTCAAAAATTTAATTCCCTTGCAAGTTCCTATTCTCTATTTTTGAGGAGTCCTAAACATTGTAATCCATTGTATGGACCAACTATTACTAAAGAAAGACAATTGGACTTACTTTTTTCTATGAGAAGTCATGTATTTCGAGGAAAAAACAAGCCATTCTGACATTTTTGAGTTGGCAAGAGAAAAGTTATATCCTCAATGATTGGGTCTCTACTTCTATAAATAAACAAGTAGTAGTAGTAGTAACTTCTTTTGAGTCAAACCATCAAAAGGTTCCAGCTCCCACTGAATTGCCAAATCTTTTTCTTATAAAAATGCCCCAAAAACATGAGTGTTCCACCTGTTAAGCTTTTTTACTTGCTAATGTCGGATCGATTTATTTACAGAAAAGATTTTTTTATGTATATTTTGGAAACGTGACACGAATAATCCGTTTAGAACAAGGCCTTGCCACTTTGTGCAACTGTACAATCAGCCATCATGTCCTTCCAAAATTTTTATCGGTGTTGCATCCTACATATATAGATTCTGCTCGATTTCATTCGTGCTAGTTTCAGTTAGCACCATGATAACTAGATGATGCCTCATACGCGTTGCTGCGTGACTTGGTTAACATCAATTTGTTAGATAGGAGGTACAATCTCAAGAAGAAACAGAAGAAACAAATAGCTTTCTTGGAAAAATTCTTTTTAGCATCTCTATCCAAAATTTGTAGATAATTTAGGTAGCACATGTCAACTAAAGGGGCGTTTAGCCATAAAGCTCTTTTATACGGATTGACGGGCTGGATACATGTAAATGTATGTGGAGATGGGCCAATGTGTTCATGTGGGCTACATTTGGCACTGAGGAGGCAAAGAGACTTACTCGGTGACTAATGGGTTGGGCTTATATGCTGGATTCCATCTAACGTCTGAGAAGCGATCTAACGCATTCATCCAACGGTTCACAATTTGATGATGACATGGACAGTGGCGTAGCTAGGAATTTTTCGTTGGATAGTCCTATTTCCCATGACGGGGGATAAAAAAAATTTAGGTGTGACCAAGTACCCAGTAGATAGAAAAAGAATGATGAAAAACAAGTTATACTACAATATTTACAAAATTTGTCCATAGTCGTGCCAACTTATACTACAATTTTAATATCACCATACTATCTAATATGCATTTACAAAATTTGTTAAAGACCGCCTAATTCAAATAAACCATCAAAACATAAACACCATGACAGAAAAAAAAGACAGCTAGCTCTAATCTAATCGTATAAACAAACTCAAAACTTGACAAAAATGCAATAACAAATATATAACACTCTAGAGTTGTCAGGCTAACTAACAAGTTTAAGAAGCATGATATATCAGTAAGTATAGTTCGTTTTGCAAATGATCCATGAATTGTAAAGACTGAATAAGAGCAAATCAATTTAAGAGTATAAATCTCAAAGGTAAATACGAAATGCTTTAGCAAACTTTGTGGCCAAAGAAATTTATTTTGATAGTGGGGATTAAGGTCTCTAGGCTAGAATCTAGGGTAGTCCTGTGCCCATATAGACCACCAGCTAGCTACGCCCCTGAACGTGGAAGCACGAGGTTTGAGCTTTTGGCCTTAACTTCATAGTAAAGAAAGAAGAGATTACATACTCTAGATATCCCACATGCCTATGTTTGAATTGTTGGAATCTACTAAAAGGCATACCTAGTAACTAAAATAAATATTTCCCCCATCCCAAAATATAAAACTTTTAGCCATCAGGATTTGTCCCAAAATATACTCCCTCCGTCCCAAAATATAAGCATTTTTGGATCTGAACACGGTCTCCAAGATGCTATTTTGATCAACAATATCTACAAAAGTAAAATGTCTTGAATAAAAAAGTTGCATATTATGATAGTTCGTTTAATGATAAATATAGTAACATCAAATTTACATGATTAATCTTTTTAAATTTTTCACTATTAATAGTCAAAATTTAAAAAGTTTGACTTGGCACTATTTTAAAAATACTTATATTTTGGGATGGCGGGAGTAACAACTTTTCCGCCAACATTCCCTTCCCAACCAATCACAACCCTCAACCATTCACTTTTTCCACCTACCTCCACTACTCATCCAAATACAACCCTACACCATTTACTTCTACCTACTTTCTTAATAACCGTGTTTAATTCTAAAACTTCTTATATTTTGGGATAAAGGTTGTACTTGTTAAACACTCTCTAGCTTACTACTACTATCAACTACTGCTGCTGCTGGAGTACTACTACACCCATGCTCAATGTGTAGCAACTCAATGTGTCTAGAATCTTATCACATCAAGCTAACTACACCCATGAGAAACAATGCAGAGGCAGCCAAGACAATCTGTAGCATTCTCTTCCTTTTTGTGAAAACCAGTGCTGAACATCTCATTCAGTCATCTTTACTCTTTACCAGAAAGTAGCAGTACTACATGCACAACAGCATGCACAGAGTAAGGCAGATTCCATCTTTCCAAGCAACATCAAACATCTTTGGCAGAAAGCCATCAGAAAAAAAGCAATCCCTGAATCATCTGTTGGGCTCTGCATAACTGCATTGCTGCTGTTGCTGTTGCTGTCACACACATCCTCCCTCCAAAAACCATTCAATTGCTCATGCTGCTGCTCCTGCACATGCCTGTCTATGGATTCCAGCTTCCCTTTTGCTTTTCAATCACACTAACAATGCAACAGCAATCCTTTCTTTTTTGTTACTACAAAATTTTTGATTGGTTGGTCCAACTCCAGTGCAACACCTTGCAGCTTATGTTGCTGTTAGGCAGGTCAGATGCGTGAACATTCTTCCTAGGGTGGTGTATCACTGTATCCTACAGCCTTTGTCCCTTTTTAACACTGGTTGTATATAGTAATTAGTTGCCTGTCATTTGGGATAAACAGTGCACACTATTAAGTAATCAGCACATCATCACTGCATAATTATTGCCATCTGATCTGAAGCTTCAGGGGAACCATATCCCTGAATTTCCCAACAGCTGCAGATTTCAAGTAGGTACTCTAGATTAGGATGCTACATCCTACTACACCCTAGCTACACAACCTTTGTCCCTCAACTTTGGCTCTATGGCCCTGTTTAGTACACACTAAACTTCCCCCAAACTTCCAACTTTCCATCACATCAGATCATATCCAAAACTTTCCTACTCACATAAACTCCTAACTTTTTTTTTCCAAACTACCAACTTTCCCCAAACTTCTCCCCAATTCCAAGAACTAAACATAGCCTATAATAGAGAGGCAGTGGATCAAGCCTACTCCCTCCGTCCCTAAAAAAAGGTTAACATAGTACAAGATGTAACATTTCCGAGTACTATGGATCTGGACAGAGGATGGAGTGAGTACCATTTTGCATAAACAGTGAAAACTAATCATCATATTATCACTGCATCATTATTGCCATCTTGTCTGAAACTCTGAATCTTCGGGGTGGCAACCATATCTGAATCCTCCCAACAGCTGCACATTTCAAGCAGGTAGATGAGGATGCTTCACCCTCCATGAGTGACCACTTGTCATACAAACACAAATTGTAGCTATCACCATTCATCTCATATATATATATATATAGGAGGAAAGTAGACCGAGTAATGGTAGTAGCAGTAGATACATCAAGAACACATAGACACATACACATCAAAAAAAAGATTTGCAACCTCGTTGCAAACCATGGAGGAGTTCACCTTCTTCCCAGCAGCGACGTCGCCTCGCCGCGATCATCGGCTCGGCCTCGTCGGCTCGCCTCCACCGCTGCTGTTCGCCGCCGTCATCGAGGTCGACGACGGAGATGATGGAGAGGAGGAGGAGAAGATGGACTTGCTGTGGGAGGACTTCAACGAGGAGCTGGCTCGCGCGCCGCCGGTGTGCCCTCTGAGCCCGCTCAACATCAAGGGCGGAGGGCTGACGGCGACGACGGCGATGGCCAAGGACGACGGCGGCGGCGGCGAGAAGCAGGCGAGGCGCATGTACTCCGGCAGCGTGGTGCGGCGGCGCCGGAGATGGAGCCTGCTGCTGATGCTCAGGCTGCTCAAGAACCTCTTCTTGGCCAAGAACACGAGGAACAACCCAAGAACTGCACCCATCTGAAGCTTTTCCGAAACGATCAGTCGATCAGATTTTTTCTGGAGGTTTCAGAAATCAAGAAATCCGAGAGCTGATGATGATCTTGATCACGATGATGATGATGAGGATGAGTTATATACACGAGTGTAAAATAGTAATGTGCATATATTTGATATCTATTAGTACTACATGTTTGATGTTTCTGTCACAGGACAGAGTAACCCAAGGAGGTAAATTTCCTCTCTTTTGCTGAAGTGTGTGTTCTTCTTATTATCTATATATATATATAGTTTCCTATATAATTATCTGTTTCTGTTCTTCACTCTGATTCTTCTTATGTTATATCAGTTATCACAATGTATATTGGCATCTCAATCATCAAAAATTTTATTTCTGAATCAAGTTCAACAAGCCCTGGCTATTTCTCAGTATAGTACTGATTGAGATCAATCATTGGTTCCATCTGAATTTTGCTTCATCATATAAAGATATCTGAATTTTGTTTGTAAAATTTTACTGTACACCTGTTCCTACAGCTGCATTTGGTTTGTTGTCACCAACCTTGTAGATGCAGATGCCTTGCCATCAAAACCTACCGAAATGAGGGAGCTATTAAATGTCAAGGAGCAGGCCAAGTTTTCTGGTGAATTCACCAGAAATCTCTATGTGAGGCAGTGCCAGATGATTCCAAGTCTTCAGCTTCATAAATGTTGCAACTAAACATCACAGCCAAAACAGACCAGGATCAGGGTACAATCATTTGTGCTGCATCTTCAGGAATTCTAACATTAGTAATCTCAATGCCCTATCTGATCCCACAGTTTGCATTTATAATCTTTCTCTTCTAGTAATAAGATCATAATTTTAAAAATGTCCAGACATAAATACTTCTGTAATCTGTACTGTACTGTACTGTACTTCTGTAATCTGTACTGCATTTCAGTTGATCAGTGACTGAAAAATTTTCAAACTCTCACCTAACACATCATATAGATATCTACTATTTGATTTAGCAGTTGTGCTTACTTTGTTATAATGACCAGTACTACAAGTAAGTCAATCATCGTAGTCATAGTACATATCAAACCTAGAAAGGTCATCTGAATAGGACTTCCTGATTGGGATTTCTCCATTGTTCACTGGAGTAGAAAGGAAGAAGAAGGCCTCAGGCTGGGCGAGGCGCCGACACGTGTCGTCTCGTGGCAATCTGCGGTATCTCAGATCTGTATATAGGCCTGTAACAAATTGAAGCAACAGTGAGGTCAGGTGAGCTAGGCAAAGGAAGAGCTGTGAGATGGATTCAGCTACCTCTACCGGTTGGTCTCAAACAGCAGGAATTGGTTGTGTACTCTTTCTTGTACACTGTCAGAAAATCTTGGCAACAATCTGCACTTGCCTGTCGGGCATATTCATGCAAGAAGGGGAAACAAATTATTCTCACATCATAAGCTAATCATGCTATAACATGACTAGCAGCAGAGATCTAGAACAAATGAACAATTGCTGTAGCATGAAACTGAACCTGAAACTGAATCAGGATTGTTCTACTAGCATAAACAAATCTGAAACCGAATCATAATTGCTGCAAGCATAAAGTTTCAGGGTTTAGAGAACAGGATCACATAAGCACCAGTTCAGTAACAGTTTCCCAGAAAGAGGCAACAATCAGAAACTCTTTTTTCTAAGCTATAAGATCAGAACATTTCTTAGCTAACGACTAATTTTCATCAAAGCTTCAGTTGCACACTAGAGCCACATGTGTGTGCAACCACCATCCCAAGTAAAAGCTGATCAGATATGGTGAAGCATATCACACCATCTGGTTTTCAGATCTCAGGCCAGTATACTTTGATGATAATCTGAATGAAATCAACTACCTATGACATATATCATGAAACATAACAGTAAAAATATTATACAGCCACAAAAAAAAATGCAAGTTACATTTTAGCATTACAATGGCTGCACGTCCGCAACAATAGTACACTCCTTAACCAATACAACCAGGTCTAAACTAGTCATTCAACAACCCAACCGGAACAATAGTTCACTTATGAACTAGGCACTTATTTTGTTTTTTTTTATAGAAACCAACATATAAATAGTTTTTTAACTGCCAACTACAGCCTCAGATCAATGGAATTGAAGCCTCCAACATGCCGACATAGCAATGTTACTTCGGGTCAGAACGGAGTTTGTGCGGAGTAATTTCTGGGACAACTCTGTAGATGTGCACTTTTATGTTATCCTTCTGGACAAGCTCGAAGACACACACATCAAACTTCTCCAGATTGTTGCCAACAGCAAATTTGCCCCAGCCACCACTGAAAGAACCAACAGAACGATCACTGTAGTAGACATAGTTAACTTCCCAAGCCTTCCCTTGTGGATCCCAGAGTGTGATCCTTTTGTTGGTATGGGGAAGACACTCACGGACAAATTCACATGGGATATTCTGCAATATAAGAAAATGAGTTTTGGTTTAGATATAAGAAAACAAGTAGGGAGGTTGAGTAAACATATACAGATAGTGAGCCTTTTTGTAAAAAAAATGTATTGCCCCGAGGGTAAGGCATAATTGGGGAAATCGGAAGTTTATCTAAGAAAGATAGTTGAAAAATACTAAACTTGGCTCATTTATGATGGTATTAACCGAATGCTTGAAAATTACTACTACAGACTGTTGCTTATTTATAGATCGCTCTCTGCTGTATGCAGAAACTTTGTAATAAGGCTATGTCAAGATGGGATGTTCAAATTAGAACATCCAAAACTCTCAAACTATAGCAGCAGCGCCATTGTGCAAATTATAATCATGCATGAAAGAATCCTCTCATGCACATATTTTTTTTAAGATAAAATGTCTCATGCACATAGAAAAAGGGAAAGTGCTGGATGAGGATTAACACACGGAAGTAACATTACCATGAAAAATCCAACATAGACATATGACTCCATCATTATTTGCACGGCAAAAGGATTCTTAGATTTAAACTCTCTTGCCCTTTGAAGAGCATGGTCCTTCTCTGCTTCAGTTACCGGACGCCTCTGTGATATTACTGTTAGTTGTCTTTGACCCTTTGAAACACCTGAAAAGTGCAACACAGTCAAATTGTCTACAGAAGTAATTTATTAGCACTACATTTAGGGGACAATAACTTACATCTACCACGCCGAGACACCTCACCAGACAGAAAGCGCATCAGGAATGGTGGATTTGGTGACTTGCTAGAAGAATTATCTTCATCTGAGCTGCATGATGAACCTATAATGTGCAAAAGTAATTTTTTTGGGAAATCATATGAATCCTTAGGATTCTGAACAAGTATGATGGAAATAAATAAATAAGCAACCTCTAACCAAGAGATTAGAAATATGTCTTTTTGCAATTACTTTGCATGGTTTGGCACCGCGTAGCTTATGGCTATGCATGGAACAAATCAGGAATACAACTAAACAAGTTCTATAAACGAAATGGATGTGGCAAGTCATTTGTGCCGTTATGCAGACCTCCCTGGTCCCCCAACAGTTCAAAATAATTGACTATTAATAGTCATCATCTAAGCTGACTATGCCAAATATGTGTATAACACTTTCAGAAATATAGAAATGTTTTACCTCTGGTACTGTTATGGCTTGTCGATGTTACCTTGGACTTGCCAGCAGAAGCTCCTGCACGTTTTCTCCTAGAACTTTCGCAAACATTAGCCTCAGATGACTTCTTAAATACAACCACCCTATCTTCCATAAGGTAATCTACATCTCTAGTTCTCTTTCCTGTGATTCCATTATTTTCCTTCAGGGCGGGAGCCATTTTCTCTGTTGTGATAGCTGCGGTGACCATGCCCCCTTCATCACTTTCTGTTTTAATGATCACATTTTTGGAAGGGTGAGCAGAGAAAGTTGATATCTTGTCAATGCCTGAAGGTTCAAAGACTGTCACTGAGAATTGTGACCGTTTATCATAAGTGAATACTAAAAATTGACCACACTGAATTGAGTTATCTCTGACAAATTCTTTCCATCCATGCACAAAGAAGAATCCCTCAGAGTCTGAAGTCAGCTCTGCACTCCATTTATTTCCACTTCGATCAACCAGAGAAACCATCCCAGTAGGTTGATTCTGAAGGCATTGGTTGAATGATGATGGGATTTTCTGCATTGTACCAAAGTATAAAATATGTTAATTTATTTTTCTACACTACTTGTTAACATTGTGAACTACTCATACGATGCAATGTCAGTTCAAAAACAAATATATCAGACAAATACAATATGCCACGTCATGTAATTTTTCTATAAGGCATCAAATTGTAAAGACCAGCAAAGCAGTCCTGACATCATAGCCTCAAAAATGCAAAATTACAGAACATACGTGATGTATGACTGGAAAAACTAAATGCTTAGACCAACTAAGATCAAACCTTATCCTGATTAATTGAATTCCTTCTTTTCCCACACCAAAAAATAAAAATGAAAAGTAAGACTCAAACCCTCTGAAAGATAATCCAACCCATTAGCAGAGGCCCATGTTGTGTAAGTTTTTAGCCGCTGAGTTGAAAAATGAAAGGACATCATAGGCAATTTTATTGTAACACAGTGCTTTCTACTATTCTTTGGCCACATAAATGTGAAAATGAACTAAGCAAGTTTGGCAGCTAGCCAGCTACTTTGGGAAAACCACGAAAATAGTAAATGTAGTCGTCATGAACTTCTAACAATAACTGATTGTGTGACCAATACACCTGAGTGTTAGACAAACCTGGATTTGGTAGTGGGAGTGATTACTCTATGTTTTTCTAAAGAACGCTATGAGAACACATACCACCACCAAACAAGGTTAATCAAGATGTTGTTTGCTGACTATGAAAAACCAACTGTGCAGTGCAAATGAAGAGCTACATATCAAAATCAATACTTTAATACGCTCGTGTGAACAATGAAAGTGTATAAGGTTACTAACGAATCAAAGCAAGCTAGTCACACTAGGGAATATACATAACCACCACAAAAACTCGGACATTTATTTGAAAGTGTTTATAGTTACCCTGCAATCATACAGCCACCTTTCGACTAAAACACATACTTCCAAATAATTAATCTAGCGAACACAATCCACATCCGTGGGATTCGCAAAAAGGGGGGACAAGCATATAGCTACCCTGCAACCAAACAACCGCCTTGGGGAAAACACATACTCCTAAATCATTAATCTAGCGAACACAATCCATATCCGTGGGATTCACACAAAGGGGGGGGGGGGGGAAGTATTTAGCTACCCACAGCCACCTTGGGGATAAAACACATTCCTAAATAATTAATCTACACGGACACAATCCACATCTGTGCGATTCAAAAAAGGGGAAAAAAGTGCAGATATCTACCTTGCAACCTAACAACCACCTTGGAGTAAAACACATACTCCTAAATCATTAGTCTAGCGAACACAATCCGCATCCGTGGGATTTACAAAAAGGGAAAAAATACATATAGCTACGGCTACCCACAACCACCTTGGGGCTAAAACACACACTCCTAAATCATTAATCTAGCGAACGCAATCCACATATGTGGGATTCACAAAAAGGAGGAAAAACATATAGCTACCCACGGCCACCTTGGGGATAGAACACATTCCTAAATAATTAATCTACACAGACACAATCCACATATGTGGGATTCAAAAAAAAAAGGGAAACAGGTGCATATAGCTACCCTAAAATCAAATAACCAGATTTGGGCTAAAACACATTCTCCTAAATCATTAATCTAGCGAACACAATCCGCATCCGTGGGATTCACAAAAAAGGAAAAAAAATGTATATAGCTACCCACAACCACCTTGGGGCTAAAACACATACTCCTAAATCATTAATCTAGCGAACACAATCTGCATCCGTGGGATTCACAAAAAGGGAAAAAGTGCATCCGGTCTACGGGTATCACCTGAGGACGCGAGACCTTGGGGTTAAAACACATACTACTTAATTATTAATCTACGAAAACACAATCCACATCTATCGGAGTTGCAAAAAAGGAAAAAAAATGCATGTAGCTACCCTGCAATCAAAAGTCACCATGGGGCTAAAACACATACTACTAAATCATTAATCTTCACGAACACAATCCACATACAGCTACCTACAGCCACCTTGAGGCTGAAACACACACTGCAGGTTATGTTTGGTTCATGGCCATTTCTAGCCTTGCCAATTTTGGGCAATGGCAATGCCATTTTTTTTTGGCAAAAATTGGCTAGTGTTTGTTTGGTTTGCTACCAAAGTTGCATCTTGACATATTCAACTCAGCCAAATAATTTGGCAAGGCAAATTTTTGGCCATAAACCAAACAAATAATAAAAATTTTGTCAGTCCCAATTTTTTTTTTCGGTTTGGCTGAGATTGGCTACAAACCAAACATGCATATCCCAATCAACTAGCACAATCAGCATCTAATGAACAGATTAAAAGTAGCACAAGTGAACACAACATTATTACTACCCTCTAATCAATCAACCATTCATAACAAACTGAACAACAACAACAACAACAACAACACAAACGGAGAAAGAGAGACAAAAAAGGGATTAAAGAGACATCACCATCCGCTCCAGAGATTGCAGGGTGAGAAGCACACGGAAGAAGCTCCTCCCGAAGCAGTTAATGTCGCACTCCTTCTCCTTCCCCTTCCCCTTCCCCTTCCCCATCCGGCCACCTTGCTTTTCCCTAACCACCATGACCTCCTACTCCGATTCTTGCGCCCCCCCCCCCCCCCGACCGAACAACCAAAGCCGAAATAGAATCCAAGAAAAAGGAAGGAAGAAAAGAGAGCGCAAGCTCGCCCCGCCCGGCCGGGTGAACAAAAAGAAAAAAAAAATCAAACCGGCGAGGAGGCGGGTGGCGGGTCGGGAGAGGGAAGACGAGCAGCAGCGGCGGCGGCGGCGGAGGAGGAGGAGAAGCAATGGAAGCGAAATGCCTACCGCTGTGCTGCGATGCGAGGGGAAGAGGAAAATAGGAAACAAGCGAGCAAGGAGAGAGAGAGAGAGGGTTTTGGAAGAGAGAGGGGGGAGGGGAGTGTCAGCACTGGAAAAGTGGAAATTTCCAGAAGGGCCTGAGATATCACCTGCGCGGCGGGGTGGGGCCCACCTGCAGTCACACACACTTCCATCTCTTTTTTTTCCCTCATTTTTTTACTTTCTATTGCTCGCGTCCAATCAATAACTCTCTCTCCTTCAGTCCAATTCTCGCACTCTGCTTCTCTGTTGGCCCTGTTCGTTTCCTTCTAAACTGACAGGATAAACTTTTGGATTAAAATGGCATGTTTTTTAAACTACTAAACGGTATATTTTGTGCGGAAACTTTCTATATAAAAATTGTTCTAAAATATCAGATTAAACCATTTTTTAAGTTTGTAATAATTAAAACTCAATTAATCACACGTTATTGCCACCTCATTTTACGTGAAAAACTTAATTTTTATCTTCAGGAGATTCAAACACAACTTAATTTTTATCTTTAGGAGATTCAAACACTACCTTGATAGTACCCACAGCCACTTTGGAGATAAAAACACATACTCCTCATTCGTTGATCTACACGAACACAATCCACATCTATGGGATTAGAAAAAAAAGGAAAAAATTGCATATAGCTTCCCTGCAATCAAACAATCACCTTGGCGCCAAAACACAATCTCCTAAATCATTAATCTAACAAACACAATCCGCATCCGTGGGATACACAAAATGGGAAAAAGTGTAGATAGATACCCATAGGCACCTTAGGGCTAAAACACATACTCCTAAATCATTAATCTTTGCGAACACAATCCGCATATGTGAGTTTTACAAAAAGGGAAAAAAATATATAGCTACCCACCGCCACCTTAGGGCTAAAACACATACTCCTAAATCATTAATCTTCGCGAACACAATCCGCATATGTGAGTTTCACAAAAAGGGGAAAAAAAACATATAGCTACCCACCGCCACCTTAGGGCTAAAACACATAGGGTATGTTTGGTTCGTGGCCATTTCTAGCCTTGCCAATTTTGGGCAATGGCAGTGCTTTTTTTTTAGCAAAAATTGTCTAGTCTTTGTTTGGTTTGCTACCAAAGTTGCATCTTGACATATTGAACTGAGCCAAATAATTTGGCAAGGCAACTTTTTTTTGCCACAAACCAAACAAATAACAAATATTTTGGCAGTCCCAATTTTGTTTGCTTGGCTGAGAGTGGGTACAAACCAAACACATCAATAATAATATATTGAACCACAACGACACAAACAGATAAAGAGAGACAGAAAGGGATTCAAGAGAAATCACCATCCGCTCCATAGATTGCAGCGTGAGAAGCACACGGAAGAAGCTCCTCCCAAAGTAGCTCATGTCGCCCTCCTTCTCCTTCCCCTTCTCCATCCAGCCACCTTGCTCTTCCCCAACCACCATGACCACCCTCTCCTCCTCCCTCCTGCTCCGCCCAACCTCCCTGTTCTTGCGCCGATCCATACCTTCCTCTCCTCCTTCCACTCGCTACAACCAATCTACTACCACAACTAGATCAAAGATTGCAAGATTGCAAGGAAACCAAGAACAAGAACGGCAAGAACCTTCTCCAGCAATAGAGGAAGGGTTTATTAATAGCCCCTGGCTGCGGTAGGGACCAGACACATTGCAGGCAGAGGCAGCCTCCAGGGGATGCGAGTGTGTGCGGGTTGGCTGCCGCTCGCCGCTGAAATGCGCGCACACACACAACACACTAGCACAGCAAAAAAAAGCTATCGTTTTTGTCTTAAAGCTGACACTTTTGTCCTCTCCCTCATCACTCCACCTGAGAGTGAGGGGCAAACAAATTGGTCAGTCTTGTCAGGAGCAGTAGTAGGATACGGAGGGGATAGAAAGGCCCTGACATGATGGTCCTCTTTCTGTGCATTGTGCATGTGTGCGCTGCAGGGGAAATTGGGCAGATTTTGTAGTGGTTTCTCACTTGAATTGTATCCCTTTTCTCAGAGCAGAAGAAGAACATGATGGCATTGGATGACATTGTTGTTCTTCTGCTTGAACACCTGCAGATGACTAGGAGTAAGAGTACATGTCGCAATCTTGGGAGATTTAGGGGTGGTATTGGCACTGGTGTTGGTGTTGGGTTCATTTTCTTTTATTATAAACAACACATTCATATATATTGTTTTTAGTTGTAACATATGCTACATTCGCGTTATTACTATACACATATGCAACTTATATTTAGTCGCAACATGTGCTACACTAACGGTATCGCACATACACAACCTAGATATATTTGTATACTCTACATATATTTGTATTTGGTTGTGATAATCGTCAGAGTTGGGAAAGAGAATCCGGGAATAATGTCATTTTCGATGTTTAGAGGTGGTATGTGTATTGGTGTTGGCCGTATTTTCTTTTCCACTCATGCTGCATATGGACATATGTACGCGTCTATAAATATTTTCCTTTAAGAGGGCACATTTACGGGCGCATGCAACACAAGTAGCACCACCACACTCATTCCACATCCGCGCACACACATAGATCCTTTCACACACAAGCGAGGAGGCATTGCATTTTAGGGTGCACGCGACACATGCAACACTAACCAGACACATTCCAAATGCACGCACACACATTGACATCCTTCACACTCAGAACGAGGAGAGATTGCTTTTCAGGGTGTATATGACACACGCAACACCACCAGACTCATCCCACATGTGTGCGCACACATGGACATCCTTTTACACACGAGCGAGGAGAGATTGCATTGCAGGGTGCATGCGACACACACAACACCATTAAACTCATTCCACATGTATAAACACTACTCCCTCTGTCCCAAAATATAACAACTTTTAGCCCTCAAGATTTGTCCCAAAATATAACAACTTCTCCACCAACATTCTCTTCCCAACCAATCACAGCTCTCCACCGTTCACTTTTTCCACCTAACTCCACTACTCAACCAATCACAACCCTCCACCATTCACTTCTACCTACTTTCTTAATAATCGTGTCTAACTCTAAAAATGCTTATAATCTGGGACGGAGGGAGTACATCTTTTTTACACATGAGCGAGGAGATATTGAAGGGCTAATGCCCTTAGTGCACTGAAATGCATAGTAAATTGAAACACAAGTGTGTATAATTGTGCCTAATTGGTGGTAACCTTACCAGGAAATAGGAAAAGACTAGTGGTAAACATAATGTTGGGAATTGAACTTGTGCCAACCAGCTCTCACCACCGAGATCCAACCACTAAGCTATGGCTTAGTCCTCACATCTACAAACATTTTATTGTGATGATTGCGAACATTTGAGTTGAATGAGAGAAAATATGGGGCTTGGGGGTGTTTAAAATTTTGCATGATATGGTGTGGTGCTATTATGATGTTTATTGATACTAGCACAAAATGTTTATGTTTTAGTTAAAAAGATGGCAAAATTTGCTACGAGACCCTCAAAATTTGTGTTATTTGCTGATAGACAGCATAAAAACACGTCGCGGCTAAAAGACACTTTAAAAAACTAGTAATTTGCCGGAGGACACTTTCGGTGGTTCAATTGAATAGAGAGATTCTTTAAAAAGACAAGAATGCCCCTAGGGTCAAAAAGCTTTTGAGCTGAGACTAGAACGAAGATGGAATATAATGTATGCTAGTGATGTACTTGGGGATGATGGCAAATTTATATTGCATAATTTCTAAATTTTTACTCTAACATCATGTTTGAAGCATGTGGTCTTAGGGGCATTCTCGTCTTTATTAAGAATTTATCAATTTAATTGAGGCCAAAGTGTCCTATAGCAAAATATCAGTTTTTAAGGATGTCTTTTAGTCGTGATACATTTTTTTGATGTCTATCAGCAAATTACACAAAATTTGGGTGTCTTGTAGCAAAATTTGCCAAATTTTTTTTGTCTCATTTTAAGTTTTATATCCAAATAATCAGATTATATATATTGCTCTAACATAAAAAAATATTGTCAATACTCCGATCACAGTATCCATACCTGTATGGTTCGTTTGGAGGATATAAGGATCAATTGATATGAGGATGCAAGAATCTGTAAGGAGAGTAAGGGACACATAGATTTTTGTATAGGTCCGGACCCTCTAATTATGGGTAATAACCCTATCCCTGTTGGCCAAGATCGCTGTTACCGCTATATATAAATGTCTCGTGAGTACAAAGGGGAGGAAAACTCACACATTTATTTGAAATGCATATCTCATTTTTGCGTAGCTAACTAACCCATTGGAAGATAGCATCTTTATTCCTACACATAAACAGAACCAGTTTAGAATCCTTCTACAATCCATACAAGATTCTCCTGGATGCAATAAATAGCCACCTTGGGGGTAAAACACATTCCTAAATCATGAATCTTCACGAACACAATCCACATATGCTGGATTCAAAAAAAGGGGAAAAAGTGCATATAGCTACCCAGCAATCAAACAACCGCCTTGGGACTAAAACACATACTCCGAAATCATTAATTTAGCGAGCACAATCCACATATGTGGGATTCACAAAAAAGGGGGGGAACACATAGCTACCCATAGCCACCTTGGGGATAAAAACATTCATAAATAATTAATCTACACGGACACAATCACATGTGTGGGATTCACAAAAAGGGAAAAAAGTGCATATAGCTACCCTACAACCAAACAACCACCTTGGGGCTAAAACACATACTCCTAAATCTAGCGAACACAATCCGCATCCGTGTGATTCACAAAATAGGAAAAATGCATATAGCTACCCATAGCCACCTCCTAAATCATTAATCTAGCGAACACAATCCGCATCCGTGGGATTCACGAAAAAGGGAAAAGTGCAGATAGCTACCCATAGCCACTTTGGGGCTAAAACACATACTCCTAAATCGTTAATCTACACGAACACAATCCACATCAAAAAGGGAAAAAGTTGCATATCGCTACCCTGCAATCAAACAGTCACCTTGGGGCTAAAACACATTCTCCTAAATCATTAATCTAGCGAACACAATCCGCATCCGTGGGATTCACAAAATGGGAAAAAGTGCATATACTCCTAAAACATTAATCTTCGCGAACACAATCTGCATATGTAAGTTTCACAAAAGGGGAAAAAAAAGCTTATAGCTTATAGATTGGTCTCATTTAAATTTTTATATCCAAATAATCAGATTGTATATATTGTTCTAACATCAAAAAAATATTGTCAATGAGTTATACTCCGATCATAGTATCCATTCCTATATGGTTTGTTTGGAGGATATAGGGATTGGTTGATATGAGGATGCATGAATCTGTAAAGAAAGTAAGGGAGACGACATAGATTTTTGTACAGGTCCGGACCCTCTAATTATGGGTAATAACTCTATTCCTGTTGGGCAAGATCGGTGGTATAATTATATATCAATCTCTCATGAGTACAAAGGGGAGGAAAACTTAATCTAGTATGCTAGTGTATCAGTGTAAAGCTTGGGCATGGTGGTCGACAACTAGCTGTTGTTGGCTTCCTCGTGTAGTGACTCGACAAAATTGAGGGTAGCTTGTATTGTGTTGGTTTCTATGTCTTGTCCTTATCCTCTCTTAGAGGTGTTATATTCATACCTTTAGGTGCCCATTGTCAAAGTAGTAGTAGCGATGCAAATATGGATACGATCTGAGTAGTTCTGGTTAGGCCTAAGTAGGATTTTTGCCATATACATCAGGCTTGTTTCCGTACAGGACTAGGTATATGGTGGTCCCACTGAGCTAGGTACACATGTATATGGTATTTGAAAGTGGATCAAGGCCCCAAATGATTTTGGTGATTAATAACAATACGATTATAGATGACTAACAAATAATTTGAGTATGTGTGAAGGAATGTTAGTTCTTGGTAAAGAGTATTTCAATGCAAAACCCGATGATAGTGACAAAACGATGTGATGTGGCATATGAGCAAATGGTATAATATAAATTTTAATTTGTTTGCATCATTAGGAAAGCCGTACTATAAAGGGGATGATGCATTGAAATTGAGGAATGATTTGGGTGCTCAAAAATCAACTTTCCAAAGTATTTCTCCTCGAATTTTCAGTTCTTGAGTTCTTCGGACTTGTCCGAAATGTGTTTTCGGAATTCCCGAAAGTTGCCTGAGCTGAGAAAACGGTACTGGTCATTTTCAGACTTGTACAAAAATCACTTTCAGAATTTCCAAAAATGGCTGTGAAGTCAAACTCGGTTCTGGAAAGTTTTGTACTTCCCGAAAATCATTTTTGGAATTATCAAAAATGGCTAAGCAACCAAAATGGTTCTAAATGTTTTTGGACTTGTCCGAAAACTATTTTCGGAATTTCTGAAAATGGCCGTGCAGCCAAACATGGTTCTGGATGTTTTCAGATTTGTCCGAAAATCATTTTCAGAATTTCCGAAAATGTCTATGCAAGCAATTTTGGTTCTTACTAGTACAAAAATGATTTTTTTGGACAAACACCCTAATAGGTTACAGATGGCCCATAAGTGTCTGCATCTGTAAAAATCGACCCCAATTTTCACATATGGCTCCTTAATAGACCCGCACGCAAAAATGAATTTTTCTAAACGGACAACTTAAAACGTCTGCACTCAAAAATAAGGGTATTTTCGCATGTGGGGATCTTCACTCACCCGCATGCAAAAAAAAACCCCTCTTCCCATTCTCTTTTTTCTCCCCTCCCCTCTCTCTCTTGTGGCCTCACCCACTCCTCTCCTCTCTCCCACTCCACACCCACTCTTCCACTCCCGGCTCCTCTTCTCCCCTCTCCTCCCTCTCGACGACGAGCACTGGCCGCGGTGGTGGCGACGGCGGCGGTGGCGGGCGAGGGTGCCGAGGGGTGTGGGCGCTGGCGTGCGGCAGCCTCATCCATTCTCCGCACCCCTCGTGCGTGGGGCACCCTCCGGCGGTGGGGGGCGTGGGATCTGGCGGTCCCCGCACGAATCTGCCGGCGGCACCCTCAGAAGCGACTGCCGCGACGGAGGGTGGCAACTGCGGCAACATCGAGGGCTGGCGGCGGATCTGGTGACTGCGTCGACGACGGGCGTGGGCAACGGCGAAGGCGGCAACCCCCTCGGCCATCACCACATGAAATGGAATAGATTCCACTAGTGAAAGGAGGAGTGCTTTATGCGACCTCTCGAGGAAAGGGTTAGTGAAGATCCAGCTCTTTGTGAGCTCCTCAATGGAGACTAGAAACTCCCCAAGGATTCCAACTTCAGGAACACTTCATCTTGCAAGAACCTCAGTGAAATCCCTCTCTCCCTCCTCTAGCTTTAGTTGTTTGTGCCGCTACAAGTCTAGTTGTTGTTTGTGCTAGTTCTTCATTCTTATGGGTAGCTAGATCTAGCATTTCTTTACTCATGTGCATACTTTATGATTTTCGGATTTTCTGAAAAGTCTTGCTTCCGCATTTACTTAAGTTTTTAAATTAGCCTATTTACCCCCCTCCCTCTCTAAGCGTAAGTGACCCTTTCAGTATCCCATATCCAGGACACTGACAATTATATTGATGGCCGATTTGTATTTTAAATTATTTTTGTATAAGGTTGGCTTAGATCTATCAATGATATATACTATGTAGAATCAATTCTAAAAGTTAGTTGGATGTCTTCTCGAAATCCATACAATCCACACCCAATGGTCCCCATAGTCGCACCAAAACCTACTGCGTGAGAGCAGATCTAGTTCAGGCACAGTGCATGTGGCCTCGTGATGATTTTCAACAGTTGTATGGATCTGTTATTTAAGACGGGCGACTATTGCGGTCTTCAAAGCCACTGTGCAATTAGTTGTTTTTCTATAGGACAAGTCACAACTAGAGTGACCGAAGGAGAGCTTTTGCTGATTTATTTTATGGTTAATTGGATCTGTGTCATTGTAAATTTGACATATTAGAAAAATATCATTACTATCTGTGATATCAGCTGGGTGTCATTGAAATTTTGTGAAATTCTAACCATGCCATTGCCGTCCAGTTTTCTGTCGTGGCCATCAATTTCTATCAGTCCTCCCCTTTCTCACTCTTCTCTCCCTGCTACCAATCTGCCGCCGGTGTGGGCAACATCCTTTCCTCATTGACCCCCGCAGGTGCGGCCTCATCATGCTACGGAGGAGGCTTCTCTTGCCACCCCTCGCTGTTGTCCTCACTCATAGCGTTGGCGGTGGCCTGCACTGTCTTGGAGAGGAACTGACAAGGAGAGTGTGTGAGGCCATGAAGGAGGCTGCAGTGAGGTCGGCCATGCGGGTGTGGAGGAGCAGCGATGGGAGGAGTAGGAGGATGGGGAGGATGCCGACGGTGGGGAAGATAGGGAGGATACGGAGGTAGGGGAAGGGGAGGGTGAGAAGAGTGGGAAGGAGGCGGAGGAAGTGGCGAAATCTACCATTGGAGACACGAGCCCGACTGATGTTGTGCCCCGTTGACCTTGAACTCATCATCTTTGCCTCTAAGGTCCACGTCGTGACCGCTGTGCATTCATTGTTCCATGCCACACAGCTTCAATCGAATCTGGGTTGAGTTGGTTTGGAGCTGAAGGGGAGCAAGCGCTAGGATGGGAGGTGGGTGTTGGCCACAATGAGGAGCTCGTCGGCGCTAGGAGGGGCTCCATGTCCACCGCGCACTCGGACAGCTGCTTCCAGCCGACGCGAGCTAGTCTGTCGCTCCTGCATATCCTCATTGGCAAGGATTGGAGGGAGGGCGTGGGGTTTGGGAGGACGATGGAGGCGATGAACCTGCCCCCATCGTTGTCGCCGCCATCGCCAATGGCTTCGTCGTCGGTGGCCTAGAGGCGCGACTTCCTCGCTAGACGCCGCATCTGAAACGAGGTGGAGAGATATGGTAAGAAAGAAGAGGGGAGGATGGAGAAAGAAGATGGAATTGACATGTGAGTCCCACGTCTAGGGGTTTTTTTTGTCTATATGATGACGGAAAACATGATGGTGATGACATGGTCTTAATTTTGTGTAAATTCGAATGACATGAATACGAATAGACGAATTATAAGTAGTATTTATCTGATCAGCATATTTGTACTGGAATGTTCCAATTAATCCTTTATTTTATGGGACAATTGATCGTATCTTTTTTTAAACTAAACCGGCAGGAATTTCCTGCCGATTATATTTTCAATAAGCAGCAGTCGATCATATCTAAAGAGGCAGCAGTCGATCATATCTGTTGAATTGGAACTATCCAGATTTAAGCTAATGCAGGGAAGGTCTCCTCTGCAGTACAAGAGCCTGAGGCCCCTGAGCCTCCCCCATTTATCGAGTCGTGTAAGAGCAAGTTTAACAGTATAGCCACTGTTAGCTCTAAATCATATATAGCCAAAGTAATAGCTAATTTATATAATAGTTGCTCACTATACTATTAATATCTGGTCCCATCTGTCATACACATATTACGTCTTAGAGTCCATACTGCAGCTGGCTACAGATCTGTAGCCCGCTGCTCTTTTCTCTCTTCCTTTATCTTTTTAAAATATGTTTATAGTTAGCTTATAGTCTGCTATTATTTTATCTCTTTAAAATATATTTATAGCTGGCTTATATTGTAACTGCTCTAAGACGAACGAACAGAGGGTAAGGATATAAAGTCCCAGACATGATGGTCCTATTTGGGCAGTGCGCAGCAGAGCTTATCCATATCCATGTGCTGCTGCGGCGAATCAGTAGATTTCTCTCTTTTCTTTTCTTTCTCCTTGGATTTTGCCTCTTCTTTCCGGGAGCAGAGCATGGACATCATCATTCTCATTGGACACATGAGATTGTCACAATCTGCAAGGTTCATCTGCCTAGATTTGCCAAACCTTTTTGTCCAAGCTCACCAAAGATTTTGCCATCAAAATCAAAGCTACAATTTAGCCACAAAGTAAAACCATGCCATACTTTTTAAGACCAGTTAGAGCATCTCCAACGGTCTCCTTATCCCTCTCTTTAAGTTAAATTTTGGAAATTTTGGCTCAATTTCACCCTCCAACAGACTGGCTATTGGGCTGGCCAAAGTCCTCCTTCCACTAGCCAAATTTGGCCAGCCAAAATAGCCTAGCCAATCGTGGGCCCCACGCCAACAACATCCCTCTCCTCTTTCTCTCTCCGCCAACCGTCGTCGTCGAGATGCCATCGCTGGTGCTGTCGAGGTCGTCGTTGCCGGACGCCGCCGTCGCCAGCCGTCGTCGGCGCTGTCGCCGTCGCCAGCCGTCGTCGCGTCGTCGCCAGATCCGCTGTTGCCGAACACCGCCGTCATCGTGCCGTTGCCAGATCCGCGAGGTCGTCGTTGAGCCTCGCTAGCCGTCGTCGGCGCCATCGTCAACCGTCATCTCCGAGGTCGTCATTGCCGGACGCCGCACCATCACCAGCCGTCGTCGATGCCGTCGCCAGCCGTTGTCGGCGCCGTCGCCAGATCCGTCGCCAGCCGAGGTCATCGTCGCCTGCCGTCGTCATCGCCATGCCCCGGCGGATTCAGCCGGTGCGGCATGTAGTAGAGGACGCCGCCATCTCACTCCTGTCATCGTGTTCGCCGCCCGAGCCGATTGGCCACCCCGCATCCACGCGAGCTCGCCCCGAGCGGTGGCGGCGGCGGCGGCAGCACCTGCTGCGAGCTGAGCAGAGTGGGTTTGGGGAAAGGGGGAGAGATGAGGAAGAAGAAAGGGTTGTAAAGACTGACACGTGGGTCCCACTATCATAGGCTCATAATAGAGAGGATGAATAGAGAGGCTGTTGGAGTAAATAAGAGTTTGACTGGCTAAATTAGATAGAGAGTTGGCCAAATTGATATTTGGAGAGTTAGATTTGAAGAGACTGTAGGAGATGCTCTTAGGCATGGATCCTCAGTTTGCAGTGAAGTAATCTTACCCACACTTATAGTTGTCAACCAAACACACGTTTAATATGATCAAACTCGTCTAACCACAAGGGTGGCTATCAACAAACAGCCTCACGTACTACTAGCAACTGTGCAAAAATCTGACAGTGTTCAAAAAGTTAAATGAGATGCACCGGTGCTATAAAAAGTGAATGAATGGAATAATGGCTTAAAATCCCTTCCATGACAATTCTCCTAAAAAGACAAAGAGCTACAATAATTATGAAGACTATTTCTTTTAAAAAAAATAATACAACTCTTTTAGCAAAACTGCAGCGGCACTACAATTTTAACTTTGCGGGTCTAAGGTGCAACCCGGACCTACCAGATAAACAAATTTTCAGTTTTTTTATAACAAAACGTTCAACTATTATTGTAATAATCTTTTGGACTGCCTATTAATATTAGGTCCTCTTTGTTTAGACTTATAAGCCAACTTATAAGTCGAAAAGTCTAAACCTAAACAAACAAGCAGCTTTTCCGTTTGGCTTGTTTGAAGCCACAAGCCACTTTAACACTATTAAGCCAAAAGCTAGGTTGGAGAAGCTTTTTTGGCTTATGTGAGGTATTTTTGGCTTATGTGAGGTAGATGTATGACTCAACCACTAAACTTAGGACATTAAATCCATTGTCTTATAAATCATATAAGCCAATAAGCTGACTTAAAAGTCTAGGCCAATAAGCCTAAGCCTAAACAAAAGAGGGTCTTAGATTCGGAGCTTTAAATCTTATGGAATTTTCAACCAACAGATACATTCCGTTTTAAATAAAATAAAAAAAGAGACCTAATAAAAATTCCTCAATCTAAGAAAAAAATCTATACTCCTTTAAAAAAAATAGCAGTGGTGGTAGTTAGCGGTGAATGTGCCACCACCCATGCCACCAACTCTCTACCTTTTAGAATGAAGAAATGACACGTGGGGTTCCACCAACAACTCCCTACTTCTTTTGAGTGAAGAAAGGATATGTGTGGCCGAATGACCCACATATCCACCACCCCACCCACCACCATCTCTATTTTTTTATGAAGAAAAAGTGATATTGTGAGGCCATATGCACATATGTTATTTACAAATATGTAGAATTTAATAGTACGGAAAATAATGATAATAATAGGTTAACGATTATTTTCATCAATTAGATCCTGTTTCAATGCATGGACAATATGCTATGCTAGTAGTTATAAAATCTAATTTTGGTGTATTGTAATTAAGTAGTGCTATGTAACTAAGTGTAATTGCAAGTTGGATTTATAGGAGCACGAATCTTGATACAAGATCCTACGGACGAAAAATCAAAAGATAAGAGTTCAAAAATCTATCGCAAGTGAAATAGTAAAACCTTAATTTCTTTTGTGGAATTGTAGCAAATCGATAATTTTGGTGACATGGTTGTCGGTTCATCCGTTCCCAGGCTTAATTCCATGGAATAAGTTCACTTTAGGTCCCTCAATTTGTCCTCAAGTCTGATTTTCATCCTCAGTCCAGAAAACCGGAATGCATCCCCCAACTTACAAAACCATACAGACGAGGTCTCTCAGTAGTATTGTGCCCGGTTTTTAGATGGCGTGGCGCCTACATGGCTCCTTTGACTAGGTCGTCGTCCCATGCGACATTGACGTGATGTTTACGTGGCAATTCGATCTCGGAAAATAATAAAAATAGTGGGACCCACATGTCAGTTACACACAAAATAATAAAAAAAAGATGGGGGTCCATATGGTCCCATACGTCATCCTCACTCCTTCCTCTTCACTTTATCCCCCCTCACTCCCATGCACTGCAAGGAGAAGGGCGAGCGGCAGCGGCCGGATCAGAGGGGTGGCGAGTGGAGCAGATGGGTGGTGGGCGAAGCAGGGGCGGCAGCTGGAACAGAGGGGCAGTGGGCGGACCAACAGCGGGCGGGGGGCGAGCACCTATAAGTTGTTCGTCGCTTGGGCCATCGGGCGGGAGAGCTTGGGACAACGGTGCTCTGTTAGCCTCTGTGGCCCTCCTCGCTCCCCAACCCCATCGGTGACGCCGAGTTGGCCGACCACCGCAGCGCCGCCCTCATAACAGTCATGGTTTCCTCACCTCGCCAAGGTCACTGCCCGCCATCGGTTCGTTATGCCTGATGCTTAACTAGCTCGCCTGCTACGTTGTCTCCTTGCCACCCACTTGCCCATCCGCCACACACCCTTCTCGTTCTACAAACCAGGCCGATGCCTCTCCACTGCCGTCCCCGGCAAGGAGCTCTGTTGTACGTCTCTCTCGGCATCGATGCCGCCATCTCCCCCCTCTACCGCTGCCGACGCCCCCCCCCCAACCGCCAACCTCTCCCCAGCGTCGAGAAAATCCACCCCCCCCGATCTACCAGGGCTCGCCCATAGGCACCATCGGCCTCGACCCCATTGTCATCGTTGTCTTCCCACCACCCACGCCTTCTCCTCCTCCGTCACTGCTGCTAGTGGTGGCCCTCGACATGGCTCGGCCTCCTCCTCCGACTCCTTCAACGCCTAGTGATGCTTGAGCCGGGATGGCGAGCTCGAGCTCACCGGCTCCCTCGCCTACATCCTCTTCTCCACTGCTGGACACTGCAGCTCCCTCCTCGCTGCCTCGCTAGGCACCTCCGACGCTGCCGCTTGCATATGCAGTCGCCGACTCGCTGTTGACCCCCATTAGGAGCGAGGGGGAGGGAGATAGAGAGAGGGGGGTGAGGTGGAGGTAGTGGGACCCATTGACATGTGGGTCCCACTATGTTTATCTTCTTGTTTGACTGACATATGGCCCCACATATTTTGTTGTAATTTTTAATTTTTCAATTTTATTTTTTCCATATCAGATTGCTACGTCAATGCTACGTAGGACGAAGACATAGTTAAAAGGTCCACGTAAGCACCACGTTAGCCAGAATCGGGGTCAATACTGCTGAGGGATCTCGTTTGCACTGGTTTTATAAGTTGGGCGATACATTATATCCGGTTTTTTCGACCGAGGACGAAAATCAGACCGGCAACAAATTAAGAGACCTAAAGTGAACTTATTCCATTCCAGGCCATCCCACGTGTTTTGATGGGCCTCAATTTTCATCCATCCACGAATAATTGGCGTTGTATTTGCTAATGGCCCTAGGCCTGTGTGGATCGTCCATTTTGCTTTCACTCTAGGCCCATTACGTCGAAACTAACTCACTGCCCGGACGACCGGGTTTTTCCAGGCTCTGGGTAGCCGTACGTGTCAAACAGGCAGCAACCTGGTGAAAGTCCTAAAATTTAAACGATTTTATTCGTGTATAACTACATGAGTAAAATCCCATATATTTTAAAATAGAGACAGTAGCTTTAATGCCATCACCCATCATAATCACGTTTGGCAATATAGGCAGGGGTGAACCATAAGCCATGCACCATGGTCTTTCGTCCTGCGAATCAGCCATGATTCGGGGTTTAGATTCATTCGTTCCTGAATGTAGATTAATAAAATGTACTACCTTCGTTTTCTCAAAACATGAACTAAATCTTTACTATTATAAAAAATGAAGATGTTTTTGCCGGTTATTTGGTACGTTATTCGTGTATGAGTCGGTTTTTAAATTCGTTCGCTTTTAGAAATACAGATCCGTATTTGAGTTGAGTTTTAACTTTATTCGTTTTTGAAAATACAGAAAGGCTCATATAAGAAATCTCTTTAAAAAAACTCGCATGCTAACTTGTCATAATTTTCTAGAAAATATATATCCAAGCGAATTCTCACAATAAATTTTACATTGAACAATAATAAGATTAAAATAGCCTTCACTCGTTGCAACGCACAGACATTTTTTCTAGTCTTTGAAATATGTTTGATTATTCATTTTCTAAAAATATTTATATAAATAGACAAATATATTAAGTATGTTTAAAGTAGCTTTGGTTATAGCTCAAGTTGCACTCTTTTCACTAGCTAAGTAATTGTGTTGATCAAAGTTTGATAAAATAAAATTCAAACACACCCTATATTAAAAAAGCAGAGGTATTGTATTGCCAATATACATTAATCTATATTGCCGATGGTCTTATTTTTAGTACAAATATTCACCATACAACACCGCCACAATCTATATTGACTTCTGTTGCGAAATGACGGCGGTGTTGCTCCCATGTTTTCCCAGCCTCACTTTGATTTTTCCCATAGTCCACACAACTCATCACCGTCTTTCACTGGTAACACCAAAGGCAACAAACAAAAACCACAATTTACATGGGTATAAGGTCATTATTTAGCATTTGTTGGCTAGCTTGTTGCTACACTCATGCCCTTATATAGGTGTGTTTGGCAACATTTTGGATAATTTTTTGTTGGTTTGTTTGTTCATAATAAAGGTTATGGTAAATAAAAATAAGGTTGCATATCTAGCCCCTAGATTTCAATTACCAGAAAAGTTGCTTCGTTATAGGGGTGAAAGTGAATCGGATAATATCTAATCCACTCCACTCCAAATCCGTCCGAAGTGAGGATATAGTAAGGGTTTATAGATATTCGGCGGATACGAATTTGGCTATGGATACGGAGCTAGACGTGGTGTTGGCGATATCCTGCAGATCTGGTGGAGGGTTTGGTAGATAACCCGACTTTCTCATCTCATGGAACCACTCTATTTGACCCATTTCACATAAGACAGACCATCTATTAGTTGACCTAATAACCTATCTCTCTCACACACAGGACGAACCAATGCAAGCTGCTAGGCAGGTTTGCCGTCACACTCCCATGCGCACACAAGCGGCGAAGCAGGAATGCGGGTACGACGCGTCATTGCCTGTGGCTCTCAACGTTGACGCCTCCTCTGGTCGTCCCCATCTTCTACTCCCCGCAGCACCGCCTGCTTTGAGTTTGCTTTAAATTTTGGTGATATGGTATAACCGCTATTCCGATCTGTTTTCACCCCTAATTCATTATCAAAGTTTACAAGTGCACACATTATTCCTACAGCGGAATGCTACGTGAGGTCACCTTGGGTATGGAAGTGTGTGAGGTGGTGTGACGAGTTTAATGTGTAATAGGCACTAATAAAATTTGATGACTATAGACACGAAACATCTTTACTACTTTAAAAGGACATAATGATGATGGTGAACTCCACTTTATACATTGTTGAAATTACCCACATTTCTCATCCTAGCCTATATATCAACAAAATTGCTCACCTTTGTCATCTCACTCCTGACTTCTATCATAGCCACAAACCCCAAATCTCCCCCTTTCCTCATCATTTTCTCTCCTACCAACCTCCATGTCACTTGCTTTCTCGCTGCTTGCTCCCATCATGATCTCTGCTCCTCCTACTCAACATGTTGGCACTTGATGCTCAATGTCCCTTGCCCCTCCCGTCATGACATTCACGTACTTTCCTCCTGCTCATATCCTACTCAGCACATGAGTAAGGGGGTTCACACCTATCTCTTTGCTGGCAAAGAAGACCGCTATTGAGTGGAGTACTAGTTAGCTACAACATTGCCACATCTCTTCCTCCATATATGCTACATGGTCCATCCTTACGTGACTATGATTCTACTTAGATTTATTTTTTAAAAAACATATTGTGTATATATATCCTTTTGTCCTCACTTAGGTACCATCTAGTGCCAAGCCTTGGGTCCTTATAGATATCATGATATTATTTCACCCAGCCACATCGGAGCCATATTATTTGCTTGCCGCACAACATGTTAAATTCACTCGTGCGCATATGCATCTACCTGAAAGGGTCAATTCGGCCTAGAGGCTAATTTAAAACTTTATGCGGAAGCTAAAACTGATATAAGGTCGGAAAGTCTGATCCACAGTCAGACTATCCGAAAATATCAGATAGTCTGATGTTGGATCAGACTGTCTGATCCACCAATGAAGCACAACAAGTAGATCTATCACACAAACAAGAGTAAAGCACAAATAGCGACTAGATCTATAGCGGCACAATTAAGCAAAGCTAAAAGGAGGATGAAGGGAGATCACCAATGATGAAGTTCACGAAGTTGTTCCCGGAGTTCAAATCCTTGAGGGGATTCTACTCTCCGTTGAGGAGCTCACTAAGAGCCGGGTCTTTGCTAACCCTTTCCTCAAGAGGTTGCACTAACCACTCCTTCCACTAAGGGGTATCTCTTTCCTTTGCGGAGGCGAGATCCGGCCTTCACAAACTTCTCCCGGCCAACCACACGTAGATCGGTGCCTTGGGAGTGACACCTAGCCGTCTAGGAGTTCTCAACCTCCAAGAGTAACAAACACCACACAACTCTTGGTCAAACCCTAGTGCTCAAGATCGAGTGAAACACACACTAGGCCCTCAAACACCAAATCCACAACCACCAAGATCCACCACACAAAGAACAAGGAGGGATTTGAGAGAGGGAGGAAGAGCTCAAAGATCCAAAGCACCTTAGCACTAAGCTCAACCCAAAGTGAATGAGAATGAAATGAGTTGGGTCACCCTAGAAAAGGGTTAGGTGGGGGGTATTTATAGATGCCCCAAAATGTGGCCGTTGGAGGGGAATCTTTCAGCCCACGTCGGATAGTCCGATACAAGATCGGATAGTCTGATATTTTAAACCTCCAAGGCAACGAGAAACAGAGAATGAAGTTCCATGAAATTTTGGACTTTCCGAGACATTGGACTATCTAATGTTAAATTGGAGTATCTAATATTTTAGAAGTAAAAACTTCGTCCTCAAACAGAGACTTAAGTTCTATGAAATTTCGGAGTCTTTGTATCATCGGACTATCTGATCCGACATCGGATACTCCGATACTTAGAAAAACTCATTCGATAGGATTTTTTCAAATCAAGACAGTTCTGTGAAAAATTGGATAGTCCGATACATCGGATAGTCTGATTTCAAATCGGATAGTCTGATGTTGCTCAAGTAAAAATGCAATAACTTTTTACTCCGAACTCCGATTTCGAAGATCTTGGACTCTATGGAAAGCTAGTTTCGTGGGCTATCAAACCCAACATAAAACATGGTCCAAAACCTTCAAGAGATTTTGAAAAACTTGCAAAAAAACCCGGTGTAAGTGTTGTGACGAGTGAAACAACTCGGGATTGAAATTTTGGCTTAGGTTTTTCAACTCACACAAAGATGAAGCATTTTGAGCACTAGTGTTCTACCAATTATATGCATGTGGTATCCCTCTTAATAGTACGGCATTCCTACGACACAATGCAAGGTAAAAGATACAATATAACATTTGATCATTGCCGCATTGCATCTTGATGTCGCATTCATGGGGTATGCATCTCATTACAACATGTCGAGGACATAACAACCTTCACATTTGCTTGAATAAAAGTGTTAGTCCTCTCTAATCGCATTGTAATCAATCATCAAAATTATTAGGGGTCTAGATGCACTTTCACTACCAAACTAGATTTGTTGCTAAATTGAATTGTTATGTCATTATATATGTAGATTTTATCTTCATAGGGCCTATAAAACACCCTTATACAAGATTTTTTTCTAGTTATTCAAAATAACATGTTTCGCTTGAATAGGGTATTGTCGGCGTAGAGTTAGAAACTAGGGATGGATGATGCACTTATATAAAAAAGTGGGTTGAGATTCCTTTCAGCGAATGGGGTACTGGCATAATACCTTATCGTGTTTTTAATTTCATTAAACTAAAAAAATAGGCTTAACTTTTACTCCTACATAAGAAAAAATGTATATGTAAGCAATGACATATATATAAGAACCAATTTACTATGCTTGAAATTACAATGGTGTTGTTTCACTTTTCCTGGCTGCAGCAGCAGTGACTGTCGGCTGTAACCATTGAAAATGGCTGCTAACGGCAACAACTCTAAGCTACTAAAACAACCATCACTATTGATCACTACCAATATCCATACCTCTCGCCATAACATAATCCGACTTCATTAAATTTTTCTTATTTCACCTATATAAGATAAACACAAATATATATATATTCCTACACCCCATGTCTAAAGTCTGATCTTAGATCATTGCATCAATCTTGATCTCACCAACCTCCATGAGAGAGAAGAGATCAAAGCCCTCAATAGTCTTTGGTATCCTAACCCCATTCATCATCACGTGCAATTAACCAACCCATCCGCGCCAAATTACAGAAAAGCCCCTCCATTTCTCACCTTCTCGCCCACCCTCCCGTCCATGTCCATGGTGGTCGAGCACCACCGGCGCGGCCACCGCGAGCTCCTCCTCCCCCTCTAATGGCGCAGTACAGGCAGTCGGGCGGCTTCTTCGACTACCGCGGCGGCCACCACCACGCGCTCCCGGAGTACCACCGGCCCCTCCCGCACGCCTCCAAGCCGTCCCGGATCCGCCGCCCCGGGAAGCCCGCGCGCCGCCGCTCGCCGGCCGCGGCCGCCGCCGTCGCGTCCGCGCTCCTCCTCGCCGGCGTGTTCCTCCTCTCGCGCCGCCTCTCCCGCCAACCCGCAGGTTCGAGATGGCTTTGACGCCGCAGCTTCCCCCCACCGTGGTGGTGTGATCCTTTTCTTTCTTTCTCTTTTTCTTTTTTTTTTCCTTTTCAAGAAGAAGAGAGAAAAAAAGTTTGATGTGTTCGGGGGCTCGGTGCGCATAGAGAGTTCTCGATCCGATTTCGTGTCTCAACGTGATCTCGTGTGCATTTTTCGCAGAGATCAGCCAAGATTTGGGCGGCGGCGGGGAGGGGTTACCGGAGTGGAACCGGAGCAAGGAGCTCAAGTTCGGCCATGGCGGTGGAGGCCGGAGCGCGCAGGATTCGAGGTACTGGGACCGGGACGATCGGAGGCGGGACGAGGACTACTCGGAGGACGAGAAGGAGAAGATCTCGGGTGCAAGTGGAAATAATGCCGGTGTCAGTGATAAGGTTGTGACCTCTGATCCTGCTGTTGAGGAGAAAGGGTTGACCATGGATACCGGCGGTGCCGCCGATAAGGAGGCTGCTGAGGTAGCTGAAGGTGGGAAAGGAGGGACCTTGTACAATGAAGGGGGCAGGAAAGAGCTCGAGCAGTATGAGGCGGCTGCGATGGGAGCTGCGGGTACTGGGATCAGGGAGGTTGATCCGGATGATGAGTATGACGATGGCATTGATGCACAGGACGATCTTGATGATGCTCAGTCGCATTCATCTGATGGCGGGAGGAAGCTTGGCGACAGTAGTCATGAGAGCACCGAGAGTAAGGAAAATATAGCTCATGATAGCACCGGCAATAAGGAAAGCATCGCCTTAGAGAGACGCACGGAAACAGGTGCGGGTATTAGTGATGGTGTCGATGTTATTGATGCTGCTAATGTGAACCAAAAGAAGGTTTCGGCGACTGGTGATAAGAAACACGCGTCAAAAAAGAAATCAAAGCGCAAGAAGACTGGTGAGTTTGTTCTTCCCCAAATTTAAGTGCTAGAGTCAGGCGATTTGAATTCAGAAACCTGATTTCTTGTTTAGCTTAGTGGACATATTGATCCTGCTACTGAGAATAACTAAGCTTTCTGCATTTTATTTCTGTTTCAATAGCCTTCTGTAGTGTTTAGAGGTAATTCTAGCTTGCTTCTATGATATCAGAAACACCAATTATGGAATCTGGTTGTAAGAAGGTACTAACTATGTGCTATTCATGTTCGATAGACATAAATCAGTTAGTCTTGGACATTTTAGAGTGCCAACTAATCTGTTAGTTCCACAACATTAGTATCCTTTAAAATGAAGATTGAGATGTTAGTAGCACAGCAGCATCATGTTGTATTTATGTAGTGCTTGATTTACAATGTTTATCAATATGATCTATTGATTTCTACGTTTGATAATTTGGTATCACATAAAATACTCTTGGTATCTAGCCTTTGTTATTATGGATGGTTTTCTAATCTGTTGGATAAACATAAATCAGGTTCAACTTGTGAAATGAGGTTTCTGAACTCCACTGCTCAACTCGTAGAGCCTGCTAAAAATGAGAAATTTGCTAGTTTTAATTTGGAATATGTGGAAGTTGAAGACAAACCTCTTGGATCAGAGTATTGGGAGCCAAGATTTGCTGGCCACCAGAGTTTACAAGAAAGAGAGGAATCATACTTAGCTCATGACCAACAATTAAATTGTGCTTTTGTTAAGGGTCCCAATGGTACAAGCACTGGTTTTGATATCTCAGAGGAAAACAGAAAGTACATGAGCAAATGCCACATTGCAGTATCTTCCTGCATCTTTGGAAATTCTGATCGTCTGAAGACTCCTTTTGGGAAAACAGTATGTTCTTTTTCTGTACCAACAAACTCCTGAAAAAATTATGATACCCCTAATCCTGCATGAGTTACAACCAATGTAACTCTTGTCAATGTATTTATTTTGGTTCTCTTGTATATTTTGGCAATCGCAAAATTAGCGTTCTTTGCATGATTTGTCTTAGAACCTTATAATCTCAGTAGCTTCATTTTTACCATAGGTACTTATTGGCTCTGTTAGTAGGCAATGAAACATAAACCTTATATAATAGGCCTGTGAAATGCAACTGAACCTTCTGCAATGTTAGTTTGGATATACATGAATATATAACCTCAATCTCCATACTTAGGTTAAACAATTGCTGACCTTTCCATTCTGTTGTTCCAATGCTCCCTGAATCTTTTTAAATGCTTCAGAAGTTGATGGAAATCTGGTAATATTTAAGAAATAACTTCATATGATATCTGTCTACGCAGATTACAAGTCTATCAAAGAAGACAGTATGCTTTGCTATGTTTTTGGATGAAATCACATTACGAACTTTGGAATCTGAAGGCCAAAAAATGGATAGTTCAGGTTTCATCGGTATATGGAAGATCATATTGATTAAGAATATGCCTTATAATGACATGCGGAGAGTCGGCAAAATACCGAAATTTCTGGCACATCGTCTTTTCCCATCATCAAGGTAAAAATGAATGTTCTTATATATGGTGGTTGTACTTTTTTTTTTCCACATTGAATCCACACTGTCATGTTTATGGGCCAATATCATTCTTAATCCTCAGCTGAACTGAGCTAGTAACTCCCCTCCCCCAAGATAAATCACCTTGGGAAATCCAAGCAGTTTACCAGCTGGTTACTATTTTTTTTATCAAAAATATTGGCCAACACTAACTGCCAGAAAATACCAGTAGTTTCCAGTCATAAACCGGTGCCACCAGGTGGAAATCTGTTTTCACATTCTGCCCTGTCCCTATCAGTATGCACATTCCTGACTGCCTCGCTACTAGTAGCAATCAATCCTGATTCCTTCAATTCAGCTGTATCTGTGTTGATGCTTTGCTGGTCTCAGATAGGTTGAGCTCACGTGGAGGCATATGATTCAGTAGTACTGTTTATGTTTTTTTCTGATTCGTTCTTTCCAACTGCATTAGAATCACTAGCACAAATGACCTTAATTCCCACATGTATTTATTGCCCTTTTCAAGTTAAGAAAAACAAATTGAGAAGTCCTCCTTATTTCAATATTTAGGGTGTTTTCATATAATCATTTGCTGTGCCACATTATATGTAGAGAAACACACAGCAACTCCCAATATATTATGCTGTCTGTCCTAAAAGTGTGCATGAATGTGAAAACATGACATCTTGATGTTAGGTGAATGTGCTCATTTGAACAAGTATTGCTTATACTTGCTCCTTCAATTTATTGTGCTTGTTTTACCAACCTGTTTTTGCATGCCTAAAGACATTACTACTTGTGTCAGGTTCTCAATCTGGTTAGACAGCAAATTGCGATTACAAAATGATCCTATCCTTATCCTAGAGTATTTTCTTTGGCGGCATGGCTATGAATATGCTATTTCCAATCATTATGATCGACACTGTGTTTGGGAGGAAGTGGCACAGAACAAAAGGCTGAACAAGTTCAACCATACAATAATTGATCAGCAGTTTGAGTTTTACCAAGCAGATGGACTGACAAAGTTCAACCCATCGGATCCCAACAAGCTGCTACCAAGCTGTATGCATTCTTGCCTGCTAGTTTATTGCTAGTGTATGAGCTATTTTGATCTAAGTTTTTCTTCTTCTTTTTTTTTTTGGTTAACTTTGTACAGATGTCCCTGAAGGTTCTTTCATCGTGAGGGAACACACACCAATGTCCAACTTATTTTCATGCCTATGGTTCAATGAGGTTGATCGATTCACACCTCGTGACCAGCTCAGCTTTGCATATACATATTTGAAGCTTAGAAGAATGAACCCGGAGAAGCCATTTCGCCTTAATATGTTTAAGGTGGGTACAGTTGACCATCTAGCTAGCTAGTTTGACCGCAACCATACTAAATCTAATTTACATGCTATTCTCGTTCAGGATTGTGAGAGGCGGTCAATAGCAAAGTTATTCCATCATCGATCAGAAGAGAGACGCAGCAGTCCACAACTAACAAGATGACAGAGATTCTTTCGGAATGGGTGGTGCAAGGATATTTTAGGATTTTACCTTTGATATAGCACAGGATGGCACAGGACTATTCAGTGTCAAGATTTATGCCCCTGCTGAGGAATTTAAGCCTAAAGGTCGCAAGCGATTCTACTCCTTTACTCTATGATCCTGCAGACCAGTTCCTGCCGCCTTTCTATTTTGCACTTGACAAAGGCGGATTAGGGAACTATGGCCGTTTGATTTTCGTAAATTCTTCTGCTCTCGGTAAAGTTTTGTTCATTCTTTTGGGGTGATCTGGGACAAGTGGGGCATGAACTCCCAGAACTAGTTTAGCACTGTGTATTATCATATGGTTGTTAAAAGAACTACCAAGTGAAGACATGATTCCGATGTAATCCTCAATGGTCTTGTTGAAATGTAATACTACAACAGGAAACAAAACCTTCTGTAATTTCTCTGTGATAGCAAACTAGCAATTTTTTTTTGTCTGAATTTGTGGAATCTCCAGGCTTCCCTTGTGCTTTTGCTAGATCAGAACTGAGAATGAATAAGTGATCATCTGTTTGTTTTTTGTTCCATGTACTACAGCTTGCTGCAATTGAGCATTCCTTCAACAATGAAGAAGTGACCATCTGATTGTGTTTTGTGCTCTGAACTTCAATTCACCTCTTAACTGAACATAGTTTACTCCTGCATCAACTGCAATGTAGATGTGAAATTGCATCTGGTGTTTCATCTCTTTTAGCAGATATAAAACAAATCTAAACTTCAGATGCTTTATTGATCAGTATGTCACACTGAAACAAGTTACAAACCAAAGGAGAAATTAAAGTATAAAAGGAAACCAAATATAATTAAACACCTTCATAAACACATACTCACACATTGCAAGAAGCTCTAAACCCTCAACAAAACAACTCAAATTGATCAGTCAAATTAGCATCCACCCCAGGTTACATACATACCCTGCTGGTTTCCAGATTGCTCAAGGTCAATTAACTTTTCAGAGATTAGCTAACATCTAAAAATTCAGCCCAGTGTGAGGGCCTTATCTCTGAAGATGCCAAGCATCTCATTCCTGCCCTTGATCACCTCATCAAACACTTCATCCAAAACACAATCAAACATCTCCACACCTTCCCTGAGCTCACCTGATCTTGTTCTTAGAAGCTCAACATGGTCATCTTCTTGTTCTTGTTTGCCATTTTTGGTCTCTTCTTCTCCTTCCATCTTGGTGTTGATCATCATGGACTTCACCACCATGGCCACCCTCTCGTGCTCGGCGACGCCCGGCCGCCTCGGGAACCGGTCGGTGATCACGGAGAGGGATTCTCGCCATGGCTGGAGCTCGGGGACCGGGACGGCGGCGGCGCGGCCAAGGGTGCAGTGGCCGTCGTCGACGTCGGCGGCGAGGGGGACGATGGGTGAGGTGAGGGCCTGGAGCACGAACATCGACACGACGGCCATGGTGATCTTGGCGACGAGCATGACGACCACCATGCCGCCGGCGTCGTCGTCCCCGGCGCCGCCGCCGCCGCTGGAGCTAGACATGATCTTCCTCCCTAGCCGCTCCGCCTCGCTCACCGCCGCCCTCACGTCGGACAGCCTGTGGCGGATGGCGCCCGCGTCGTCGCCGCCCGGCTCCTCCTCCAGCCACCAGCCGCCGGCGCCGCCGCCGTTCTCCGCGGCGGCGCCGGCGCCGGCGCAGCCGACCTGCGCGGCGAAGTCGACGACCATGCAGTAGCGGTGCAGCCGCGACACGGCGGACTTGAACGCGTTGCAGAAGTCGAGCAGCGCCGCCGTCTCCTGCATGTAGTGCTCGAACCAGCACCCGCCGCCGTCGCCGCCTCCGCCGCCGCCGCCGTAGGAGACGGCGCTGCCCACCGGCACGTCGGCCTTCTTGAACATGACCAGAAGCTCCCGCTGCATCCGCTTCACCAGCCTCATGGCGTCGGCGCACCACCTCATCGACACCGCCCCACCGCCGCCGCCGCCGCCATCGCCGTCGTCCTCCTCACGAAGCAGCGTGCTCTCCAGCTGCGCGAGGCCGTCCACCAGCGAGGCGCAAAAGGCGGCGGTGTCGCCGTCGAGCAGCTGGCATCGCCGGCGAGCACCACCAGGCCTTAGGCATCTCATCGTCGTCACGCATGCAACACAAGAATTAAATCAAATCTCAAGAACCAAGGATCAAACAAGAAATGGTGAATTGGGCATCACTTTTATGTTGTGCAAATACAACAATATAATAATGATCTAGTGCAATTTGTTCATTTGCATGGAAGCAAAGTTGGGTTTCTTGGAGGAGTAGGCAAGATTAATTTTTTCAAAGGAAAGAAGGGGAGGAGTGAAGCAAGAGGATAACTAGGTATGCATACTATTCCATGCATACACCTAGCTTTACCTTACCTTGCTTAATTAGCACTTGTGCTCTTTTGATTTGGCATTCTTGTTCTTGGAGTTTGGAGATTGGAGACAACTCACCAACCAACCAACCAACCAACCATCCTTTGGGGCTTTTAGCTATGCCAGGTCTTTGATTTGGATGTAGTGGCAAACTGGCAACTACTAATAACTTATAGATTGACTTGTAAGGATGGATGGATGCATGGGGCCGGCCCTTTGGTGCCTTGCAGGGAAGAAATGGTATAATTTTTACTCTCTTAGGGGAAGTGTTTTAAGCTCTTGAGGGCATGTGTCCTTGTTTTCTTACGTGGTTCAAGTAATTAACAAAAACTTAAAATAAGATTTAGACAACGTACTTTCTCCGTTTCATATTATAAAACTTTCTAGGATTGTACATATGTCTAGATTCATTAACATATATATGAATGTGGGCAATACTAGAAAGTCTTATAACCTGAAACAGAGGTAGTACATTATTATGATACGAATATTAGGGAATGATCTAATATCAAATAATTACAAGGGGTGAGACTTCGAACCCAAATCGTCTAGCCCAACACGTCTTGTGGAGCTAGCCGGAAGACCCCTGAGCGTTTCTCAACATACTTTATTATGCCATGTGTACTTTCACTTGCAAAATTAAATTTGATCTATATGTGTATGTGAACGAAATTTGATCTATAGATCAGAGGGAAGAAAGAAAGTGCAGCAGTTGCATTCACAATTGGATCTGTTTCATGCACTCCTATACGACATATGCATTGGCATTGCATGTACTTTATACTTTAATTTGTTGCAACGCATTTTAGGTTTCGGTACTGGACAAAACTGAGGTGGGATGTCATGTGTGATGATTTATATTTTGATTGTACAATGGAGTACACTAAAAGTACTCCAATTAATCCAGCTGACATGATTATTTGAGGACAGTTAGTTCATCATTCTTTCCAAAAGCACATTCACCATAATCACATCTCTAAAGGCATCCCTATTTTTTTTTCAGATTATTCGTCGGATTATTAAAAACAGATTATTTGCTCTCTAAAAGCATTCTTCTGCAGTATTAACTGCTTAGATAACTTATTTTTAACTATTTATTAAGTTTGTTTCTCATAATGTTTAATTTATCCCTATGATCAAATACACAATTTGTGGTAATAATCTGCTCTATAATCAAATGACTAATACATTTGGAAATCTGAATTTTATCACAATAGAGTTGGTCAATTTTATCACAATAGAGTTGGTCAGTCATGTCAGTTTTGTTAATAATTTAAGATGTATAGGACACATCATCGTATATACCTCGGCTGAAAATGTGGTAGCTAGGTAGAAGTATTCAGGGTTTAAAAAGCAAGTCACAGTTAGTTAATAATAAAAGTCTAAAAAAATATGATAGTTCAGATCGGCATGACTTAATATGCTCTGGGGTGAGACAAAAATAAAAGTCTCCTCTTTGGACTGCTTCTATAATTCTCATTAATTACTAACAGTAAAAACTTTCTTTCACGCCACAACCATTAAATAAGCTCCGTAAGATAAGAAAAGAAAAACAAAGTGAAAGGAAAAGAAATGGAAACGGTCAGAGCACGCTTACCGGTAATCACAAGTCACTGGCGTCCTAAGCTTAATTTGCTCAGCTCTGACCTTTCTTATGCAGCCGTGCATCCAAACCGTGCGGCAAGAAAACAAACTATGCGGCCATGTAGCGATGTTGACCTTGCCACGGGATTCACGGGATGTGGTTGTTATAGTGAATACACACTTGGTTCTACTCCCTCCGTCCCATAATAAGCACAGTTGTAAGTTTTAATTCCAACTTTGACCATTCATCTTATTTGAAATATTTTTATAATTAGTATTTTTATTGTTATTAGATGATAAAATATAAATAGGACTTTATGCATGACTTAACTTTTAAATTTTTTTCATAAAATTATCAAATAAGACGGATAGTCAAATGTTGGGCACGAAAACTTATGGCTGCACTTATAATGGAACGGAGGGAGTAGTAAAGTATAAAAATTCTAATTCTATTTATGTCCTAAGTTGTTGTCTCAAGTTTGGTCAGACAACTAAGCAACTAGCCAAGTTTCTTATAGCGGAACCAGTTCGTCCGAATTTAAGTTCTAGAGTTAACACGGATGCTCATATTTACGACTAATTATTTTTTTAGTGGTAGGCGACGTACTCATCACCAACGAGGTGCCCATGGTGATTTTGTCAACCTCAAAATATATGTCAGTCCAGTTTTTTGGAGGTGCTTATAGAAGTAGGATGCGCGTGTGCGTGTTCATAGATACGAGCGTACGTGTATTGTTAGCATCTACTTTTATACCGTGTTTCTAATAAAAGGAAAATAATAATAATAATATTTACAGTATCAAATGAGCATCATTACATCCATTTGAAATATATATTTTCATGATTTACTTCCTTGATTATGTTAGATGTTCATACTCTTCTCAACAAAATTAAAGAATTGGATCCTTAGTTTAACTTAGAAAAAAATATAGAATCCCTTAAATTTTAGGAAAAAGGAAGTATCTACCAATAGCTAATCAAAATATGGAAGGAGCTCGAAGCAGCTTCTAGGCACGCCTCCGCACCCTCGCCTTATGGCCGGAGATGCTACGAATTCAGACCTGAACGCGGGTGTTCATGCCCTTGCCGTCGCCATGAGCCCATAACAGTAGGAAGATGGGAGATTTGATAAAGAGACACGAGAGAAGTCGTTGCTATGGGATTCGTGAGGACAAGTGTCTCATGCAGGAAGCGAGGTCCTTCGATGAGTAATTCTTTCTGTACAACCCTTTAATTTTAACTAGAAAAAGTGTCCGTACGTTGTAACGGGAAGAAAAAAAGGAAAATCTCGCTGGCAGATTCGGTCGTCTGGAGCAGAGAAACGTGAGCCGTCTTCCATTTCGAAGGTAGAGTAAGCAGAGCGCAACTGATTGGTGACACTGAAGATGATATATGTTTTTTCATGATTTCACATGTGTTATGTCTTGGATGCAACTCATATTCCGCTTATTGTTGTGCTCTTTTTCAAGGATTTGTGTTTTGTCACATCCTGATTTGAGTTTAAGGGATTTTGTAAATTATTTAATAAATTATTTCAAAATTTATATTAAGTTTCATTAATTTACAAGTGAAGTTTAATATGAGAAATATAATTTCCTAATTAAAACATGGTTGTGTTTAATCATTAATAAATTCTCCATGATTAATTATACTCTTTGAAATTTTTCAATTATTAATTTTAACAATACAAAGAACATTTTCAATAATTATTTAAGCAATTATTAATCATTAAATGATCTAGATAAATATTTTTTTAAATACGTTGAGTATCCAACTATTTTCATGATTTTTCTTGAAATTATTAGAACATTGAAAGTGTTTTTGAAAATTCAAAGTTCATTTCAGTGATTAATTTAAATGAAAAAGTAGTTAAAATCGTCTCGTCTTGGACCAATTCGAGTAAAGTCTGCTTTCCGTCTCTCTCTCTCTCTAGCAGGCTTTACCTCCTCTCCGGTGAAGTCTAATCTGTCTCCTCCTTTTATCGGCCTGTTTGCTTTCTTCCTTTCCCCTTCGGCCCAGCAGCAGCAGAGCAAGTCTAGATAGCGTTTGGTGAAAAAAAAAGTCTAGATAGCGTTCCTCGGTCTCTCCTCTCTCTGTCGCCCAGGGCCCATGTGCCACAGTCTTCTTCCTACACCTCCAGACCGAACCCCCGTGCCCATGCGAAGCCCGCGCTGCCTCTCCTTCCAATCCCACCTACCGAGGGATGAAACTGTTCGGATAGATTCCGTCCGTCTGGACCATTTTTTGGATTCGAATAATTTCGGTCGGAACTATCCAGAAATTTTCGGATTCGGAAACGAATTTGGATTATTTTCTCGGAAACGAAAACGAATACAGTAAGGGTACTATCCGTCGGAATCGGAAAACGGTCAGAAACTATCCGGAATTTTTTTCGGATATCCTCAGACATTGATAAAATTTTAGAAAAAACACGTATATATACATAACTTTTTCATACGGAATCAGATGAAGACAAACTTTATATCAACATTGTAGATCTCGATGAGATCTACAACTTTCTTATTGACTATTTTATTATTTGAGATCATTTAAGGGTCTAAATATTCATTATAATATATCATATTAATTTTTACAAAATCTCAGATCTACAATTCAAACAACATCTGATGGAGATGTGTTCTATATCAAAGTTGTAGAGCTCAACGGGATCTACCACTTTGTAGTTTATAACATTTGTATTTGAAAGCATTTAAAGCATAAAACAAATATTGCAAGTTTCGAAGATGTAAAGTAAAATAAATAACATCTCCAATTTATACAATGGCAAGTAAGTTATACATCAAGTAAAAGTTCTTGAGAATTGAAAATGATAATCATATTTGCATATGGATCTCTTAGAGGAACAACCATGAAAATCGATTTTCGCATACGGTTGTGAGACCGTCTACAAAATTGATGATATAAATGTTGGAGATGTTGAATGATATCTCTTCCTTGATCAAGAAACTCAATTTGAGGGGCTTTTTATATACCAGTAAATATTCGCCACCGTATTCGTTCTGTCTCGTATTCGCTCCGTATCTGTATTCGATAATATTCGATTTCATTTCCGTATTCGAGTTTTCGATTCCGATTCCGATTCTGAAAAAAAATATGAAAACAAATATGATAAAACTAGTTTCCGTCCGTTTCCGATCCGTTTTCATCCCTACACCTACCCTTTGCTCTCTTTTTCCAAATTGGATGGAAAAATGGGTTCCCCTCAATCTCCTCTACCCTTTCCTCGAAATAGACGAAAATTATGTAAGACTAATGAAAAGTTATCAATTTTTTTTAAGTAGTAAGATTTGAATTTCCAAACGTTTGGCTTATGGATCTTCGTGCCATTAAAGATATCAACCTACTGTCCCATCCGTTCAAAACCTCAGCTGAAAAATCAGAGTCATCAAGATTTAAATCAATACCCCTCGAATTTGCAATTCTGAAATTCCTGATAAATGGTGGAAGGTTACTGCTCACTTCCTTTTCGCTGCCCTTTGGCCCAACTGATTATAAAGTCTTGAGGAACATTCCCTTGTTATTTACATATCATCTAAATAGTTGTGATTTTTTTTAAAAGAAGTCAACAAAATAGATCAATTCAGGCATTCAGCTAGTGACAAACTACAAAACGGACAGGAATAGCGTCTGCAAGGGTTCATAACAATTCAAATCTTCTAGTACTACACATTACTGCTCGTTGACATGTGGGCCTGAGGATATGTGAGGGCCACATGTCAGTAAGCAATACTGCAAAGGACCCTCTCACTTGGTTCATAAAGGGTATTAAAGTGGGGTCTAAATTGTAGGCATGTCCTAAATTGGAATTTTCTTTTATTTTTTGTACTTGTGTTTTTTTTATCTTTTTAAAAAAATCCCAACCAAAACTTATTTTCAGAATATGAACCTTTTGCATACCAACCCGTCTGACGTGACAAAACAATATTGACACACCACACATTGCAAATGTGACATCTTTATCCTGCTACGCCAGCTAGACCGGCGTGACCAAATAACGCTGCCACGCTAGCCAGAGTGGCGTGTCAGTGTTGTTTTGCCATGTCAGTCCGGCTGGCGTGATAAAAAGTTTAGATTCTAAAAATAAGTTTGGGAAGGGTTTATTTTAAAATAAAAAATTCAAAAAGTTTTTTTTTAAAAAAATCTCTAAACGGAGTAGTTTAAACACTCCATGCATGGATACCTCTGAACATTTTACTCGGAAAAAAATTCCTAACATTGAGTGCGTCGTAGACGGGGGCGGAGAGGCTCGGCTAATTAATGCGTAGTGTCTCGGTTTGACATTCCCCATAAGAAAATATATCTGACAATATACATATGTAACTCAAGATAATTGCATGTACCAACGGGTTTAGACAGTACCGGCTGAATGCAATGTCCTGTAGTCCTCTTCTTCATCTTACCCATTATGAAGTTGCCCGCCACCATCGTCATCTTCTTACCCATAAAAATAAATACACTTATAAAGAAACACAAGTAATATAGTAGTGAAATCATGGGTGCATAATTTCAAATCTTAATATCCATAATATTACACACTATGGGTGGGTTTTTAATGGCAATTTAGTGTGATCGATACATGATATACAGCTGGTTTCGGTCTCTTAAAGTATGTGCTAGGACACGTATTCGTGGGGTCTAAGTGTGTGGTACGTGCCATAGAATAGAAAAAAGAAGTAAACTGAGGTGAAAACCTATAATTAATTACGGTTAAACACAGTTTTTTCGTATCTGGGTAAGATGGATGCTCTCGACCATTGGGATTGACCTGCAAATCTTTTCTCATCGACGATCTGATCCAGAGTATAGTCAGCTACTCCTAAGTAAACCTGTCTTCAATTTCCGGAGTGGTACATACTTCAGCGCGTGACGTCGATCGATGGATCCCAGGCTGCTCAGAGCCGCACGCCGCGGCGACTTCGCGGGGCTCGAGGCTCTACTTCTGGGCGCCGCCGCCGCCGCCGCGCCAAACCAAGTCGCCATCGACGTCGTCGTCGTGCATCATCATGGCGCCGCCGCGGCCCCCGGGCAACAAGCGCCTGAGGCGGCGCCGGTGCCCCACCTCCTGGACGCGGCGGCGACGACGCCGCAGGGGGACTCCGCGCTGCACGTGGTGGCGGCCTCCGGCGACGGCGAAGGGTTCCTGCGCTGCGCGCGCGCGATCTACCGTCACGCCGCGCGCCTCCTGGACCGCCCCAGCGCGAGCGGCGGCGGCGGCGACACGCCGCTGCACCGCGCCGCCAGGGCGGGCAACGCGGCGATGGTAGGGTGCCTCCTCGACATGGCCAGGCAGGAGGAGGAGGAGCTCGCCGGCGGCACGGGCGGCTCAAGGGTAGCCGAGGTGCTGGAGAAGAGGAACGCTCGTCAGGAGACAGCACTCCACGACGCCGTCAGGCTGGGCGACGAGCAGCTCGTCCGCCACCTGATGTCGGTGCACCCGCGGCTCGCCCGTGTTCCGGCGCCGGGCGGCGGGATGTCGCCGTTGTACCTTGCGGTGTCCTTGCGGCATGACCGCATCGCGGAGGCCCTGCACCAGCAAGGCGGCGACGAGGTCTCGTATTCTGGACCGGCCGGCCAAACTGCCCTACACGCTGCTGTCCTACGCAGCGCAGGTAATTAAGTTCAATAAATCAAAGATATAACCGATCAATCAAAGATACTCCTCCGTCACAATTCTACTGCTCTTGAAGAGGTAGCATTAGGTAAAAAAAATTTAGTCTAAAATCTGTACCTCATAGTACCTTATAATAGCTAAGTACCAAAAAATACCAAATTTATAATAGAAAAAATGGTATCTCTTGGTACCTTCTCAAAAACCGTAAAATTGCTTCTTAAAATAAACGTAGTTATGAGTTTTCGTATCCAACTTTAATCGTCTGTCTTATTTAAATTTTTTTAAAAGAACTAAAAAAATAAGTCACGCATAAATTACTATTTATGTTTTATGATCTAATAATAACAAAAATACTAATCATAAATAAATTTTAAATAAGATGAACGATCAAAGTTGGACATGAGAACTTATGGTTGTACTTATTTTGGACGGAGGAAGTATATATGAATATAATGTTTTCTCATCATATAATTATTAGTTCAGTGAAATTTACTCATAATATAAATTCAAGAAATGACAGAAAAGATACTGGAATGGAACAAGGGGCTCGCCGGCGAAGCCGACGCGTCCAGCAGCACAGCGCTCCACTTCGCAGCAGCCTCACCGGAGAACAACCCAGAGACCGACAGTAGTTCACTCCTCCGCCGCTGTCTCCGCTCGCCGTCGAGCCACGGCCGCCGGACACCCACCCAGCTTCTCCTCGAGGCCGACCCCTCCTTACCCTTCCGCCCGGACGGCGACGGCGAGTACCCCATCCACGTCGCCGCCGCCGCCGGCAACCTGAGGCTCGTGGCCCTCCTCCTCGATGAGCACTGCTGCCCGGAGTGCGCCGGCCTCCGCGACGCCCGCGGGAGGACTTTCCTCCACGTCGCCGCCGACCGGGGCAGGCAGGAGGTCGTGGGATTCGCCGCCGACGACAAGCGGGCGGTGGCGGCGTCGATCCTCAACGCGCAGGACGACGACGGCAACACCGCCCTGCACCTGGCGGTCGTGGCCGGGGACCTGGGATCGTTCTGGTGCTTGCTGCGGAATCGCGAGGTTCGCCTGGATCTTGCAAACAACGACGGCCTCACTCCGGTTGACCTCTCCAGGAGTACCGTTCCTGCGGGGCTTTACTACAAAACGGTAAATCTAGACTAGTTTTTTGAACATTTTCACTTCACCGTTTCTAACGTGTTAAAGAGTAAACCAAAATAATTTTATACACTTTTAATTGAGAAAATTGATTATGATTCTAGGAGTGTTGGGGTGGGGTGGGTGGTGGTATATTAGCCCCGTTTGGTAGGCATTTTGTCGAACATATATTTTTTTTTGAACGACTAGCACAAACCGGTGCGAAATTCTATTGATAGAGCAGGAAAAAAAAAGTACAAGATTATAACCCTGGAGAGTCGTAACCAGGAAAAGAAAAAAAATAGCACCACCCACACGACGACATCGCCAACACACACGCCGCCTTTGCCAGATGACACAGCAGCCACCACAGCTGCCACCGCCGTCGCCAACTGCCGTCGGCCAATTGCCGCCGCCGCCGTCGCCACACCGTCGCCGCCGTCGCCGACTGCTCCCATCCTCCAGATCCAGCCGAGAGGCGTGGATCTGGGGGCATCGCTGCCGTCGCCGCCAGGCATCGAGCCGCCGGCCACAGTAGCTGCGCCTCCGAGCCTACCGCGGCCGCCCGCGCCTGCTCCGCCGTCACGCCTGACGCCGCCGCCCGGCCGCCCGTGCCTGCGCCACCGTCGCGTTTGCCACCGCCTGTCGCGGCCGCCAGCGCCCACGCCTCGCCGACGCCGTGCCCGCGCCTCCGCGACCGGATCCAGCTGCGAGCGCGCCAGATCCGGTGGTGGTGACGCCGGATCCGCCGCCATGCGCCTCGACGCCGGCGCCGCTCCGGTCGGCCACCGCCTTTGCGTCCACCCGCGCCAGGAGCTCGGGAGATGGCCACCGCGAGCCCCGCCGCCGCCGTCCTCGCGAGCCGCCGGCTTTGCCGGCCGCTCGCTCAGGCGACGGCAAGGCAGAGGAAGGGGCGGGGAAGGGCGGCGGCGGCGGCTAGGGTTCCGCCGCCCGAGTCGCCCGACGCGGGGGCCAGGAGAGAGTTGCTGGGGATTGATGTCGAACACATAGTTGGAGTCGCCCTGCCGCTGCCGCTGCCGCCGCCGCTGCCGCTCAACCCGCGCGCCACGCCCGCCCCTCCCGTGCGCAGTGGGCCGCCGCCGCGGCCACTGTCGCACGCCCGGCCACTGCCGCTGCTGCCCGCGCGCCTCCCGTGCGCCGCGGGCCGCCGTCGCATGAAAGTAACGTAACTAAAGACATGAATGACGATTCAGATTTAACTCAAGAAAGATCCAGCTGCTAATGTTTTCTAGGTGATGTGGTTCAATTAATTCATGTTGAGATTATTTTTTCTCCAACATATATACAATATCTGTACTGATTGTAGTAATTTTGTTCATGCAGAGCGCACGAACTTGGATCCTCTGGTCTCTGGTAGAAAGCAACGCACTCGGCAGCAACTTCCGGCGCAACGATCACTTCGAGGAGGAGTACGTCCCCAAGAAAGACGAGAGCGCCGAGTCAAAGAAGATGACGGAGTCGACGCAGATGCTGGGCGTCGGCGCCGTCCTCGTCGCCGCCGTCACGTTCGCGGTGGCCTTCTCCCCTCCGGGCGGCTACGGCGGCGACGGCGGCGGCGCGCCGGCGCTGGCGGGGCAGTACCCCTTCGACGCGTTCATGTACGCGGTGGCGATAGCCTTCGCCTACTCCATGCTCGCCACGTTTAGCCTGATGTACTCCAGCACGGCGGCGGTGGACTGGAAGCTCCGCCGCGCGTACTTCGAGCGGTCGCTGGCGTGGATGCGGCAGTCGACGAGGAGCTTGCTGGTGGCCTTCGCGCTCGGGGTGTACCTGGTGCTGGCCCCGGTGTCCCGCACCACGGCGATCGGCATCATGGTGAGCGCCTCCGGCACGCTGTTCCTCAGGAACAGGGAGGTGCTGCGGATGCTGATGTGCGCGTACGTGCTGCACAAGAGGATGGGGATCATGGTGCTGGCGAGGATTGGTGTCCCAATGGCCGTCGTCCTACTGCAGTCCAGCCTTATCTTCGTGGTTATCTTTGGTGCACCCTTGTGTCCTCCGTTATGCCTTCTGGTTTTCGTTGGGAAGCTAGTGCATGAGGATGTCTCGTTCCTAAGATATGTAAATGGAAAGGTTGGTTCATTACCTTTTCAATAAAACTTCAGAGTAATAGTTTAACCTGTTAGAGTTTGTGTCAAATATGTATTCATAGTCAGTTACAGTTTAGAATTTGAAATTGTAATAGGTATAAGTTAGAGTTAGAGTTAGAATTGGACTCTATCCTAGGCTCTATCTAAATAGAGTGGCACACCTATTATAACCGCATGACAAATTAGCATAGCGAGAAGGAACGGTTGCCGACGACGTCCGGTCGTTGTAATATGTTGGATGGGGGAGGAGTGACTGTAATTAGTGTCCCAGAGATATATGCTTTGGTTGAACTCCGTTATCAAATATCATGCATCGGTGTCGTCATCGTATTTAGATGTCCTATAGTATTTCTTGCGCATTTGATTCTTGATGATGTTTTCGGGCCGGTTTTATAACACTATGAAATGAATATGCGAATGTCTGATTCCGGATTCAGAACATTATTCTTTCATTGTAGAACCTTTATCCGCATAAACATTCAACGTTTAGAAACTTTCTACATAGAAATTTTCAATGTAGGAACTTTCTACACTGATGTCGAAAGTTACTAGTAACATGTTTTGCTTACAAACTTACTACTCCCTCCATCCCAAAAGATAATTACAGATTATTCAGGTATAAAGTTTCTGTGCAGAAAATATTAATATAAACTAACCTCTCAATTCAACCAATTTATTTTCCAAACTCGAGTAGCTATGTACATACTTCTAACTTCTAAGGATGAGAGAAACCTCAAACATATTGTATGTTTATTACGATTCATAGCACTGAAATATATCATATTTTGTATTATGTTTGTTTATTTTGGGACTTAAAGAGTAGAGGGGTATGTGGGAGAAATGGGACCCAGAGTACCCACCACCATCTACTCGCGGGGCACTTCTCTGTTTGGGCATGGCCCTTAGTAGGCTGCTCATAGGCAGTTCATTCCCCGGGCGTGGCCCCACGTGGGTTGAGCCCGGGGCACTTTTTTCCCCACTGGCTGTACTTGGTACACTTCTCTGCTCGGGAATTCACCCTGTGAGTTGTTTCAGCTGACTAAGGGACTTACCATTTTTCAGTTGATTGGTTATTACACCTCTAATTCCAAATATAAGTTAGTCTAGAGACTAAAGATGTCTATAACAATTAAAAAAAGATAAACTATTTGTTACAAATACGTTTTAGATTTTGAATAGATTAATGCATGAATACATGTGTTTCATATATGTATTCAAATTCATATGAGTAAATTTTACAAAACTACATACATTTTAGCCAAATTATCACAAAACTACATATTTAACATGATGAATTACAAAACTACCTATTTAGGAGTAGCACTTAATTTATCCCGGAATTATAAATTTAGGTAAAATATCACAAAACTATAAGTTTTATATCAACTTTTAATCACAAAACTTATATATATAAATCAAACATAGCATTAGTGCTAAGGATTTGGACCAAAAATTTTGTAGTTTGTGATTATTTTATTATTAAATATGTAGTTTTGCGATACTTAGCCTAAAGCCTATAGTTTTATGATAAGTTTATTGCTAAATTCTGCAGTTTTCTAATATACTAGATGCACTTTTAAACCCCACCTTGCCCACTCCACAAGGAGTCTAAATACACTTTCGATGGCCCGGGGAGGGCTATCGTGGTGTTCCTACTAGCCTAAACATGAAGACGTGTTTCATGGGGTCCCACATCTCCGCCAGATGCGGTGCCAGGTGGCCGAGCATGTCCATCGCATTTATTATGGATTTCTCTCATGTTGTCTTGTTGCAAAATCGTGGTACGATAGCCATATCCAAAAGTTAGATTTTCACACTAGCATGGTGGAAAGCAACAAGAGTCTTTTCAAAACACACACAATGAGTTGTCATGCAAGGCAATACATATGTTCCTAAATATAAGAAGTTTGAAAGTTGCATGCGTGTATTATGGAGGTAGGTGAAATTGAATGATTGAGAGTTGTGGTTGGTTGTGAAAGTAGGTAGAGAAATTAAATGAGAGGGTTATGATTGGTAGAGAAGTTAGTTATATTTTGGGATAAATTTGAAATGCTAAAGTTGCTATATTTTGGGATTCATTATATTTTAGGATAAATTTGAAAGAAAAAAGTCCGAATTACGTCTAAAGTTTTGCGACAGTCCAAATTACCTACCTAAACTAAAAACCGGATGTTGGAGCACAAAAAAAAAATAAAAGAAATTGTAGGGCTTACATGTCATATCTCTTTTTTGGGTGATCAAACTCCCCCTTTGCAGAGGGCCCTATAGGCAGTGACCAAGTGACCAACGTTGGAGCTCGAGCTTGCTCAGGAAGCGCGAGGGGGGGGGGGGGGGGGGGTGGACACTGGAAGCAAAGACTAGTGGCGAAGCTCAAGCTCGCTTATATATGTTACATGGTCTAGACCATGGCTCCCTACGACCTAGACAAGAAAATGGTCTAGGGCACAGTTTAGGCCCTAAATGAGATGAAAATCTGCAGTCTTGCGTCTAGACGTGATCTAGACTGTCTAAACCATGGTCTAGGCGAACACTAAATATATAGGACGCTGACGGTAGAACTCGAGCTCTTCTCGTCCCTTTTCTCTATCTAGGTCCCTCATCTCAGCGACTGATAGCGGTGGTGGACACCATTGCTTGTCCAGCCATTGTCTCCTCAAGCTTGGTTAGGTGATTGACATTGGCCGAAGCAAAGCTTGAGGCAGTGGCGGACCAACGTAGAGCTCGAGGAGATGGTGGACCCACATAGAGCTCGAGGCTCTCCCGTTCCCCAAGCACTGCTACCCCATCTTAATAGGGGAAGAGATGGAGGTAGCCGCGAGCAGATCTCATGTTGTTGTGCCTCCACATTAGAGCAAGGATAACTTGCAGGCTATAAGCCGGCTAAATGCTTAGGTGGAAGAGAGAAGAGAGGAGAGAGAGGAGAAGCGGGCTATAAACTTACAGCCGACTTGGACACAATAACAAAAAACTCTGTAAGAGAGACAAGTAGACCATGTATTAATTGTAAAGAGCTAACTATTATATGGGTAGGCTAAGAGAAAACTAAAAAAACCTTATAGCCATCAGGTCGGTTATATTATTAGCCTTCCTCTTAGTGCCAAGTCGGTGCTCAGCTCCATGGTCTCCACCGTCGCACCTCCACATCTCATGTTGTCGTTGTTTTCTTCTGCTGAGGTCGAGCCTAGGAAAGAAGGGAAGAGAGGAAAAGTACTGACAGGTATATCCAATCGATTTTAAAAATATTTTTTGGTGGGAAAAAAAAGCTTCGGATTGAGTAACGGTATAATTCGTGTTTTGAAGAGTTTTGGTGTGAAATATTTGGTGTGTTAATTCAGCGAATAATTTTAATTTTCACAAAAAAATGTGGTGGTAATTTGGACCATTTCTAATTTAAATCACTAGCGCTAAGCGGCTATTTTAGGATGGAGGGAGTAAAACTTACCCTTTTCATTTTGGAAAAAGTACGAATTACCCGCCTGAACATCGCGACAGTATGAATTACTCTATTTAACTCGAAAACCAGACATCCTTCACCCCCCAACTATGCAAACCTGACAAATAACCCTAGCTCAATCCGCGGTGGTTTTAGTCCTACGTGGCATATGTGTGATAGTCCAATCAGAATTTCTTTAAAAAAATTGGAGGGCCCCACCTATCAGTTTCTCATTCGTCTCTATCTCTCTACTCTATCCCTTTCCCCGGTCCCCTCTCTCTCTTCTCCCTCCCCTCACCTCCATCAGAGAATGACGGTGAGCGAATGCAGTTGGGTCTAGGCAACGAAGGGGGAGCCGAGGATGGCGGCAGGCAAGGGCGGAGCCAACTGGGGGTGCCGAAGCCAGGGATGGCGACGCGCCCCTATCTCCGTCGTCAATGCCCAAGCAACCTCCGCCTCCCCCCATCGGCACCCGCGCGACCTCCGCTTCCACCGCTGGCCGCCCGAGCGACCTCTTCTGCCGCCAGCTGCCCAAGCAATGTGCCACGCACCTCCGCCTCCGTCGCTGGCCGCCCGAGCGACCTTCGCCTCCCTCGTTGGCACCGCGGAGACTACGACTCTCCTCATGTATGCGCTGGCGCCGGAGGCTGAGGAGGAGCTCAGCTCGGCATGGAAGGTCGTCTCGTGAAGAGATGTAGGGGCGGCCCTCGTCATCCGCGGTGTCGGCTTCTCCAGTGGGGTAATCTCCGGTGGTGGGTGAGGATGAGGAGGAGGGGATGGTGGGAGACGGGGCGGCATCATCGACAGCCGCGGCGTGTGGTGGTGGTGGTTGCGCTGGTGGTGCAGAGAGGTGGGAGGGGAGAGATCTAACAGTGGACCCCAACGATTGTTTTAATAGTATTTAGAACCAAAATCATCGCGGATTAACCGTCGGGAGGAGGGGGTGAGGGGTTATTTGTCCGATTTATATAGTTAGGGGCGAATGATGTCTGGTTTTCGGGTTTGGGGTTAATCCGGTTGACTGCGATAGTCTAATGGGTAATTCGTGTTTTTCCTTTTATTTATTTTTTTATGCAACTTTGACTCCTAGACGTACATTTTATTATTTATCATATTAAAAGATCATGAAAGTACCATTTATGTTGATGTTGACGTGACATATTTTAATTGTAAAAGATATTTGAAGTTTGTTTTACATTTTTGTACTTATATTTATATAATCTTTTTTGAATAATGAATAGTAAACCATACTAGGTACGTTAAAACGGTAGCAACATTGTACATTTAAAATTAGAGGTAGTGCCGCATAAAGAGTTTCCGGTCGCACTCGGCACACGGGATGCAATGCAAGACAGGTGGTGATCGCGCGCGGGTTCGTACGTCCATGGTTTTTTGCACACGCATGAGTGCATAGTGCTGTGCATAACCATGTTTAATTAGTCAACTAGTGCTAACCGCTTCAGCACGTCGATGGCAAGCATCTGACTAAGCATCTGAAATGTTAATTGTAAGTAGTTGCAAGATACCAAACGGGTCTAAATCCCAAGTTTGATTCATCAGGCGCGGTAGTGATGATATGATGGATCCCAAGCTGCTCAGAGCCGCAGGCCGCGGCGACTGCGCGGTGCTTGAGGCTCTACTTCTGGGCGCCGCCGCCGCCGCCGCCGCGACGCCAAACCAGCAAGTTGCCATCGACGTCGGCTCCGGGCAACAATCGCCGCTCCTCCTGGACGCGGCGACGACACCACAGGGAGACTCCGCGCTACACGTGGTGGCGGCCTCCGGCGACGGCGAAGGGTCCCTGCGCTGCGCGCGCACCATCTACAGCCACGCCGCGCGCCTCCTGGACCGCCCCAACGCGAGGGGCGACACGACGCTGCACTGCGCCGCCAGGGCGGGCAACGCGGCGATGGTCAGGTGCCTCCTCGACATGGCCAGGGAGGAGGAGCTCGCCGGCAGCGCGGGCAGGGTGGCCGAAGTGATGGAGAGGCAGAACGGCCGGCGGGAGACGGCCCTGCACGACGCGGTCAGGCTCGGCGACAAGCAGCTCGTCGACCATCTGATTTCGGTGCATCCCCGGCTTGCCCGTCTTCCCGGCGGCGACGGGATGTCGCCGTTGTACCTGGCGGTCTCACTGGGCCACGACCACATCGCAGAGGCTCTGCATCAGCAAGGGGACGAGCTCTCGTATGCAGGACCGGCCGGCCAAACTGCCCTGCACGCTGCTGTCCTACGCGGTGCAGGTACGTACTCCTACACTTTTTTTTTTAGAAAATTCCTCATATGCCACCTAAAGTTCACAGGTTTTCTTATATGCCATCGTAAATTAGCAGTTCATGTATATGCCATCAAACAGAATTTTCGTTCATCTATGCCATCCACGTCACTCAAGAGTAGTGTTAGCTTTTTTTTTGAAAAATGACAAAATTACTCTGGATTCCCTTTCTTTCTATGTAAAGCACAAATCAGGGTGAGTTGTAGTTGAAACTATGACTATAACTTTAATAATCATTACTGATTCAACAAACAACCAATAATTGGATGCAAAGTTTGTTTCTCTCCTATTTTTATAGTTAATTTATAGATTATAGAAAGAAATAGTTCATAATCTTTTAAAATGTCACTAAGAACAATAATTTAATTAGTTATAATCTAATTAATGTATCTAACTGGATGTAAGCATTCAATTTAGAAAAAAAAAAACAAAGCAATCTCTCAGCTAGCAAACTGATTATATGCTTAATTTAATCACAAAAATAGGTATGCTTAACTTAACAAGCTGCGTGCTTATTTAATATCGCCATGGAAGTACTCCCCCTGTCCCATAATATTGTAACATAATACCGGACGAGACACTTCATAGTATAACGAATCCAGACATGTTTACTGTACTTTAAATTCGTTATATTATGAAGTGTCACATCCAGTACTAGATTGCTATATTATAATTATAAGACGGAGGGAGTAAGTAACTTTAGGATACCGACATTAGTGATTAACACCAAAAAGATGCATCAGCTTTGTTTACTCGTAGTAAGAATACTAATACAAAATTGAGGAGTTTCTAAACTATTGACCAGCTTTTCCCTGAGCCATGTCTAGAGAGTGGTACACCAACACTAGGAAGATAAAATGGGGAGGCTGTGCATAAGAAAGAAGGGAAAATATAGTTTATTTATTTTTAACCTCTTTTTTCCAATAAAGAATATACATGTGAATAATTAAGGAAGTGAATTGCGAAAAAACTATAGCAAGTTGCTACTCCCTCTATCAAATTGATCTACATATTTCATAGGTATACCAAGACCAAAAAAAGCTAATATCTCTCTCATACTATATTTACTCTAGCAACAAACTCGATGCATGCACCATTCTCGCTATTTTCTAGCCAATAGCAAATCAAGATATTGCATGTGGATTATAAATACTTGCGTGCATAGATGCATACATCAATGTCTATTTATTCCAATGCACAAATAACAAATAGACTTAATGAATAAACACAAATATATAGATCATTTAGGAATAACAAAAAAAAAACTATATGTAGATTAGGGATGGCAATGGGGCGGGGTGGGACTGGGTTGGACAGGAACGGTCCTGCCCCTAACCCCCGACTTTATCCCCCGTCCCTGGCCCCGGTACCATCTTCGTGTGAAAAGCTTCCCCGCCACCGACCCCGACCGGGGCCCCGCAAGCTGTAGAGAAAGAGGACAAACCAGAACTGTAGCAGCCAAGATGCGGTGGCTTATCGAGGAGGCCAGTGTCGCGGAGATTTGGCGGAGGTGCAGAAGCCGGCTACGCGCGACGAAGACAAAGGCGAAGCAGCCGACGACATGCGACGAAGGCACAACAGCCGGCGACACGCGGCGGAGTTGCAGCAGCCGGAGATGCAGCGAAAGTGCAGCGGCCGGTGACCCGCGGCCGAGACGAAGGTGCAGCAGCCGGCCTGGGCTGACGAGGCGCAGCCTTGCAGGGAGCTGACGAGGCGCAGCAGCCGTGCGGAGTCACTATCGCTTGCAACGACTGCGGTAGCGCCGATGCAGTCGCTACTAATTGACTCTATCTTTCTTTTTATTTTCTTTTGAAAGGTCATTGACTCGATCTGGATGGGTGGCTCCGTGACTATGTATGGCTGGGGTAGATAAGACGAGATAAGGAAAAGGAGAAAATTGCATATGTACCATGGTATAAAACTGGTTTCGCAAAAATATCATCATTCAAATGGGTTTCGCTAGAATACTATTCTCAATTGAGTACACTTCACCACTTTGCCATTTTCATTATTTCTTTCATTTTAAATTCATTTTATCATCTTTGCATCTCTTTTTGACTGAAATACACCTAGGTCAGCAACGTTGAAGCACTTCACTCCCAACTTGAAATGGATCTGATCTGCAACGTACCGACCAAGTTTATAATTTAGCATATAAATTATCCTCCAACATTTAGCATTTAATTCGAGAAATAAATTAAATTAAATTAATCAATTACATCTACAACTCAGATTCAAATATTTGAATAAATCAATTGCGATTGGACAGAGTTGATTAATTTATTTTATTTTATTTCTCAAATTATATGCTAAATGTTGGAGGAGAATTATAGGCTAAATTATAAACTTGGTCCGTTGCAGATCAGATCATTGCACGTAAGTGCTTCAGCGTTGATGACTTAGGGGTATTTCAGTCAAAAAGAGATGCAAAGATGATAAAATAAACTTAAAATGGAAGAAATGATGAAAATGGTAAAGTGGTGAAGTGTACTCAGTTGATGATGGTATTTTAGCGAAGCCCATTTAAGTGATGGTATTTTTGCGAAGCCAGTTTTATGCGATGGTACGTATGCAATTTTCTCTAGGAAAAGTTATTTCACAACATGGGCTTGTTTGGGCCACATTTTTAATGGGCCATCTGCGTATGTACAATATTTCCGGGTCCCCATGGGTCACCCGCGGGTAGGAATCTAGACCCGCCCCCGTCCCCGCATATTTCCGGGCCCCCGCCCCGATGCACCTGTGGGGCCAAATATAGCCCCGACCCCGTCCTTGTAGGGGCGGGTCCCCGTCGGGGAAATTGCCATCTCTAATGTAAATCAATTTGGAATGGAGATAGTACTATTGGGATTGCCTATCCATTTGTCGGGTGATTTCTAAAAAAATCATCCAGATTTTTCTACCCTTAGATTTACATCCAACGGACTACAAAGAAAAATAAAAAAAAAATACATACTCCCTCCATCCCATAATATAAGGGATTTTGAGTTTTTGATGGCAACGTTTGACCACCCGTCTTATTCAAAAAATTTTGAATTTATTAATTATTTTATTTGTGACTTACTTTATTATCTATAATACTTTAAGCACAGCTTTTCGTTTTTTATATTTGCAAAAGAAATTTGAATAAGACGAGTGGTCAAACGTTTCAAGCAAAAACTGAAAATTCCTTATATTTTGGGACGGAGGGAGTATTTACTTACACAACAATTTTATCAAAATTACAATGCACTAACATGTCATATTAACTGAATTTACAAATGTAATTGTAGTTATATAGTATTGTAATTTTATATTTTAAAGAAAATAACAAATAGATATTTACTTACACAACATTGTTATCAAAATTACAATGCACTTACATATTATATCAACTGAATTTACAAATGTAATTTTAATTATATAGAACTGTAATCTTATATTTTAAAGAAAATAACAAATAGATATTCACTTACACAACATTGTTATCAAAATTGTAGTGCACTTACATGTCATATCAACTGAATTTACAAATGTAATTTTAGTTATATAGTACTGTAATTTTGTATTTTATTTTTATTTTAATTTCAAATGAGAGAGGAGAGAGAGCATCATGCATGTCGATTTTTCAGAGCAAAAAATAAAAATAAAATAGTGACTCTAACCATCCGACGCTGTTACACGCGACCCAACTGAACCCTATGCGGGTTCCCAGCCCAACATATACGCACGGATCTTGGCACATATGGAACGGCCTAAAAACGACAAATCTGAGAGAAAAAAAATCACATGACAAATCTATAGCAAAATCGAGTACTTTTTAAAAAAATTGATCCATTCTTTGATATGCAAGAAGTAATATTTCTCCGTTGATTTCGGAGGCCCATCATATGAAGCTTTTATGGTGATCCGATAAATATTGGTGACCATATGCATTCCGATTGGTTTCGTTTTCATATCTGGATTTTAGAGTATTCGTTTCGGTTTTTAAATAAAAAGATGAAAGCAAATATAGTAGAGGTAGCTTTCACAGTATCCGAGCCGTACGTTTTCATTCCTAATGGCAGTTTATGAAAATTCAATCAACTGATGAATAAACACTCCTTTACGATTGCTAAGATCACACTTAAAAATTATTCTTAAAACATCACAGTTTAAAATTATGCCTTTTTTTAAAAAAAAAACAGTGCTGAGCAATAGTTTGATAGCTACCGTGTTGTATATTGGTTTATCTTAAGCTTTGCTTTGTAAATTATAAAGAAATGACAGAAAAGATGCTGCAATGGAACGATGGTCTCTCCGGCGAAGCCGACGCATCCGGCAGCACAGCGCTCCATTTCGCAGCCTCAGCGGAGGGACCAGAGATCGAGCTCGAGAAGAGCTCACTCCTCCGGCGGCTCGCCTTGCGATGGCCGTGCTCGCGCAATGGCCGCCGCCGCCGCCGGACATCGACTCAAGTTCTCCTGAAAGCCGACCCGTCCTTAGCCTGCCGGCCGGACAGCAACGGCGAGTACCCCATACACGTCGCCGCGTCCATGGGAAACCTCAAGCTCGTGGCCCTCCTCCTCCACAGGTGCCCGGAGTGCGCCGGCCTCCGCGACGCCCGCGGGAGGACCTTCCTCCACGTCGCCGTCGACCGGGGGAGGGAGGAGATCGTGGGATTCGCCACCGACGACAGGCGGAGGCGGGACGGCTCTCAGCTGGCGACGCCCATCCTCAACGCGCAGGACGACGACGGCAACACCGCGCTGCACCTGGCGGTCGCGAGCGGTGTCCTCAACGTGTTCTGCTACCTGCTGCGGAATCGCAGGGTTTGCTTGGATCTTGCCAACAACGACGGCCTCACTCCGGCTGACCTCTCAAGGTGTACCATTCCCGCTGGGCTTAACTACAAAACGGTAAATCACTTTCGCTTGACTGGTAATTTCTAAATTCTAATGTTACTTGCCTCTCCATTTAATAGAGCTGTCTACATACGTATGTACCATTGTACCTACATACATACACATACACACACATGTGTGTCCAATATGTATGCCATGTGATCAAACTCATCCAATTTATATAAAAATTAGATAAAAATAACTATACAAAACCACCTTAGGGAGTAATATGAATGGTTTTGCAAAGATCTGATTTTAAAGTTTAGGGTGTAGAAGTATTTCTATCTAAAGTTTAGAGGAGTATTTGGATATTTTTTTTTCTTTTTTAATTGTTATATAGGGGGAATTTTACAGTTGAGATATCAAAATTTTAGTACCTTACTTAATACCTAGAAGTATTAAATTTACCATAGAAATATGGTACCTCTTAGTACCTTCTCAGAGATATTAAAATTACCCTTGTTATAGACATCTCTAGTCTCTAAACCAACTCATATATAACCAATCAACTGAAACATAGTAAGTCCCTTTAATTAGAGATGATTTTGCATCTAATTTAGTAATTTGTTGATGCAGAACGCACGAACGTGGATACTTTGGTCCCTGGTGGTAGCGAAAGCCCTCAGCGGCAACATCCGGCGCGATCACTTCCAGCAGCAGTACGTACCCAAGCTAGACGAGATCGCCGAGTCCAAGAAAATGACGGAGTCGACGCAGATCCTGGGCGTCGGCTCCGTCCTCGTCGCCACTGTCGCGTTCGCGGCGGCTTTCTCGCCGCCCGGTGGCTACGCGGCTGGCGATGGTAATAATAACAATGGCCGTGGCAACGTCGTCGTCGTCGCGGGCTCTCCGGCGCTGTCGGGGAGGTACGCCTTCGACGCGTTCATGTACGCCGTGACGGTGGCCTTCACCTGCTCCATGCTCGCCACGTTCAGCCTGATCTACGCCGGGACGGCGGCGGTGGACTGGAAGATCCGGCACAGGTACTTCAAGCACTCCCTGTCGTGGATGCGCAAGTCGACGAGGAGCTTGCTGGTGGCCTTCGCGCTCGGGGTGTACCTGGTGCTGGCCCCGGTGTCCCGCGCCACGGCGGTGGGCGTCTGCGTCTTCACCACCGGCACGCTGCTGTTCAGGAACAGGGAGGTGGTGCGGATGCTGATCTGCGCGTACGTGCTGCAGAGGAGGATGGGGATCACGGTGCTCGCGAAGATTGGGGTCCCCATCACCGTCGACCTGGTGAAGTCCAATCTTGTCTACTTGGTCATCTTCGGTGGGCCCCTTTGCACTCCGCTGTGCGTTCTGTTCTTTGTTTGGAGGCTAGCACCAGTGATTATGAGATACGTCCACAGAAAGTTAATATGATGCGGTGAACATCTCTGATGTGATATCATATTAGATGGTGCATGACTTCAAGCGTTAGGGTTCAAATCTGAACTTCTTCCGTAGTCAACATATATGCCAATGTTTTCCTAAAAAAACACATATGCCAGTGCACTTTTATTAAGAATTTTAATAATTGTTACAGTGCATGCATGTGTGTGTTTTTAAGGAAAATTGGAAAAAAAAAGTGTCGATTGTCAATACAACTCCGGCTGGGATATATGATATGATTTGGGGTTGGGGGAGGAGGAGGAGAAAGGGGTGAAACGGGGGGCTTCCCCCAGACGCTCTGTAGGCGGCGAGGCGCTGGTATTGATAACCGGAACGGTACACACGGAAAATAGAGCAATCCTTTAGTACATTATTAATTAATTATTAGCTCCCTCTATTTCATAATGTAAATCATTCTAGTATTGGCTACATTCATATGAAACACACGTTATGAATGACTTAACATATTAATATGCATCCACATTCATATTAACTTCTATATGCATGTTGTCGGTGACATGGGATCAGGAGTATCATGACTAGAGGTTTGAGGCAGACACAATCGCATACGTGGCCTGGTACCCCCGAGGGACGTCGGGCCCGAGGGTGATGCATTCGCCCTCCTCTTAGTCCCCCCGAGGGGGTCGGGCCGCACCCCCCTCGGCCCCGAGGGCCGAGGCGCCCCGACCCCTCGTGGGTTTTTGCTCCGCGTATGGGTTAGGTGAGCACAGTGGGGCTCACCTAACCACATTTATTGCGGTTTGGCTAAGCGTGTCACGCCGCATGTAACGCAGTGCAGTGCACTCGTTTATCCGGTCTGTGACCAGTCACAGACCGGTCAGATCGTGGGTTAGGTGGCGACAGGCGATCTGATGCACGCCTCGCCCCATCCCGTCAGGACGAGGGCTTCTAGGCGCTCGTCCCCAGCTGGAGCTAGCGTGTTACCTCCTAGAGATGGCACGTTAGTCCTGGTCAGATATATGCCAGGCTTCATCCTAAACCATTATAGGCAAGATGTTGTGTGAAGAAGGGCGAGCATGTAGATTGCTAAGCTGACACGTGGTGGACAAGAATGACCGACGTGACTGGTCTGATACCGGTCATGTCGTCAGTAGACAGCCACGATTCCACGTCGCACCTGCTCCCGGCGAAAGTGGAGGTAGTTGTGGGCCGTCTCATCAGAAGGTGACTCGGACGGCAACTATACAAATCTCCGTCCATTTATGGAAAGGGGGGGGGGGGTAAGTCCCCACAAAAAAAGAGAGAAATGGTGCATGTGGTATCCCCTTAAGATATAAAAGGAGGACCTTGCCCACTGAGAGGGGGGATTGGACTTTTCCAGATTAGAAACCTAGAACAAGGGAGAGGCTGGCTGATACTTTGTAGCTCCTTCATACACAGATCTCCCAAAACACAGGAGTAGGGTATTACGCTTCTCAGCGGCCCGAACCTGTATACATCGCCCGTGTCTTGTGTGATTTCACTCTCGCGAACTTTCCACAGACCAAGAGCTTAGAACCTCACCCAGGGCCCCCGGCCGAACCGGCAAAGGGGGGCCTGCGCGGTCTCCCGGTGAGGAGCCCCACGCTCCGTCATCTGGCGCGCCAGGTAGGGGGCTCTGCGAGGGATTTTCTGAGCTCTCGCACTCTTTCGTGTGCGCCAAGCTTTTCCTGTTCAGCCCAATGGCCGAGCCAGCAAAGGCGCACGACCTCTCCCCGAGTATGAGCGGTGACGACGGGGAGCCAAACCCACGCCGTCGAGCTCGTACTCCACCGCCCCCTCCACGCCAAAGTCCTAGGCGGGAGAAGGCGCTCGAGAGGGCCGAAGGATCCGTGACTTCGACACCCACAGGAGGTGGAGAAGGGCGGCGAGATGGGGAGCGTCGCCTCCTCGTCTACGGCGACGGCAGCACGCCCCAGGGCGCGCTCCAAGCTGCGGGCGCGCTCCTACGTCACCCGCCCGTCGCCCATGACCCGGAGTCTCCAGCCCAACGTTGGCTGGACGATGTGGCCAAATTGGTCATGACTGCACGGCAGCGCCTAGATGCTGGTGGGCGGTCCTCCGCCACCAAGGCCTCTGGTGCTGCTACCACCGGCTCCGCATCGTCAAGACGGAGGGCGCGGCGAGCGGCAGCCGCTGTTCGCCATTCGGCCGCCACTCCTTCGTCAACGCCTCCGACCCGGGAAGATCTGCGTGGGGAACCGGATGCTCGCATCAGTATCGAGCGCCGGCGTAATGGCCGACGTGCTCCCCACGCAACGGAGGGCGCCTCCTCGTCCGGAGTGTCACCTCACCACGGACGCGGGGATCAGCCCTCCGTGCCCCCAGTTGGTGGTGTCGGCTGTAGAGCCTTTGTGGCGAGCCTTCGGAATGTCCGTTGGCCCCCAAGGTTCCGGCCCACCATCGCCGAAAAATATGACGGGAGCGTCAACCCCGCCGAGTTTCTCCAGGTCTACACGACCGGGATCGAGGCCGCCCGGGGTGACGACAGGGTCATGGCGAATTTCTTTCCCATGGCCCTGAAAGGACAAGCGCGGGGTTGGCTAATGAACTTGCCACCCGCGTTTGTCCACTCTTGGGAGGATTTGTGCCAACAGTTCACCATGAACTTCCAAGGCACATATCCGCGCCCAGGTGAGGAAGCGGACTTGCACGCAGTACAGCGAAGGGATGATGAGTCACTTCGCTTGTACATTCAGCGGTTCTGTCAAGTCCGCAACACCATACCATGCATCCCTGCGCACGCGGTGATTTACGCGTTCAGGGGGGGTGTGCGGCACAACCGCATGCTTGAAAAGATCGCCTCCAAGGAGCCCCAAACTACCGCGGAGCTTTTTCAGCTCGCGGACCGAGTGGCTCGTAAGGAGGAGGCATGGACCTGGAACCCCTCCGGTTCCGGTGTGGCAGCTTCGGCCGCCCCCGGATCCGCCGCTCAGATAGGGCGGCGTGACAGGAGGAGGAAGAAGAGGTCAGCCCATACCGACGACGAGGGTCATGTCCTCGCCGTCGAGGGCGCTTCGCGGGCCACCCGAAAGGGGAGGCCTGCGGGAGGCAAAAAGAACGAGGCCGGCGCTCCCAACAGGGAGCGCCCAACCGGCAAGTGGTGCACCGTCCACAACACTTCCCTTCACGACCTTGCGGACTGCCGTGCAGTCAAAAGTTTGGCTGAGCGGACGAGGAAGTGGGAGGAGGAGAGGAGGCAGGAGCGCCGAGAGGGCAAATCCCCGGCGGTTCCTTCCGGTAATCGGCGAAGTGAGGCCAAGCAGAAGGCCCCCGACGAGGACATCGATGACGGCGATGATGACCTAGGTTTCCAAGAGCCTGGGGCCACCATTGCCACCGTCGATGGGGGAGCGTGTGCTCACGTTTCTCGCCGGAGCTTCAAGGCCATGAAGCGAGAGCTTCTGGCCACGGCCCCTACTCATGAGGCGACGTGTCGGGCGCGGTGGTCGGAGGTTGCCCTCACCTTCGACCAGACCGACCACCCACCGTGCGTTGCCCGGGGAGGGCAGATCACGATGGTGGTTTCTCCCACCGTTTGCAACGTGAAGTTGGGGCGTGTCCTCATTGATGGGGGAGCGGCCCTCAACATCCTTTCCCCTGCGGCCTTTGACGCCATCAAAGCCCCGGGGATGGTGCTCCGGCCGTCCCAGCCAATTATCGGTGTGACGCCGGGGCACACGTGGCCGTTAGGTCACATCGACCTACCGGTCACCTTCGGTGGATCCGCCAACTTCCGCACGGAGCGGGTGAACTTCGATGTGGCGGACCTCAGTCTGCCCTACAACGCGGTCCTGGGGAGGCCCGCGTTGGTGAAGTTCATGGCGGCGGTCCACTACGCCTACCTACAGATGAAGATGCCGGGCCCCGGTGGCCCCATCTCTGTCCATGGCGACCTCAAAGTCGCGCTCGCTTGTCTGGAGCAGCGCGCGGACCACCTCGCCGCTGCATCCAAGCCCGAGGGTGGCGACGAGAGGCTTGGCGCTTCCGCCCCCGCCACCCCGAGGCAACGGATGATCACAGGCGACGAGGTCCCGGTCAAGGAGGTTGCCCTGGGCGACGGCCCGTCCAAGACCACACGGATCGGTGGTCTTCTGGACGGCAAATAGGAAGACGCGCTCGTCTCCTTCCTGCGGGCAAACGCTGACGTCTTCGCATGGAGACCGGCGGATATGCCCGGGGTCCCCAGGGAGGTGATTGAGCACCGTCTCACCGTGCGGCCGGGCGCAAGGCCGGTCCGGCAGAAAGTGCGGCGGCAGGCCCTGGAACGTCAAGCCTTCATCCGCGAGGAGGTGGCGCGACTTCTGGAAGCCGGATTCATCCGTGAGGTCATCCATCCGGAGTGGCTGGCGAACCCGGTGGTCGTTCCCAAGGCGAACGGCAAGCTTCGGATGTGCATCGACTACACCGACCTTAACAAGGCATGTCCTAAGGATTCTTACCCCCTGCCTCACATAGATCAGATTGTCGACTCCACTGCGGGGTGCGACCTTTTGTGTTTTCTAGATGCATACTCTGGTTACCATCAGATTCGCATGGCTAGGGAGGATGAGGAAAAAACTGCGTTCATTACCCCCATAGGAACCTATTGTTATACGACAATGCCCTTCGGGTTAAAGAATGCAGGTCCTACTTTTCAACGTACTACTCGAATTTCTTTGGGTAACCAATTAGGACGTAATGTTGAGGCTTATGTCGATGACTTGGTTGTAAAGACGCGCAACCAGGAAATGTTACTCTCAGATCTAGCGGAAACTTTTGAGAGTCTCCGCTCCGCCCGCATAAAACTAAACCCCGATAAGTGTGTGTTCGGTGTACCTGCGGGCAAGCTTCTAGGGTTCTTGGTCTCTGCCCGAGGCATTGAGGCCAACCCTGAGAAGATACGGGCTATAGAGCGGATGCGCCCCCCAGCAAACTTAGGGATGTGCAATGCGTCACCGGTTGCATGGCCGCCCTAAGTCGGTTCATATCGAGGCTGGGAGAGAAGGCGTTACCCTTATTTAAGCTTCTCAAACGCTCCGGACCGTTTACCTGGATGGAGGAAGCCGAAAATGCCCTCACCCAGTTGAAGGCGTATCTAAGCTCTCCCCCAGTTCTGGTCGCCCCGGAGCCAGACGAGCCCTTGTTACTCTACTTAGCGGCGACCCCGCAAGTAGTTAGTGCGGCATTGGTTGTGGAGCGCGATGAGAACAATTCTCATTTCACGCTTCCCCACCCTGTGCCGACTTGGCCCGGGAGAGAGCAGGGAGGAGAGGCTCCCGAGCCGAACGGTGGCCCAAGGCCCCTGACGACCGGAGTTGGCCCTCTGCCCGCTTGTCAGACAGTGCTAGGAGCCCCCGACCCCCAGGAAGGCCCTGAGGCCACTGTGGGAAGGCCGCACCTATCGCCCTTCGACCCCGAGGCTAACCCTGTGCTGACCCGACCCGGGAAAGAGCAGGAAGAAGAGGCCCCCGAGCCTAACGGAGGCCTAAGGCCCCTGACGACCGGAGTTGGCCCTTTGCCCGCTTTTCCGACGACGCCAGGAGCCCCCGACCCCCAGGACGGCCCCGAAGCCACTGTGGGAAGGCCACCCCTGTTATCCTCCGACCCCGAGGTCATCAGCACAGAAGATAAGTGCGCCCCGCGAGGCTGCTTGGACGAAGAGTGCCCCAGGGATGCGGCCCCTAGCGAAGAGGATCGGCCCCACCGAAAGGTGCAGCGGCCCGTCTACTTTGTTAGTGAGGCCCTCCGGGACGCCAAAACCCGATACCCTCAGGCCCAGAAGATGCTTTACGCTATTCTGATGGCCTCGAGGAAACTGCGCCATTATTTCCAGGCGCATCGGGTCACAGTAGTTACGTCTTACCCCCTCGGTCAAATCTTGCATAATCGAGAGGGTACAGGACGGGTGGTGAAATGGGCAATCGAACTTTCTGAGTTCGATTTGCACTTTGAACCACGCCACGCTATCAAGAGCCAGGCCCTCGCCGATTTTGTGGCAGAGTGGACCCCGGCTCCCGAGCCCGTCTCGATCCCCGAGGCCAGCGCGGACCCCTCGCAGCTGCCTCACACCGCCCACTGGGTGATGCAGTTCGACGGCTCCCTGTCTCTTCAGGGCGCCGGTGCGGGGGTCACGTTGACCTCTCCGAGCGGAGACGTCCTCAGATACTTGGTCCGCCTCGACTTTCGAGCGACCAATAATATGGCAGAATACGAGGGACTCCTTGCCGGACTAAGAGTGGCAGCTGGACTGGGGATCCGCCGCCTCCTGGTGTTAGGCGACTCCCAGCTGGTCGTTAACCAAGTCTGTAAGGAGTACCAGTGCTCTGACCCGCAGATGGACGCCTACGTGCGCCAAGTACGGCGTATGGAGCGCCATTTTGACGGGATTGAGCTTCGGCATGTGCCCAGACGGGATAACATGATTGCCGACGAACTCTCACGGCTCGCGTCCTCGCGAGCCCAGACCCCACCGGGCGCCTTTGAAGAAAGGCTTGCCCAGCCGTCGGCGCGACCCGACCCCTTAGGGGAGACGGATGCGCCTGACCGGCCCCTGAGGCCTGTCGGAGTCCAGGCCTCGGGACCCGAGGGGAGTGCTCCCAACTCCCTTAGATTGATTGCTTGGATCGCCGAGATCCAAGCATACCTCACAGATAAGACTCTACCCGAGGACCGCGAAGGGAGTGAACGCGTCCATCGCATCTCCAAACGCTACGTGCTGGTAGAAGGGACCCTCTATCGACGCGCGGCTAATGGAATCCTCTTGAAGTGCATTCCTCGGGAACAAGGCGTTGTGCTTCTTGCCGATATCCATGAAGGCGAATGCGGAGCCCACTCCGCCTCGCGCACCTTGGTTGGTAAAGCTTTTCGCCAGGGTTTCTATTAGCCGACAGCTCTTAATGATGCGGTCAACCTGGTCCGGCGATGTAGAGCGTGTCAATTCCACGCCAAGCAAATCCATTAGCCGGCCCAGGCCCTGCAGACCATACCACTTTCGTGGCCATTTGCTGTCTGGGGACTCGATATCCTGGGACCGTTTAGGCGGGCCCCGGGCGGGTTTGAGTATCTGTATGTCGCGATCGACAGGTTCACTAAGTGGCCCGAGGCTTATCCGGTCGTCAAGATCGATAAGCACTCCGCACTTAAATTCATTAAGGGCATCACGGCCCGGTTTGGAGTGCCTAACCGTATTATTACGGATAATGGCACCCAATTCACTAGTGAACTCTTCGGCGACTACTGCGAAGACATGGGCATCAAGCTCTGCTTCGCCTCACCTGCCCACCCCAGAAGCAATGGCCAAGTGGAGCGCGCCAATGCGGAAATCCTCAAAGGCCTTAAAACCAAGACCTTCAACATACTCAAGAAGCACGGCGATTCATGGATCGAGGAGTTGCCAGCGGTGCTCTGGGCAAACCGAACTACACCAAGCCGAGCAACCGGGGAAACGCCTTTCTTCCTCGTCTACGGCGCGGAAGCGGTTCTCCCATCCGAGCTCACCCTGAGGTCTCCCCGGGCTACCATGTATTGCGAGGCTGATCAAAATCAGCTTCGCAGAGATGACCTCGACTACTTGGAAGAGCGAAGGCGGCGCGCGGCCCTCCGAGCCGCGCGCTACCAGCAGAGCCTGCGGCGCTACCATCAGCGCCACGTCCGGGCCCGATCACTCTGCGTCGACGACCTCGTCCTACGCCGCGTCCAAACGCGTGCTGGATTGAGCAAGCTTTCACCAATGTGGGAGGGTCCGTATCGAGTGGTCGGCGTCCCCCGGCCGGGCTCCATACGGCTGGCCACGGGCGACGGCACTGAGCTGCCTAACCCGTGGAACATCGAACACCTTCGTCGCTTCTACCCCTGAGGGGGGGGTCGGGAGTCAGGTTTCGGGCTCGGGCCAACCCCGCACCCCCCTTCGGGCGTGCAGGGTTGGCCGGGGGCTACAACATATGCATATTCTTATTTCTCTCTTATATCTGAATTTCTATAAAAGCAGTTTCAATTTCCTAAAGGCTGTATCTGTGCTGTTTTTTCCTTTTGAAGAATCTTGACTTGAAATAGGTCACTCGTGCTCAATCCTGCCCTCGGGGGCTCGGGTCGGCTAAAATCGCCAAACGGGGCCCAGAACCGAGCCGTGCCCCGAGGCGTGGTGAACTCCGGGGGGGAATCGGCAAAAACCCACAATCGGGTCACCCATAACCCTCGGTCACCACGTTCCCGGCCTGGCCAGTCTCGACATGTGGATCTCCCCAGGCACTAGCCCCGACCCGCGCCTTTTGAGGACCAGAACCTGGGCACAAGCCCTTATTCAAGCTAAGACACAAAAGGACCACGGCACAGATCATCCTCATCTCATACTCACAGCAAGATGAAATTAACACAAAAATTTCTTCATTTTTGATTACAGATTAAGTTGATCTATACAAAAAAGAGGCCCGAAGGCCTTAGAAGAAAGAAAAGAAGAAAAAACTGAAGAATGGCGGGGGTCTGGGGGCTCAATCCGATGCGCCCGGATCGCCGGCCTCGACGTCACTGTCGTCTGCACCACCGGCATTGCCCTCCTCGTCGGAGTTGGGGGCGAACGCAAGCCGAGGGGCCGAGCCCTCGAAGCTGTCGACGATATGGTCGGCGGCATCCCGGACCTGCGCGCGCGCGCGGTCCTCGGTCCCAGGAGGGAACTCATCCAGCGCCATCCATGGAGAGAAATTGGGGTCCCTAGCCTGGTAACTCGCCAGGACGAGCTCCACCGCTCCTTGGGCGAGGTCCCTCGAGGATGACTTAATTGTCTTCTCGAGCTCCTCGGGGAGCCGTTGGAGAGCCCCAGCCATCTTCGAGAGGCGCTGGGCGAGGCCTCCCTGGTTGGCGGCGTACTTTACGGTCCGCCCTCTCCAGAGGCCCACTTGCCGACCGGCGCAATCTAGGCGGGAGACGGCGTCCCAAAGCATGCCGGGCCCTATCTCGCCTGCCAAGCGGAGGGCTTCGACCTCCCCGGCGGACGAGTCCAGCGCGCCCTGCAGATCGGCGATGGTGCGTTCGGCAGCTGCGAGGCGGGCGGCTAAGTCGCTTTCGCCCGTGGCCGCCCCGCCGCTGCGCGCCCTCGCGTCCAGCTCCTTCGCCCGCGCCTCAAGCTCAGCGGCCCGTTGGTTCAATACGGCCCTCTCGGCGCGGGCACCTTCCAGATTGCGGTGCGCCTGCTCCTCCTGCGCTGCCTCGCGGAGGGACAGGTTGACCGCCAGCTGTTGCGCCGCGGCCTCGGCCCCCTCGAGAGCTCGCTCCCGTTCGGTGAGCGCGTCCTCGCGGAGGCGGAGCGTGAACTCTTCTTCGGCGCAGGCAGCCTCGTGCGCCGCCAGCGTTGCTTCCCGGATGGTGACGGCGCCCTCGCGGTCCGCCAGATCCCTCTCCACGACGCAGGCGCGCTCTTCCAGCGCCATGGCGCGCGCCTCAAGGGCCTCTTCGCGCCGCCGGGACGCCGCTTCGGTCTCCGCCGCCCGCTGTTCTCGGGCAGCGGCAGCGTCAAGCACCCCCTGGGCGGCGTCGAGCTTCTTCCCTAGCTCCGCCTCCCAGCTCCCGTATTGAAGGCGGAGGGTGTCCTGCGCCTCGTTCATCACGGTGGTGGCAATGAGGGCAGCCCCCCGCTCCTCCTCCACTTCCTTGGCGATCTCCGCCAGCACCTTCTTACGAGTTTCAAGCTCCGAGACGTGCCGGCGGTGAGCCTTACGGCCCACCTCCACCATGGCCTCCACCGAGCGTCGCCCCTCTTCGACACGCGCCCACGCGGCGTCGAGCTCCGCCCGCTCTGCCTGCAGGACCTCCACCTGGGCACTTAACCCATCCAACACCGTGGTGTTTGCGGCGGCCAAGGCCTGCAGAAGGGGCTCTGCGTTCAGTAGGGCGATAGAAGGCGTGGGGAAGAGCCGCCTTGGAGAGGATGCCACGCGGCTCGGGCCGCCGATGGAAGTGCCGGACTCGGGGATGTCCCCCGGACCCGGTTGGTCCTGAGCGTCGCCCGAGGGAGTAGGCCCAAGCGACGCGCCCGCGGCCTCGTCGCCAGCTGCCCCGGAAGTTGTCGCCTGAGTGTCGCCTGAGGGAGTGGGCCCAAGCGACGCGCCCGCGGCCTCGTCGCGAGCTGCCTCGGAAGTCGCCATCGCCTCGTCCTGGCGAAATCCGGCCTCCTCCCGAGCGGCTTCCCCGGCCTGGCGGGCCCGGGCGGCCTCCTCCCGAGCGGTTTCCTCGGCCTGGCGAGCCCGGGCGGCCTCCTGGGCGGCCTCCTCGGCTTCCCGTAGGCGATCCGCGGCCTCTCGCCGGTCAGATTCCCGCCTGAGGGCCTCTGCGGCCGCCGGATCCTCGGCCTCAGACTGGCCGGACTTGGAATGGCGGGAGGGACGCGACGGGATCTCGCTGAAACAAAAGAAAAACCAGAAGACGAACAAGATGGGTGAGTGAAAACTCGCGTTGAGAGAATGAATACAGCCACGATGGGTGAGAGACGAACCTGCGAGGGGGTCGGTTAAACGACCACTTTGGAGGGGAAATGAGGTTTCCCCGAGATGGTTCTGTCTCCCCCATCTTACGGGGCCGCTTCTTCTTGCGCTCCCCCTCGGGCTGCGATGTTGGCGCGGCCCCCTCCGGGCGCCTGTTACTGGCACGCGCCGCCCCGCCCCCTCGGGGAGGAGATGGGGGAGGTGTTCCTCCCTGCTTCCTCTTCCCCCGGGCGTCGGCAGGGCGGCTGCTCCCCGGGCCCCTGTCGCGGGACCAAGAAGCACGACCCCCTCTCGGGGTAGATTGTTCCCCCCTGCGGCTCCCGCCTGCGCCGTCGTGGCCCTTTGGAGCTCGCTCCTCTGAGGCCCCGACCGCCATCATAATGGTCAGGATGGAGGCGCGGTCTGGATCGCTGCAGAGGGGGAGGATTCCTTGGGGAATGAGGGCCGCCTCTACGGAGTTGAGATTCAGCACCCATTGAACCAATATCTTGAAGTCCTCAGGAGCCCAGTCCCATCTCACTCCCTGGTGGGTCCTCGTGAAGTCTTCGGACCCGGTGTACTCCCAGGCGCCCCGAGCGCGTCGCTGGAGCGGTGCAATCCGACGACGGAGGTAGTCGCCGTACACCATGGCCCCTGTGAGCCCCTGGGATCGCAGGCCCGCCAGGCGGTCGAGGACGGCGTCATAGCCATCCCCCAGATCTACCGGCACCCGCCAGCTGGAGGCCTGCGCCGGGGGCTGGCTCGGAAGTCGGAGGCGCGCTTCGTCGGCGAGGGGAGTGTAGAACCAGTCGCTCTTCCAGTCGTCCCACTTCTTGCGGAGGGCGCAGGGGATGTAGCGGTTCAGCACCGGCCCCCGTGGCTGGAAGTAGCAGCCACCGACTACCGATGGCGGCGACACCGACTGCACAGTGAAGAACCACCGGAACAGCCGAAGAGATGGGCGCACCCCAATGAACATCTCGCACAGATGCGCGAAGATGGCCAAGGTCATCACCGCGTTGGGGGTGAGGTGCGCCATCTGGAGATCGTAGAACTCCAGAACATCCATGAAGAAAGAAGAAAATGGTGGAACCAGCCCTGCCATTGCAAAGGGGAGAAAGAAGACGGACCGCCCCGGGTAGTGTGGCGCCGGGCGTCCCTCGCCCAGCGTGACTATCTCCCGGCCGGTGGCAGATTCCGGCATGAAGCGGCGCGACAGCCCAGCCTGCCTCTCGCTCACGATCCGGGAAGGCGGCAGCACGCTACCATCGAGCAGAGCGGAACCCCGTGCCATGGCGCCGGAGGAAGAGAAGATTAAGAGCGAGCGCGTGTGGCGAAGGTAGGGCACAGGAAAGAAGGAGTTAGGGCGCAAGCGGCGAAGACAAGGGGAATAATGGCGAAAGGAAGGAAACAGATCCCTTCCTCAGTGCCTTTGTACTCTTGCCAACGCTGTGCCCGGCTCCTCGCTTCTCGCGCCCACTATTTCGCCCCCTCGTTTCTCGCGCCCACGCTTCCACTAATCCCATTCGCCCGCTTGCGGCGCATGAGGTGGATATGCGGTTGTGGCAGTCGAGATAGATCATATCGTGCGCGCGTTAATTACGCTCGCCGACCGAAGCGACGTTACCATATCTTCAGACGAAACGAATCGCCATGTCCAGATTCGTGTGCTACTCAAGTAATGTGGCAGTCTTGAAGAGACCGCTCATTGTTGACAGCCGAGTTACCATTGCCGATGTGCGTGGTTTGTGACCGTTGGGTTTCTGCCCAATTGTGGAGACCGGTCCCACCTGTCACCAGGTCTTAGGAGTGGCGTCACGCCCGACCGTTTCCCTTAAAGAGGGCGATCGCCCTGGCATAACGCCGGGGGCTACTGTCGGTGACATGGGATCAGGAGTATCATGACTAGAGGTTTGAGGCAGACACAATCGCACACGTGGCCTGGTACCCCCGAGGGACGTCGGGCCCGAGGGTGATGCGTTCGCCCTCCTCTTAGTCCCCCCGAGGGGGTCGGGCCGCACCCCCCTCGGCCCCGAGGGCCGAGGCGCCCCGACCCCTCGTGGGTTTTTGCTCCGCGTATGGGTTAGGTGAGCACAGTGGGGCTCACCTAACCACATTTATTGCGGTTTGGCTAAGCGTGTCACGCCGCATGTAACGCAGTGCAGTGCACTCGTTTATCCGGTCTGTGACCAGTCACAGACCGGTCAGATCGTGGGTTAGGTGGCGACAGGCGATCTGATGCACGCCTCGCCCCATCCCGTCAGGACGAGGGCTTCTAGGCGCTCGTCCCCAGCTGGAGCTAGCGTGTTACCTCCCAGAGATGGCACGTTAGTCCTGGTCAGATATATGCCAGGCTTCATCCTAAACCATTATAGGCAAGATGTTGTGTGAAGAAGGGCGAGCATGTAGATTGCTAAGCTGACACGTGGTGGACAAGAATGACCGACGTGACTAGTCTGATACTGGTCATGTCGTCAGCAGACAGCCACGATTCCACGTCGCACCTGCTCCCGGCGAAAGTGGAGGTAGTTGTGGGCCGTCTCATCAGAAGGTGACTCGGACGGCAACTATACAAATCTCCGTCCATTTATGAAAAGGGGGGGTAAGTCCCCACAAAAAAAGAGAGAAATGGTGCATGTGGTATCCCCTTAAGATATAAAAGGAGGACCTTGCCCACTGAGAGGGGGGACTGGACTTTTCCAGATTAGAAACCCAAAACAAGGGAGAGGCTGGCTGATACTTTGTAGCTCCTTCATACACAGATCTCCCAAAACACAGGAGTAGGGTATTACGCTTCTCAGCGGCCCGAACCTGTATACATCGCCCGTGTCTTGTGTGATTTCACTCTCGCGAACTTTCCACAGACCAAGAGCTTAGAACCTCACCCAGGGCCCCCGGCCAAACCGGCAAAGGGGGGCCTGCGCGGTCTCCCGGTGAGGAGCCCCACGCTCCGTCACATGTGGACAATAATAAAATGATTTACATTATGAAACGGTGGAAGTATTTTTTTTTTCAAAAATGAATTAATTTGATTTTTTTAAGCAACTTTTGTATAGAAACTTTTTTAAAAAAAACACACCGTTTAGCAGTTTTAAAAGCGTGCGCGTGGAAAACGAGGGAGATGGGATTGGGAAGGGGGGGTGCCGAACACACCCTTAGTAGCATCAGAGCCACAAGGTGGACAGTGGTCCCGTGCTAGTGGTAGGGGCAAACGACCCAACTATATCGACTAGTTAGGATGACGGTGAATCCGAAAGCGGGCAGCCGCAGAGATAGGAAAATCAGCGGGGCAAGGGCACCATACCGCCGCCTGCTTAAGGAGGAGATGCGGGAAAGGGTGGAGGTCGGCTAGGAGTAGAGATGGCAATAGAGACCCATAACCCGAGACCCGACAGGTTTTTACTCTATTAGAAGCTAATTGTTCTAACTCTTATACACATGGGTCTACTAACGGGCGAAAACTCTTATCTATTGGGTACATGGCTATGGGTCCGTTCTTTACCCACCCGTACCCACCAACCTGTGGGTGAAAAAAAACCGTTGATTGAGTCAAACTATGAGCAATATAAGTATCGATGACTACTAAATCATAGCATAAAACTCATTTCACATCTTAAGTATTGTTCTAGTCTAGTTATATGAAATTGTTATTTGATTTCTTGATTATGTAATGTGGTTGTATAATTTTTTTTCCTCACCTTTGAACGCTAATGTTAATTAATAGTATTGTTGCTAAAGAAAATATTGATGGTTTACAACTCTAATATGGCTAATTATAGTACAAAATTATAAATGCTGCAAGTCAATTATATGGGTATGGGTATCTATACCCGTTACCCACACGGGTGTGGGTATAGGGACGATTTTGTATCCACGATGGATATGGATATTTAAGTGAGAATATTTAAACATCACGGGTGTGAGTATGGGGCAAGCTAAGAGAACCCGATGGTATGCACCCATTGCCATCTCTAGTTAGGAGGCCTCGTTGACATCATTCGCGCCTTCCGGCTAGCTGGCGGGGCCAGATTGACGGTATTGGTGGGGCAGATTATGGCTAGACGAGGGGAGTTAGGGTGTGTTTAGTTGGGAAAAGAAAATTTTTGGGTGTCACATCGAACGTTTGACCGGATGTCGAAAGGGGTTTTCGGACACGAATGAAAAAACTAATTTCAGAACTTGCCTGGAAACCGCGAGACGAATCTTTTAAGACTAATTAAACCGTCATTAGCATATGTGAGTTACTGTAGCACTTATAGCTAATCACGGACTAATTAGGCTTAAAAGATTCGTCTCGTGATTTCCTTCATAACTGTGTAATTAGTTTTTCTTTTTATCTATATTTAATACTTCATGCATGTGTCTAAAGATTCGATGTGGTGTTTTTGAGAAAAAATTTTGAAGAACTAAACGGGCCCTTATTACATGGAACAAAGAAATTTGATGGCCAGGCACTGGTGTCGGCATCAGAGCCACGAGGTTTGGAGTGGGCAGGAGCAGACGACCTGACTAGTTAGGATGCAGCAGTAGATCTGGAGGCGAGGAGCCGCACCGAGACGGGGAAGCTGGCCTGAGGAGGAGGGCGGGGGTTGGGGGGGGAGGGGGGGCGGGAGGAGGCCGGCTAGGCCTCCTTAGCGCGCCATCCGCGTGCATTCCGGCTAACTGTTGAGGCTAGATTGACAGCGGCGGTGGGGCAGATTGACAGCCAAACGATGAGAGTGACATGGAACAAAAAAATTCGTGGCAAAATCCAAAAGATTTCTGAATGGAATGCAATTTATATTAAAAAACCTATGAATTAGATGGCAAATAGTGAAATTTCTCACCTGATCATGACACCCTGTTTAGAAATATGACTATGTTTAGATGGGACTAAAACTTTTAAGTCCCTATCATATCGGATGTTTGGACACTAATTATAAATATTAAACGTAGATTATTAATAAAACATATTCATAATCTTGGACTAATTTGCGAGACGAATCTATTGAGCCTAATTAATCCATGATTAGCCTATGTGATGCTACAGTAAACATTCTCTAATTATGGAATAATTAGACTTAAAAAATTTATCTCGCGAATTAGTTTTTATTTATGTAATTAGTTTTGTATATGTAATTAGTTTTGTAAGTAGTCTATATTTAATACTCTAAATTAGTGTCTAAATGTAGAGACTAAAATTAAGTCCCTAGATCCAAACACCACCGTAGACACGAATCAACTAATACCGTAGCACACCTAGATGCAGATGCACCTAGTCATATTCTCTTTCTCAACACATATCTGAGCACCTCTGTTGGCGCTACCCTCCAAAAGAGAATTAGAACGCACAGCGGAGTGCAGAAGGGTGCACCGAAGATGATCAAGTAGACAATGTTGGAGATGAGCAGGTCGATGCCGATCGGGGCTCCAATCCTGAGCACGACCCTGATCCCCATCCTCCTGCGCACCACGTGCGCGCAGCTCACCATCAGCACCAGCTCCCTGTTCCTGAACAGCATCGTGCCGGCGGCGAGGGCGCAGACGCCGGCGGCGGTGGCGCGGGACACCGGAGCCAGCACCAGGTACACCCCCAGCGCGAAGGCCACCAGCAGGCTCCTCATCGACAAGCGCATCCACCACACGGAATTCTTGAAGTACCTGTGCCGGACATTCATCTCCACCGCCGCCGTGCCGGCGTACATCAGGCTGAGCGTGGCGAGCATGGAGCAGGTGAAGGCCAGCGCCACGGCGTACATGAACGCGTCGAAGGCGTACCGCCCCGCCAGCGCCGGCGCGCCGGCTGCGACGTAGCCTCCCGGGGGGGAGAAGGCCACGGCGAAAGCCACGGTGGCGACGAGCACGGAGCCGACGCCCAGGACCTGGGCCGACTCCGTCATTTTCTTGGACTCGGCGCTCTCGTCGAGCTTGGGTACGTGCCGCTGCAGGAAGTGATCGCGCCTGATGTTTCCGCCGCTGAGGGCGTTGGCTATTGTTAGACACCAAAGTATCCACGTTCGCGCGTTCTGCAGCAACACGAGCAAAGTTTTACCCAATTTTGATTAGCTTAACGATGTAGTTCTCTCCTTCCGGTGCTAAATAATATTTGACGCTCTTTTAAGATTCGATTAAACTACTTTTAAAACTTTGGACATCAGTTTCATACACCAACAAATTTATAAAATCTAGAGTATAATTCATAAAATCCCTGTATATTTGGTCTAAATTGTACGAAACCGTATGAGTTTTATACTGTGTTGCGCATAACAGCATGTATTATGGTGCTATAGTTTCATACACTTTTTTCTAATCTACTATGCATATGAATTTTATGGGTTCGTTTATCCATCAAAGTTAATTATATTTTATTGTGCTATAATATTAATAGTTAAGTTAGTTGACGGTGTGGTTTTCTAAGAACTAGTTTAAATTCTAGATTTGATAAAGGGGCTCGTATTTACCGCTATTTATTTTTTTAGTGGTAGGTGGCGTTTCCATCAATAGAGAGGACTTCATCAATCTCAAGATATACCGACTCAGTCCTGAAGATGCTCACAAAAATAGTGTGTGCGCGTGCTATGGGTGCCTATGTTCGTTCCATGTTTCTAACAAAAATACAATACTACAAGTATATTCGTACTATTTTTTTTTCAAAATGCAGATTTACATGATTTGATATAAAATAGTTTAATTGTTGTGAATTTATTTTTAAAAGAAAAACATTATTAAAAAGGGCCTGATCTAAGGGCACGTACAAACGTGTATAATAGCGGTCTCTCTTTATTGCCATGTAAGTAAATTTGATAACGTGGAAGAGAGAGAGGAGAGAAAAAAAAAGCATGGTTGCTATACATGACAACAGGTAAGAGTCAACTCTTAACTTTTATTAAAGAAAATTTTGTTGTATGAGGGTGGAGAAAAGAAAAGAAGGGTAGTAAAAAAATATTTTGGTACGTTAATGATTAAGAGTTCTTGTTGTCTCAACTATTGTAACAGTATATTCTTTAAATAATATGTCTTACTTAAAAGACCATATCGGACACTATTTTTGTACATGCCCTAGTGAGGTAAAAGTGATGTACCGTTCTGTTGGAGTAAAGACCCGCTGGAATGGTACTCCTGGCCAGGTCAGCCGGTGTGAGGCCGTCGTTGTTGGCAAGATCCAAGCAAACCCTGCGATTCCGAAACAAGCACCAGAACACTCTCAGCACCCCGGCCACGACCGCCAGGTGCAGCGCGGTGTTGCCGTCGTCGTCCCGCGCGTTGAGGATCGCCGCCGCCGGAAACCCCGTCCATCGACGTCGGAGGCGAATCCCACGACCTCCTGCCTCCTCCGGTCGACGGCGACGTGGAGGAAGGTCCTCCCGCGGGCGTCGCGGAGGCCGGCGCACTCGGGGCACTTGTCGAGCAAGAGGGCGACGAGCCTCAGGTTGCCGGCGGACGCGGCGACGTGGATGGGGTAGTCGCCGTCGCCGTCCGGCTGGCAGGCCAAGGACGGGTCGGTCTCCAGGAGAAGTTCGGTTGGTGTCCGGCGGCATTGGAACGGGCACGGCAAGAGGAGCCACCGGAGGAGTGAGCTGTTCTCGATGTCGATCTTTGGTCCGTCCGCCGAGGCGGCGAAGTGGAGCGCTGTGCTGCCGGACGCGTCGGCTTCGCCGGAGAGCCCGGCGTTCCATTGCATTATCTTTTCTGTCATTTCTTCAATTTATGGAGAAAAGCGTGAGAAAAACTATTACTCCCTCCGTCCCAAAATAAGTGCAGTTTTATACTATTCACATTCAATGTTTGATCGTTCGTCTTATTTCAAAATTTTTTATGATTAGTATTTTTATTGCTATTAGATGATAAAATATGAATAGTACTTTATATGTGACTAAATATTTTTAATTTTTTCATAAATTTTTTAAATAAGACGAACGGTCAAACGTTAGACACGAATATCCATGGCTGCACTTATTTTGGGACGGATGTAGTATTAAGGTACTACTGCTACCGTGCTCTCTATGAGATGATATGATGTTAAAATTAATTACAGGAGCAGTTAATTTACTACTAGTCTCTAACCCGTACATTGCACAAGTTACGTTTGGATATTTCTTTAAGTGGGAAATCTAAATGGAGAGCATTCTTGATTTTGTCTTATGGCACGACGCTCCGCCAGCCATCCATCCGCGTCTTCATGTTGTCGGAGAGATAGGCTTGCTTCCATTGCAATGGCATCAAAGCGAGGAACCTTCGTGGCGTCAGGTATCGCTATACACCACCAACCATCGAAACTAAATATTGGTTACACGAGTCTATTCTTTTTCTAATGATGACTTATATATTTTAAATCATATATTATTTTCATTTTTGTTTGTACCATCGTGCTCTACTCAAAATATACGATAAAACAAATTTAATATTTAATATATTCAAACATTTAAAGTAATTTACTTAATTTCAAAAGTAATTTAGTAAAATCGTAGAAGTAACTTAGCTCTGCAATAGAGGTAACTATCTAAGCATTGAAAGTTGTTATATTGATCAATCAATTGATGTTGACTGAGACACGGACACGTAAATATTATATTGACGAAGAGTCAAAGAAATGAGACCACTTGACAGGAAAAGAGGACAACATACTATCTGCTAGTTATCATGTCGATTCACGTGCATGCTACTGAGGCTAACATGTCATTACACTAGTATAATGTTTTTTTATAGAATCTTTGATGACCTATATATTTTTAGACCTTATATTACTTTTAAGATCCATTTTGCTCAAAATATGTGATAAAATGAGTCTAATATTGAGTATATTTAAATTATTTATTTATTTTCTTAACTCCTTTAGAAGTGTAGTTACTTCCAATAATGTGCACTATGTAGTCGTGTCCTTTTCAAATGTATTGCTAGATTTTAAGCTCTTGAAAATACAAATTTCCAGTCACCTAAAATTCAAGCCCTCTACAAATCGAGCGTCTGATTTCCTAAAAAAAAAAAATCAGACGGTCTAACGTTTCAATTGACCGATGACTGAAATGTTGAGTAGTACATGGTGAAACATTTAAGAATTTGTGAAGCATAGTAAGAACACATGTTGAAATAGGTCGCTATTACGTATGAAACAATGTGTTTTATTGGTTTGAAACATATTTTTTATTAAAATATAATCATGCGATATCTTGTTATAAAGATTTAATTATAATGAATATTATATTATGTTTGGATTATATATTGGATAAGTAATTTAGTTGAAAAATATTTCAAAGATTGCTACAAGCCTATATGCATGAATGGAATGAAGAGAGAGCAAGTATATGGTAGAAGAGAGAGTAGGGGTAGTTATGTCCGATACTTTACCAGCCACATCTGAAACGTCATGCTATACAAGGTGAAAAAAAAGACATTGAAATATTTATTTTTCATGTGTAATACATTAAAAATATATGTTGAAACATGTCGCATTACGTATGAAACATTTAGTATTAACGGTTATAAACATATGATTATATTTTAGCAAAATAATCATGTGATCTCTTATTATAAAAAAAATTAATTGTAACAAATATAATAGTACGATCGGATCGAAAATCCGATAAGTAATTTAGGAGGAAAAAAATTTTGAAGATAGCCACATGTATACATATATGGATAAAGTGGTGAAAAAGCAAAGTAGTATACTAATATGGCAGCCATATAGTAGCTTAGTTGCGCCCGATTTTCTTTCCTCCAATCGGGTTACCGATAGGAATCATTCTCATCTAAAATTGCATATACTCTTAAGCCTAAAATTATGGTGGCACGTGCGGAACATTATTTCTTTTTAACTATAGTTTTATTGTTATATTTTTTTTCCTATTTTCTTGTCTAAGTTTGAATGTTTTTTTTAAAAAATTGTATTTTTTTGAAATTGTAAGTTCATGTAATGCAATTTTGTAATTTTTGGAGTATGCCTTGTTTAAGTAAGTAATAGTGGAGTGATGAGAAGAATTACATCGAAAACTCACTTTGATTATTCGAAAGAGTGTAGGTCAATTTTTTATGCTACAAGGCAAGACCACCTATCTAAATATAAGGCTAAAGCCAAATTATTTTTCGTCATTTATTGATCTCTTCGACGGAAGAGGGTGTCCTAAGGCGCACTAACGTGTGCTTTGCCCTGTCATACCAGAACTTCTGAATCACTTACCAAGACTTCTGGTATTCCTGTAGTGGCACGTCATTAGGTATCGTTGAGGGTTGCAAACGTAGTGCTAGATGTGTTTTGGGATGGACACATTTTTATGTCAACAATAGGGAAACACATGGAGTCATGGTTGTATAATTTGACTTATCATGGAGCCGACCACCTATATTAGAACGCCTATAGAAATACAATATTTATAGAAACTGTTGTCTTAACTTGGCTGCACGTAGAACAGGTGCCTGCATATGAGCCCCCCCCCCCCCCCCCAACCAAAAGTATAGAAGCAGATTTTATAATGCACTATATCAAGTAAAATGAGAGAGTGTCTTCTAAAATCGTTTTATATAGTGTAAATCATGTTAATCACACTTCACACGTGCACATACGTTTTTAATATGACTTTAGTGAAGCCAAGAGGCACGCCAAAGTCAACCTCTTGGCTTGAGCTTATGCCAAGAGGTGCATTTGTCGATGTGCTTCTGTTTCTTTGATCGTGCCTCATCAGAGTGTATTTGTCGATGTATACGTGTGGGTCTTTCATATGATCTAAATTGATCGTGCGGAGAAAATGTTTTCATCCCTAAATAGTTATAAAAAACAATAAGATAGCCAAGTATGAAATATATTACTTTACAAATATGTAAATAAAAAAATCAACTTTTGAAAATTATAAAGAAACAAATATAACCAGGAATGTGTGTTAACTATTTAAGTTGAATTTGTTTCTTTTGGTATTAGTTGTAAGAGTCCAATTTGATATTACGAGTGACATAGTTCATATCAATCTATGTTAATATATGCTGTTAATTTTTTTAAGAAAAATAATAACTATTTAGATGATATATAAGAAATATATCCCATCGAGAAATGAAAAAAAAATCAATCTTCACTTGTAGGCACGTACCTGCGCCGCGTAGGACAGCAGCGTGCAGGGCAGTTTGGCCGGCCGGTCCAGAATACGAGAGCTCGTCGCCCCCTTGCTGATGCAGGAGCTCCGCGATGCGGTCGTGCCCCAGTGAGATCGCCTGGTACAACGGCGACATCCCGTCGCCGCCGGGGAGACGGGCGAGCCGCGGATGCACGGCCATCAGGTGGCCGACGAGGCGCTCGTCGCCGAGCCTGACGGCGTCGTGCAGGGCCGTCTCACGCCGGCCGTTCTGCTTCTCCAGCACGTCGGCCACCCTGAACCTCGCGCCGCCGCGCTCCTCGTCCTCCTCCATCGCCATGTCGAGGAGGCACCTGACCATCGCCGCGTTCCCCGCCCTGGCGGCGCAGTGCAGCGGCGTGTCGCCCCTCGCGTTGGCGCGATCCAGGAGGGCCATGGCGCTGCGGTAGATGGTGCGCGCGCAGCTCAGGAACGCTTCGCTGTCGCCGGAGGCCGCCACGACGTGCAGCGCGGAGTCTCCCTGCGGCGTCGTCGCCACGTCCAGGAGCAGCGCCGCCGCGGTGGGTGGCTGTGGCTCCCCGGCCGCGGCGACGTGGACGGTGACGTGGTTTGGCGCCGGAGCGGCCCCCAGAAGTACAGCCTCCAGCCACTCGCGGTGGCCGCCGCGTGCGGCTCTGAGCAGCCTGCGATCCATCGATACGGGGTCTGAATCAAATGATGATTAGGATAGAACATTATATTGCAGAGTGGCTGTGATCTAGACCCGTTTGGTATGTTGCGATTACTTATAATTAACATGTCAGAGATACTTAGTCAGATGCTTTAAACAACATACGAGACTTGCTGGAAGCGGCTAGCACTAGCACACGGTCATGCGTGCAAAAACCATGGACGTACGAACCAGCGGATCAGATCACCTTGTCTTGCATTGCATCCCGTGTGCCGGGTGTGACCGGCCGGTGGCAGAGCCAGCATCGCCATCAAGTCTGTGTGACTGTGTGTGTACGACTATAACCTTCTTCTCTTTTAGATATATTAACATGTTATTTATAGTAATAAGTTTGAATTTATAATGATAATTACAATGTAAATAAGTGTGTGTACGACATCATTAATTTCACAAGAAGTGTAGCTATAAAGTGCTATATATCTAAGCCGTAATATATGGTAATGATATTATACTTCAAATTTATTTATTTATGTTTTTTTGTAAAATCATAGGACCCTAAACCCTGCACATACATTTAAATTAGGGGAACGAAAGATCTAAATGAGGATTATGCTGAAAGAGACTTGGAAATGGGCATGAGCCTAAATTAACCAAACAACTCGTATGAGGAGCAAATAAAAAATTAAGGCGTGACTCAAGGAGAGATGGTACACTGAAAAGAAATTTTTTGATGCAAACAAAAGGTAAATTAGAAAGCTTAAGGTATTGCGTTCTTCATTGATGGAAATATTACAGATTTCATGGATGCCAAACTCAATAAGTTTTGTATTTTGATCGTGATGCGAAGCCAGGAAAGAACTCAAGAACGTTCAGCTGATAATGCAAAGTTCTTCTGTTGAACACTGCCACTACTACAGATTTGATTTTTTCGTACGATCAAAATAGATTTTCTCATACGGAGATCCCACCCGTTTATATTCAGATGTTTGCGAAAATCAACATTTGCCCCTCGGAGGGGTGAGGGGGAACCGCAACGCGGCAAAGCCACGGTCTCCACAACGCGGCCACGGCGTTCTCCCGCATGCCGCACGCCCTCAAGTTGTCAGAGAGCTATTAGGCCATTTACAATGCAAAGACGTGGAGTTCAGCCTCCACATGCTAGCTCGGAGATTCCTCTCCACCTAGGCACTTTTCACTCCCTCACTAGGAACGGGGAGCCAAAGTAAGCATTAGAATAACTAACAGCCACGATTCATCACCGTTATTAGATCAGCATAAACCAAACAAAACAAGCAGATGTGATGCGACCGAGGCAGCTTTATTCAACTTGTCCAGAACCACTTCTCTACCGACTATCACTTTTGCATGGGTAAAATTAACTAGGTACCACGGGTTGATTGTACAGTATTTCTCAATGGGACAGACATGCCGAAACATCAACTATTTCCCCCACTCTCACTACTCTCCATCTCACCGTCTTTCAGAACCTTGGCAAAATCTGGCGTTGGAGCTGTCAAACATGTTAGCCGTCAGGTCCCGTCTCCTCCATGTCTACAGCCACAAGCATCCATGCCCTCTCCTACTCACTGCACATCAATAACAGTTTAAGAATAGTAATATTGTGGTGAAAAGGATGCTCACTGCTCAGGCGATCAGTGTACAAACCTTGTTTAGAGCTCATCCTTGAGAGGCTCGGCTGGGGCCGACTCTGCCTTCTCCTTCGCCTGACCAGCGGTTTCCTTGTTCTTCTTAATGAAGTCGACGATCTCGTCGGCTGTCCTGCCGCTTTCATAGGGAACCATCTTTCCACTGGGGGTGACGAAGTACAGGGTGGGGTAACCTTGCACATCGAACTCGCTTGGCACATCGTTCGCAGTTGCATCCTGCATACAAGGTAGCAAAATAGTAGTTAGATGAACTGTACTTGTGATAGGAAAGAATGGATGAATAATGCACTCAAAACTAATGGCACCACCCAGATAGAAAGGAAATTACCATCTTAGCGATGACAACATCCTTGTCGCTTTTAAGCGTCGTAGCTGCCTCATCCAAGATTGGAGCCAGCTTCTTGCAGTGTCCGCACCATGGTGCATAGAATTCAACAAGGACTGAAACAGAAAACAGCAAATAAATGAGAGCTGCAAATCAAATAGAGGCTTTGCCAGCACTGATAATTGAAGAAGCTACAAAAAAATAGCAAACTTGCTTTTGACCAGGGAGGAATCAGTCGCTCACAATACTAATATAAGAACTAAAAATCATCTCACTGAAAAGATTACGGGGGACAACAGTATGTACCGTTTTTGCCAGACTTGAAGACAAAATCATGGACGTTATCAGCGACCACAACCTTAACAGGCTCGTCGTTGACCTCAGGAATAGGTTCAGACTTCCTGAATGGAGACAATTTACCATCCTAAAAATAGAGGTTTTGTGAGCATTGTGCAGGTAAACAAATATCCTAAAATTACATAAATAGTAACAAATAATCACAATTATATTTTACAAGTATAAAAGACTACTTACAAAGTATTCCTTCAACCAAGAAACAATTTGGTCAGGCTCAACGTGTGCCTTCAAAAATTTCTTGGACTCACCATCCTGGATGATGATGAGTGGTACCTGATCCTCCCTCAGCCCAAAGTACTGTACAGTGACAGATTTAAAGTTAGCATCAAGTACATTAATAATTGTTTGAAAAAAATTATAAGAAAGTGAGGTAACAAACCTGGAAGGCACCTTGACTGGCCTCAATGTCACCAATGAGGAACTTAATTTCCTTGTCCTTGAACTCCTCAGCAGCACCATAATAAACTGACTTGAAAGACTCAAACGGTCCAGTGGAGAAGTTCAAAAATAGCATAGCCTGCATATAATTTGGTAACGTTTAGTGTCAGTCATCAACAACTGCAAATTACTGGCATAATGATATACGGAGTATTAAAGAACAATATTTGAATCACTGCGTTTAATAGTGAGAACTTGCAAATATATGAATGGAGAAGGGTATCAGATATTACAGTCTAAGCAAAGTCTATTTGAAACACGAGAAATAAACATTTAAATTGACTATTAATATACAGTATCAATCAACTACTGCCAGCTGTTATTAAAAGAATGGAGCTTTTCAGAGAGCAAGGAATGCCAAGCGCTTACCTTGGCAGCTGAGCTTTGGAAAAATTTCAGAAGGTAAGGATGGTTGTCAGGGTTCTTGTCAAAAGTAACAACTTTAGGGGTGCTGCTAGCATCAATGAACTTCTCCAAAGCAGTAACATCAAAATCCTGAAGAGATATGCAAACAACACATTATTGACAATTAACCAAAATAATGCCAGCCAATAAAGGCTGTGACAAGTTGTAGGAAACATAGTGGCCAAATGAATAGTTAAAACAATGAAGTTTGATATTTGAGGAGTTATATACCTTGCTGTCAACAACAAGCTCATCAAAGGGCTTGAATAGCCTAACCAATGGTCTCTCAACTGCAGCATCACCGCGTGGAAGGTGGTTGGCATGCAAGGTGTGGCCAAAGTCATAATCAGATCTCAGCTTCTCAGCAACCTCTATGAAGTTTGTATACTCAGTGCCACTTAATTCTGAGAAGATTCCAACCTATTTCAATTGCTCATTCAAGTCAGCAGTCAATTTTAAAGCATGAACAGTCGGAACAGAAAATATAAGTTGGAGAATGTGTCATATTGAATCGAGGTCTTACAATGTAGATTTTCTTGTCATCAATAAGGTTGGTTGCGTCTTCTGGTGACTTGATCTCCTTGGAAGCAGGACCAACCTGCTTCTTCAAGTATTCAACAATGCCCTCAGCCTCCCTCGGGCCCTTGTATTCCTGAATGTTCTTGCCCTGGTTCCTGAATATCTTGAGTGTCGGGAAACCCTGGATCTCATACTTGGTAGCAAGAGGCTTGTTCTTCTCGTCGTTGGCATCAACCTTGGCAAGAACAATCGGTGGATCGTGCTTGCTTAGCTCTTGTGCAGCTTTCTCATACTGAAACAGATCAAGCAAAGAAAATTAATACATGGGATCAAACCATTTAATCCAAAATGTGAAAATGTGCTGTTAAGGAAGTGATCCAACTGTACAGAAGCATACCTCTGGAGCGAGCTTCTTGCAGTGTCCACACCTGCGAATAGGGTTTATCCAATTAGACACATTTAGAACAAGCATTGGTTAAATTTTGATTCAGATAACACAATAGCACGATGCACAAGCATAATTTCATAAAGAATCAACATTGAAGTACAAAAACAAAATAATAGTGAATAATTGAACCAAGACTACAAAGCTATCTGGATTTAAAACCTGTGTAAGTGAAAGAACACCCGAAATTCTCAGTTGCAACCCTGATACAGACACCTTATAACTCGAAAAACCAAGTAACCAACTCACTCAATCTAAACCACTGAAATCTGACTAGGAGACCAGGCATACACATCACAAACAAGGTAAATCTACTACAATTTACAGAATCGGCTCATCCGCAGTCACAGGTCCACGCACAATCGAATCGGCGAATCCTATCCGAATCTAAGACTGGATCACCAAGATCGAGACCAACAAACGCATCAATTCGGCAAACACCGAGCCTCACACGCATCGCCAGCTTCCCCAATTCCCGCATCTGAACTGAAGTCCTAAACCCTCCCCAAACCTCGCGATCTAAATCCCCCCCCCCCCCAAAAACCCACCTCGCGAGATCTAACCCAACACGCACAGCTCATCAACAGGGGGGCCGTAGCAGAGCAGAGCAGAGCACACTCACCACGGGGCGTAGAACTCGACGACCATGAACGGGTGCTTGGCGACGGCCTCATCGAAGCCGTCCGCGTCAAGCGTCAGCACGGCCTCCGCCGCCGCATCGCCCCCCTCCTCCGCAGCCGCCGCCTCCTCCGCCCTCGCCGCCGGCGCCGACAGCACCACGGCGAGCGCGAGCAGCAGCGAGATCCAAGCCTTCGAGATCGCCATGAGGAGGAGACGGAGAGTGTGGGTGGCTTTCGGAATTTTTCCCTGAGACGACACGCTTCTCACACGGGTTTTAATAGGGCGGAGTACGCGAGGGGGGGGTTTACCGGATCACGTGGACCAAGTCCACATCGACCCTGAAACTGCCCACCGGGCCCCACCCCGCGGACTCCCTCGTGGACGCGGCGCACCGGAGTCACGAGATATTTACAGGTAACATTTGCGATGAACCCCCTGTACTTATCATCGTCAAATCATCCCTCCACGAGGCTGAGATGTGCTAAAACTAGAGGTAATAAATTACTAATATGCCCCTGATGAGGAGTGATGTGTAATTAAGTGGAATTAGGGGGGCGAAAGTGGGGTGGTCCCGAGGGATAAATCCAATCCTGTGACTTCAAAAAAGGCAGGGGAATTAACGACGGCCAACGCCACGTCACCGCGCGCCCCGACTACGTACACGTACCTGTACAGCCCTCGGCCAATGGGAGGGCGCCACGTCAGCTCTATGACATGTCCCGGAGCCCTGATTTGCTCCGCGCCCCCACCAGCGCCACGCAACGCACACGCTTCCAAAATCCGGATCCGGGTAAATTAGGCGGCGTTTTTACTGCTCTCGGATACGATAAAAGCTGTGTAGTAAAATAATTCTAATATTGGCCTCGTGTCGCGCGTGATTGCTGACGCGGCGCTGGATCGAGCTCGTTTGCGTTGCGGCAGTGGTGACGTGGCACTGTTGAACTCCGCCACGTTTCACCGGGTGGTCCCGATCGGATGGCTACTGTTTTTCTTTTTCTTTTTTTCAAATCGATGACTGTTTTTTTTGCTGCGACTTATTTTAAACTTGTCGATCACGAGAATGTGTTCACGTTCACGGTCATATAGATAAGAGACACATTTTATTGTTTCGAGAGACATTTATAGTCACAGATGGCAGATCCGGCGATGGGCGAATTTATTTCGCATCCCACCTCAAAATTTTACACCATATCACATCAAACGTTTAAACACATATGTCCACGAGTGATACTCGTAGACCGAATATAGAGGGTATTGGGGTACGTTGGTACAAGGATCTACGTAATACGACATCAAGCAAACAGAGAACGAGGATTATACTGGTTCAGACCCCTTGATAGATAATAGCCCTAATCCAGTTGATATGGGATTATATGATGGAAAAGACAGGTTATAAAGGGAACGATGGAACTCGATGAAACCGACGGGATCGTAATCGAGTTGGTTCGACTAGATCTCCCGGCGATTTGGCTCCTGCAGGCTCCGACTTCGTAGGCTGTGGGGGTTGTGTTGGCTCCGAGATTCGATGCCTTAGGTCCTCCAGGGGGTCCCTTTTATATCGCAGGTCAGGCGGTTTCCAAGTAGAACTCGGAGACATCGGACCCTACACGATACATTGACGACCCAGTCTGTCCGAGTAGGATTCTTTCCATCTGTAAACTCCGTGAAGGATTTACTTAGTTATGCGCAGAATGTCCATATACGCGCAGACATGCCATATCGATATGTGACGTATATCGAAGGGTAAAGGGTATACCTAACCCGTAACCTTGACAGTAGCCCCCGACTTCTGCTTAAATGAACTCGTGTAACCAATCGCGACTTCTGGTGTCGAGGCTGTTGTTGTTCTCGGTGTGAGAACTGTGGAGACAGGACATAGCCGAGAACACCATGTGAAGCCCAACGGTCATGAGCGAATTTAAACTGAAGTGAGAAAGACTGCCGCGCGTAACGGACCAAGAAATTTCCGGCGGTCATCTCTCTCCTTTCCTTGAAATTTGCACCGTCGGAAGTGCGTTTATTTAAGAGAGTTTTGGGGATCCATTTTGAAGTCTGCCTGTTGTGAAGAAACCCTCCAACCTCCAAGCGCTTCTCGTCTTTTCCGCTCCCGCAAAACCCTAGCTCATCAATCTCAGTCCTTTCTCCGGCGATCTCCAGTCAGCGATGGATCTCGGCAAGTCCTCCTCCACCAGCGCGTCGCTGAATAAGCTACAGGAGGATGGCGCCCCTCCCGGTCGTGGGACCATGGAGAGAGAAGAAGGAGGTACTGAACCCCAGCTTGTCCTAGGTCGCATGGTTGCGATCGAGGACTACATTCTCTGCGGTTTTCTCCCTCCGCCTTCTGAATTTCTTCTCTTGGTTTTGAACTTCTACGGTCTTTCTTTGCTCCATTTGAACCCCAATTCTATTGCCTTCCTTAGTATTTTTTTGCATCTTTGTGAGGCCTACATTGGGGTAGAGCCTTTTCTTGATCTCTTTCGCTTCTACTACGAGTTGCGTTGGATGTAGTCCAACAGGGTATCTGGATGCGTCGGATTCCGACTCCGGGATGGCCTGAAGTCGCGTTATATCCCCTTCCAGTGCCCTTCCTCTCATAGCAAATGGCGGACGAGGTGGTTCTATCTTCAGATAGAAAATTCGGATCCTGTCTTTGTTGTTCCTGAGGAACAACCAGACAAGATTTCGTCTTGGACCGCAAAGCCCACCTTGACCCCTTCCCTTCAGTCCTTCATCGATGTTATCGACGATCTCCGAGTACGAGGTTTGTCGGGGTATGAAGTCGCTGCTGACTTCGTTGGTAGACGGATCCAGTCGCTCCAGGCTCGAGCCCATCTAGCCTTTGACTATTCTGGACCGGAGGACACGACCCAGGTTTCTCCTCGGGGTATCTTTCTTGCATTTACCCTGACTTGCTTGTGTGCGCGTTCCTCCTGACTTATCGAACTTTGGTTCTCGATTCACAGGTCTGAGCAGCGAAGCCGTGGGACGTCGTGTCGGCCAGGTGATGATCAGTGGCCCAACGATGGCGAGCAATGTCCCCGTTCTCCTTTGCGAGAAGGGGGCGGCCGAACGCGACGCTGCCATCAATGTAAGTGTACTCAGTAGGCCTTCTGTGTTTTTCTTCCGGGATCGCCTTATGACTTCATAAAGCGTAGGCTCTCCCTCTGACTGATATCATCGGGCCGCTCATGGACCATCAGGTGGCGGTGTCACTAAAAGAGAAGGTCGCCAAGGAGGCGTCCGATGCTGCTGCTGTCGCTGCCACAACAAGTGGTGGCGACGTTCCAAAAAAGGGGAGGAAATTCTCCTCTGTAATCGGACATCGTCGAAAGGCACCTACCCCCTCGGTAAGTTCTCCTGTCATTTGATCACGTAGTCAGAATACTTCCACCCCACATCATATCGATTGTACTCCAAGCCTTGGACGCGTCTCCCCTGCCTCCACGACGGCAGCGGCTTGTGACACTCGGCGAGAAGTGAGTGAATGAATTTGAGGTTTCGTGATTTCGTCGAACTTTGTCTGAACCACAGCCTTCTTGTAGGGCGGCGCGGGCGAAGGCGGCGCAGGACGGGTCTGGAGGGACTTCCAGCGCGTCTCCTGCTGTAGCCTCGACGGATGTCGTGGTCGTGCCCGGGAGCCACGAGGCGACACCAAGCGGCCCAGCCAGCGATCTCGTGGCTGGTCATGGTTCGCCGGCTGCCGTCCTCACCTGGGAGGAGCTCCAGGTTGAGATGTGGCGCCTCCTCGAGGCTGGTGCTCGCGGCATTGGCCGCGAGATCATGGAGGTGAGAGCGGCGGCGGCGTCGTCGTCGGCGAACGAGCGCGCCGACCGGCTGGCACACGACTTGGCGGAGGCTCGTGAGGACCTCAAGAAGATGAGGAAACTGGTGGCCGGGAATGAGCGACAACGGCAGGGGCTCGAGCACCGTATGTCGGAGCTCGAGAACAACTTATCGGAAATCCGTGGCTCGTTGCGGGTCACCTATACTGGTCTGCACCAGCTCGCCGGGGAATGCGGTATCAAGTCTACCATCCCCGCGAATCCCAATGAGTTCTCGCTGACGTCTTCTCTTGCGGAGCTGGCGGCGGCGATGGAGGAGATTCCCTCCAAGCATGCGGCCAGGATCGGAGAGGAGACGTCCAACGGGAACTACACCGGGGCATGCCACGTCCTTGCGTGTGTGAGGCTGGCGCACCCTGAACTCGATCTGCGGGAGATCTTGGAATAGGGGGCGGCTAGCGACGCGCATAAGGATGTGATGGAAGAAGTCGGTGATCTGGGGGAGTCTGTTCTCCCCCTTTTTGAAGAGTAGGATTTTGACTCTCTTGTACTCCTTAGACATGCTGTATAAAACTCCAATTGGCTCCAACCGCCTTTGTGCGTGCAGTCATCACCTTAGTTTGCTTTAGCATTTTGATCTTGAGTACTTTTTTTGTCCCTTGTAGAGATGTTGATGTCGAGGATGTCCAGCAGCGTGGGCAGCCTGAGTCGCCAGCGATCATTCCGGCTCTTGCGTTTGAGCCACACGCGTCGCCGGACGATGTAGATCAGATTTTACCCGCGAGAATGGGGATGGCGATGACTTCCTTAGGTTAGTGGTCTCTTCATCCCTTTTTGCTCCTCCGACTTGATCAACCGTGTTCTCGAAAGAGGAGTGCAGCTTGACTTAGTCGTTTCCATATTGAACAGATCTCGAGAGTGCGCTTGCTGGCCAAGATCGTCGTATCCAATATTGGAAGATGAAATTTGAAGTAGCGGAGCTCGAGAGAACTATGCTGGAAGTAAAGAAAGAGCAAGCTGTGGAAACGCTCTGAGGTTGTGAGGTATGGTTCAACTTGTACTTGAAGAGTTGCTGCACGTCCATGGCCAAGGTTTGTAGAGAGCTCCGAGTACCCCGTGGAGATCCTGAGGAGTCGGCGGCCGGATACATCTCGTGGCTGAATGGGGCCTGTACTCAGCTCGAAGGCGTCGGCAAACGCATTGACGAAGCCTTGAAGCAGGAATGTCGTCGATCGAGCCGATATGCCGGAGGGCACGTGTTGGCTTGCCTACGAGATCATCGTCCGCGACAGGACCTCGAGTTTCTCCATGAAGGTTTTGCTCGTTCTCGGAGAACTACGGCGGAGATAGACCACCTGGCAAAGTCGATGGCGCCGTTGGCGGAGAAGGTCTTCTAGTCTATGGACTGGAGTTGGCCTTCTTGGTAGTCTTTGTACCCTGTGATGGATATCTTAGGGAAAAGTGTAATATAGCTTTGAACTTGTGTAAAATTGTAAGGGGTATTTTGTGAAATAGAAAAGAAATCTATCTTAACAAATCCTTCTTACTCTGGATATCGTGTGTAAGGGTGTGTTCTCAGTTCACGACTTTAGTTAGTCGTTTGAGTCGTACACTCTCTCTAGCCCCCAGCCTTGTCATCGGAGGATTTTTCTCGGAGGATAAGCCTCTTGGACCTTTGACCTGCCTTGGTTGAATAAGCACTGATCCTAGCCCCCAGCCGTGAAGTTGGAAAGTGAATTTCCGATTACGCGGCTTGGTTAATACGCACGGCGAGAACTCTTACACGACCAGGTCTTACATGGTCTTTCGTCTCTACAGGATCTGACAAGGCCTTATCGGCTCTGGGCGTCCCCAGTAGAAGATCCCTTAGGTTCATCGGAGGCCTTCTCAAGATGACGTAAAGGGACATGGGGATAGGTTTCAACGCTAGGTGTCATCTTGTTAACAACCAAATTTGGTAACATCGGCATCAGGAAAGAAGATTAGATCGAAGCAAAGTCGGAGGCAGAGATTGAGTTCGGAAACAAAGCAGGAATCGGCTGGAGTCCAAATCGGATGCGATTGGCATCGGCTAGGTCTGAGTCGGACTAGGTAAGCCGATACAGCCGATTCCGACAATGCAGCTTGATGTATGATATCGGGTTGGATTGAGGTGCTTCAAGGTGATTGCCGCACATGGATAGAGTCCTGAGAAGTCAATTGTATCTATTAATTAGGGTGTTTTATGTAATCTCCTTAGAGATACGATTGGGCAAAAGTCTGCCGCAAAGACTTGTGGTATCCTAGAGTTTGATAAGATAGTAGTCGTGTCTGTTATGGACATATCTTGTGATTCTCGGGTATAAATAGACCCGAGCCCTATGTAACTTTTAACACACACACACGTTCAATACAATTTCGGCGCATCGCCACCCTTTTGCTTTAGTTTTGTTTCGATGAGTTCTTGCTTTCAGGTTGAGCTGCATCGGTTTCGATCTTCAACGAGAGGTAAAACTTGTTATGACGGCTTGTATTCTCGGGATTAGTGCTTCCATCTTTATGACACTCTGATCTCGTTTATGTAATTCATCGAGTTATCATATATCTTACATAATCTCCGGCAATACCGCTATCTAATCTACAATCGGCTAACATCTGTCTGTAGAGGGTAGCCGATTAGGTTAGATATCGATGTTGACTTAGATTATATAAGGTATCCACCACTCTATGAAACTTCCAGCGACTTGATTGTCTAGATATTGTTCTTCTTTTCATACTTAATGTTGCATCAGTCGAGTTTGATCTATTAAGTCGTGCTTAGAATATCAATCTCTAACATGCCTTCTGGTTGCCAATTAGGGTAGCATCGGAGTTTCAGCCGATCTTATCTGATCTAACTATATTTGCTCTATATGCTTCATTGACATATTAAATCTGTCCTTTATGTCAAGATATTGCTGTATCTAAGTATATTAGTCCTTTGTTTAATATATTATGTCTGTTTTAATATCCTGATATAGAGTAGTATTGGAGTATTAGCCGATACATGCTAGATCTATCTGATCGGCTATGCTATAAACATATATAGCCCTGTTATTAATATATATTTCGATCTAAGTGATTTATACTGTCTCGGCATGGCGACCGATCTATCCCAATCACTCGATTTAAGTATATATCGATATAAGAACTATATATTGGAAATATCTACAGCCGATCGAATAGATTTAGTTCTTTATTGTCTATTTACAACTGCCGATCGATTCACATATGACATCGGCTCAAAGATAAATGTTATGTCATCGGCACCTAGCCGATCGGCTATCATTTATAGATTTAACCACGGTTTCTTTGCCTTTATTTCTTGTTGATTACGGGATCAAATCAACTGGCACGCTAGTACACCCGAAGGCGAGCTTTGGACCTACACTGGAGTTAAGCAGATCTCCCAGGCCTCGTGTTTTCTGTCAACACATCTGGGTAAGGGATCATCGGGTAGGAACACTTTGATTGTAATATGCGCCTAAAAATAGGCTCCATTGATACTGTAAGGTGTCTTACAGGTGTGGATGACATTGACTCATACATAGAATTTACGTAGTTGGTCAATATTCCAAGAGTTTGCCAACTCGCGACCATCACCGTCTGCAATTTTTAATGCGCCTGGCCGCAAAACTTGTGTGATCGTGTAAGGTCCTTCCCATTTGGGTGAGAGCTTGTTTCGCCCTACTTGGCATTGAACCCGTCGGAGGACATAGTCGCCGATTGAAAGTATGCGTGCTCGGATGCGCTCCTCGTGGTAGCGGCGGAGAGCCTGTTGGTAACTGGCTACTCGGACGGCAACTCGTTCGCGATGTTCCTCGAGTAGATTCACATCGACGTTTCGCTATTCCTCCTGATCCTCGTCGGAATACTTCTGTACTCGTGTACTCTGATGTCGTAGCTCGCTGGGGAGCATGGCCTCGGAGCCGTACATGAGGAAGAAGGGTGTTTCCTTGTTAGACGTTGTCGGTGTGGTGCGTACGGCCCATAGTACTGATGGGAGTTCTTCGACCCATTTTTTGTCATGTGACATGAATCTGTCGTAGACGCGGGTCTTGATCCCTTGTAGTACTATGTCGTTTGCCCTCTCGACTTGTCCGTTGCTTTGAGGGTGAGAGACCGAGGCGAAGCATATCTAGACTCCCAGTCCGATGCAGTAATCATGGAAATCGGCGCTGATGAACTGGGAGCCGTTGTCAGTTATGATGCGGTGCGGTAGTCCGTATCTGCAAAATATCCCCTTGATGAATTTGATGGCGTTGTCGGCCTTGATTTCCCCCGTGGGTACTGCTTCGATCCATTTAGTGAATTTGTCGATCGCCACGAATAGGAACCTGTAGCCGCCCTGTCCTCGTGGGAATGGCCCGAGTATATCTAGCCCCCAGCACGAGAACGGCCAAGTAAGAGGGATAGTCTAGAGCGCTTGCGCGGGTAGCTTTGTGTGTTTACTGTGGAATTGACAGGCTTCACACCGCTGGACCATGTCGCATGCATCTTTGATGGCGGTTGGCCAGAAAAACCCTTGCCGAAATGCTTTCCCGACCAATGTCCGACCAGCGGCGTGTGACCCACAGATGCCTTCATGTATATCAAGGAGGAGGTGTCTGCCGTCGTCGGACGAGACGCATTTGAGAAGTACCCCGTTTGGCGCTTTCTTGTATAGATCGTTGCCAATCATGCAGCAGATTTTTGCTTTACGGGTTATTTTCTCGGCCTCTGCGTCGTCCTCGGGCAACTCTTCGCTGTTGATGAATTTGATCAGTGGGGTGCGCCAGTCGTCTGTGGTCTCGATATCGGCGACGGCGTGTTCTGCCTCTGTGGCCTCCGAGCTAATGTTGGGGGCGGCTGGGCTGACTTCGCCGCTAACCTCTTTCACTGATGGCTTTGTCAGGATGTCCAGAAAAGTGCCAGGCTCGAGTGGTTCTCGTCTGGACGCACATCATGCTAGGTCATCTGGCTCGATGTTGTCCTTGCAGTATACGTGTCGGACCTCGATCCCATCGAACCTTTTCTCCAGCTTCCTGACTTCTGCGAGATACTTGGATAACTCGGGGTTAGAGCATTTATAATCTTTGTGCACCTGGTTCGCGACTAGCTCGGAGTCCCCTTTCACGATCAGTCGCTTGACCCCAAGTGCGGCTGCAGCTCTTATCCCGGCGAGTAGTCCTTCATATTCGGCTGTGTTATTGGTCGCTCTGAAGTTGAGGTGGATTGCGTGCTTGAATTGGTCTCCGGAAGGAGATGTCAAGATGAATCCTGCCCCTGCTCCTTGGCTGTTGAGTGCACCATCGAACGCCATTGTCCACGTTTCGTTGTCGATTTGGTTGTCTGATTTGTTATCAGGCATAGTCCAATCAGCTGCGAAGTCGGCGAGTACCTGGGACTTGATGGCTGTTCGTGGCACAAAGTGGACATCAAACTGGCTTAGCTCGACTACCCATTTCGCAATGCGGCCGACAACGTCTTTGTTTCTCACAACTTCACCGAGATGGAAGGAGGAGACAACTGTGACTCTGTGGGCTTGAAAGTAGTGGCGTAGCTTTCTTGATGTCATGATTACCGCGTAAAGCAGCTTTTGGATATGTGGATATCTTGTCTTTACGTCATGGAGAGCTTTACTAACGTAGTAGACTGGTCGTTGTACTTTCTCTCTCTCGACAACAATGACGGTGCTAACGGAATATGGCGTGGTGGCAATATAGAGGAATAATTCTTCATTAGGTTGGGGAGCAACAAGTACAGGGGGTTTGATAGGTAGCGCTTGAGTGCAACGAATGCCTCTTCGGCTTCTTGTGTCCATACAAATTTGTCTTGCTTCTTCAGCAGAGCGAAGAAGGGTTGTCCTCGTTCTCCCATCCTAGCGACGAACCTGCTTAGTGCTACCATGCATCCGGTTAGCTTTTGTACTTCCTTGAGTCTTGTGGGCGACTTCTTGTTCTCGATTGCCTTGATCTTCTCGGGATTTGCTTCTATTCCTCTGCCAGAGACGAGGAAACCGAGTAGCTTGCCCGACGGTACTCCGAACGTGCACTTCTCTGGATTGAGCATGAGGCGATATCGTCGGAGGTTGTCGAACGTTTCCCGCAGATCGTCAATCAATGAGTCGCTTGTCTTGGTCTTGACAACAATGTCGTCGACGTATGCCTCGACATTGTTGCCGAGTTGGTCGCTAAGTGCGCCCTGGACCGTGCGCTAGAAAGTATTCCCTGCGGTTATCAGTCTGAATGGCATCTTAACATAGCAAAACACCCCGAACGGCGTGATGAATGCTGTCTTCTCTCCGTCCTCTTTCGCCATGCTGATTCGGTGGTAGCCAGAGTAAGCGTCGAGGAAGCTCAACAGCTCACAGCCGGCTGTTGAGTCCACCAGTTGATCTATTCGAGGAAGAGGGAAGTGATCTTTGGGACACGCCTTGTTGAGGTCGGTGAAATCGACGCACATTCTCCATTTCTCGTTGGCCTTCCGCACCATGACTGGATTGGCTAGCCACTCTGGATGAAGTACCTCTCTGATGAAGCCAGCTTTGAGAAGTTTGTCGAGCTCTTCTCGTATGGCTTGTTTTTGGTCTGGTGCAAATCTTCGCAGTTTTTGCTTTACTGGCTTGGCATCGGGTCGCACCATGAGTTTGTGCTCAATCACCTCCCTGGGGACCCTCGGCATGTCGGACGGTTGCCAAGCGAACACGTCAGCATTGTCGCGGAGGAAGGTGATGAGCACGAATTCCTATTTCTCGCTTAGTGTTGCCCCGATCTTGACGGTCTTGTCAGGGTTGGCACTAGAGAGTGGAACGGTCTTGATCGCGCCGTCCGGTTTCGGCGTCTTGTTTGTCTTGCTCACTTTCTTGGGTGGCTCAGTTGTGGCGGGTGGGCTGGGCATTTGCTCGACCATGTCGAGGCTCCACTTGTCGCATTGTACCGCCAGCTTTGTGTTCCCTTGAATAGTGATTGTTCCCTTCGGTCCCGGCATCTTGAGCACTTGATACGCGTAGTGGGATGTGGCCATGAACTTCGCAAGTGCAGTTCTCCCGATGATGGCATTATACGCTGTATCGAATTCAGCGACATCAAAGGTGATCTGCTCCATTCGGAAGTTGTTTGCTTGGCCGAAAGTCACAGGCAACGTAATTTTGCCCAATGGTTTGGACGAGGATTGGGGAGTAATTCCATGGAAGGATTGATCGGTGGGTGTCAACTCGCTTCGCGAAATTCCCATCGCGTCCAAAGCACTGGCGAAGAGAAGGTTGATTGAGCTACCACCGTCGATGAGAACCCACGCAACCTTGATGTTCCGAATAGTGGGTTCGACCACGATCGGATAGCGTCCTGGGATGACGGCAGTCTTGGGATGGTCTTCTTCTGAAAATTCTATCTTCTGTTCAGACCACTTCATCTTGTGTGCAGCCCCCTGCCATGTCGAACAGACTTCACGTTCCACTTTCTTGTATTCTCGCTTTGAGGAGTACGCTGTGGAACCTCCGAAAATGTGTGAAACGTGGAGGTTAGAGTCTGGATATGCTGTGTCCGATTCCTGAGGAGCCACCTCCGCATCCTTCTCGACCACGCGTACTCGCTTGCCTTTTTCAAATGCCATGTGCTTCTCGAGCGACTTTTTGAAAACAAGGCAATCTTCCAAAGAATGTCTGTCTATCTTGTGTATGGGGCACCATGCTTTCTTCGTGTCGCTACCTTGTGGGTCTGGGCGCTTGGGAGGGTTCGCGTATTCTGCTGCGAGAACTTCCGCTTGAGCTTTCATTTTCCCACTTTTGCGATTTTTCTTCTTGCTTGACTCAGGTGCGTCCGTGGCTGGTTTCTTCTCTCCCCCGGTCTTCGGCTTATCGTTCTTGCGTCTCAGTGCATCATCTGCGTGGGCGCATCGCTCAACAATCTCGAACAATCTCCGAGTAGTTGTGATGCGTCTTGTCACCAACTCCTGGGTAGTATAGCGATCTCTGACACCAGACTTGAAGGCGCAAATTACAGAAGCATCGGTGATTTCGGGGATTGTATTTCTGCACTCGTTGAAGCGCCGAACATATTCCCTCAAGGATTCACCCGAGTTCTGTGTCAACGCATGTAGGTCGTCTTCGATCGCGTGGCGCTTGTAAGTTCCTTGGAAGTTGGCAATGAACTGCTGGCACAGGTCTGCACACGAAGAGATCGAGTAGGGCGGGAGATGCATCAGCCATGAACGTGCAGAGCCTTTTAACGCAGTTGGTAAATAATTCGCCAATGCATTGTCGTCTGCTCTGGCGGCGTAGAGTACTGTGGAGTAGACTTGAAGGAACTCTTCTGGGTCGGTGCTCCCATCGTACTTCTCTATTGCTCCGGGTCGGAATCTCTCAGGCCATTGGACATCACGCAGGGAACGACTGAAAGCTCTACACCCAGCGCTGGGGGCGGTGGGTTGTCGGCGATCGTGTGTCCTTCATGGATGTCTGTCTGATGATGAGGATGAAGAAGAAGACGACGATGACGATGGATCGCTTGGTTCCGGTGTAGGATTACGAGGACGTCGGCTAGGTTCTCGAGAATCCTTTCGCCGCCCTCGGTTGTTGTCCCGGCGTCGATCTCCGTCGTCCTCGTCATTATGGCGGTGTCCTTGACCAGTGTCACCCTGCGTCCGCCTCTCGCAATCATCGTGATCGTGGCGATCGTGGCGATTAACACGGTCTCGGTCTTCGCTCGAGCGGCCCTCCCGTCTTTCATTATCGCGATGTCGTGAAGAGACGCGATGCCGGGAGCGATCCCCGTTGTCTCGTGTGCGTCGTGCCTCTCAGCGGCCATTGAGGTGGTCACGGAGATCGCCGGTGCCGCGAGGTGGAGGGGTAGCTCGATGGGGTGACTCCCACTATTCGGGATTTTCGCCATTGGCACCGCCAGTTGGTGGCTATTCCGGGTGTGCTGCATCAGCGGCTTCTTCGAACGCGTTGCTGAGGTTGGTTACTGATTCCCGTAGCTGTTCTGTCCACTGTGCGAGATCATCGTTTAGAACGGGATCGTAAGGGGTCTCCCTCAGTATTGCGTTGATGGTCCTGATGTGCTAGGCCGGTGTAGCCACTTGATTTTGTGCTTCCGCATTAGCGTGTGCTGACGTGCTGGTCCCGTCGATAGCTAATACCTCGCGCGGCGTACTCGCTTTGATGAGCCATAGTCCTCGAGTAGATGCAGGACTGATGGTTCGGGTGAACTGATGTCGATTATGCCAACGAATCGATCTGAAACCAGCGTCGTTCCTTGTTCCTTGTCTTCATCTCTAAGGGATATGCCTAACTGCTGGACCTTAGGGGATGACGTCATCGTGGCGCTGAGAAAGACCTTGCAGCTTGAGAGGTCGTGATTCTTTGTCTTGTGAATAGGACAATAGACATCACAGGTTGGAGAAATACGCTGAATTCCACGCTCTTTGCAGGCGCGAATTTCGGCGCGGACGTTGAGAAAAACCCAACAGGCGTGCAAAGTGTGTTTCCTGGTTTTGTGGATAGGACACCAGGACCTTGTCGCTTCGGAAGTTATTCTCGTCGGCTCGTGGCTCTTGTCTGAACGACAAGGTTTGGCCGCATTAGAATCCTTCTCGAGCTCGGATGTCGTCAATGTTCTGTTCTCCGCTTCGGCGGGAGGATCCTTCGACAGGGAGTCGTCCTGGGTTGTATCCACTGCGTTCTCATTTCCGGTCATTGATGGACCAGCTGAGATCGGCATCGTGGTATAAACCGGGAAGACGATTTCGCCGACTTGAGTCCACACCAGCATTGTTGAAGTAGGAAATCCCTGGTGGAGGTTGGTGTTGACGCCGTTGTCAACGAAACTGGATGACATAGTAGTAGAACCTTGAGCACCAAGTCCCCCTACCTGGCGCGCCACTGTCGACGAGTGATACCCGTAGACCGGATATAGAGGGTATTGGGGTACGTTGGTACAAGGATCTATGTAATACGACATCAAGCAAACAGAGAACGAGGATTATACTGGTTCAGGCCCCTTGATAGGTAATAGCCCTAATCCAGTTGATATGAGATTATATGATGGAAAACACAGGTTACAAAGGGTACGATGGAACTCGATGAAACCGACGGGATCGTAATCGAGTTGGTTCGACTAGATCTCCCGGCGATTTGGCTCCTGCAGGCTCCGACTTCGTAGGCTGTGGGGGTTGTGTTGGCTCCGAGATTCGATGCCTTAGGTCCTCCAGGGGGTCCCTTTTATATCGCAGGTCAGGTGGTTTCCAAGTAGAACTCGGAGACATCGAAACCTACACGATACATTGACGACCCAGTCTTGTCCGAGTAGGATTCTTTTCATCTGTAAACTCCGTGAAGGATTTCCTTAGTTATGCGGAGAATGTCCATATACGCGCAGACATGCCATATCGATATGTGACGTATATCGAAAGGTAAAGGGTATACCTAACCCGTAACCCTGACAACATACATGAAATATTAAATATATGCTAAAATAATAACTAATTGCACAGATTGCGACTAATTTGCGAGATGAATCTTTTTATCCTAATTACTACATTATTTGACAATGTGGTGCTACAGTAAACATTTGCTAATAACGGATTTATTAGGCTTAATAAATTCGTCTCACACCCTATATAATACTCAATGTGACACGCCAAAACTTTACACCCCTGGATCTAAACACCCCCTCAAATTTGAACAATGTAAGAGTAGTACTCCTTCCCAAAATATAAGAATTTAGAACTGGATCGGACATTTTCTAATACTACGAATTTGGACAGCACGTCCCATCCAGTTCTAGGTTTTTATATTTTGGGACGGAGGGAGTACATGGCATGAAGCATGATGCGTGTGAAATGGAAGAAAAAGGATTTGGTAGCAATTGCTTTCAGAAAGAATTGTTGCACAGAGTTGATCTTGCACATGGTAAGTCAATCTTTGCACGGACGTTGCTTCTATGGAAGAACCTTGTGTGTACTTCTTACTTGGAGAAAACAACTTCTTCAAACCAATCCTGACTTGTACGTAGTTCTTCAAACCTTACAACGTGCAGGTCCATTCGATTAGGGATGAGCTAAGAGGTTAGGCATATGATGTGAAAAAAAATCGGATGTACACATTGCGCGCGCAGTAGAAGGAGGGGATGGAAAAAAGACGATTGCACTTTTACAACAGTAGAGACTAGAGAAAATACGAAGTATCACTTAAACACTTTCAAGACATGTGAAATCATTCTATTGTCCTCTTCTAGCTTCAATTCATGTTTTCAAAAAAACTTTTAGTCAGGTCGCCTTGTCCAATTGTTTTCGGTACAAGAAATGACGACATATTTATGTGCAAACCACATATACAATTCAGACGAACACAGGGATGATTCATCTTTTGTTCTCTTCCCCAACGACTTCACATGAATCATATGCCTTTGTACCAGCTATATATGACTTGCTTTTTATATTGAGAATAAGCATTATTCTCATATCTCCTTTTCCTTTTCTTTTTCAGGTTTGTCCTCGTACAATTGTAATGTCCAAAGGACTGGAAAAGTGCAGTAACAGAAAGGTGCTTCACAAACTGAAAAGTTGAAAGCCATGTCACTGCACTACGTCTGACAAAAGAACAACAGCTATAGGTATTTGGCATTTTTATTGGCTACTCTATAAAAAAAGCACATTAATATTTGTGTCAAAGAATTTAATTTCTACACAAGATTTATAGGCAGAGGGCATGTAGCTCCACATAATGGAGCTCAGATGATCAAATACATAATTACATAGTCCTTACTACATGGAGTCTAAAGAAATATATATATATCCAAGTAGTGCAGCATCATGCACGGCCACTACTTATTAGAAATAAAATGAAGTGAATAAAGATATGCTTCTGATGATGCCACCGGCGTGAACCGAGCAATCTTTCATGCAGATTTTCGCCTCCACCTACTCCCACGCACGCACGCAATGAGCAATAGTTGGTTGCTGACTTGATCCGAGCTTTGACAAATTCAGTTTGGAACTTTGGATGAATCTGCAATTCTGACGACAAAAGGGAAGGGAAGGACAAAAAGGTTTTACTTTAATCTTCTTTCACTCAATGTCTAAAGTGATTTTCAGAGACATACAATGGGCTTTATATCTTTCTTTTACTCAACATCTAAAATGATATTCAGAGACAACACAATGGGCGAAGACCTGTATTTATCTCTGCTCTGAAAGACTGAAACAGTCTCTGCTCCAGCTACGAAGACTGTATACTTGCTGGTCATACAGATCCAGGATGTGTATTATTTGCAAATTCATCAGAAAGCATGACTCAACCATCACACACACTCACACGTACCATCTGTCATCTCTTTCGATGATATCATTCAACAGGGTGACAAACTGAAAACAAAGAATTGCAAGAAAGATTGGAATGAACACAACAGGATGACCCAGGTATGATGATGATTACAGAAAACTTTCAGGAAGATAAGCGAGCCAAACATAGAAATTGGGAGATAAAACATTGTTGCATGATTCACAGGTTCTCAAAATGATTAACGGCATACAAACAACACGAAGATCTAGAGCTTCAAATACTACTTCATTGTAGAATGGAAAAAAGAACAGTACTCGCCCTGGACCTGAGTTGAGGATAGAAATTGTTACAATCGAGGATAGAACAGTACTCGCCCTGCACCTAAATTGTTACATGCTTGTCGGAGGATGCCTGGTACATGCATCTACGATTTTGACGAGAAGAAATGATATTTAGACATAGTACTATATCATCGTAATTGATGTCCTTGTTGCCTGCTCCAGTTCTTCAAACTCAGCGCCTAGCGCTTCGCTTCCTGCTCTTCTTTCGGCTGCCCTTGTCATCAGAATCACTGTCAGATGCAGATGCAGATTCGGAGTCAGATTCAGACGATGCTGATGATGAGGTTTCCCTTCTGTGCCTCCTCTTCTGCTGCTTCCTTTTGGGTCGCCGCTTCTTGTCCTCCGAGTCTGAGGAGCTGTAGCTTGAGCTACTTCCAGAAGAATATTCAGAGCCGGTAACTGATGATTCACTGTCAGAGTCAAATACAGAAGCCTCACTACTATCTGAATCACTCCGTGAACGGTATTTTCTCTTGCTTTTCCGTTTGCTTTTCTCAGACTTCTCCTTCTTCAACTTTGCTTTCATCAGCTTCCTTTCCTCTTCCTTTTCCTTCTCAAGATCAGGATTCTGGAACTGATAGGAAACAGGAGCAGCCGTCTTCTTCAGCTTGGGGTTCTTGAGCTGCTGTGTCCTCGAGGGCCGCGAAATGTAGACCCGTTCGTTCTTGCACTCGTATGTCCAGTGCCCAGGCTGAAAACACTTCTGGCACTGGGTATATGCGCCACCAGAAGAAGAAGAAGTTTGCGCAGCTTTTGGTTTCACTCCCAGTATCACAGCCTTCTCTGTACTCATCAGATACATCTGTCTCTTGGCCTCCTTCCTCTCCTGCCAGCGCGAAGGTCCCTCTTCTTTCTGCCCATAAGCATTGACATTGCGGGCAGCGGCTGCAGCAGCTCGCTCGGCTTGAGTTCTGCTCAATCCCTTGGCAGCAGATAAGGCCTGTGCTTTTATTCTCTCAGCTGCAGCCTGAGACTTATCGTCATTTCCAGACATCTTGGGCTCACCCAACAAGAATCAAATCATACAAAATCAGCAATATTATGATCCTGTAAGGAAACCAAAATACATCAATAGAGTAATTTGGGTAATGAAAAATAACGCAAACAATAAATAAGCTTTCTGCTATACCAAAATCAACACATTGATGCAGGAAAAAAAATCTGGCACATAATATTTTTCGTTGCTATAAGAACAACATCTACTTATCAATTTGTCATACGCTCGGTCTGTGCCTCTGTGGTCAATCATTGCTACGCCCAAAAATAAAAAAATGGACAAACCCTTAGAGCTAAGAGATTCTACAGTAAACCGTGGTAAGAAAGAAATTGCGAGCTACAACCCAAAAGCAAGCAAATAAATCCAACGAATACACCTCCCCAGGCCGGGCGGATCTTAACGTGGGGGCATGGGGATTCACTCGAACCCCCCCCCCCCCCCAAAACTTTATTCCGTAACAAACTGCTGCTATTAGTGCTAGGGTTAGGGCAAATTAAGAGAAAAGCTTCCAGATCTAGGAGAAGAGAAGCTAGGGTTTAGGCGAAGACAGATGGTGCGGGGGTAGGAAGGTGCGTGTGGGTTGGTGCTCACCGGCGGCGAGGATGCTTGCGGCGGAAGGAGGCAGCAGGTCCGCCTCGGCTGCTCGCCGAGTTCGATGGAGATCGGCGCAGGCGAGGCGGCGGGCGAACTCACGAGGAAAAGAGAGAGAGAGAGAGAGAGAGAGGAGCGGGTCAGAATCGGGAGAGGTGAACGGGTCGGGATGTGGGGGCGAGCGATGATACGTGGGCCGTTAATGGGCCGATCACTATGTCGGTCAGTGATGGGCTGATCTTTATGTGGGCCGGTGATGGGCCCATGAAGTAAATAATGATTTGTACTGATCCTAACAGGGTAAATTTACGGTGATATTAGACAACCATGCAAAGTTTTATTGTGAGATATAAAACGAAGAAAATTAGAAAAAAGAAAAAACAGAAACAATGTTTTTATTTTAAGATTCTTTAATTTTATTATGCATAAACGGAGTTGAGGTTGTTTATTTACATCCTACCTACATGCTCTGTGTGATTCTTTCAGAACTTCTATATAAAAAAATTTCCACAAGTTCCTGATTTTTGAACATGCGTGCAAATTAGAGTATAATAAAATTATTATTTCTTGATATCATATGATATAGAAGTACCCCGCAAAAAAAAATGATATAGAAGTATATTTATTTGAGATCCATTGCCATAAATGGTCCCAATACGGAACCCATTTCTGTTTCTCAGAAGCATGAGCCCCTGACACAACCTAGCAGAAAACACATACAACCATCTCAGTTTTGTCAAGATTTTGGAGGTCTATTACCTGCAGCGAGACTGAATTCTACCCGGGAAACTACTTTTTTTTTATTTTATGAAACACGCGAAACTACTATAACCATAAAACTGACAGCTTTTCAAAGGCCATGTTACAGTTTCTCCACACTGAAAAAAACAGTAAAGTTACACCAACTTCAAATTGCAACCTGAACTATGAATATTGCTGCCAAATGGAGTAATATATACAGCAAAGGAAAGTAGGAGCATGAATGGAAAAGGAAAAAAAATGTGGCAAAGGTTCCAAAAAAAAAAACATCCTGACTACACAACACACAACCCATTATGATCATGACTGAATGTATCTGATATCTGTGAATTCTAACTGTCGAATGCACAATAACACCTTGCACAGCCAAAGTAATTCCCAAGGTAATGAAATCCAGACTGAAACTCTTATTTGATGGTATATATCATCTCTAAAGCCGCTAAACCTGTAAAGCCAAATAGCTTGGCAACTCCTCAAAGTGCTTCCCTAGCACCCATTGGTCAGCGAGTCCTGCGGCTGTTGGCTGGTTTAGATGGAGAAGACGGTTTGTTCTTAGCGAAATCGACAAGATCCTTGAAAAGAGAATCTTCAGGTTTGGTCTGCCGTGATGCGGTCGGAACTGATGAACCTCTCTCATTCTCGGTATTCCTCTGATTAAGCGAAAGGCCTTCTGTTTGGCTCACCAGTCCATTGTACCCGGCACCGTTGTTACCACTAGGAAGGCCGTGCTGTTGCTCGAAGTACTGCTGTCTTTGGCCATACCTTGCTGGAGGTGGCGGTAAGGAACCTGGAGCTTGCGCTTCCCATGGAGCTTTTGGAAGATCTTCACCGGAGTCTCCATACTTGTTAGCATTTGAAGACGAAGAAAAACCAGGGATAGCTGTTGGGTTTATAAAATCATCATCAGGTAGACTCTCCTGCCTATTGACAGCAGGACGATTTGACTCGCTCATAGGACGAGAAGGCATAGAGAAGCTGGGTGCTGCAGTTGGGTTTATGAAGTCATCAGACACACTTTCTGACCGGCTATCATAACTTGGCGGCGGATTCGTTTCTGTTTTTGAATGAGACGGCGCAGGTATATTGGCTGGGGCAGTTGGATTAATAAAGTCATCTGATACTTTTTCTGTCTTGTAGGAGTCGCCACTAAGATAGTCAACACTGCTTGCCTCCGTGAAAACTGGCCTCTTTGATGATGGTGGCGGAGGAAGAAGTGGGCTTGGGTAAGGCCTTTCACTTTTTGGAGCAGAAGGTAGATTGCCCTGTGCTGCTGTGCCATCCCTTGCAGACCTACAGAACATATATTTGTACATCAGATGACAAAACTAAACAGACCGTGAATCTTGGTATCATAACATGATCCGCATCACCAAAACATTTTCTTAAGAGCAGTCAGCTGATGTTGCCACAACCATCCAAAGCTTAGAATAGCAATAGCATGTATGAGAAATAATTAGTAAAGGGTACTAATAGGGAAAACTAATATAGCTTGCCTGCGGGAAAGAACAGAGAACTCGTCTTCTGGCTCATCGTCTTCATGGTGCACATTAAGAAGTGGGGAAAATGAAACCCCAGTAGGCCTAGGAGGGGCTGTTCCTCGGTTTACATTAGCAGCAGCAGGAGCTGGGCCTGAACCGGGAGGCACTCCCTTTGCGATGTCATCATGACGCTGAAGAACACGCTGCAGTTCATCATTTAAACCGAGAGCTTGAAATAGAAGGCTCTCATCACTGCAGAGGATACAAGACAATATGTCACATGACAATGTGAAAAGGACATGGAACCAAAATTTCAGAGTAAAAGAATAGAACATACCCAGTATTGCTAACAAGGTCCATGACTCGACCTTGATAAGATCGGCACTGCCCAACAAGGTCAACAATGACCTCCTCCCTCACACCCTACAACATGAAGCGCAATTAGACAGAAATTTAGAGAAAAAGAGCATAGGTGGGTGGAATGGTGGATTCAATAGTTAAATACAGAGACGCATAGAGACATCACACTAGTGCAAGTTTGGTCATAATAAATTAAAATATTAGGGCACATTATTTTTAGCCAGATACCAGAGCAAGTTCTAGAAAATACAAAAGCTTAGAAATCCCTCTTTAATTATTCTTATGCCCTCAGTCTCCTATGCTGCTAAACATGATTCCCTCTGAACAAATGGACCAAGTAAAATAGTTCGCACATTCCTGTAAGCTGATGAGGTAACATGGATGAACAAAGATATAAATGGATATTGGATAATATACTAGACTTCAAAGCCTAGCAAGAAACTACTTTGTCATCCATTACACATAGATCTGATCAATGATGGGACATGTAATAGTTACATCCTCTTCTGTGCACAATTCACAGATACAGCTCAGCTCACTACATGTGAAATATGCTGTAGTATGATCATATGAAATAAAACACATGATTTATGCATAATTTTTTTCATGGGAAAAACAAAGGTCTAGAAGACATGACAATCATATTAAAGCTCTTAAAAGTAAAAGAAACTACAGAAGAGATACAAGGATTATACAACACTGCACTAAATTTTGATGCTTAAAAAAGTCACCTCAGGGTGCCTGTGGTCCAAAGCATTTAACATCTCATCCAACACATCCACAATTCCTCGAGCACTCTGAATCTCACTTAGACTGTAATGCACAAGGAGCAAGAATTAAAGGTGGATTATAACTAAAGAATTTCTTCTGCAAAGATGGTGAAATAAATTGATAAACACAATTGAAGTATTCAGGTATTGTTTAGCATGATTATGAAACTAAACTGTCACAAGGCAATAAGTAGAATCTATTTTGGCACACTGACACCGCCATATTTTGTTGTTAGAAATACCACTATAAGTATGAAATTCTTGGAAAGTTGCATGGCCCTAGTTCTATGAATGTCTTGCCTGTAAGGCTGTAACAGGGAGACAAACAAAATTACTATTAATGTAATGCATCATAATTACTTTCTAGTATGCTTTAGAGTTCAGGAATGAGGACAACCAAGGATAGCGGCAACTGCAACCATCAGTAGCGGAGGTTCCAACTTTAGATCAGAGATGGCGTACTTCAAGAAAGCAATTAATCACTGACCACTTTTTTCCCCCAAAATACTTGACACTCCATAGTTGCTAACAGGTATTTTTCCAATATCACACCTGGTGGGCCCAACCGGAGGTTCAGCTTTTTTTTTTTTTTTTTTGCCCCTCAAAACTACTAATGTGTTCTCAGTGACTAGGAAAAAACAAGAAAGATCTGGAGCCTGATAGCCTATATGCACCGTGAACCTTCTTTCCGTACTCTCCAGTTGTGCTGAGCGGCAAGTCCTCAGGGTTGGAGCCTTGGAGGCACACAAATCGTCCAGAAGCAACTTGGACACTGCTTTCTGCTGTCTGATGCACAATTTCAGCAGAATAGAGATACTTTAATCCAGGAGCATTTTCGAAATTTAACTAGGAAACATTTTATAGCCTTGGGAAGTTTGCTTGGCTAATGGGTGTCATCTATAGAGGAACAGAGGGAGCAGAACATATTGTGAGTACGATTCCACTCCTAAAACATGCCTAGCCATTTAATGTGGTTGTAGGCTGATCAGTATTTCTGATAGGAACATGTGTTTGAAACTTTTCCCCCACAAGTGTGAATTTACAAACCAGGCCATGCTTGTTCCAACCAAAGTAGGTTATTCTAAAGAGAATGGGAAAAATAGAACAAAGCAAGGCATAAAGAAACAGCAAAAGTAAATGGCATTAAGAAACTATGGATGAATATGACAGTACTGCTTGAAGTGAACAAGTAAATAAGGAACAAATTTTGCATTAGAACAAAAGAACACCTCAAGGCAGGTGCAGAAGGGGCGCTAGATTGAAGAGAAGCTTGTATCGCTGCATCTTCATAGCTTTGACCTGGAGGTGGATATAGATGTGGTTGCCTCAATGGTTGAGTTTGAGGAGGTGTAAACAGTGGAACCGTGTTCTCCTCACGAGGTGGAAAATCAACACCAGCATTCTGCACACAAGGGCAGGATATCTTGTTCATGGTTTGGACAGAAACAGAAGCAATTGAATATTAACTCAAAAGTAAAAACGTTGAAGATCTAAGTTTACATTGAAACAAAGTGCAGAACAGATTGAAGTTGAGTGGAACAGTAGTCAAGTATGAGCTGTGATAGCACAGGATAAATAACAGATGAGAAAACTGGAATGAACACAAGTAGACAGTACCCTGAGTTCTTGGTAAGCAGCGTGATACTGGGGATATCTGCCAGATGCACCTCCAAAAGCCACTTGCCATGTGTCAATCAAACTCAATATTTTCTCCCGAACATTTAAATCTGGCTGAAATCATAAATTGGCAATCAAATACAGAAGCATAAGAATGTAGGAACTATAGGAATAAGTCTTGGCTGGTTGGTCTTGGTCTTGTGGTGCCTTTTCCTGCTTTTCAGCTTTCTAGGACAGCATCTCTACTTTCAGTTTGGATGCTCTAGGACAGTTAGGACAGCAGTTTGTTGAGATGCTCTAGGACAATATGTTGAGATGCTCTAGGACAGTTTGTTGGGATGCTCTAGGACAGTATGTTGAGATGCTCTAGGACAGTTTGTTGGGATGCTCTAGGACAGCACCCTCTTAGACTAGCATGGCTGCATGGCTGCTACAAGCAGCTATAAATATGTATCCAATCCTCTTTGGGAGGATATGGCTTTTGAGTTTGTGAATGAAGAAAACCAGAAAATTGCCCCACTCCGAGTGCCATCCTCTTCTCAATGAGAGTAGCCATTGAAGTTCTAACATCTGGTATCAGAGCCACACTTTCCTGTAGGCTAAACATCTCTTGTTCCACCCCTTCCCAAGCTCGGTTGAGCTCTCAGCCACCACCAGCAGCAGCAACACCGGCTGCTCCTCCTTCCCCTTTCCCTTCCCCCTCTCCACGCAGCAGCCCCCCGGAGGTGCGCCATGTCCGACGTTCGGTCTCGGCGTTCGGTCGTCTCGAGCACTCGGCGTCAGCAGGACGCCGAGCTCGCCGCAGCAGAAGAGCGCAGGCGAGCAACGGCTCAGACCGCTGCAGCAGCAGCGAGGGCGGCCAGACTGGCGGCAGCAGAGTTGGCAGCAGCCAGGGCGGAGGCAGAAGCAGAGGCGGCGGAAGATGCGGCACGTGCGGCGGAGGTAGAGGTTGAGACCTTGCGCAGCAGCATCAACGGCTCCATCGCCGGCGACATCACCGCCGACAGGGAGCTTGAGGAGCTTGCAAGAGGTAGGGCACGGGAGCGGGCAGAGCGGTGGGCAGCAGCCCACCTCCACGGCGGCGGCGGCGGCCCAAGGGACCGCGCGCCCGCCGACGGGAACCCAGACGGGCGCGGGCGTGCCGGCGGCAGCCCGGAGCCCGCGCGCGGCCCTCGCAGGCAGCGTGGCTCTCCCTCCCCTGACCGGCACCATGGCCACCACGGCGTCCAGACGGTGGTCAGGGACTTTGGTCCCGGCGGTGGGTGGCCTACCCTCACCAAAACCAACTACATCGAGTGGGCCGCGGTGATGAGGGTGAGGCTCCAGGTGCGGCACATGTGGGAGGCAGTCCGGTACGGCGACGTCGACTACGACGAGGATCGGCGGGCACTGGATGCCCTCATCGCTGCAGTCCCGCCCGAGATGCAGTTCTCGCTTTCCCAGAAGCGGACTGCCAAGGAGGCCTGGGACGCCATCGCTGCGGCACGCATCGGCAGCGATCGCGCCCACAAGTCAACACTGCAGGCACTCCGCAAGGAGTGGGAGAACCTGGCCTTCAAGCCAGGTGAGGATGTTGATGACTTTGCCCTCCGTCTCCACACTCTTTTGCAGAAGATGGTGCAGTACGGCGACGACACCTACGACGAGGAGAGAGCTGTCGAGAAGCTCTTTCGCTGCGTCCCAGAGAAGTACAAGCAGATCGCTCGCTCGATTGAGTCTTTGCTGGACCTCTCCACGATGTCGATCGAGGAGGCGTTAGGTCGCCTAAAGGTCGTCGACGGCGATGAGCCACAGCCTCTCTCGGGGCCTATCACCATTGGCGGGAAGCTCCATCTCACTCGGGAGCAGTGGGAGGCCAGCCAGAGTAACGGGAGGAAGGGGGAGTCCCCTCCCTCGACAGGCGGCCGCAAGCCGCGCAAGGCGCGCGGAGGCGTCCAGCTGCGGTGGGCGCGAAGACGCGCCGAGGGTGGCGCTCGCAGAGGTGCCCAGGGCGACGCCGCTGGCAACCACAAGCCGGCACGAGACGACGCCTGCCGCAACTGTGGCAAGCTTGGCCATTGGGCCAAAGACTGTCGACAGCCACGACGCGGCCAGGCCCACGTCGCACAGGTGGAGGAAAAGCCGGCTCTGCTCCTAGCACACGCCAGCATCGAGCTATCTTCAGCGGCACCGGCCGCAACGGCTTTCCTCCACCTCGAGGAGCCGAAGGTACACGCCTTCCTCGGCAACAGCTCCAGCAACGACAAGGCTGATGGGTGGTACCTCGACACCGGCGCCACCCATCATATGACTGGCCGGCGGGAGTTCTTCACCGAGCTTGACTCCAGCGTCCGAGGCTCCGTCAAGTTTGGGGATGCCTCCGGCGTGGAGATCAAGGGCGTCGGCTCCGTCACCTTCACCACCAAGTCCGGTGAGCACAGGCTGCTCACCGGAGTCTACTACATCCCCGCGTTGAGAAACTCTATCATCAGCGTGGGACAGCTGGATGAGAACGGCTCAAGCGTGTTGGTCGAGCACGGAGTCATGAGGATTTGGGATCGCCGCCGTCGCCTTCTTGCCAAGGTAACCAGAGGCACTAATCGACTCTACATCCTCAGCGCGCAGGTCGCACAACCAGTTTGCCTCGCCGCTCGTCGAGACGGCGAGGCGTGGCAGTGGCACGAGCGTTTCGGGCACCTTCACTTTGAGGCCCTGAAGCGGCTCAGCGCCAAGGAGATGGTGCGAGGCCTGCCGTGCCTTGACCACGTGGAGCAGCTCTGCGACGTCTGCGTCCTAACGAAGCAGAGGCGGCTCCCCTTTCCCCAGCAGACGAGTTTCCGAGCCAAGGAGCGGCTCGAGCTCATGCACGGGGACTTGTGTGGCCCAGTGACACCGGCCACACCAGGAGGACGACGTTACTTCCTGCTGCTCGTCGACGACCTCTCCCGCTACATGTGGGTGATGGTCCTCGGCAGCAAGGGAGAGGCTGCGGACACCATCCGGCGCGCGCAGGCTGCTGCAGAGGCGGAGTGCGGCCGCAAGCTACGCGTACTGCGCACCGACAACGGCGGCGAATTCACGGCGGCTGAATTCGCGTCGTACTGCGCTGATGAGGGCATTCAGCGCCACTACACCGCGCCGTACAGCCCGCAGCAGAACGGCGTCGTCGAGCGGCGCAACCAGACGGTTGTGGGGATGGCTCGGGCTCTCCTCAAGCAGAGGGGGATGCCGGCCATCTTCTGGGGAGAGGCGGTGGTGACGGCCGTCTACATCCTCAACCGCTCGCCTACCAAGGCCCTCGATGGCAGGACACCGTACGAGGCTTGGCATGGGCGCAAGCCAGGGGTCTCCCACCTGCGGGTCTTCGGCTGCCTCGCGTTCGTCAAGGAGCTTGGCCCCATCAGCAAGCTCGATGACAGGAGCACCCCAGGGGTGTTCATCGGCTACGCGGAGGGCTCGAAGGCCTATCGCATCCTCGACCCGGAGACACAGCGTGTGCGCACAGCGCACGACGTAGTGTTCGACTAAGGGCGAGGGTGGGTATGGGACAAGACGGTGGACGATGGTTCGACTCTGACGTACGACGACTTCACCGTCGAGTATGTCCACTTCGAGAGAGCTGGGGGAGTAGGCAGCTCTTCTTCACCAAGCGTGTCTACCCCAGTCCCCGAGCCTCCATCGACTCCGACACCAACACACCCTCGGGCCACGGCTTCGACTGCGACGAGCTCTTCGCCGACACCACCACAGCCGGCAACCCCACGCGCCCCAGCACCAACAGCCACTCCTCCGAGCACGTCTACTCCGACGCCAGCTCGTGTTGAGCGCAGCCCGGTGGAGTTCGCTACTCCGCTCTCCCACGACGGGGAGCGCATCGACGCGTACCACGACGGCGAGCAGCTACGGTACCGTACGATGGAGGATCTTCTCGGTGACCAGCCCGTGCCAGGAATGGTGCCTCGCGACCTGGAGGCGCAGTTGCACCTTGCGTGCGACGACGGTGAGCCTCGGTCTTTCGCAGAGGCCGAGAAACACGCGGCATGGCGTGCCGCGATGCAGTCGGAGATGGACGCGGTTCAGGAGAACCGCACCTGGGAGCTTGTTGATCTCCCTCGTGGTCACCGCGCGATCACCCTTAAGTGGGTGTTCAAGTTGAAGAGGGATAAAGCCGGAGCCATCGTCAAGCACAAGGCTCGCTTGGTGGCACGCGGTTTCGTGCAGCAGGAGGGGATCGACTACGACGATGCCTTCGCTCCCGTGGCACGGATGGAGTCCGTGCGACTCCTTGCGCTGGCTGCTCAGGAAGGCTGGGGCGTCCATCACATGGACGTCAAGTCGGCGTTTCTGAACGGCGACTTGAAGGAGGAGGTCTACGTGTACCAGCCGCCGGGATTCGTGATCCCCGGCAAGGAGGGAAGGTGCTACGCCTGCACAAGGCACTCTATGGCTTGCGGCAGGCACCGAGGGCGTGGAATGCCAAGTTGGATTCCACGCTCAAGGGGATGGGCTTCGAGCAAAGCCCGCACGAGGCGGCCATCTACCGGCGGGGCAATGGAGGAAATGCCTTGCTGGTGGGTGTCTACGTCGACGACTTGGTGATCACCGGCACCAAGGATGCGGAGGTCGCGGCGTTCAAGGAGGAGATGAAGGCCACCTTCCAGATGAGTGATCTGGGCCTCTCTCCTTCTACCTGGGGATCCAGGTGTACCAGGACGACTCCGGAATCACGCTTCGGCAGACCGCCTACGCCAAGCGCGTCGTTGAGCTGGCTGGGCTCACCGATTGCAACCCAGCTCTCACTCCGATGGAGGAGAGACTGAAGCTGAGCCGCGACAGCACGGCGGAGGAAGTGGATGCTACACAGTACCGGCGTCTTGTGGGGAGCCTTCGCTACCTCACCCACACACGGCCGGACTTGGCCTTCTCCGTCGGCTACGTCAGTCGGTTCATGCAGCGACCGACGACGGAGCACCAGCAGGCTGTGAAGAGGATCATCCGCTACGTTGCGGGGACTCTCGACCACGGTCTCTACTACCCGAGGTGTCCTGGCAAGGCACACTTCGTCGGGTACAGCGACAGCGACCACGCCGGCGACATTGACACCAGCAAGAGCACGAGCGGGATTCTCTTCTTCCTCGGCGAGTGCCTCGTTAGCTGGCAGTCAATCAAGCAGCAGGTGGTGGCCCTGTCCAGCTGCGAGGCCGAGTACATGGTGGCATCCGCCGCTTCGACCCAGGCGCTCTGGCTTGCTCGACTGCTTAGTGATCTCCTCGGCAGAGATACTGGAGCGGTGGAGCTCAGGGTGGATAGCCAGTCCGCTCTGGCCCTGGCAAAGAACCCCGTTTTTCACGAACGGAGCAAGCACATCCGGGTGAGGTACCATTTCATCCGAAGCTACTTGGAGGAAGGGAGCATCAAGGCGAGCTACATCAACACCAAGGACCAGCTTGCGGATTTGCTCACCAAACCCCTTGGGAGGATCAAGTTCCTTGAGCTTTGCTCCCGGATCGGGATGGCTCAACTTTCCCACAAGACGACGCACAAGACTTAGGGGGAGAATGTAGGAATAAGTCTTGGCTGGTTGGTCTTGGTCTTGTGGTGCCTTTTCCTGCTTTTCAGCTTTCTAGGACAGCATCTCTACTTTCAGTTTGAATGCTCTAGGACAGTTAGGACAGCAGTTTGTTGAGATGCTCTAGGACAGTTTGTTGGGATGCTCTGCTCTAGGACAGTTTGTTGGGATGCTCTAGGACAGCACCCTCTTAGACTAGCATGGCTGCATGGCTGCTACAAGCAGCTATAAATATGTATCCAATCCTCTTTGGGAGGATATGGCTTTTGAGTTTGTGAATGAAGAAAACCAGAAAATTGCCCCACTCCGAGTGCCATCCTCTTCTCAATGAGAGTAACCATTGAAGTTCTAACAGGAACTAGGAAAGCAATAGTTGGCCACTGAATGTGAGTATAATCCTCACCTTTTTCTTTACTATCTTAACCATTTCACTTAATATGTCTCGCTCAATGATTTGCTGGTAAACAACATCCCCACAGTTTTTGCTTAGAGTCTCTAGCACCTGAAAAGGAAGACAAACAAACAGAACAAATCAGCACATTAAACAAGACATGACTGTGCACATAGAAACTATGCTCTTTGTTTCCTAAATCTGGAGGAAGCACAAGAAGTTTCCAAAATCTGGAAGAAGAACAAGAAATAACTTCTAAATTTGTGTAGCTAGTGAAGACAGGTGAATTCTTAAATTTAGGAATGAATCGACCTAAAACTCACATTGTTAAAACAAAAAAATCAGAAGATAACACACTGAGTATCAATATACAAGGACTCTTGAAATACTCACATAAAGCGTCAGAATTTGCACTTTTGAATTCTTGTTTCCCAGGCGTTTCTTTAGGAGCTTGAGTGTATCCTTGGCTTGTCTGTACTTCAGCAAACATTTATGAGCATGCTATAAAACATGACAAACCAAAAGTTGTATGGGGACATTGAAAATAAATCCCAGAAAGTATTTAAGACGAAACAATTATGTCAACAATTCAATATACAAAACTCATTATGCAATGTGCATCACTCAACCATGAACCGAATTATCAACAAATTATAGCAAAATGTCTTAAATTAGTGTGGCATCACATACACAGATTTTAATGTTAGCAAATGCCACAGATTATAAAATGTAATCACTGCCTGGAGAGACATATAAACCATATTGGAAGTTGGAAGACTAAAAGTTATTGAAGCTATATATCACACCAACGTACAGCAGAGTAGAGAAACAAAGTTTTTTTTTTCTCTCGAACACGCAGGAGAGTTGCATATCATTATATTAAGATAAAAGAGTTAAAAAGGACTCATGCATGCCCATAACGGGAACAAAGGCTATAAGAACTTTCCAAAGAAACAACAAAAAACTACACCATGACTTAGCTTCATCTCTAACATCCTGCATGACGGAATTGAAATTAGCTGAAACCTCTCCAAAGACACATCCACCTATGTTTCCAAATCAACCAAGCCACCAACACAACTAATGAGTTAAAACCCTTGCGATGTTGCTTAGCCACTTTCTGCAAAGCTTAAAGCCACCACATGGTGAAAACAGTGTCATCGGGACCTTATCTAAGGTGCTGCAAGCCAACCAAGGACAAAACTGAGAACCATACACTTCTTGTGAACACACATAAAGTGAGCAAGTGCTGCACATTCTCCTCCTCTTGATTACACAATGGATATTGCCAAGATGGTCAACACTGCGATGGGCCAATCGGTCAGCAGTCCAACAACGATTTAGCGAGGCTAACCACACAAAAGAATTGCAAAGAGGCCAAAGCTCAAGTTTTCCAAACTTCCTTCCACGGCTCAAATTACATGCCCCTGATGAGTTTTTTTTTTTGTGTGTGTGCTCTCATTGCTGATATCATCATGGCAAAAAGTGATGTCATACCTAAACTGCACCTCAACAACAAATGACACCAACTCATCACCAAAATCAGTGGCCTCCATGAGATTATAGCTCAACTAACCAATCACAAACTATCATCAATTATTGAGTTATTCTGCTCTCCAAACCAACAACCGTACAACCTAAGATTCCAAATTCCTAATAAATTTGGAAGAAAAAGACTGAATATGCTTTTCCAAAAAAATACAAAACATATAGCAATAGACACAGAACAAACTAGCCAAAATCACAGATTCAATGCCTTATAGAAGCAGCACTAAAACCCTGCTAAATTTAACGATTTTATAAACAAGCCTAGGTTAAACGAGATACAACAAGCAAGCAAGATCACAACACATAAAATGTCAGAGATGCCACGATAACCCTACTAAATCACTCACGGGTTGAACAACATAGAGAACTACCTAGGAATTCTCCATCCTACCATATGATAGCAATAACAATTACAAACAAATCAAAGAACCTAAACAAAAAGTCTCGAACAGAGGCATCATCGAGAGAGAGAAGCCAGACCCGGGATCCATGTTGATGATGTCGCAGAGCTCGATGTTCACCGCCCAATCCGGCCCGATCAGCATGTCGCTCGTCGCCCTCTCCGCGCACGCCACGGCCGTCGCCATTTTCCCCCTCTCACCACCAAAAACCCTAAATCCTGCAAACAACAACAAAAACAAACCACCCAAATCAGCCCCCAAATTCCCACCTTTCCGCACCTCCCCAACGCCCCCAACCCGAATCCGCCCCCCAAAAACACATCTTCCACCCCGCAAGAACCCGAGCCCCTCACCGAATCTGAGCGACCTCCTCCCCAAGATTCGGCGCCAAGAAGCACCAAGGCGGCCTCTTTTCACCGATCCGGAGGTCCTGGCCGCGCCTGGGACGGGGAGGAGAGGGAGAGATGCGAGCGAACTGTAGGATTGGAGGAATTTCGGTGGCTCGGCTTGGAGGAGGAGATGAGGAGGAAGGAGAAAGGTTGGAGAGGAGGGTGGTAGACTAGACTAGGCAGGCAGCAGGAAAGAAGGAAGGAGGAAGAGAAGGGAACGCGGCCGTAGACTTTTTCTTTGTTTAGTTTTCTTGGTGTGAAAGTGAGGGCCTGCAAAATTATATTTTGTGGTGCTAGTTTGGAATTGTGAGAAAAGTGGGATATCAAAGTACTCCATTCGTCCTATATTAGATTGTGAGTTTTTACTTGTAATGTTTAACTACTCGTCTTATTCAAAAAAATTTTAAAATTATTTTTATTTTATTTGTGACTTACTTTATTATCTACGGTACTTTAAGCATAATTTTTTGTCTTTTATATTTGCAAAAAAAAATTAAATAAGACAAGTGGTCAAACGTTGCAAGTAAAAACTCAAAATTCCTTATATAGTGGGACGGAGTAATACTGTCATCTAGCAGCCCCATCATTTGGAATAAGCCAAACGACATTTTAACGAATAAAACATGATTTATAAATAAACTTTTATATATATGTGTTCTTAACAATTTAAAAGCAATGGCTGAAAAATAAACTTAGATGAAAAAACCTCAAACCAATTATAAATTCAAGGTTGAAAATTTGAATTTTAGCTACTAAGTATTAGTATAAGCGAAAAAATGAGACTATGATGACTGATGAGGATAGGATCGATTTTTCTTTATATTAGATCTTGAATTTTTTTTACATGGGTAAATTATGTATTTTGGAAAATATATAGTTATGTTGTGAACTTCTTTGATGTCATGAAAAATATCTTTTTTTAGAAACTCTCAACGGTTGGGGGTACATACTAGATAGATTTCTACTATCGGAAAAAATACATTCTTATCAACACAAAGGGTCATTAAGTAGGATCTTTGCATGAATGCTTACTAAGTAAGCAAGTTCTACATTTTGGTTGCGTATATGGTTGATATGAAGTTACATAAAAGTGCAATGTGAAAACCCTGGATGAAATAATTATATAACATATCCTATGTAAGTCATTTTCACTCATTAATTATATTATCCTTGTGAGTCTATTTTCTACACATTCACTTTTTTTTCTTCCATTTCTCATAAAAATATCAACACACTATTTACCATTAGCACTAGGCGACTTTGTTCCTCTTGCTACTTCTCTTATAAGGAGAGATAGGGGATATTTACATGATTAAATGTGCTTGTTAATATGTCATCGTATGAAATAGTTGCGACATTTTTTGTTTTGCTTGCAGTGATAGACTTGGGGCATTACTTCTCTGTTGCATACTTTTCACAAACAATAGGAACATTTCAAACTTTTAGAGAAAGTATCTCATGTTTTTTAGAGCATCAAATTGTTCATTGTGTCAAATTTATATATTACTCGAATACACAAGCCAAAACAATTGGTTTTATGTACATGGCTAGAAAATTATACTCCATCCATTTCCAAATAACTGACAATTGGCACTATTCATTTTAAACCGTGACCATTCGTCTTTCTCATTTAAAAAGTATAACTGAAAAAGCAGAGGAACAATAATCGGCAGGAATGCAAGTACAAAAATAAAAGATTATAGAACACAGTAAATACAAAAAATGATAGTTTGATTAGACCGCGAGAAAAACACAACAATCGGATAAGAGACGTAAGCTCAAAGGAAATTTTTCAACAAGTTTGAGTTCTTACTAATTTTTTTTCAAAATTTCTTTAGGATTATCTATTTTATAGGAATTTCAAAGAAAATGATGGGCTTCCTAAGAATTATTTTCCGATCCTCTATAAAGTGCCCTGTACTAAATTAAGTGATCGAACTCCACAAGAATTATTCAATGAAAACCAATCTTCATCTTCAATTCAGTAGACGACCACCCACTATAAAACGCCATATTCGTTGGGCAAGAAGTTTGTCCATTTGACGATCAACCACACGGACCCACCCTTGATGCAGAAACAAGCAAAGCTTTGCTCATCTTGGCCGTTCCAGGCCAAAATTGCTTTCTGTTTGCCACCCAACTTCCTTTGGGTTAAGCAAGACTAGGTTGGATTAGATATGACTTTTAAACATAATCCTCATATCAGCACAAAGGTAATGTTGGTTCTTGGATCTCCTTAATTAATCACCTGCAAAGCTAGTTTTTTTTTCTTTTTATAGCAAGAAAGAGAGGCCTAATCATGGTAGTGGGTTTCACTATCTGCATGTAGGTGCAAGCAACAGTAGAGCTGGCTAGCATTTTTTTCCTTGTTTGTTATGTCTAATAGTTTAAGCCAAAATGGTTTTGGCTATTATAAACCATCAAAAATAATAATTATAAACTTCGCTAGGCGTCCACATGTACAACTAGAATTATTTTTGTATTGGTCCATGTGTGTCAACGATTTGTAAGAGAAAAGATATAATGACTTTTAATTAGTTTTGTTTTTGTCACAAAGAACCTCTCGATCCATCATGTATTTTGTCTTGTCTCCTTAATGTAAGAAGAAATTCAACATGCCACAAGCCTGAAATCAACGTAGAATTGCTAATGCATATGCCATAGGAGTATAGGACTAATAGATTAAAAAAATCTACTGATATAAATTGGGCAACATTTTTTTAGATAATATAGGTAGCAATTACAAGTTTCAAACTGCAGATCCTTAACCGGTTTTCCTACTCTGGTCGCATGGATGTAGTGTACTGCTCCCTCCGTCGGATTTTGACTTTTTGCTTGCACTGTTTAACCACTCGTCTTATTCAAAAAATTTGTGCAAATATAAAAAACGAAAAGTTGTGTTCAAAATACTCTAGATAATAAAGTAAGTCACAAATAAAATAAATAACAATTTCAATTTTTTTGAATAAGATGAATGGTCAAACAGTGCAATCAAAAAGTCAAAATCACTTATATTATGGGACAGAGGGAGTACTAGATTTGTACTACTTCAGATTTCCTAGGCTGAGTTTAGTTCCTTCCAAAGTTGAAAGTTTGGGTTGAAATTGGTACGATGTGACTGAAAAGTTATGTGTGTATGACAGGTTGACGTGATAGAAAAAGTTGGAAGTTTGAATCCAAAGTTTGACTGTTTGGTAGCTAGCCAGTCAGCCAGACACGGTTTTGTTGAGTCCTCAATCTTCATGCATTCCACCATGATTTGATAGCCGAACGATTAATGGCGAAAACTGATAAAATTCAAACGGAATGTATCAAATATTTGGATTTTTTAATACATGAAAATTTATCAAGTGGTTCTTAAATATAGATTGGCTCGATAAGATCAACCATGACAGTCAAGCAGTTTTTGTTGTATTATGAAATCCTATTCATCTCTCATGCTTTCAAATCTATATGATTATTTCCCTAGCAAAACAAATAGATCCGTCCTAAAAAGGAATTATTCCCATTTAATTTGAAAATGATTCTGCATGAGTTCTGTAAAGAATTTTGTATCGACCAATTCAATAATTTGAAGAACAGAGTCACAAAGAATTTTCCTGTATTCTACTCTGGGCCTTGCATGCATCACAGTGTTAGAAATGGCTTTAAGCTTTTGCATCCTGGGCCTCCAAAATTAGTTGGTTTAAAAGCAAACCCACGTACCTAATTAAAATTGGGCCGCCCTTGTTCACACTGCACACTTCATGCTGCCGACTACAATTAGGTTTTGTTTAAGAGAACATTGACTAATTATATTTGTGATTATCAAGAAAAGATGTACTGCACTATGCACATGGGTCACATTCAAACCTGATCTTCCATTTAAGATTGAGAAGTGAAGTGATTAGTTCCTCTTGAATTGCATGATCACCTCAACTACAACTAGGAACTTTTAGTTTGAGAGGTAGTACAAATTAGAAACCTAAACGGCTAGAATCCACCCCTTTTGCAAGGGGCTAGATTCCACTTAGCTCCACACATCGCATTAACAAACATTAATTCACATGAAAAGCAACTCCATCGGCTCAACTAATCTGTTCTTTCCGTTCCATTACATATGAACTAATATTGATCAAGGCTAAAAAGCAGGCTATATTTTTATCTTACATTAATTTGTTTGTAGTAGGTATCATGCGAAGCAAAACTATAGTATACATATGCTCATGGGACGCTAGGAATTGCACATTGACCTAAAAAATATTTTAAGCCTGAATCTCTATTGAGATCTTGTCATTGATTATTTGGGGCCATTTGGTTGAAACACAGCACAACTTTGTCAAGAAAGGCAATTCATAAAAGCAAAAGTAAACAAGTGAACTGGCGCGTCATCATCCACAAATCTCTGTTTTAACTTTTAATTAGTACGTAACTAACAAAAACCAAAGAAATTATTACATTAGGACATGTACAGACAGAGGAATAGTACAAGAGATGTGAGACTTTCAGAAAGTACAGGAAATGTGTTGCAAATAAAAGATCTCAGTGCCAATGCAGGGTGTTTGTCCTCTGTATTTTTATGCATTCCTTTCCCTCTCTAAATAATCTCTGTGTGTGTGAGCCAGTCATAGTGGTGCACATTGCACTTTTCACTGGTGTCATATCGTTTCATGCATCTTGCACTGATTTTATGTATGCAAAGTTGGTGTTTTTGCATCATTGCATGAGCTCCTTTTGCATGCTGATGCTTGTTGTATAAGCAGATCACTACAGAAGCTTTATATCCTCTTCCTGGATGTAGCCCACTTCTTCATTTGCATCATGTTCTAATCTTCAGCACCTCCATTTTTGCTTTTGTTTTTCTTGAAGAAACCATAGCACCCAATTCTCTTTCTGCACAAAACAAAAGAATGGGTTTGTTAGATCATTTTCTGAATTAGATATGTTCTAGTAGTCCCTAGTGGGAAGATGATGATTAGAATTGCTATTGCTGAATTAATAGCACAATAGGTCATCAAAAGGACATAAAGCATTTGTGCAATGATTAGGATTCAGGTGACAAGAAGCCGGCCTTAATTAAGCTTTTGGAAAAGGAAACAAAACCACTTGGGAGAAGAAAAAAAGAAATAAAAGGAAAGTAGCCAACATGAAGAAAGATCCTACAAATAATTTGTCTGATCATAAATTGGATGTATGAATGATTGGAGTCCATGTGGCATCCAACTGTGGCCAAATCTATTCAAGACCCTACAAATATGTCATACTAGTCTGAAATAGTCTATCTGATGACCTATTTTTAAGGATAACTAGTGCAACCCACAATATTGATTACTAATGTGATGCTAAAAACAAAAAATTACAAACAACAAGTTGAACATATATACTCCTTAAACAAGCGCAACCATTGACAAACAACGGCCATATATAGAATTTTCTGAAACTGAGAAACCAAACATTGTCTGAAACTCATCACAAATTCAGAAGCCAAACTAGGAGTGAACAAAAGACTATGTCAAGTCATGCCCCATTTGCCAAGAAGACTTTATAGGTAGAATAGATTGACTGCTAATTAAGTTAGATTGTGATGAAACAAGATGGACTTGAAGCTATGACTCTCACTAGCCGTGTTGACCAATCTGCCTCCAAACTTGATGGCTTCACACTAACTTACTCAACGGGGCAGTGTAAATTGTTGGGTTGTTTTTAGCAGCCTAAGCTGAACAATTTTTTCACACTTGACGTATTTGCTGACAGAGCTATACTTTGATCCAGTCTATTACCATCTCCAGACTTTGAATTTTGTATGTGGTTATGTGTGAGCTCTTGACCTCAGATTTTTGGAATTTTTCAAAAAGTTATCTTCTAGAACTACTTATTTGTCTCATTCATCTGTTGGAAAAATGGGTTCTTGGGATGGAACTGCTAGCTGGCAGGAAAACGTTTAATGGCAGAAAATCTTCAGCATATGGTGGAAATACATTCATATTATTATTGTTGTTTTTCATTTAATGTTGAATTCACCTTTCTTATTTGTGAGGGAAAACTCTATAAAAATGGAGATTAAAGTGTACTGACTGCTATGTGCGAGCTATTGACAAACAGTAGGATTTTCAAAAAGGTTAACTTCTAGAACAACTGTTTTCTCCTTCATTTTTGGGGAAAACAAGTTTTCTCAGGATACAAAACTACTAATTGGCTGGAAAAAAATAATGGTGGAAAATCTTCAGCACATAATAGAAATAATTCCTATATTATTTATTGTTTAGTATCAAAATAACTTTTCTTATTTGTGAGGGAAAACTCTACAAAAATGGAGATTAAAGTGTGGTCATTGTTTCTTAATTTTCAATATTTTAAATTGCGATTCTGATCTCAAGCGATTCACAAAGAACCCAACACAATCTAACAGAATCAAGAAGAGCATAATTTTTTCCCCAAACTACAACTAAATAAGTTCCATCAACCTAAGTTAGCAAACTCTGTTCTCCAACTTTTTTAAAAACAAACAGATTTTGAAATAAGACACCATTCCTAAAACCCAACCAAACTCCCATTCGAGAATAATAAAAAAGAGATATGCAAAAAAAAAAAGATCCAATGAAACTAAACTTTACATCTAGAAACTGAAATAATGCACAATTAGCAAGTCTAAAATAATTTACCTGCTCCTGCTCCTGGTTGTTTGAGCCTTCGGGTTGCCGCCGCCATGGCCATTTCCGATGCTGCTGCTGCTGCTGCTTCCATGGCCGCCGCTGCTAGTGCTGTTGGTGCTGCTCGTCCTGCTGCTGGTGCCGGCCTCGCTGAACTCGCCGCCCTTGCTCCACCACTCCTCCTCCTGCAGCTGCGCCTCCTGCTTCTTCTTCTTCTTCCCCTTCGTCTTGTTCTTCTTGCCGCCGGCGGCGGCGGCGGCGGGCGGCTTGGGCGACACCTTCTTCTTCCCGCCGCCGCCGCCGACGGAGAGCGGGAGGAAGAGCTTGATGAGCAGGCCGGTGTCGAGGCTCACGCTGCGGTCCATGCTCCGGCTCCGCGTCCGCCCTATCGTCCTCTGCTTCCTCGCCGTCTTGGCGGTGGTGGATTTCCCCTGCTTCTTGCTGGCTTCCTCGCCCATGGCGCCCGCCGCCGCCGCGGTGATCGTGGCTTCGGCGGTGGGAGGTGGTGGGGTGGGGGGAGGAGGAGGGAGAGGATGCGGCGGCGGAGGAGGAGGGGACTCGACGATGTCGCGGAGGGAGAGCTCGTAGCAGGACTCGGGGAGGCCGCGGACGAGGTCGAGCATCTCGCGTCGGTACCCGGCGATCGCCTGCGCCCTCGACGGCGAGCTCCCCGCCGACGCCGGGTATAGCCGCTGGAGCTGCTGCTGCTGCTGCTGCCCCCAGAACTCCGGCGACGGCGTGCCGGACTCCGGCGAGCCGACCCGCGACGCCTGCAGCCACCGCGACTCCTCCTCCCCTTCCCTCGCCGCCATCGGGTTCCCCAGCGGGCTCCGCATCCTAACCCTCTCGAACTCCCCTCCTCCCCCACCCACCGCCGACGCCGACGACCCCTGGAAGCTGAACTCCAGCCGCCGCTGCCCCGACGGCGGCATCGGCATCATCCCGACGCCGAGAGAGAGAGAGAGAGGTTGGAAGAGAGATGGAGAGGGAGAGGAAGGTGTAATAATGGCGATGTGGAGGAGGAGGCGAGGAGGCGGAGGGGGAGAAGAAGAGGAGAGAAGAGGAGAGGAGGGAAAGCGATGGCGGGTGGGTGCAAGCAAGCAAGGTCGTTGGTGAGAGATTTAAAAGCGGGATTTAAATTTGGAGGGAGTACATTACATACAAAGCTTTAAATAATAATAATTAAATTATAAACAAACTACACTGTACTTTGTGTATATACGGCGTGGCGCCGAACTGTACATCACAGCAAAGCTGCTGTACATCTCCGTCAGGTCCATACCGTGGATTCGTGGAGCCATTGGGTTCGGAATCATCTATCATAATATCATTATCGTTACGTGATCTTAACTTTATATTATCCCGCACGACAGTGTTTATAAAAGTAGTGTCATTATGGTAGATAATGTGAACCCGATGGACTAATGGTAGTATCTTCACCTCCCGCACGTAAAACGAAGGGATCTATTATGGTATTACTAATTAAGTATTAGTTAAAATAAACTTTAAAAATAGATTAATATGTTTTGTTAAAACAACTTTCCTATGTAATTCTTTTTTAAAAGACTATTGTTTAGTATGTTTGGAAAACGTGCGCGTGAAAAACGAAGGAGTATAGGTTGGGAGTTGTGAGTGACAAACTCAGCCTAAAATCTTCATAAACCCGAGACAATGGCTACTGTTCACACCTCTCGTATTAATATGTAAGATGTGTGCAGTGGTGAAATGGTGATGTGTTCGCTACCATGTGTGATCACGTCTGAGTCGGATGACGCATAATTCGTGATATATTAAAATTTTGTTATTATGTTAATAGATGGCGGTGTAAGTGATTGGTAATTAATGCGAGTGATTAAAATAAACCAAGGGTACATGACATGAGTGTTGAAATGTTTGCTAGCTTGATTGTTGCAATGGCGTTTAATCGGTGTTGTAGGATCCAGGGGGGTGAATGGTTGGTATACCCAAAAACCGAAAACTTTTAGTGGAAATAAAAGTTACCCTCGAAATCGACGGAAGTCGGTCTGACCGAGATTGATCTGCCGGTCTGACCGAAGCGTAGCCGCCGGTCTGACTGGTGTTGATCTTCCGGTTGGACCGCCCTGGAATCCCTGCTGCGCCTGTTGTCGTCCCCGGTCTGACCGAAGGTCACCCGCCGGTTTGACCGCCGCCTTGCCGCCGGTCTGACCGCCGATGTGTCGCCGGTTAGACCGCCGAAACCCGGTGAAACATAAATTGAAGAATTCTAAAAGTAGATGACGACTTTATTGATTCTCTCTGTATTTACGAAGTGCACAAACAGCACTCCTTACAGAAATTTCGACTAAACTCAAAACCCTAACTCAAAACTCAACTCAATTGCTTTCAAAAGCGATACCGGGAAGCCTCATGCTCCCCCTCTATTTATACCCGAGGCAGGCAGGAACCAAACTCATACTAGGAGTCCTAAACACCTTAGAAAACCCTCTAGTACAAGAAAGAAACTTTACATAACCAATCGTACCAAATTTGGACTCCTTCCAAATTCGACTCCGCATCCCATACACACACAATACCTCCATCGTATGCCATATGGAATCTCCATCAACCACGTGCATCAACTCTAGCCTAAGTATCCCGCATAATCTCTGACCACCACGGACGTCGTCTTATCCCCAAGCCGACTCCCGGTCCATCACCGCAAATACTCTCCCGAGACATCGAGTCACCTACACATGAAATAAATAAAGAAACCATATTCCGAGACCAAGCTATCTCCAACTTGACTCATTAGTAGCAAACAACAGTATTACATACGTATAGTATCCATCTAGAAGCCATAATCATGAAATAATCACGGATATCCAAACAAACAACCCGAAAGCGAAACTGACACAGTGTCGGCCGGTCAGACCGCGGGCTGGCCGGTCCAACCGCTCGATTACCGCCGGTCTGACCGGCATACACAGCCCGGTCTGATCGGTCACATGAAATAATGAATCCTGCGATCACCTGTGAATCCAATCATCTCCAAACCACTTCATGAATAAATTCCAAATAACAAAACCAATAATCTCCAATGCCCAATTATTCATCACAGAATAATAATAAAAAACACCTTTGATTTTACAAGTGTGAGTGCTTTACTTTGTTGTAACAGGAATGCTAAAAAAATAGGATCCTGTTTCTCCTAACCCCTCAAGCTGGGGTCTGGGGAGGCATGTGCTACCGCCGGTAGGTCCGGCCGATGAGCCACTAGGCACCATTGGTGTAGCCTCCTACTTATCCTCATCTTTACCTCAACTCAACTTCGGTTGCCATGGGCCACCTCCTTTATGTTCTCTCACGTCGCTAGTAGTGGTTTGTGTGTGCCCACACGAGACACGACCATAGGTCTACCAGGTGTACCACTGCCTCCATCGTTGTACGATAATACCACATACCCCGCGTTGATGTTACATGGTTGTCCGATGATAAGTAAGATCTATATGGTGGAACTAACTAAACCTTCACAAACTCAAGACAGTGGCCACGGTTCACACATAACAAAAATATGTGAGATATGTGCGGTGGTGAACCGGTAACGTGTTCGTTACCACATGTTAAAACGTCTGAGTCGGACGAGGTGTGTTTTATGTAGAACTCATAATAAGAAATTTTCTTATTATGTATTCTACATGTCAGCTGTACGGTTCTTTTTTCATTTGCCACGTGTTAATGTAATTCTATGAACTAGTTAGTACGTGGCAAATAGGTGGCGGTTTTGGTGATTGATAATTAATGCGAGTGATTAAGAAAACCTAAGGGTACACTTGGATTTATTGAGTGTTGAAATGTTTGCTTGCTTGTTGGTGGTTAATCATCAGTGTGAGTGCTTTACTTTGTTTTAAACGTGATAGTATAAAATTGTGCCATTTTCATGACAGAGGAACTGTTCCTATCCATTATATTTCGTGCAGCCCCTAATTGTTGTGATACTTTAGTTCATTCTGAAATGTGATACCCATGCTATATAAATATGGCATTTTCATGACGCTGAAACTGTACTGATCGATCGATTGTGTTCAGCCCCTAATTGACACAGCATGCAATTAACAGCTCGATGAAAGCGATTCAGTGTTTATAATTTGCAGCATAGTTCAGTAGCCATCCAGATGTCTGGCACGTGCTTAGACCGATGGAGAAAAAACTGACATGATGGTTGCTACATGTCTTGAGCTGTTACATCTCACAACCACTAAATAATCCGTGGTTAATCAAAATACTACTGCTGCCTTTGTTCCATAATATATATCACTGTCAAACATGACACGATGTCTAAAACTACCTTTTAACTTTTAGTTTCTTACACACACTATAAGATGTAGCAACAAAAATCATAACGATAGAAAAAGTAAATTCAAATATCAATTGAACAATATTATTTCTTAAAAAATAAAATTTAATTTGTATTAGACTAATTTTCAGTCGAATATTTAATGAGTTAAATCTTTATAAATCTGTGACAGAGAGAGTAGCACTCGTACCTATCTCAGATTAAGCAAGACATCAACTAAATTATTATAATCTGTAACTTGTAGTATTAGATCTCTCTTAAGTTTATAGAATATAATCTCAAGGATTACGAGACTAATATTTTGGATGATTAGAATAGAATTTTAGTGGCACAGTAATCAGTCAATTTTCTTGTTCCTTTTTGTCTGTCACTGCATGCACAAATTGCACATATAAATGAACAGTATGAGAGAGATAGGAGACTTTGCAGGGGGGTCAGGAAGTCATGGGTTTCTAGATGTTGGTGATAATTTGCAGGTGGTTGAGGAGCCACTGGGGACTCTAGAATGAAATGACTTTTGAAAAACGGGTACAAATATTTTCCCGTGGGGGACGACAAGGCTTCTCTTTCGATGGGATTCTACCTTTTCTTTGGTTTCAATTCACAGCGATTGTAGTGCTTTTTTTTATGTAAAAGAGGAAAGAAAGGTTTTATTATTTATGCGGACGAGATGTCTTTATATGTTTTCTCACTGACTAGCGGACCGATGCAAATCTATGTTGAATTTTTAGGTCAATGTTTTCGTTTTCGGAGGATCGATGTTGGGTGAATTATAAGATTTTTTATAAAGAATTATGTCGGTAAAGCTGTTGATGCATGCTTGGAGTAGAACTTGTTAATCAGCTGTCTGATTGTAATTTGCATTCCTCAGCTCCTTTTCTTAGTTTTGTCTTCTCAACACTCAATTCACCATCTAGAACAATCATGCGCACGCATGGTTGCGGTACATTAATATAAGTTGAAAATTAATACTAGTTCAATTTTGTTCAGAAAAAAAGGATAGAAGAAATGTTGCTTCAATTACTATGACGATATCAATCTGCCACAGAAGACAGAATCTACACGTCGTTTTCAGATATGGTTAAACTATTCCACAGCACAAAACTTTGAAATATTCAGATACAAGTACAATTAAAACAACTGAATATATATATATCTTGAGTGTCTCATTTTCAATGAACAAATCGTCAGATATTCATTATTAGATACAGATACAGGTCTTCAGAAGATATCAAAAGCGAAATATTATATTATGGTCGATCGACCAGTCTGGGGCTATTGTTTAATTTACTTTCGTTAGTGTGCATGCATTAACATAATTTGTGCTCAATTTAATTAGCTTGCCATCACGATATATATATGGACTCGATCGATCGAGCTGTGACGTGGCATTCAGTTTGTGTGTGAATATAATTAATTGTTTCTCCTATCCGTCATGATAGATATACTCCTAATCAATAGGTACTTGATGAAGTATATACCATGATTAATCAATTTTGACTTCGTGTGTGAATACAATTATTTCCAGACGTTTGCCGTGATGGTTCTGTGTTAGTAGTACCTTGTGATGGTAAGGTGCAATTAAACGTAAGGCTGATTATGTCAAAACTGGGGGTGGCTATTGCCTAATGCATGATAAAAATATGGTGCTTTGTTACTGGACCAAACCAAAACTAGAGCAGAGCCAAATTAAAGTTGGACCAGCTGTTTTGATCACCTTGATTTCACCATAAAATTGGCTTAAATATTGGCATACCATGTCTCATATTTTCAGTTTGGTATGACCAAGTATTTTGCTGAATTCTGAACGACTATGTGGAATGGCTATTTCCTTGTTTCATGTGAGCACGTTCCCGAATTGCTAACTAATGTATTTTATGTAAAAAAATTTTATAGGTAAGTTTCTTAAAAATATCAAATAAATATATATTACTCAATTAATTATGCACTAATAACTTGTTTTGTTTTACGTACTATAAAAATCACAGATGAACCTCTGTTTTGAACTCAGCCTTAAGCTAAAACCAAAATGAAGAACACATTTAATATATAGACATAACCTAGTTAGTTAGTTTTGGTTCTGACCACATGAGAGCATCAAGCAAATCAACCTAAAAAATGTTCATGTTGTTTTCCTCATCCAAATACCACAGGCTGCCCAATGCTTGGGCTTTTTCTCAACACCAAATGGACAAAAGAGGCTTCCCAAAACTCCTATTAGCCATTCATCAGTTTCAAAAAAGTCTCCACAGTAGCAAAGAGCTAATATAAAAACACAAATAAGTCACGATATCTTGTAGTAAAATTATTATTTTTTACCAGGCTAGCGTTCATTTTGGCATGAACAAAATTTTAACTTCAAACATTGATCATGTGCACATTTCCTATAAACATGACCTAGCTAGTTAATTTGAATTTGGCTCAACACATGGCCCACATGAGAGCATCAAGCAAAGCAAACCCCAAATGTTCGTGTTGTTTACCTCATCCAAATTTCCACATGTTGCCTCTATGCTTGGATCTCTTAACACCAAATGGACAAAAGGGATTCCCCAAATTAAGTTTCTAGTAGCCAATTGATGATTAATCATCGGTTTCGAAAGAGCGCCCATGGTAGCCACAATCCTCGTATGATTGTAACAATTAATACCACGACAATTTCATCACCTCGGTCTCATTTTCTTCAACCACATGAATATATACATTCCGTAGTTATATTACGTGTAATAACAAATATCTTCTAGCGTATAAGAAGCCGATTCGCACTTGTCAAACTTTATTTTAAACGGAAAGTCTAAATTTCAGGTGACTGAAATAAAGTCTCTTTCTTAAGGCTGAGTTCAGGCTGAGTTCGGGATGCAAGGTTCCCAACCTTACCTCTTAAAAAATAAATCAATATAATTTTTTAAAGTGATTTTTCTATAGAAAACTTTTGCAAAAGACACACAGTTTAACAATTTGAAAAGTAAGCACGCGAAAAACGAGAGAGGTGAGTTGAGAAAGAAGGGACAATGATCCTCGATACTCATTTCTCTTTCTAATAGAAAAGGTTTAAAAATGTAGTAATACAATATATACCAACAAATTTACAATCTAAAATTGCACATTATATACCACTGTAAATTTATTTTAGAAACATAGTGCAAATGCAAACGAACAGAACGCGCGCACACTCATCCGTATGGACACACATGTACACACTACCCCATATAAGCACCTCCGAGACAGAAGATTGGACCAACATATATTAAAATTTATTAAATCACCACATATACCTTAGAAATATACTCCCTCTATTTCGAAATGTTTGACACCGTTGACTTTTTGCCACATGTTTGACCGTTCGTCTTATTCAAAAATTTTTGTAAAATATGTAAAATTATATGCCTACATAAAAATATATTTAATAATGAATCAAATGATAGGAAAAGAATTAATAATTACTTAAATTTTTTGAATAAGACGAACGGTCAAATATGTGCTAAAAAGTCAACGGCGTCAAACATTTTGAAACGGAGGGAGTACTATTTTAGGTGACTGAAAATTTTATGTGCCTGAAATCTAGCCATTCCCTTCTTTGTGGCAAAACCATATATATCTCTTGCAACGGCGGTGGGTTTCAGATCCATCGGAATAGTCAAATTAACATGTCACAATATTCATACGTGTGATACTACGCACGAAAGTTTGAAACAGACGAGCACTCGATCGATCGATCGATGAAATCCTGACCGTTGATGCTTGATCGTGTGGATGTACGCCCGATCAGCCTACGTACGTGTGATCGGCGGTGTGCAAATTAGTCCTCGGAATGGCTCGCGCATTCACAACCAGCACTGGGATGCACGCACGTACTGCGTTACACGTCTGCATTCAGTTGTGGAATCTTTCATCTAGGACCTTACTTTTGAGATATATTACATTCAGATTCAGTTCTTTCTCTCCTCCTTTCTCAATTTCTTCTCCATGGTTTTTTGCGCGCGCATTTTTTAAATTGCGAATCAATGTAATTTTTTATAAATTATAGAAAATTTGTTTTAAAAATCATATTAATCCACTTTTAAAATTTTTTAAATTAATACTTAATTAATTATGTGTTAATTTATGCTTCGTTTACATGCTTGAAGGATTATTTCCCAAACTGGTAATTCTTACTTACCTTAGTAGTTAAATACATGACTTTATTCGTATTTAAATATATTACTTTATTCGGTTGAGTTTGACTACTATGTTTTTATTAGAAATAACGTCATTGTATAAAAAATATAGTATTGTAAATGTACATATAAAGAAAAACTTATGCCCAAATATTTTTTTATAATTTCAAATAAATATTTTAAGAATTATTGGTGGTCGAAATTTTAAAAGTTTCACCATCAATTAATCATACACTTTAAGTAGGAGGGAGTAATATTTTTTCATTGCTTAGTTTTCTTTGCCGAGTTGGCTGAAAATAATCGACTAGTTTTTGCTATATATAAAGGAGAGGAGAGCAACTTGCGAGCCTTTTTTTTCTCTTCTGAATAGCAGAATGATTTTACAATCACTATTCAACGTACGTACGTTATAGACAAACAAATTAACTGTTATAAAGTTAAAGGAAATATGTTTTAAATACATTCATATATAATTTAATTTAAAAAAAAACTAGATAAAGGTCCGTGCGTTGCAAAGAATATTAAAAGAGATAAAATAAAAAATAATTAGAAGTTTTTAGCATAGTTAGTTCATTAAGCATATCATATGATGCCATATCCAAAGAAAAACATTTACGTGTAAGGACCATATGATTTCGCATGTTATTTTGTGGCGTTAGAGACGGCATCATTTAAAATTTAAAGTAGTATAGAAAATCGCCCCATGAATTTATGGAGTATATATAGGAGCTTGAAAGTGTGTCGGAAGTCGGATCTATCAATTCTTCCTTCCAAATTAGAACAGACCCGTACGTATAAAACAACATTGTTGTTAGTTGGCACCCCCCGTTAGAACACAAAACACCAAATAAGTTCGTTCGTCAATTTACATGCCTGAATTTCAGAGGTTGTTGACACGAGCGAACGTAAGTAACACGCACAAAAGACTTTAATTAGCGCATGACTTCGAACACGCACGTGCGGTCTCGATCACAACTCGCACGGCCCCACGTGCATGCACACATATAGGGTGTATTTAGTTGGGGAAAAAGAAATTTTTGGGTGTCACATCGAACGTTAATTTCAGAACTAATTTTAGAATGAAAAAACTAATTTCAGAACTCGCTTGGAAACCGCGAGACGAATCTTTTGAGACTAATTAAGCCGTCATTAGCACATGTGGGTTACTGTAGCACTTATGGCTAATCATGGACTAATTAGGCTTGAAAGATTCATCTTGCGATTTCCTCCATAACTATGCAATTAGTTTTTCTTTTTATCTATATTTAATGCTTTATACATGTGTCCAAATATTCAATGTGATGTTTTTGGAAAAAAAATTTGGAACTAAACGGGCCCATAGTCTCGCGCGCGCGCACACACGAACACACTTAGTACACGAAGTAGTAGCTTGTATGCTTACGCCGACTAAGCTGCTGATGTCATAATTAGGTTTGCAAATGGCAATGACGTCAGGATGACATGTCACATGTCGCTTGTGGGCATATGCATGCGAGTGTGGGCGGAATATAATGCTTGTCCAACTAGAGCCCTTCCAGAAGGCTACAATTTCAGGACTAATTCTATAAAAAATGATGAAAGAAATTACTAATATATTTAGGGTTTGTTTAGATTGATGCCATTTTAAACTATACCATTTTAATAGAGTTGTTAAATATATGCATCCATTTAGTTTCTTGCCAAACTTTGGTAAATACATAAGAAATCTTATCAAACTTTTGACAATGCCAAAATTTGATAAGGTTTATTTTGGCTACAATCTGAACAGCCTCTTGGTGTGAAATTTATGTGAAATTTCGGTGTGCTGTTAAGGGTGTAGTAGTGGTTGTTAAGTTAGTAGAGGAGCTTTCTACCTGGATAAGTACTGCTCCCTCCGTTTCGAAATGTTTGACGCCGTTGACTTTTTAGCACATGTTTGACCATTCGTCTTATTAAAAAAATTTAAGTTATTATTAATTCTTTTCCTATCATTTTATTCAGTGTTAAATATATTTTTATGTAGGCATATAATTTTACATGTTTCACGAAAGTTTTTGAATAAGACGAACGGTTAAATATATGCTAAAAAGTCAACGGTGTCAAACATTTCGAAACGGAGGGAGTATGTCGGGTCCTAATCGTGTGGGATATGTATGATAGAAGGCCGTTGAAAAATGATCGATAAAAAATTAAGAACTAATTTATAGGTAAAACTTTTGTATTTACTCATGATTTAAAATCCAATAGTAGTAGCTTTTAAATTTTAAATTTTGGTTGTGCAGGCTGATAAAATATCAAGAAAACGACGAGGGACGTTTTTTTGCACATGATGGGTGTAGACAAAAAATTGTGAAGCGGAGATAATAACTACAGAAAATTCGAGATTTTAGCATTATTATTGATTTATTGTGTGGCTCAAATGGGAGATTAGACCGGAGAAACAATGCATGCCATGGTCAAGATTGAGCAGAGTCCATGGTCTATATGCATTTGTTTTTTGAACTGTGGTCTATGCATATATACATCCAAAGACTACTAAACTTGTGTTACACGGTTTTGAACTTGGACAAGTATATACAAGCATGCTAATAGCCAGCTAGTGCTTCTAGTGTCCAAGACACAGAGTTTCGTCACCGTGGAGTTTAATTAGGTCTAAATTTAGGTCTTCATGGAACATTCCGTTAAAGGTGCCTTCTTTAGACCACCTTGGTTAAACTAATTTTACAAATTATTACAATGGCTAAACTGATTAATCTAATGTTATATATTTTATCTCTTTGAGAAAACTAAAATTGGACCGCATTGCAAGCTAACTAGACGTTTTTTTTTTGCAAGCTTTCTCTATTAATTCAAAATATGTAGGTCAGTGGCGGATCGAGAAAATCGATTTATTGATGTCATAATATGTCTATTGGTGTTATAGTATGCTAATTATATTTAGATCATGATGTTATATTATATGGATAAGCAGTTTCGCTATAGGTTTTACCGAAATTTGTCGGTGTCGCCTGACACTAGATCCGTCCCTAATGTAGGTCTCAAAGCATTCTCCGCTTTTCGTTTTTTTCCCTAAAAAGAACTTATTTTGTACTGTACGTGGTTTCTTTGCACTTAATTTTAATTCTTTTGTTCATGTTCTATTTTCCAATAATCGCACCCCTAAATGTCCATTTTTCTCTTTGATTTGATGATGACTAAAATGTCTTCACGTACGACTTCTACTCTCGTCTTTGATCCATAGCTAGTACACAAAGGGGACAAGAAGAAGTTGAATAATCCCTTTTTGATAAGATGGGTGAAAAGTTAAGCTGACGTTGTTGGGTTAGGCGTGACAGATAAATGCCAAACAGAGCCGCTCATTTCGTAAAGATATACTACTTGACTTGAAATCACAAGTACACACCAAGGACAAAGCTAGATGGTTAGTGAGATCAGCAGTCGAGAGAAAAGACAACTTCATAAGTGATATTGGAAGATAAGTAGTTTGAAATCTGAACCTCTGAACATGGCATGAAACTTCAGAACAGTTTCGTGTTGTCTTCAAGCTTGCAAAGACTATTCAAAGTTTTCTTAAATGAGAAAAATATATTCTGGCCTTCTGGGGTTCATGAGATCGAACGGTAGGCACGGCACAGGTGTGTATCATCATGCGAAGATGATTTGATTATTTGATTGTTAATCACGCTTACCAAGTGTTCCTGCCATTCAGATTCTGTTGGAAAAAGCAGAACTACTTCTCACAACTTTCTGTTCTGAACATCAGAACATGGACAACTCATGCTAGAGAACATTTGATGGAGTTGCAGGGGCTGGAGCTTTCAGTTGAACTTGTCTCTATAAAATGGCAGTTGAATGGGGCTGAAATATTGCAACTGAAACAGATGATTTTGCTGTGAAGGTAAAGGAGTTTAGGAAACTGAATTTCATCTTGTCAGTGACAGTTTAAGGAGTTCAGTTTGCTCCAACATCTTACCTTTGGAGCCTCAACCGATAGTGGCTGCAAATATGTGGAGATTTAGGCCGCGTTCTAAACTGGGTTTCAGCTGTACTAATTCATCGTTTAAAGTGAGCACCCTTTCCAAACTGATAAACAATATGTTTTGTGGTAAAACTTTATATAGATAAGTTTCTCTAAAAAATCAAATGAATCCATTTTTAAAGTTTACAATAGATAATACTTCCTCCGTTTCAGGTTATAAGACTTTCTAAACATCTATATAAATGTGGACAATGCTAGAAAGTCTTATAATCTGAAACGGAGGGAGTACTTAATTAATGCTAATGGCTTATATTATTTTTTCTGCGGCTAACTAGCTATCCTAACCGCTATATAGAGCGCACCCTTACTTGGCTAGACATCGCATCCAAAATCTTTGGCAGAACGAGAAAAGATTTGGTTCTCTGTAGTATCTCATGTTCACTTGCCAAACAAGGATAGTGCAGAGCAGTGATTTTTAACTTCTGTTCTTCTAACTTTCTCTGAAGAACCTTGCTTGGAAGCTGAATGTGTAAGTAGGATGGGACCAAATCTTCAGCAGTTAATAAGTTTCAGTTAAGCAATTGATTACTAGTTGTGAAATCTTGAGGACACTCTTGCCAATAGGTAGAATGTTAGCTTGGAATTGGATGGAGCAACGCTTCACTGATGAAACCTGGTTCTCCTCATGCAATTCTCAGCATTCAGTAGTAATCATCAATCAAGCTGCTAAACAGAATAGCCATGGCAGTTACTACCTCAGTCCTAAAATATATAAAAATCTATAATCAAATGAGACATTTTCTAGTATCAGATTCGTATTACTAAAAAAAATATTCCATCCGATACTAAGTTCTTATATATTTTGGAACGGAGAGAGTAAGTCGGAATGCATCAAACGGATCCCAATGAAATTGATCCGAATCTACGAGAGCGCAAGCGAATATTACTACAGAATATCAGGGGTTACATGCAAAAAGTTCTTCTTCCCATTCCCCTGAAACTGAAAAAGATTTGGCACGAATCGAACCCTCCAATCCATTGCTTGCCCTTTTTTGTGTCCTCCAGCTTCTAGAAACTTCTAGAACCCAAGTAAGTCCAAGCCGCCGCCGCCGCCGCCTACAGTTGCTTGCAAGCCGCATTGGCCCAGGTAACACGCCCGCGATGTGCTGGTCATTCTGGTGTTGATAGGAATTCACAGTTTTGATCTCTCTGCTCCATTCTGTAGCCTCCAGGTTTGGCGCTCACCACCTGTTCGACGAAATGCGGCAAGAGGGAGCAGATGTGCGCGGCAGCCACAAGATCAAGAAGACGACTGCTGATGTGGAAGGCGGGGGTGAATGGATCAACGCCCTCCCGGAAGAGGTCCTGCAGCACGTGATGTCGTTCCTGCCGGCGAAGCAGGCCGTCCGGACCTGCGTCCTCGCCCGGCGCTGGCGCCACCTGTGGAAATCCATGCCTGCTCTGCGTTCCATCCATGGTATCTGAACAAGCACGATGTCAGGAACCTGAACAGGTTTATGAATTGTTTGATTCGCTACCGGGACCGCAGAATGCCACTAGATATGTGCGAGATCAAAATCGGTGCTTTTGGGGAGGGCTGTGGTGAACCACAGGTTGACTCACTTATCAGATATGCCTCTGTTGCGCAAAGCTCGGATAATGAAGGTCGAATTGCATGAGCACAACGATAACTTTTTCTCTAGCCAAGCTGCCTCTTATCTCCCAGCGCTTGACGAGGTTAGAGCTTAGTAATGTGCCATTATTATGTGGTTTTGTTGATTCTTTGAGCTTCCCAGCATGGAGGCCCTATGGATGAAGTTCTGCTATATAGACGGTGAGAAGATATCGTCTCAGTCACTTAAAGAGCTGACCATGATTGACTGTATATTTTTTCGCCAATTTCGGATTTCTGCTCCAAGTTTGGTGAGGTTGGAAATAACTGATTGTGTGGGTAAAGCTCCTGTGCTGGAAATAATGCCATCTCTAGTAAAGGCATTTATCAGGTTCCGAGACTCTAGAGATATTTGTGGTAAAGAAGAATTTGGGGGTAGTTGTACTAATGCTAGCTGTGATAATTGTGGTGCTAATGGTGTTGACAGTGGAGATTGTGTGCTTCTGAAGGGTATTTCAATGGCAAAAAGCTTGGAGTTGGTAGCTGAACCTGGTGCGGTATGTTTTTGCCTACTTTGTGCTTAATTCTGTTGTTGTGTATGATCGACTGTTTGTGTTGTGCTATCTGTATCGTTGTTTTATTTGTTTAGTATATGTATTCTGTAAATTAGCACAATGTGGCTTATGTGTGTGGCTACCGATAAGATATCTTTAATGTCATGCTACATCAAGGTGGTTTATCTGTGATTACTAGTATAATGTCTTGTGTTGCAATAGATCCCAACTAAAAGTCTGAAAAATAAAATACTACAAATGAATAACTATGCTCAAATATAAAACTTACATGCATTTGTGTATGAGACCAGTTGGCTACCTATGTATACTCATCTGCAAAAAAATTACAACTGAGAAATCTCTAAATATTTAGTATTTACAACAAGATTTTCAAGTGGGGGTGGGTGTAGAGCATACCGTCACCCCGACTCCCTCTTCTAAGTTCTGAAAGCTGTGCACTAACACTATCTGTAAGGAGCATACGCTGTGCAATCATGCTAAGGTCCAATAATCAAACTAAAATTTTCTGAAAAATATCCCGGTGTACTCCGGCAATAGTCAAATACTCCGTATCATCGGTTATTCAGAGGAGAGGAAAGCACTAACAAAAAAAAATTGACTAGTCAACAGGCTGCAGTCCCAACAGGATCTCTGCCACGTGTCTATCCGACTGGCTTAACTCCAACCGACAGCAGCAGAGCAGCTGCACTCCGGCGAATTCGGGTTAATCTGCGTGGACGCCGGCGTCAGTCATTGAGCCTGATACGCTTCGTCAGGCCAGGGAAGCAGAGGCGGTGCAGCCTCTGCGCGGGTTCGTCGTCTTCCAGGCTCGGAGGGCGCTCGTAGTAGAGCCCAACTCCGGCGGCATTGTCGCCGCCGCGTCGCTCCTGGAACTGCACGCTCGGCGCGCGCTTGACCTGCGACAGGTGCTCGAGCACCTTCCCCTTGGTGACCTCCGTGCTGCTCGACCTCTTTCTCGCCGCCGTCGCTGTCGACGTCTTGTAATGGAGCTTGTTCCCCTGGTTCTTGTACATGAGCTCGTAGCCGTGGCTGGGTATCTCTATGTCGTCGGGGAGCTTCCTCTCCTTGCCGACGGCGACCGCCGTCTCGTAGCACCACGCGGAGGCGACGTGGTTGATGGTGTAGCCGCCGCCGCCGACGAGGAGCAGCGGCAGGTTGAACCCGCGGAGGAAGCTGACGCACTCCGCGTGGCCCCGCACCGACAGCTCCATGCCGCCGAGGCGGTCGCCGGAGAGCGAGTCGGCGCCGCACTGCAGCACGATGGCCTCCGGCTGGAACACCTCCATGGCCTTGCCCACGATCGGCTTGAACAGCGTGTGGTACACGTCGTCGCGGACGCCGGCGTCCAGGGGCACGTTCACGCTGTAGTGCTCGCCGGCGCCGTCGCCGATTTCGTTGATGGCGCCGGAGCCCGGGAAGAAGTCCTTGTGGGGCGTGATTTTGCCGTACCGGTGGAACGACAGCGTCATGACCCGGTTGGAGTCCAAGAAGGCGTTCTGCACGCCGTCGCCGTGGTGCGCGTCGATGTCGACGTAGATGACTCGCCTGAAGGTGCCGAGGAGCTCGTTGATGGCGAGCACGATGTCGTTGACGTAGCAGAAGCCGGTGGCCTTGCAGGCGGACGCGTGGTGCATGCCGCCGGACCAGTTGATGGCGATGTCGGAGGCGCCGTCGACAAGCGCGCGCGCCGCGGCGAACGACCCGCCGGCGTAGCCGCGGCAGTACTTCCAGAGGCGGTCGAAGGCGGGGCAATCGTCGTCGCCGCCGATGCCGTGGTCATCCTCCGCCTTCTGCCGAAGCGCGGCGTCGTTGAAGTAGCTCTCCGGGGTGAGGTCGCGGAGGAGGTCGACGTACTCCGGCGAGTGGAAGCGGCGGATCTCCGCCTCCGTGGCGGGTCTCGTGCGGAGGCGGCGCATGTCGCCGAGCATGCCGTAGACGCCGACGAGGCTGTGCGCCATGGCGACGCGGGCGGGCACCATGACATGGTCGTCGCTGAATTTGATGTGGGCGATGCCGGGGTCGTAGTAGTAGCACACCCGCCGCTTCTTGTCATCGGCGCACGACGGCGACGGCAGCGAGTTCCCGCCGGTGGCCATCGCTCCAAGTTCCTTCTTGGAAGATCGAGATCGAACAGAATGCAGCAATGGTGCAGAAATCTCACATGGATATACAAAAGGGACACATGAGTCTCTGTCCGAGTCGGCAACGAAAACCGTATCGTAAACAAACAAACTAGCTAGTCGAGATAAGTTTTAACAACCAGTATGATAACCAATTGAGAAGTACCGTGTGCTAGTTTTCTGTAACCAATTCGATCAAAGCTGTATTTCTATGAGCTTCAGCAAGCAACAGTGTTAGTATTAATTCTTGCAGACCCAAAGCACACACTTTCAGAATTCAGATAAGGACTTCAGCATGGACGTCGTCAGCTCGATCAATCATCTGCTAGATCTCTGAACTTCTCAGACTGAATCCTACACAAGCACGAAGAGCATATTAGTTCAGATAACCTTTGGCATATATAAAAAAACTTTGAATTGCATGATAAGGGACTTTGCAGTTGATAAAAGTATATACTATAGAAATTATTACATGCTCCCGATTACTAAGGCTCTGTTCTTTTGGTTGAGTTGGGAACCCATCCCTCCGGTACGGAAAACGAAGCAGTCCATTAGCACGTGATTAATTAATTATTTGCTAATTTTTTTTTCAAAAATGGATCAATATAATTTTTTTAAGCAACTTTCGTATATAAACTTTTTGCAAAAAACACACCGTTTAGTAGTTTGAAAAGCGTGCGCGCGGAAAATGAGATGGGGGAGTTGGGAACTCCAGGAAACGAACAGAGCCTAAATGAGCTGTGTTTTCTCCTAACAGAATCATTGAAGAGTATGATGTTGAAAGTATAGGTATAATGAATGCCAAAGTACGGGCCAGTTCAGGAGTGATGTACTCAAGTCGCCAATGATTCATTTATTTGGTCATGCACACCAGTTAATGGAATATATATGTTCCTCATAATTGGACGCAATCTAGTTGCCATTGTTTTAATGAGTGCATCCAATAGGTGCGAAATGTGCAAGACAAACTAGACAATAAGATTTGGGTATCATATTTTGATTGGTTTCTAGCAAGAATGAAACGATTAGAAGAAGATATTTGTTCCGGTCCAACAAAAAGTACCTCGAGGTACCGGTATCTCACAATGCCCATCATGCCCAACTAGATCCAACGATCGGAAACGATTTGGTACCGTGAGATACCGGTACCTCGAGATACTTTTTGATGGACCGGAACAAATCTCTTAGAAGAAAACATGAATATTTGAGACAGTCTTTTAGTAATCAAACTAGACTGCATGATTCATTTTAAAGTTTTCGATCCACTCAAGGAGAAATTACTTTAATCCATTCATCGTATAAACATGAATATTTGAGAAGTCTGTTAGTAATCAAACTATTCATCGATCAGCCCTAAAGTTACAGTTCGTATCAAACTAGCCTCCCGTAGGGTCCCTCGCTAGTAAGTACTAGCCGTGAGACGTTTGGAGGCTAGGTTGAAGGGAGGAGGGACTAGAACCTTCATTGCTTAACTAAATAAAATAGAATACTATCACTTTTAGTGGGATGATTAAACTCCTGAGAATTAAAATCTAACTTAAAGAAATAAATTTACCAAGACAAGCATTCAAACTAACAAAACCAATCGTATCACTAATAAGAAAACCTTCCAAGGCCAGTCTTTGTTTACTTATTGATAAGATTGCTGGCTTGCTGTTTATTTGCCTGAGAGGAAAGCATCTCTCATGAATCGGGCTGGTCAGCTGTTTATGGTAAAGGTGGTTCTTACAGCTGCACGCCCACACCTGTATATCAAATGATTGATATGGATCTCCCAAAAAAGGGTTCTCAAAGCAATTGATAAATTACAAAGTTAGTTTTCTTTGGAAGGGCCAGAGCAGGTAAGTGGAAGCAATTGCCTAGTTACTTGGCCAGAGTAGCTCGCCTATCCAATATGGTGGTCTAGGTATTCATTATGTAATAGTTCTTGAATGATCCCTAAGGATGAGATGACTTTGGCTCCAAAAGACCGATCTGTCAAGACCTTGGGATGGTTTACAGTTTGAAGTACACCTCAATGTCAGGGCAATGTTTTTAATTACCACTGTTACTCTTGTCGGGGATTGCAGCAACCAATGTTTTGGACTGATCGCTGGTTATATGGCTATTCTATTGCTGAATTAAGCCCCTCTTTTATTTGCTCTTATCCTATCACAAGGTGTGGAGACTGGAGAGTATTCAATAAAATCAGCCTACAAGGACATTTTTGTCTAATCAATTCTTTTTGCCCCTTGGAAGAAAATTTAGAAATGAGTGAAATACATGGCCGGTCCCTAAACTTGTGTGGTGGTGTCACTTAGGTCCGTGAATTTGAAAATTACACGTTTAGGTCCGTGAACTTGGTTTAATGTATCATCCAGGTCCAATCGTCCTTTGACTGCGTTTGACCACCAACGTGGCATGTCACGTAGGCAACACTTTTGCTCTCAGCCCCCTCCACATCATAACACGTCACATATATCTTCTTGTAACTATATAGTGACACCAGAATCCCAAAAAAAAAAAAATCCTCAAATCATTCTTCTCCTTGCATGTATAGAAAATGCGATCCCGATTAGCAATTGCCATTGCTCTGCATTCCAAAATAACCTTATCCTTACACAACGGGCACTTGATCAACACCACCTTCTTCCAGCGACTTCAAGACGAGGACGAGCTTGGAGAATCCATGGGGATGCCTAGCATGCAAGCCGTATTACGCTGCCTCCCGCTACTAATCCGACCGCATTGCCCCACCGCTAACCCTGCTGCACTGCGCTGCCTCCTGCCGCTAATCTCACCGCGAGGCCGCCACAGCCGCTACCTCTCAGCCTCCTTCCCCTAACCTCACCGTCAAAACCCTAGCCGATTTAGGGATATTTTGAGGGATTTGGGTTGAAATGCACTGGACAGGGCAAGTTATGTGTGAAGGTGTATGTGGAGGGGGCTGAGCACAAAAGTGTTGCCTACGTGGCATGCCACGTTGGTGGTCAAAGGACAATTGGACCGGGGGTGGTACATTAAACCAAGTTCACAGACCTAAACGTGCAATTTTCAAGTTCACGGATCTAAGTGACACCACACCACAAGTTTAAGGACCGGCCATGTATTTCACTCTTTAGAAATTATGTACACCACTTCACTGCAAATTCTTTGTTTGATTAGCAATCCTTAGTTGATGTCGGACGGTGGACAGGATGCCCAAATAAGACCTTCCTCACCCGGCTGCTTGTCCCCTTTGTGACCAAGCGGATGAAACCATTCAACATCTCTTGATTTCTTGGGTTTTTGCTCATCATGTCTGGTTTGATTCTTTTCTGAAGAGAGGTCACTACGGTACCAGTGGGTTCCCTACCTGGTGGCGACATTCATTGAAGTTGGTTGACAAGCAACAAACGAAGGGCCTCTAACTGATCAGGAAGAACCGCAATGGGTGTGTTTCTGATGGAGAGTCCCCTAGTGTCAGTACTATTATTAGGGCTATATCAGAGGAGGCTGCCCTGTGGAGCACAGCCGGAGCTAAGGAGCTTAGGCTGTTGGCTTGCGTTAGGAGATCAGGTTTCTTCTTGGTCATGGTTTTAGATCGGTTGTGGCATGTCTTATGTAATATTTGTAAGCTTGAACTGGTTATGTACACCTATATATTAGAGGGGGGAAAAAGAAAAGAAACTGACACTCACATCATCAGTAACCACTGTGCCCCGCATGACACCCTTCCAGGATCTTAGGCTCATAAACCCATAACATTCAGAATTTTAATGTGAATAAGCTTTAATTACTCCTGCACAAATCTATGTATAAGATTAAGAACTACTACAACTGTAATGCTTGACTCTCCACTTCTGAACTGTTGCTGACCTCTGCTGCTGAACTATTGCTGAACCGTAATGCTTGCTTCATATTTATAATGTAAATGTAATGCTGAACGATTGTTGCAATAAAATTAATGCATAGAACATTCTACATTTTTCTTCGTATATATGGGCCATTTGGCCTTTTCATATTCAACCAACATTTCTAGATATAAGAAGATATACTAACGAGAGAATTAGGAAGATTCACAATATTTAAGTTGCAAGGATGGATTTTCAGTATCTCAAACCTGGATAGTGATTTTGTCAGGAGAAACGCCACAGGCATTCAAGATCTTGAAAACTTTGTGAACCCATTCTTCATTCCTTAAACATCTTACTTTGACTCTTTCAAGGTTCTGAAACTGGACCAATTGTCCAATTGAACTGCTACTTTCTTCAATTTCCACCATATCTTCATGGCCCTAGAGCAGACAAAATATATCTTGGCTCAATCAATCATGGATGATAACCGAGGTAAGTAATCACTATGAAATTAGAATGCATATACCTTATAAAGTTGAAGAGTGAGCTTCTCCAGAATTGATGTTTGTTGGAGAAAGCAACCAAGAGCGCAGAAATTATGCCCAACGACCCATCCATCAAGAAGCAAAGTCTTTAACTTGCTGAATGTGGGGCACCATGTCAAGTCTTGCTTCAAAATACAATGTACAAAGTAAGATGGAACATATCATTTTAACATACAACACGACATGAAACTGTACATTGGAATGGATAGACCTTTTAAGTAAATTCAGGACGTAACAAAACAGGCAATAAGGATCTCTCGAGTCTCGACAGACATAGACATATTCTAGTCTTAAAAATACTGATTGAAGTCTTGCAAAAATTACCAGAGATCTAAACTATCTAGTGTTCCACCTGATACCAGAAGCATAAAAACCATAAAAATGCAATTATTCACCCACCCACCCACACAAACCAACTTGCAGGGATGTCCTCAAATAGGTACAAGGTAAGGCAGGACAGAAATCCATGATAACATACAACAAATTATGTTTTGAGTATAAAGCTAATGAATATGAACACACACGTACCATCCCAGCTTCAGCTACTAATTCCAAATTTGCAGCATTTGACAGACCTCTGAAAAACTTATACTTGACACTGCCATCACCGTCAGGATCACCATCACAACAAACACATGTACCAGGATCATATCTGCATTTCCGACAACCCCAAGACAAAGTCCCAAACTTCACAGATGCTGTTACTAGCAATGGCATGCTTTCAAGCAAAGGAATCGAGCCGTAATTATCACCCAATCGTAGTGAAATGAGACCTGGGACAGAAATACGTGTGCTCATCTCGAAGTTACATTTGGTGACACAGAGATGCTTTAGTGACTGGGACACCATCTTGTCAGTGGAAATTTTGCATGATTCCGCCGGGCGGAGCGGCCGAGCGGAGCAGCGTCGCCGCTGCCATCGGCCCTTGCGCCCTCTTCCTTTTCTCTTCTCCTCTCCCTCCCCTTGAGCCCAACGGCTCAAGGGGGCCTTGACCCGCGCCCTGATCGGGGGCGCCCAGCCCAATGGCTGGTGGGCCCCCGTCACACTGTGCCATATAAAGAGGGGTGGAGGACGGGACGGTACAACGACACAAGGAACGAGGTTCGTCGCCGCCGCCACTCCACCCCATAAACCCTAACCGATCGAGGGGGCGCAGCCAGTGACGGGAAGTCCACCGCCGCGCCACGCCTCGTCGTCGACACCGTCGCTGCTGCAACCGCATCACCGCCATCGGAACCGAGCACATCGTCGCCGCCGTCCACGTCAAGCCCGCGACGACAACGACGATGGCCGGCCGGACTTCCTCTTCCTCAACAACGACTGGTCACAACCCTAAATCCTCTCACTCCCTCTTTGTTCATTCATCTATTGTTGTTCATCCATTGCAAATAGAACCACCCGACTAGATCTAAACCTAGGTGATCCAATAGACAACCCTATCAATGGTATCAGAGCCAGGTTAGCGTTTAGTTTGGTTCGGGGATAGACATCCACAGAGAAGAAAGAAATCCAAAGAGAAAAGCAAACGATCCAACGGATCAAAAAGATCGAAACCCTAACCCTAATCTTACCTCGTCGCCGGCCGTCGATGACGCCGGCCACGGAGGGGGGGAGGGGCAAAGAGGCACCGCCGAGGAGCCACTCGACGGCCGCGCGCGCACCCGCGGGTGCACGCGCGCGCCGGCGAGGGGGCCCGCGGCGGCGCCGCCATCTCCGTTTTTCGGCCGCCGCTCTCTCTCACACGGTGGGGGCTAGAGACGGTGGAGGGAGCGGAGAAGAGAAAAGGAAGAGGGTGCAAGGGCCGATGGCAGCGGCGACGCTGCTCCGCTCGGCCGCTCCACCCGGCGGCGCGCTAGAGAAAAAGTGGGCGCGCGGCAGCGCGAGGTCGCCGGCCATGGCGCGGCGGTGCAAGGGTCGCCGGCGTAGATGACGCCACTCGGCGCGGCCGCACCCGCCCGCAAGAGAGAAGAGGCTAGGGTTTCGGCCGGCCGGCGGCTGGGGTCGGGTTTTTGTCCCTCCGATCTTAGCGCCCGGCCGTCCGATCGAAACCCTAGCGATCGGACGGCCGACGGCGGCCGGGCCGAAAGCGGCCCAAGTGGGGAGCGCGCGGCGGCGGCTTTCCCGGCCCAGGCCCAGGTTGCGGCCTTGGGGGAGGGGAGGGGGCGCTCGCCCGCGCGCAAGGTGGCCATGGACCGACCGGCAAAGGCCGGAAAAGTTCAATTTAGGTCCCTCGGGGCCGAAAGAAAAAGAAAAGAAGAGTTTAATAATAGGTCCTCTCAGAAGCTTTTTCAATTATGTATAATTATTGTGATTATTTCTAAGCAATTTGAACCAACGTGAAAATTGTTTAGAGAATAGATAAATGTGAGAAATGCTTCTGAACATGTATTTTGTATATTTTCATGCAAATTACAATAGAACTTTGAATTGTTTTTGCATGTTTTACCTCTGTTTAAATTTGAACCAACGGGAGAATTTTACAGAGAGTAAATAACAGAGTTTTGTTATTGTTTATACGAATTGTATATAGATCTTCCGCTGCAAATAGATGAAATTGATGAAAATTAGTGTTTCTAAAATTAAATTTCGAACCAACGGGAGATTTTAATTTTAGGAACATTAATTATGTGCTATGATGTTGTAATTTTTCTGACCAACGTTGATAATTGCAATGTTATAGTTATGGCTTTATGTGTTATGTCTATTTTCTGCCCAACGGTGATGTAGACTTAATACATAATAATTTTAATGTTAATTTTGTTCTCACAATACATGATTATCTCAGGTGGCTACTCCTTGATGGGTTACATTAAAGATATTCCGACCCTGAAAGGAGATAACTACGAAGAATGGAAAAGAGAACTCGACCTTGCCTTTATCTTGGGAGAGGTGGACTGGGTGTTGACTACCCCATGTCCTATAGAACCTGCTGAAATTTTCAGAGGTGAAAAAGAGTCAGATGCTGAATGGCAAAAGAGAGAGAGGGACAATGCTTCCCTCATCATGTCGTATGACATTGAGCATGCGAAATGGTCTTCAGCCAACAAGAATTGTTTGGCTGCGGTAAAGAACACAATTGAGCCAACCATATTGGGCTCAATCCCAGAGTATGACACTGTCTCTAAATACCTCGAAAGTATAAAGAGCCAGTTTACTGGTTCTTCAAAGTTTTATGCGACACAGCTGATAAAGCAGCTTGTTACAGAGAGGTACCATGGAGGTGGTGTAAAAGACCACATTCTTAGGATGAGCAACATGGCTTCCAAATTGAAGCAAAAAGATTTGGGCATCTCAGATGACTTTCTGGTCCATCTGGTTTTGTCCTCATTGCCAAAGAACTTTGACAACCTTGTTGTCAACTACAAAATAAGTACAGAGAATTGGAATATTGAAGAGCTCATCTCTAATTGTGTGCAAGAGGAGGAAAGACACAAAGAGACCAATGGTGACTCCATTAACCTTGTCAAAGATAACAAGGAAAAGAGCCACAGGTCACCCTCCTCAAAAGAAAAACAGCCTCAGCATCTGCCTCAGAAACAACAGTTTACAGTTGAGACAAGATCAGTGTCTACACTGCAAGAAGACAAGACATTCCAAGAAAGATCATCCTGACTTCCTGACAGTGATCATGGCAAAGAAAGGTGAGAACATTATTACATTTGTAAAGAATCTCATTATGATTGGTTATTCTAGATCCACATGGTGGATTTATTCTGGAGCAACTATTCATGTGTGTAATTGTTTAAAGGGATTCCGTTCAATGAGGACTACGCAAAGAAGTGAAAGATCCATTAGAGTTGCTAATGGAGTTGAAGCAAAAGTTGAAGCTGTTGGAGATTTTCACCTAGAACTCGCGAATGGCTTCACACTTTTACTTCCAGATGTTTTTATGTCCATTCTTTGCAAAGAAACTTGATAATAAGTGTATCCAAATTGGATTCTGATAGATATGAAATGGCAAATGTGAACTATGGTATAATAATCAATGTATTGGTCTTGTGTTGCAAGATCAGCTTTATTTGTTATCTCTTTCTGAGAATGTGAATGTTGTGTCCTCGTTGACAAAAGAAAAGAAAAGCGAACTTCTGATGTCTCATCGAAATTATGGCACTGTTGTTTATGCCATATTTCGAGGGGGAGAATTGAGAGACTGGTTAAGAATGTAGTTCTTCCTCCATTGGAGTTCTCAGTTTTAGAACGATGCATACAATGTATAGAATGCATCGGTGCCCAAAACACCGTATGAGCTATGAATCCTCCGTGTGTGGGGAAGTCCTGCAAAGGATAAAGTATTTAACCCAAAACAGTAAGCTGCCATTTTATTGGCTATTCTGAAAGATCAAAGGGTCATCGTTTCTACTGTCTAAACAGTTATACAAAGTTTGTAGAAACGAGACACGCCATCTTCTTGGAAGACGAAATGATTAGGGGGAGCTCAGCAATTCGAGAAATTGATCTTGAGGAGAGGCGGGTGTCTATACCCGCTCCGTCGACTCAGGAACCTTTCTTCTCTCTACCTGCTAATGTTGTGCCAGCAATGCATGCCGTTGCGGTACCAACACCTGTTGTTATCTCTCCTGTGGCAACAATGAATGAAAGTGAGGAACCTGTTCTACAGGATTCAACAGAAATTATTGCCACATCAGAGGAGGAGCTGCAACAGCCTCAAACAGATAATGTGCCAGAATAGGAGGCCCCTAGAAGGCCTGAAAGAGTCGCATATGGAGGATGATCCCATCTCATATGAAGAGGCCATGAGAAGCCATGAAAGATGAAATGAAATCAATGAAATTAAATGATGTCTGGGATTTAGAAGAAATTCCTAAAGGAGCCAAAACAGTAGGCTGTAAATGGGTCTACAAAACCAAATATGACTCCAGAGGGAATATAGAAAAGTTTAAAGTGCGACTTGTGGCAAAAGTTTTCACGCAAAGAGAAGGCATTGATTACAATGAGACTTTTCTCCAGTCTCTTGTAAAGATTCCTTTATGATTATAATGGCACTAGTGGCACATTATGATTTGGAATTACATCAGATGGATGTAAAAACGGAATTTCTAAATGGTGATTTGAAGAAAAAAAGTATACATGGCACAACCGAAAGGTTTCGTCATGAAATGAAACGAAAATATGGGATGCCGTATAAAGAGATCCATTTATGGGTTAAAGCAAAGCTTCGAGACAATGCTACTTGAAGTTTGATGGAACAATAAAGAAATTTGGGTTTTCAAGAGAATGTAGAGGACAACTGTATTGATTCAAAGTTAAGAATGGGAGACTCATTTTCCTAATTCTGTATGTAGATGACGTTCTACTGGCTAGTAGTGATGTCAATCTACTGCAGGAAATAAAGAAATTCTTGTCCTCAAACTTTGACATGAGAGACCTCCGTGAGGCTTCATATGTTTTGGGCATAGAGATTCACCGAAATAGAACAAAGTATGCATTGGGATTTTCTCAAAAGGCATATATATAGAAAAGGTGTTGAAGAAATTCAATATGTACATATGCAGTGCTACACCTGCTCCTATAGTCAAAGGCGAAAAGTATGGGGCATCACAATGTCCTAGAAATCAGTATGAGCTCAATGAAATGAAAATAAAGCCATATGCGTCAACTGTAGGAAGCCTACAGTACGCTCAAGTGTGCACACGACCTGACTTGGCATTTGTTACCGGGTTATTTGGCAGATTGCAAAGTAATCCAGGCCTAGAGCACTGGAATTAGTAAAGATTATTTGCAAAGAACAAAAGCCTCATGCTGTCTTACAGAAAATCAGAATCGCTCCACATAGTGGGGTATTCGAATTCTGACTTTGCAAAAGATAATACAAAGTTAACATCGGGGGATACATGTTTACCCTGGCAGTAGGAGCTATTTCATGGAAAAGCTCAAAACAGACTACCACTGCAGGGTCTACCATGTATGCCGAGTTTATAGCATGCCATGAGGCTACGGGGCAGGTGAACTGGCTAATGAAGTTCATACCCGGTTTTAAAGGTGGTTGATAGTATTGAGAAACCACTAAAGTTATACTGCGATAAAGAACCCACAGTAATGTACTCTCACAACAATTAGTCAAGTGGTGCTGCCAAACACATTGACATAAAGTACTATGTTGTGAAAGACAAAGTCCGGGATCAAACAATCAGTCTCGAGCACATAAGAACAGAAAGGATGCTCGCGGATCCGCTCATGAAAGGCCTACCTCCCAACATGTTCAAGGAACATGTAGCATGCATGGGTTTTAAGGGAAGCCTTATGAATCCTGGACTATAGGGCCCAAAAGTTAAAGTATCTGTTTCTGAATAGAGATGTGTATAGTGGCTGTCGAATCCATCGGTAATTAACCGTGACGATGAAACATGCTCTATATGTAAATCTGTGATGGAATAGAAAAAGCTAAAGGAAATAGTGAGATCAAGGGGGAGAATATTAGATGGATCTCCCTCCCCTTGAGCCCAACGGCTCAAGGGGGCCTTGACCCGCGCCCTGATCGGGGGCGCCCAGCCCAATGGCTGGTGGGCCCCCGTCACACTGTGCCATATAAAGAGGGGTGGAGGACGGGACGGTACAACGACACAAGGAACGAGGTTCGTCGCCGCCGCCACTCCACCCCATAAACCCTAACCGATCGAGGGGGCGCAGCCAGTGACGGGAAGTCCACCGCCGCGCCACGCCTCGTCGTCGACACCGTCGCTGCTGCAACCGCATCACCGCCATCGGAACCGAGCACATCGTCGCCGCCGTCCACGTCAAGCCCGCGACGACAACGACGATGGCCGGCCGGACTTCCTCTTCCTCAACAACGACTGGTCACAACCCTAAATCCTCTCACTCCCTCTTTGTTCATTCATCTATTGTTGTTCATCCATTGCAAATAGAACCACCCGACTAGATCTAAACCTAGGTGATCCAATAGACAACCCTATCACAAGGTCCTCCAATGCAGGTAAGCTTGACAGATCGTCAATGAAGTTAGTCTCAGTCCTATTACGTTTGGTGATGCAAAGACGCTTTAGTGACTGGGAAAAAATATTGTAGGGGGTGGAAATCGTACAGCAATTCATCTGAAGGTCCTCCAGTACAGGACAGTTTGAGAAATCAAGAGCATGGTTGTCCAGCTTTACAGACCGAAGCTGTAAGGTGGTCAAGTGTTTAGAGATGAGAGGCATGCTCAATTCCAGCGGGGCTAAATGTTCAGATTGAACGAGGACCCTGAGCACCCGAGCCTTGCACATGAGCGCATGCCTGATCCATAGTTCAGCATACTTGACCTCGTAGATACAAGGTCTGGGCATCATGGTAGGCCAGTATGTGTAGGTCTGGAACTCGAGCTCATCAAGAGGCACCGGGTCGCGCAAGAGAAGAAGATTGTTGACAAACTTGTTGAACCTCTCCACACCCACCCATCTGTGTCTGATGCGCAGCACGGGGGCGGACCTCCAAAGGTTGCGCCAGCGGCGGGAGAGCAGACACGTCCACACGGCCTCGTGCGCTGGTAGGAAGGAGAGAACATTGTGGAGGATCTCGTCCGGGAGGGTGCTAAGCCAGTCTTCGCCGCTGTTCTCCTCGGCCGTGAGTCCCTCGCGTCTCCTGCCGCCGTCGCGCCTCGTAGCCATTCCGTCGAACAGGTGGCGAGCGCCCTTGCTGCGCAAGAGCAGAGAAAGGTGAGACGTCCAAAAAAGCCATCACGGAACAAAGAGAACAACCGAGAAGACACACTCGCCTCACCTCAGTCGCCGGAAGACTCGCTCTCCGGTCTCCGCTGCCGCCGCCGCCGCCTGGTAGGGCTCGTCGCGGCGTCGCCCGCCGCCGCTGATCGATGGAGCGCCGAGCGGATGGTTGTGCTGTGTGCTGTGTGCAGTGTAAGCTTCACCTCTCAAGACTTAACTGTCAATATAAGCCCAAGGACAGAATACGGCCCATGTGTGTCAGCCTCGAGTGGAGGCCCAAGACCTGGATATGGCCCACGTTAGTAGGCCTAGAGTGGACGCCCAGTTTATCTCGGGCCCAAGACAGTCCGACCATGAACAGCATAAGCAAGACAGGCCTAGACCAGTAGAAACCCAAGATTGATTTCAGCCCGTACGTTCTAGTAAATTGAAGGTCTATATTGTATTCCTCAACATGTTCCATAGTCCGATTTGCTGTTGGCTCCCTATACCGTAAATCCGTAATACAAGCAACAACACCTTCCTCCTCCACATCAGTACAAGTTCAATTTGACTCCAATCATCTTGGGAATATATTTGTGGATGGTTTTCATTCGACGCGGCACCTAGTGCTGCTTACGTGCTACTACAATCAGGAAGGAAAATATAAAACAAGTTACACGCATAGGCCGAAATGACAAGAGCACATGGGCCTGAATTACCAGGAGGCGCTGTTTCACCGATTAAATCAAAAATGTTTTACTAAATCTTTACTATTATAAAAATTGAATATGTTTTTTCTGGTTCTTTGATATGCCATCTGTGTATGAGTCTGACGGAGCGTGGGGCTCCTCACCGGGAGACCGCGCAGGCCCCCCTTTGCCGGTTCGGCCGGGGACTCAGGGAGAGATTCTAAGCTCTCTGTATGTGGAAGGCTCGCGAGACAGGAAACACACAAGACACGGGCGATGTATACAGGTTCGGGCCGCTGAGAAGCGTAATACCCTACTCCTGTGTTTTGGGAGATCTGTGTATGAAGGAGCTACAAAGTATCAGCCAGCCTCTCCCTTGTTCTGGGTTTCTAATCTGGAAAAATCCAGTCCCCCCTCTCAGTGGGCAAGGTCCTCCTTTTATATCTTAAGGGGATACCACATGCACCATTTCTCTCTTTTTTGTGGGGACTTACCCCACCTTTTCATAAACAGACGGAGACTTGTATGGTTGCCGTCCGAATGACCTTCTAATGGGACGGCCCATACCTACCTCCACTTCCGCCGGAAGCAGGCGCGACGTGGAATCGTGGCTGTCTGCTGACGACATGACCGGTATTAGACCAGTCACGTCGGTCATTCTTGTCCACCACGTGTCAGCTTAGCAATCTACATGCTCGCCCTTCTTCACACAACATCTTGCCTGTAATGGTTTAGGATGAAGCCTGGCATATATCTGACCAGGACTAACGTGCCATCTCTGGGAGGTAACACGCTAGCTCCAGCTGGGGACGAGCGCCTAGAAGCCCTCGTCCTGACGGGATGGGGCGAGGCGTGCGTCAGATCGCCTGTCGCCACCTAACCCGCGATCTGACCGGTCTGTGACTGGTCACAGACCGGATAAACGAGTGCACTGCACTGCGTTACATTCGGCGTGACACGCTCAGCCAAACCGCAATAAATGTGGTTAGGTGAGCCCCACTGTGCTCACCTAACCCATACACGGAGCAAAAACCCACGAGGGGTCGGGGCGCCTCGGCCCTCGGGGCCGAGGGGGGTGCGGCCCGACCCCCTCGGGGGGACTAAGAGGAGGGCGAACGCATCACCCTCGGGCCCGACGTCCCTCGGGGGTACCAGGCCACGTGTGCGATTGTGTCTGCCTCAAACCTCTAGTCATGATACTCCTGATCCCATGTCACCGACAGTAGCCCCCGGCGTTATGCCAGGGCGATCGCCCTCTTTAAGGGAAACAGTCGGGCATGACGCCACTCCTAAGACCTGGTGACAGGTGGGACCGGTCTCCACAATTGGGCAGAAACCCAACGGTCACAAACCACGCACATCGGCAATGGTAACTCGGCTGTCAACAATGAGCGGTCTCTTCAAGACTGCCACATTACTTGAGTAGCACACGAATCTGGACATGGCGATTCGTTTCGTCTGAAGATATGGTAACGTCGCTTCGGTCGGCGAGCGTAATTAACGCGCGCACGATATGATCTATCTCGACTGCCACAACCGCATATCCACCTCATGCGCCGCAAGCGGGCGAATGGGATTAGTGGAAGCGTGGGCGCGAGAAACGAGGGGGCGAAATAGTGGGCGCGAGAAGCGAGGAGCCGGGCACAGCGTTGGCAAGAGTATAAAGGCACTGAGGAAGGGATCTGTTTCCTTCCTTTCGCCATTATTCCCCTTGTCTTCGCCGCTTGCGCCCTAACTCCTTCTTTCCTGTGCCCTACCTTCACCACACGCGCTCGCTCTTAATCTTCTTCTTCCTCCGGCGCCATGGCACGGGGTTCCGCTCTGCTCGATGGTAGCGTGCTGCCGCCTTCCCGGATCGTGAGCGAGAGGCAGGCTGGGCTGTCGCGCCGCTTCATGCCGGAATCTGCCACCGGCCGGGAGATAGTCACGCTGGGCGAGGGACGCCCGGCGCCAGACTACCCGGGGCGGTCCGTCTTCTTTCTCCCCTTTGCAATGGCAGGGCTGGTTCCACCATTTTCTTCTTTCTTCATGGATGTTCTGGAGTTCTACGATCTCCAGATGGCGCACCTCACCCCCAACGCGGTGATGACATTGGCCATTTTCGCGCATCTGTGCGAGATGTTCATTGGGGTGCGCCCATCTCTTCGGCTGTTCCGGTGGTTCTTCACCGTGCAGTCGGTGTCGCCGCCATCGGTAGTCGGTGGCTGCTACTTCCAGCCACGGGGGCCGGTGCTGAACCGCTACATCCCCTGCGCCCTCCGCAAGAAGTGGGACGACTGGAAGAGCGACTGGTTCTACACTCCCCTCGCCGACGAAGCGCGCCTCCGACTTCCGAGCCAGCCCCCGGCGCAGGCCTCCAGCTGGCGGGCGCCGGTAGATCTGGGGGATGGCTATGACGCCGTCCTCGATCGCCTGGCGGGCCTGCGATCCCAGGGGCTCACAGGGGCCATGGTGTACGGCGACTACCTCCGTCGTCGGATTGCGCCGCTCCAGCGACGCGCTCGGGGCGCCTGGGAGTACACCGGGTCCGAAGACTTCACGAGGACCCACCAGGGAGTGAGATGGGACTGGGCTCCTGAGGACTTCAAGATATTGGTCCAACGGGTGCTGAATCTCAACTCCGTAGAGGCGGCCCTCATTCCCCAAGGAATCCTCCCCCTCTGCAGCGATCCAGACCGCGCCTCCATCCTGACCATTATGATGGCGGTCGGGGCCTCAGAGGAGCGAGCTCCAAAGGGCCACGACGGCGCAGGCGGGAGCCGCAGGGGGGAACAATCTACCCCGAGAGGGGGTCGTGCTTCTGGGCCCGCGACAGGGGCCCGGGGAGCAGCCGCCCTGCCGACGCCCGGGGGAAGAGGAAGCAGGGAGGAACACCTCCCCCATCTCCTCCCCGAGGGGGCGGGGCGGCGCGTGCTAGTAACAGGCGCCCGGAGGGGGCCGCGCCAACATCGCAGCCCGAGGGGGAGCACAAGAAGAAGCGGCCCCGTAAGATGGGGGAGACAGAACCATCTCGGGGAAACCTCATTTCCCCTCCAAAGTGGTCGTTTAACCGACCCCCTCGCAGGTTCGTCTCTCACCCATCGTGGCTGTATTCATTCTCTCAACGCGAGTTTTCACTCACCCATCTTGTTTGTCTTCTGGTTTTTTCTTTCGTTTCAGCGAGATCCCGTCGCGTCTCTCCCGCCATTCCAAGTCCGGCCAGTCTGAGGCCGAGGATCCGGCGGCCGCAGAGGCCCTCAGGCGGGAATCTGACCGGCGAGAGGCCGCGGATCGCCTACGGGAAGCCGAGGAGGCCGCCCAGGAGGCCGCCCGGGCTCGCCAGGCCGAGGAAACCGCTTGGGAGGAGGCCGCCTGGGCCCGCCAGGCCGGGGAAGCCGCTCGGGAGGAGGCCGGATTTCGCCAGGACGAGGCGATGGCGACTTCTGAGGCAGCTCGCGACGAGGCCGCGGGCGCGTCGCTTGGGCCCACTCCCTCAGGCGACACTCAGGCGACAACTTCCGGGGCAGCTGGCGACGAGGCCGCGGGCGCGTCGCTTGGGCCTACTCCCTCGGGCGACGCTCAGGACCAACCGGGTCCGGGGGACATCCCCGAGTCCGGCACTTCCATCGGCGGCCCGAGCCGCGTGGCATCCTCTCCAAGGCGGCTCTTCCCCACGCCTTCTATCGCCCTACTGAACGCAGAGCCCCTTCTGCAGGCCTTGGCCGCCGCAAACACCACGGTGTTGGATGGGTTAAGTGCCCAGGTGGAGGTCCTGCAGGCAGAGCGGGCGGAGCTCGACGCCGCGTGGGCGCGTGTCGAAGAGGGGCGACGCTCGGTGGAGGCCATGGTGGAGGTGGGCCGTAAGGCTCACCGCCGGCACGTCTCGGAGCTTGAAACTCGTAAGAAGGTGCTGGCGGAGATCGCCAAGGAAGTGGAGGAGGAGCGGGGGGCTGCCCTCATTGCCACCACCGTGATGAACGAGGCGCAGGACACCCTCCGCCTTCAATACGGGAGCTGGGAGGCGGAGCTAGGGAAGAAGCTCGACGCCGCCCAGGGGGTGCTTGACGCTGCCGCTGCCCGAGAACAGCGGGCGGCGGAGACCGAAGCGGCGTCCCGGCGGCGCGAAGAGGCCCTTGAGGCGCGCGCCATGGCGCTGGAAGAGCGCGCCTGCGTCGTGGAGAGGGATCTGGCGGACCGCGAGGCCGCCGTCACCATCCGGGAAGCAACGCTGGCGGCGCACGAGGCTGCCTGCGCCGAAGAAGAGTTCACGCTCCGCCTCCGCGAGGACGCGCTCACCGAACGGGAGCGAGCTCTTGAGGGGGCCGAGGCCGCGGCGCAACAGCTGGCGGTCAACCTGTCCCTCCGCGAGGCAGCGCAGGAGGAGCAGGCGCGCCGCAATCTGGAAGGTGCCCGCGCCGAGAGGGCCGTACTGAACCAACGGGCCGCTGAGCTCGAGGCGCGGGCGAAGGAGCTGGACGCGAGGGCGCGCAGCGGCGGGGCGGCCACGGGCGAAAGCGACTTAGCCGCCCGCCTCGCAGCTGCCGAACGCACCATCGCCGATCTGCAGGGCGCGCTGGACTCGTCCGCCGGGGAGGTCGAAGCCCTCCGCTTGGCAGGCGAGGTAGGGCCCGGCATGCTTTGGGACGCCGTCTCCCGCCTAGATTGCGCCGGTCGGCAAGTGGGCCTCTGGAGAGGGCGGACCGTAAAGTACGCCGCCAACCAGGGAGGCCTCGCCCAGCGCCTCTCGAAGATGGCCGGGGCTCTCCAACGGCTCCCCGAGGAGCTCGAGAAGACAATTAAGTCATCCTCGAGGGACCTCGCCCAAGGAGCGGTGGAGCTCGTCCTGGCGAGTTACCAGGCCAGGGACCCCAATTTCTCTCCATGGATGGCGCTGGATGAGTTCCCTCCTGGGACCGAGGACCGCGCACGCGCGCAGGTCCGGGATGCTGCCGACCATATCGTCGACAGCTTCGAGGGCTCGGCCCCTCGGCTTGCGTTCGCCCCCAACTCCGACGAGGAGGGCAATGCCGGTGGTGCAGACGACAGTGACGTCGAGGCCGGCGATCCGGGCGCATCGGATTGAGCCCCCAGACTCCCGCCATTCTTCAGTTTTTTCTTCTTTTCTTTCTTCTAAGGCCTTCGGGCCTCTTTTTTGTATAGATCAACTTAATCTGTAATCAAAAATGAAGAAATTTTTGTGTTAATTTCATCTTGCTGTGAGTATGAGATGAGGATGATCTGTGCCGTGGTCCTTTTGTGTCTTAGCTTGAATAAGGGCTTGTGCCCAGGTTCTGGTCCTCAAAAGGCGCGGGTCGGGGCTAGTGCCTGGGGAGATCCACATGTCGAGACTGGCCAGGCCGGGAACGTGGTGACCGAGGGTTATGGGTGACCCGATTGTGGGTTTTTGCCGATTCCCCCCCGGAGTTCACCACGCCTCGGGGCACGGCTCGGTTCTGGGCCCCGTTTGGCGATTTTAGCCGACCCGAGCCCCCGAGGGCAGGATTGAGCACGAGTGACCTATTTCAAGTCAAGATTCTTCAAAAGGAAAAAACAGCACAGATACAGCCTTTAGGAAATTGAAACTGCTTTTATAGAAATTCAGATATAAGAGAAATAAGAATATGCATATGTGGTAGCCCCCGGCCAACCCTGCACGCTCGAGGGGGGTGCGGGGTTGGCCCGAGCCCGAAACCTGACACCCGATCCCCCCTTTAGGGGTAGAAGCGACGAAGGTGTTCGATGTTCCACGGGTTAGGCAACTCTGTGCCGTCACCTGTGGCCAGCCGAACGGAGCCCGGCCGGGGGACGCCGATCACTCGATACGGACCCTCCCACATTGGTGAAAGCTTGCTCAATCCAGCACGCGTTTGGACGCGGCGTAGGACGAGGTCGTCGACGCAGAGTGATCGGGCCCGGACGTGGCGCTGATGGTAGCGCCGCAGGCTCTGCTGGTAGCGTGCGGCTCGGAGGGCCGCGCGCCGCCTTCGCTCTTTCAAGTAGTCGAGGTCATCTCTGCGAAGCTGATTTTGATCAGCCTCGCAATACATGGTAGCCCGAGGAGACCTCAGGGTGAGCTCGGATGGGAGAACCGCTTCCGCGCCGTAGACGAGGAAGAAAGGCGTTTCCCCGGTTGCTTGGCTTGGTGTAGTTCGGTTTGCCCAGAGCACTGCTGGCAACTCCTCGATCCATGAATCGCCGTGCTTCTTGAGTATGTTGAAGGTCTTGGTTTTAAGGCCTTTGATGATTTCCGCATTGGCGCGCTCCACTTGGCCATTGTTTCTGGGGTGGGCAGGTGAGGCGAAGCAGAGCTTGATGCCCATGTCTTCGCAGTAGTCGCCGAAGAGTTCACTAGTGAATTGGGTGCCATTATCCGTAATAATACGGTTAGGCACTCCAAACCGGGCCGTGATGCCCTTAATGAATTTAAGTGCGGAGTGCTTATCGATCTTGGCGACCGGATAAGCCTCGGGCCACTTAGTGAACCTGTCGATCGCGACATACAGATACTCAAACCCGCCCGGGGCCCGCCTAAACGGTCCCAGGATATTGAGTTCCCAGACAGCAAATGGCCACGAAAGTGGTATGGTCTGCAGGGCCTGGGCCGGTTGATGGATTTGCTTGGCGTGGAATTGACACGCTCTACATCGCCGGACCAGGTCGACCGCATCATTAAGAGCTGTCGGCCAATAGAAACCCTGGCGAAAAGCTTTACCAACCAAGGTGCGCGAGGCGGAGTGGGCTCCGCATTCGCCTTCATGGATATCGGCAAGAAGCACAACGCCTTGTTCCCGAGGAATGCACTTCAGGAGGATTCCATTAGCCGCGCGCCGATAGAGGGTCCCTTCTACCAGCACGTAGCGTTTGGAGATGCGATGGACGCGTTCACTCCCTTCGCGGTCCTCGGGTAGAGTCTTATCTGTGAGGTATGCTTGAATCTCGGCGATCCAAGCAATCAATCTAAGGGAGTTGGGAGCACTCCCCTCGGGTCCCGAGGCCTGGACTCCGACAGGCCTCGGGGGCCGGTCAGGCGCATCCGTCTCCCCTAAGGGGTCGGGTCGCGCCGACGGCTGGGCAAGCCTTTCTTCAAAGGCGCCCGGTGGGGTCTGGGCTCGCGAGGCCGCGAGCCGTGAGAGTTCATCGGCAATCATGTTATCCCGTCTGGGCACATGCCGAAGCTCAATCCCGTCAAAATGGCGCTCCATACGCCGTACTTGGCGCACGTAGGCGTCCATCTGCGGGTCAGAGCACCGGTACTCCTTACAGACTTGGTTAACGACCAGCTGGGAGTCGCCTAACACCAGGAGGCGGCGGATCCCCAGTCCAGCTGCCATTCTTAGTCCGGCAAGGAGGCCCTCGTATTCTGCCATATTATTGGTCGCTCGAAAGTCGAGGCGGACCAAGTATCTGAGGACGTCTCCGCTCGGAGAGGTCAACGTGACCCCCGCACCGGCGCCCTGAAGAGACAGGGAGCCGTCGAACTGCATCACCCAGTGGGCGGTGTGAGGCAGCTGCGAGGGGTCCGTGCTGGCCTCGGGGATCGAGACGGGCTCGGGAGCCGGGGTCCACTCTGCCACAAAATCGGCGAGGGCCTGGCTCTTGATAGCGTGGCGTGAACTCAGAAAGTTCGATTGCCCATTTCACCACCCGTCCTGTACCCTCTCGATTATGCAAGATTTGACCGAGGGGGTAAGACGTAACTACTGTGACCCGATGCGCCTGGAAATAATGGCGCAGTTTCCTCGAGGCCATCAGAATAGCGTAAAGCATCTTCTGGGCCTGAGGGTATCGGGTTTTGGCGTCCCGGAGGGCCTCACTAACAAAGTAGACGGGCCGCTGCACCTTTCGGTGGGGCCGATCCTCTTCGCTAGGGGCCGCATCCCTGGGGCACTCTTCGTCCAAGCAGCCTCGCGGGGCGCACTTATCTTCTGTGCTGATGACCTCGGGGTCGGAGGATAACAGGGGCGGCCTTCCCACAGTGGCTTCGGGGCCGTCCTGGGGGTCGGGGGCTCCTGGCGTCGTCGGAAAAGCGGGCAAAGGGCCAACTCCGGTCGTCAGGGGCCTTAGGCCTCCGTTCGGCTCGGGGGCCTCTTCTCCCTGCTCTTTCCCGGGTCGGGTCAGCACAGGGTTAGCCTCGGGGTCGAAGGGCGATAGGTGCGGCCTTCCCACAGTGGCCTCAGGGCCTTCCTGGGGGTCGGGGGCTCCTAGCACCGTCTGACAAGCGGGCAGAGGGCCAACTCCGGTCGTCGGGGGCCTTGGGCCACCGTTCGGCTCGGGAGCCTCTCCTCCCTGCTCTCTCCCGGGCCAAGTCGGCACAGGTTGGGGAAGCGTGAAATGAGAATTGTTCTCATCGCGCTCCACAACCAATGCCGCACTAACTACTTGCGGGGTCGCCGCTAAGTAGAGTAACAAGGGCTCGTCTGGCTCCGGGGCGACCATAACTGGGGGAGAGCTTAGATACGCCTTCAACTGGGTGAGAGCATTTTCGGCTTCCTCCGTCCAGGTAAACGGTCCGGAGCGTTTGAGAAGCTTAAATAAGGGTAACGCCTTCTCTCCCAGCCTCGATATGAACCGACTTAGGGCGGCCATGCAACCGGTGACGCATTGCACATCCCTAAGTTTGCTGGGGGGGCGCATCCGCTCTATAGCCCGTATCTTCTCAGGGTTGGCCTCAATGCCTCGGGCAGAGACCAAGAACCCTAGAAGCTTGCCCGCAGGTACACCGAACACACACTTATCGGGGTTTAGTTTTATGCGGGCGGAGCGGAGACTCTCAAAAGTTTCCGCTAGATCTGAGAGTAACATTTCCTGGTTGCGCGTCTTTACAACCAAGTCATCGACATAAGCCTCAACATTACGTCCTAATTGGTTACCCAAAGAAATTCGAGTAGTACGTTGAAAAGTAGGACCTGCATTCTTTAACCCGAAGGGCATTGTCGTATAACAATAGGTTCCTATGGGGGTAATGAACGCAGTTTTTTCCTCATCCTCCCTAGCCATGCGAATCTGATGGTAACCAGAGTATGCATCTAGAAAACACAAAAGGTCGCACCCCGCAGTGGAGTCGACAATCTGATCTATGCGAGGCAGGGGGTAAGGATCCTTAGGACATGCCTTGTTAAGGTCGGTGTAGTCGATGCACATCCGAAGCTTGCCGTTCGCCTTGGGAACGACCACCGGATTCGCCAGCCACTCCGGATGGATGACCTCACGGATGAATCCGGCTTCCAAAAGTCGCGCCACCTCCTCGCGGATGAAGGCTTGACGTTCCGGGGCCTGCCGCCGCACTTTCTGCCGGACCGGCCTTGCGCCCGGCCGCACGGCGAGACGGTGCTCAATCACCTCCCTGGGGACCCCGGGCATATCCGCCGGTCTCCATGCGAAGACGTCAGCGTTTGCCCGCAGGAAGGAGACGAGCGCGTCTTCCTATTTGCCGTCCAGAAGACCACCGATCCGTGTGGTCTTGGACGGGCCGTCGCCCAGGGCAACCTCCTTGACCGGGACCTCGTCGCCTGTGATCATCCATTGCCTCGGGGTGGCGGGGGCGGAAGCGCCAAGCCTCTCGTCGCCACCCTCGGGCTTGGATGCAGCGGCGAGGTGGTCCGCGCGCTGCTCCAGACAAGCGAGCGCGACTTTGAGGTCGCCATGGACAGAGATGGGGCCACCGGGGCCCGGCATCTTCATCTGTAGGTAGGCGTAGTGGACCGCCGCCATGAACTTCACCAACGCGGGCCTCCCCAGGACCGCGTTGTAGGGCAGACTGAGGTCCGCCACATCGAAGTTCACCCGCTCCGTGCGGAAGTTGGCGGATCTACCGAAGGTGACCGGTAGGTCGATGTGACCTAACGGCCACGTGTGCCCCGGCGTCACACCGATAATTGGCTGGGACGGCCGGAGCACCATCCCCGGGGCCTTGATGGCGTCAAAGGCCGCAGGGGAAAGGATGTTGAGGGCCGCTCCCCCATCAATGAGGACACGCCCCAACTTCACGTTGCAAACGGTGGGAGAAACCACCATCGCAATCTGCCCTCCCCGGGCAACGCACGGTGGGTGGTCGGTCTGGTCGAAGGTGAGGGCAACCTCCGACCACCGCGCCCGACACGTCGCCTCATGAGTAGGGGCCGCGGCCAGAAGCTCTCGCTTCATGGCCTTGAAGCTCCGGCGAGAAACGTGAGCACACGCTCCCCCATCGACGGTGGCAATGGTGGCCCCAGGCTCTTGGAAACCTAGGTCATCATCGCCGTCATCGATGTCCTCGGCGGGGGCCTTCTGCTTGGCCTCACTTCGCCGATTACCGGAAGGAACCGCCGGGGATTTGCCCTCTTGGCGCTCCTGCCTCCTCTCCTCCTCCCACTTCCTCGTCTGCTCAGCCAAACTTTTGACTGCACGGCAGTCCGCGAGGTCGTGAAGGGAAGTGTTGTGGACGGTGCACCACTTGCCGGTTGGGCGCTCCCTGTTGGGAGCGCCGGCCTCGTTCTTTTTGCCTCCCGCAGGCCTCCCCTTTCGGGTGGCCCGCGAAGCGCCCTCGACGGCGAGGACATGACCCTCGTCGTCGGTATGGGCTAACCTCTTCTTCCTCCTCCTGTCACGCCACCCTATCTGAGCGGCGGATCCGGGGGCGGCCGAAGCTGCCACACCGGAACCGGAGGGGTTCCAGGTCCATGCCTCCTCCTTACGAGCCACTCGGTCCGCGAGCTGAAAAAGCTCCGCGGTAGTCTGGGGCTCCTTGGAGGCGATCTTTTCAAGCATGCGGTTGTGCCGCACACCCCCCCTGAACGCGTAAATCACCGTGTGCGCAGGGATGCATGGTATGGTGTTGCGGACTTGACAGAACCGCTGAATGTACGAGCGAAGTGACTCATCATCCCTTCGCTGTACTGCGTGCAAGTCCGCTTCCTCACCTGGGCGCGGATATGTGCCTTGGAAGTTCATGGTGAACTGTTGGCACAAATCCTCCCAAGAGTGGACAGACGCGGGTGGCAAGTTCATTAGCCAACCCCGCGCTTGTCCTTTCAGGGCCATGGGAAAGAAATTCGCCATGACCCTGTCGTCACCCCCGGCGGCCTCGATCCCGGTCGTGTAGACCTGGAGAAACTCGGCGGGGTTGACGCTCCCGTCATATTTTTCGGCGATGGTGGGCCGGAACCTTGGGGGCCAACGGACATTCCGAAGGCTCGCCACAAAGGCTCTACAGCCGACACCACCAACCGGGGGCACGGAGGGCTGATCCCCGCGTCCGTGGTGAGGTGACACTCCGGACGAGGAGGCGCCCTCCGTTGCGTGGGGAGCACGTCGGCCATTACGCCGGCGCTCGATACTGATGCGAGCATCCGGTTCCCCACACAGATCTTCCCGGGTCGGAGGCGTTGACGAAGGAGTGGCGGCCGAATGGCGAACAGCGGCTGCCGCTCGCCGCGCCCTCCGTCTTGACGATGCGGAGCCGGTGGTAGCAGCACCAGAGGCCTTGGTGGCGGAGGACCGCCCACCAGCATCTAGGCGCTGCCGTACAGTCATGACCAATTTGGCCACATCGTCCAGCCAACGTTGGGCTGGAGACTCCGGGTCATGGGCGACGGGCGGGTGACGTAGGAGCGCGCCCGCAGCTTGGAGCGCGCCCTGGGGCGTGCTGCCGTCGCCGTAGACGAGGAGGCGACGCTCCCCATCTCGCCGCCCTTCTCCACCTCCTGTTGGTGTCGAAGTCGCGGATCCTTCGGCCCTCTCGAGCGCCTTCTCTCGCCTAGGACTTTGGCGTGGAGGGGGCGGTGGAGTACGAGCTCGACGGCGTGGGTTTGGCTCCCCGTCGTCACCGCTCATACTCGGGGAGAGGTCGTGCGCCTTTGCTGGCTCGGCCATTGGGCTGAACAGGAAAAGCTTGGCGCACACGAAACAGTGCGAGAGCTCAGAAAATCCCTCGCAGAGCCCCCTACCTGGCGCTCCAGATGACGGAGCGTGGGGCTCCTCACCGGGAGACCGCGCAGGCCCCCCTTTGCCGGTTCGGCCGGGGACTCAGGGAGAGATTCTAAGCTCTCTGTATGTGGAAGGCTCGCGAGACAGGAAACACACAAGACACGGGCGATGTATACAGGTTCGGGCCGCTGAGAAGCGTAATACCCTACTCCTGTGTTTTGGGAGATCTGTGTATGAAGGAGCTACAAAGTATCAGCCAGCCTCTCCCTTGTTCTGGGTTTCTAATCTGGAAAAGTCCAGTCCCCCGTCTCAGTGGGCAAGGTCCTCCTTTTAT